>NC_139162.1:30111734-30852036 GCF_964270905.1 Leucopleurus acutus
TTATTTTATAAAGTGTTTGCCTTAATTCTCCTCCATTTGGATAATTTCCGATAGAACGAGAGAATGTTCTCAGTAAGGGGAATTGCATAGGCCGTGTTGTTTCTGAAAAGGAATTTAATAGCAACAGCTAAGCTCTCAATTAGAGCCACGTTATAAGGATTTGCTGCTAATCTAAAACGGAGGCCAAGCTCATTGGCTAAAAACCTGCCTGGTCTTCGCGGATCTTGCTTTTTCGTGTATTGCAAGAAGGTGCCCCCTTCCCGGATTCAGATATTGGAAATGCCACGTGATTAGACGAAGGCGACCATTTTCTACATCTATCTCTCGGATTGTTTTCTCTCTGCCGCATCCTCGGAAGCACTGAACTCTGCACGGAGCTGGCAAGTGGGGCTTCTGATTGATTGAAACATACAGGACGTTGCCAGAGGGCCGCATAGTTAAAATAAAATATACATACAGGGGACAAGAGACGGCCGCTCTCAGCTACCGTTAAGTTAAGCAAGGCTTGTCATATGGAATCTCAAAATCAGAGCTTCTTGGATCACATAATAATCTGCGGCTAAGTGTGGAATTGGAGGGCTTCTCCCCAGCCTGCGCTGGACTTCTGCGAAGCCATCATAAATAAAGTTTCTAGAAGGAACAGAGCTGTTCTGTATGGGCACCTGATTCTGCCCTACAAGCGTTCTCCTTTGTTGGATGCCCGTGATTTAATTAGCACTGCTTTGAGTCAACGGGTGCCTCCTTTACCTGAAACAGGGCTTTTCCCTGAAACAACTACCTCCTGATCTTTCCATGAAGCCAGAGCTGGCTTTTTGCTTCCTGGAACTTGGCAAACCTGTCAGGGGCTCCCATCTGACTCCACAGTGCTCTTTATATGAAATTATGAGACATGATCAGATCCGAGCTGTTCTTTCGCTGCAGTGAGACAATTTCTGGAGGCAAGACACCTGGCTGGCCTCGAGTGGTGATTAATTTTATGTGTTTAGGGTGCAATCATCACTCAGAAAAGAGGTTGAGGGTTGTGATGATAGATGATGGGCACGCAGGAGATGGCCCGTGGAACTGTTCTACACCATCGGTTCCTTTGATCGCTGGCAGAAGTTCAGAGGTAACTTCTTTGCATCTGCCCAGAATAAACAAAGCTACCATAGGCTTTGCAGAGCTCCCTTCTAGGAGTTGGAGGACTACAGCATCCAAGTAGCTAAAGCTGAGACGGGTCTCCATTGGCTTTTCAGATGCGTCTTCAGAAATAACATGTGTCAATCTCCATTTTGCATTTAAAATATGTTTGTGTGTATGTGCTAACAGGGAAGAGCTAAATCGGACTCCATGTTGGATCTGTTTCTTTGACTTTAACCTTTGCTTTTCGTGGCTTTTGTTGTCATTATAATAGTACACAACGGCCTGCCTCAGGGAACCCTTCCCTTCTGCCTGAATGTTAAACTAAAGTGCCTCCAATCAGCTCGCAGGGAGACAATCTGACCCCGCCCACCTGTGGCTGGCTGCAGGAGAGAAGAAATTAACACATCCCCTCCCCGAGGCTGGCCATTCCCGGGGATATCTGCAAAACTTATGGCCTTTTTACTTTACTTCCCCATCTCCTCCGCCTCTCTGCGCTATATAAGAAACTGGCATCCAAACCCCGATAAGATGGTTCCCCGGAGACACTAGTCAGCCATCTTCTCGGTCTGCCGGCTTTCCGAATAAAGTCGCCTTTCTTGCCTCAACACCTCGTCTCCGATTCATTGGCCTGTCATGCGGCCGAGCAGAGCGAGCTTGGACTCGGTAACATACGGGTGTAGTGGATGCTGGGGTGTGCTGCCTGGATGCCCCTTCAGGACTGAGACAGTCATTCCCCACCCTTCATTCCCATCCCGCCCTGGAGTGATGGCTGCTAGCCGCTCACAGGGGCTCCCCTCTCGGGGACGAGGGACCTAGTTCACCCAAGGTTACACCTCCCTCCCTGGCAGCTCAGATACAAGACTGGGCACTGTTGGGGCATAAAAGTCGAGCCTCTTTGTCTCCATTTGGGACATCTCTGAAGGGTCATCCCAGCAACAATGCTCCCCACGACATCAGATGTGCTCTCCAAGATCTGCCCAACTGCCCAACGCCTCCAAGATCTCCTCACTCCCTAACAGTATTGTTTCTGAGAACATGTCCTGTGTGCAAATCTCCGTCTCTAGTTCCAGAAAACCGACCTAAGACAATACTCATCTTTAATAGAAAGCATATATCATTGTAATATAATGGTAGATACATTTTTGTCCCCCAAACGAATATCCATATTTTAAAAATCCAGCCAGCGTGAGATACCCGACAGTGACTATAGAACATATATCAATTTCTGCAGCTTTGATGACAAACCACCCTCTGGTTAAAGCTTACGTCAGTGAGCAGGGACATTACTGAAGAACTACTAATCAGGAAAATGATGCATGGATTAAAGTAAACACTCCAAAAGCGTTTTTTGCTCAATCAAAGAGACGTAAGGGAAGGGATGCTTATAGCAACCCAAAGAGAAAAAAATACCCCTTTTGTACTTCAATTAGCAAACAATAATTTGGCTAATTGGAAGCAAATGTTTCTTCTTTTATCACATGAATTCCACAGTTCTTTGCCCAATGCTGTCCCCTGCAGGGTAGAAGAAATCGAATCAGAAGACTGAACCATTCCTAGGCCAAGAAGCCCTGTGATTACAGGGGGAGAAAAGGTTGTGTCCCAGAGGCCAGCATTTCCTATCCAGGCCTTCTTCCAGGAAGATGCCACGATTTCCCGGAAAAGCATTTCCTAGTCATTCCGCAAAGAATAACTCTCCGGAAGTCATTTCTGAAGCACCCGCAGCCAGCTTCGTGGATTTCCTTGGTTAAATGTGAAGAGTTGAGACAGTTTGCTTTCTGGACCCGGTGAAGGACTGATGTTTGGAGGAACCAGCCAACCTGAACTGGAAGTCTGCCAAGCAAATGCCCTCTCAGCTGGGAGAGGACATTCCTTTTTTAAGAGGTAAGTAGCAAAGACTTGAGGAAATGCTGTCAGCTCAGGTTACTGTATGCTGCTCTCCTAGAAGACAGCTTGCTTTCTGAGAGGATAAGCAGTTCGTCAATATGCTAGTGGGTACTAGAAAAGACGAGTCGGTCTCACTCTGGGTCCTCCCAAGACCGGAACTGCAGCCTGGCCCGTGCCCCCCACCAGGGCAGAGCGCTGGCAGCGGGGGGTGGTCCTGGGGACTTCCGCTCCTGCCCTGGCTGCATTTTGTCACCACTGACTTCCCAGGAGCCCAAGAAGCACCCCTTGGGAAGGAATGTGTCATCTCTATTTGCACAGAATAGATTGATTTTATGAGCTTTTGCATCCTGGGTGCAAAAACCAACCCCCAAACCCCACATCTCTCACCCTTGCCCTTCTCTCAGCATCCTGCCAGTTTCAGCTGATTGTCTGTCCCATCTCTATACCCACAGGTGGTGATGGTGGAAATGGTAACAAAAATCCTTTCCCTTAAAATGGTTCGTTGAATCCTCACAGCAGTAGCACAAGGTGAGTGTTATGATTATCCCACTTTACAGATGAGAAAACTGAGACTCAGTGAAGTTCAATCACTTGACCCACACCCCACGGTCAGTGAGGGTAGAATCAGGCCGAGGGCTTCAGCTTCCTGAGCAGACAGCTCACAGACCCCTTCTTCAACGGCAGAGCAAAGGGGTGGCAGGAAAGAGGTGTGGTTGACCAAACCCCACTAGGAAAAATGTTAACCTCTTGGAAGCCAGGAAGCCAGCATTGGAAGACAGGTGCTGATGTGAGTACTTCTGTCTTAGATCCTGGAAGCAGGAGGAAAGGCCTGTGAGGTCCATTCATTCATTCAGCATTTACATAGAAGGGACTCCGTGTCAGTCGCTGGCTGGGAACACAAAGTTGGTTATAGCCCCAGTTTTCGAAGTACTCACACTGTGGTTGGGAGAGGGAGGTCTGTAGTCACGGGGGTCCTGCCTCCCTGCGTGCCCCCTCCCACTGCTGCTCTGAGGGGTCCCTGGGCTGACTGGGGCCCAGCTCTCGGAGAAACCACCCAGGTGTGCAGTGAGCAGCTGGCGGCCGCCCTACATTTCCTACCAGTGGAAACTTGTGCATCCATCTGTTTCCTAACGTCTCATCTTCGGTCATTTTCTGAGCCTCCTGTTTCTGAAGTTATGGAAATAAGCCTCATTCTTACCCGCAGCACAGATCCCAGGCCTCTGCTTTGGGCCCTCTTGGGTCTGTTTTAGGACCCAGGAGCCAGCCATCCTGTTTCTGGAAGAGAGATCATTTCACCACCCCATGAGAGGATTGGCAGCCCTGGCCACCCCGTGGTGTCATTGGACCCAGTGGGCTGGGCACCCAGTAACAGGGATGGGAGGTCACATTTCCACTGGTCCTGGCCTCTCTTGACTAACATCTTCCCCAGGTCCCAGTGTTGTGCCAGCTGGGTAAACAAGAGGTGTTAGGAGGCCCACGGGGAGTTTATAGATTAGTCTGGAAGTCACAAGGCATGAAAACCCAGGACTCGAATGGAATTATGGGGAGACTGGGATTGAGAAAGACCTCCTACCATGCCCAAAGCCCATCAGTGCACTTAAATGTCCCACCTTAGATGAAGGCTAAACGGGGACTGGGAAAATAAAGCTTTGGCACTGGAATCTTTATTCAGTTGTTCACACATTTATTCATTCAAGAATAATTTATTAAGCTCCTTCCACATGTCTGGCCCTATAACATTAGATAATTTAAGTTCCTGCCCTCATGGGACTTATAGTCCAGTTAAGGAGGCAGGCATTAAGCAAATAATCCGATAAATAAATGGCAGCCCCAAGGCTCTCACCCTCACCCCTCTGGGCAGCCAAACCCCCTTATGCCTACCCTCCCCTGCCCGGCCATCAACCACCTCAGATGAGGACCGCTGCCTGTCACCCTCCCTCCTTCCCCAAGCAGAATGCCTCAGTGCCCGAGCATCTAAGCACCCACCCTTTCCTGTAAGACCCCCAAGAATCACTGGTTGAAAATCTAGTTGTCCTTATTTGTCCATTTGTCCTCCGCTTGTGTGCGCCGGGGTGGTTACAACAAACAGCACAGTTCAACTGATAACGAGAAGCACGGGAACGCCTCTCTTCCAAGTAGGAGCCGTCAAACCTTATAGTCTTTAATCCCACAAGCACAGACTGCCTGTGCAGCTCAGCGCTTTCAGGAGGAAAGCCGGGGGCCTTTTGCAAAGCAGATATAACACCCTGCTCTACACAATTTTTTTTTTTTTTTGCTACCATGCTAATGTATCATTTTAGTTGCAGTGTCCCATGAACTGCACCCATGATCATTAAGAACTTTCTGGAGTTAGATTGATGTTGGAAACATTGATCTACTGCACTAGAAGCTTTCCGCCTTCCATCTGTTGGATGCTTTGACCTTTCCTTAACACCATTAAGAGATAAAAAGTTAATCTACTGAGAAAAGATGCGTGACCTTTCGGAAGAGAATGGGTACCACTGCGCGGCCTCCCATGATTGAAGGATTTTTACGTTCAAGAGTCAGGCTTTATATGTATCTGAGCAGGATAATTGTGGAGAATAATATCATGGCACAACCAGGAAGGTCTGTATCCCAGCTGAAGTAGCTGGGGATTAGGCAAAATGAACTTCAAGGAACGGGTCACGTGACCTTGTCACGCCACTGTTTGCACTCATGACCAATCAGCTTCATTGTTGAACACAGACTTTGGCCTGAAATATGGTACTCGCTGACAAGAAACTGTTGACCAGAGCATCTCGCCCTTCCTTTGTGCTTCGGGTGGTTCCTCCGGGCAGCGGCTCCATCTCCTGCCTGGCTCAGCCTCCTGTGGGGCAGCTCTCCTTCCATGGTCTCAACTCTGGCTCTGCTGGTTCCGGTTCCTTCTGGGCAGCCGCATCCTTCCCGGTCCCAGCTCCCTCTGGATGGCCGAGGGAACAGCAGCTTCCTGCTGGTGCTAAAAGCTAGGGTTGCTCTTTCGGCTCACCCAGCTCCTTTGGTTCACTGTGAATTTCCCATGACTGAACTATCTGATGTGGGTTCTGTGTCCCTGACTAACCCCTGATGTGAATGCAATTCAGCTTCGATAGCTCTAGGACTGAGCCGTAAGAGATCCGTATACCGAATCTCTCAGCCCCTCATAAACCACCAAAAACATTCATGAATCCATCCCAGGCCGTTCCTGCGAGTGAATGCTCTACCAGCCTTGTTTACCTGCCCTCATTAATCCCCGTCACCATTCGTCACTGAAGCACTCATCTTTGCTCCCTGACTACTGGACACGCATCAGGCTGCTTACTTCCCTTTCTGAAGATGGTCTACCCCTTGACTTCTCGGCCCCAAACACTTGGGCCAGGGCCCTTGGTTCATGAGGCTATATTTGGGGATACTACTTTTTTTTTTTTTTTTTTTTTTGCGGTACGCGGGCCTCTCACTGTTGTGGCCTCTCCCATTGCGGAGCACAGGCTCTTGGACGCGCAGGCTCAGCGGCCATGGCTCACGGGCCTAGCCGCTCCGCGGCATGTGGGATCTTCCCAGACAGGGGCACGAACCCGCCTCCCCTGCATCGGCAGGCGGACTCTCAACCACTGCGCCACCAGGGAAGCCCTTGGGGATACTACTTTTGAGAGCCACACATGGAGGCTGAGGGCTCCATTGCGACCAATCCCTCTTTTCTCATTAGATGTTGCCAACGTCTTCATCAGCATCTCCTGGAGCTTCCAGAAATTTGCCTCTCGAGGACTCTGGCGGCAGTTTTTTTTTTTTTTTAAATGAGGTACATGTGGGATGACACAAGAGCTACAAGTGTCTGGTTTGGCTCTCTGGACACTGGCTCCGCCTGTCCTCATTTCTATTTTCTGAAGGGTGAGGATTAGCTGAAGCATAAATGCCTTCTTTTCAGCACAAGAAAAGCTCAGCTTTCTCCCCTGCCACCTTCTCAAGCTGTAGTCTGAGGATCAGTAAGATTTGAATGTACTTGGATTGTTAGTAATGAAGATTCCTGAACCCTACATCCGACCTAGCGAAGCAAAACCCTTGTGACCTGAGAGTCCTGGTATTAACCACCCCCTGGGGATTTTCATGCAGACCGAAGGTTAAGCATCTGTGTGCCACAGCTTTTCAAAGCCTCAGACAAGGGCCATGGACACCTACTTGCTCTGTGTGTCCAGTGACCCCTCCACTTCCTCTGGGAAATACTTCCCTTACCACACAGGGAGTGGTATATGACTTTACCCCACTGGTCAGAGTTGCTTGGTCCAAAAGTAGGCACCTGACCCAAACTAGATGAGTCAGAGACCCTGCTGGGGACTTAAAGTTGGAAGCAGGAAAGAGAGGCAAACTGTCTCCAGGGATGGAATCAAAAGCCCCAATCTGTCAGTGACCATTTTCCACCATGGGTGGAAGAAGGCATGTAGAGAAAGAAGGGAAGCAGAATTCTGGGGAAAAAAAGGCATGAGAAGATCCTGGGGGCCCAGATATATTTCTGCTCCCCCTGCAGTTTGGTAGTTCAGTCTGGCTGGGCTTCACGGGCCCCTTTGGATTCTGGGAACCAGTCAAGTCCTCCTTTTACCTAAGTCACTCTGAATGGAGTGGAAATTGCAATGGATAGATTTTATACCGTGTTCCACAAGTACAAAGAATCGGTCTCAAGCCTAAATTCTCTCTTTCACTTTGCACTTCTCCTAATCGGAGCTGGAAGAAAGCTGGGAAATCATGTCTTCCAAGGGATGTCACACAATGCTATAGAGTCCTGTGTTTCCCTGGAGATTCTTAAGAATGAGCAGGACCTCAAGTGCTGGGGTCCCAGATCCGCTCCCAGAGCTGCACCTGTTACTCTGTTTAGATATTGGGTTTCCAGAAACAATTTCATTTGGAAAAAAAAAAGAGTTCTATTTTAAGGAAAACAAACAAATACACTGACGTAGCCTTTCTCCCATTATACAGACGGGCAAGCTGATAAGCAATGCCTTGCCCAAGGTCAAATAACCAATTCTGAGACTAAAATCCTTATGGAAACAAGCAACCTGATTAAAAAATGGGCCAAAGACCTTAACAGACACCTCAGCAAAGAAGATATTCAGACAGCAGATACACATATGAAAAGATGTTCCATATCCTATATTATCAGGGAAATGTAAATTAAAACAACAATGAGGGCTTCCCTTGTGGAGCAGTGGTTGAGAGTCTGCCTGCCGATGCAGGGGACGCGGGTTCGTGCCCTGGTCCAAGAAGATCCCGCATGCTGCAGAGCGGCTGGGCCTGTGAGCCATGGCCGCTGGGCCTACGCGAAACAACGAGATACCACTACATACCTATGAGAATGGCCCAAATCCAGAACACTGACAACACCACATGCTAGTGGGGATCTGAAGCAACAGGGTCTCTCAGTCATTGCAGGTGGGAACGCAAAATGGTACAGCCACTTGGAAAACAATTTGGTGGTTTCTTGCCAAACTAAATATACTCTTACCATATGATCTAGCAGTCATGCTTCATGATATCTACCCAATGGACTTGAAAACTTACGTCCACACAAAAACCTACACATGGATGTTTACAGCAGCCTTATTCATAATTGTCAAAACTTGGAAGCGACCAAGATGTCCTTTAATAGATGAATGGATAAAAAAAACAGTAGTACATCCAGACAATGGAATATTATATAGCTCTAAAAATAAATGTGCTATCAAGCTATGAAGGGCTGTGGAAGAATCTTAAATGTGTATTACTAAGTGAAAGAAGGCAATCTGAAAGGAATCTGTGAGATTCCTCCTCTACGACATTCTGGAAAAGCAAAACTACGGAGACAGTTAAAAAGGCCAATGGTTGTCAGGGTTTGGGGGGAAGGGAGGAATGAATAGGCAAAGCACAGAGGGCTTTTAGGGCAGGGAAAATACTCTGTGTGATACTGTAATGGTGGCCACATGTCATTATACATTTGTCCAAATCACAGAATGTATAACCCCAAGAAGGAAACCCTCATGTAAACTGTGAACTTCGGGTGATGATTATGAATCAGTGTAACATCATCAACTGTAATACATGTCCCACTCGGGTGGGGAAGGTCGATAATGGGTGAGACCACGCACATGTGGAGGCGGAGGATATATGGGAAATCTCTGTACCCTCTCCTCAATTTTGCTGTGAAAAAGACAATTTTTTCCTCTGAAAAAAGTAAAGCCTTAATAAAAAAAAAAAAAAATCTAAGTACAAAAAAATCAAAGATCACACACACATAAACCCTTATGGAAACCCACCATATACTTCCTAGATTTGATCATCTGAAAACTTTTCCTTTTATATACTTCAAAAGGTATGAGTTTTTTAAAAAATAAACAGCAGCCTGAGGTCCACTTGGGAACCTATTATCTGGAAGAGCAGCGCTTCTTAACCAGGCTTGTCTCCTGTCCCAGCTGTCCTTTGTCTTATGCTGCCATAGTACATGCCCAATCAGACTTTCCACCACGCCAAACTGCTGTCATCACATAAATGCAGTGGGGAGCCACTTGGCATGTAGTAGGCCCTCAATGGGTATTTATTGAATCAAGAAATAGAAATCTCCCTTTTTCAACAACCTTCCTTCCCTGAGTTAAAACACATTCCAACAGCAACAACACAAAAATGCAGCCCCGCAGCTCAGGCAGTGGGGAGGTGGGGCGGGTGGGAAAAAGCTGATTTCAGGTTCCATCCAGCTGCCACTCTGAAGGGCGAGGTTGGTTGCCTTCGGTGCCAATCTCTAGAGTGCGAGCAGATGTGAAAATCAAACACAGGATTTCAGAAGTATAAACTGTTTATCTGTGTGCTGAGAAAACCTATTCATCGCCTGAGCAGGCCACTCAGTCCCCGCAGTTCCTTCCTTCCTAATGGGCGTCTTACAGTTATTTTTTTCTTGGTGGCAGCGTGAGTCCTCGCTGGGTGGTAGGGTGTAGGCTGGGCTGTGCAGTGACTGCCCAGGAGACGAGGCCAGCCAGGGTAGGGTGAACGCCTGCTGCCATTAATTTTTAGTGAACGAGCACCGTGAGTCCACCCAACACCAAATTTATGTGCCAGACAGCCATCTCCTGGGCCAGAATGGAGCTTGCAGAGCAAGAAATAAAACATCGGGAGAATCCAAAGCATTGTCTGCTGGGAGGAAAGGACTGAAGGGCTTGCCTGTCGAGATTGATGCCAGAGCAGGCCCCAAAGAAGCATCCTGGAATTAACTCATGTGGGTGCCAGGGAAGGACCGTACACATCCAAGGTGCCTGGGACCCTGACTTCTGGGAGAGAGTAGCACAGAGCAACTGGAGGGTGAAATGCAAAGAGACCTGAGAGCCGCAGGTCTGTGTGGGAAGCCTGGCTCCACCACTTCCTGATTGTGTGACTATGGTTCAGTTGTTTAACTTCTTTGGGCTTCTGGGTTCTCATCTGTAAAATGGGACAATAGTAGTCCTGAACTCCTAGACTGTCTGTGAGAGTTAAACGAGATTGTTCACATAGGGCTCTTAACATAGTGGGTGCTCAGTAAAGGAAGTTATCATGGGTACAGAGATCACTGGGCTGTGGGTCCAGGCTGTGGAGCAGCTGCCTGCATGATGGGGGCTGAGCAGGCCTCCCCAAACCCTCAACAGACCCTCTGTGTCCTTGTCCCAGCTGTCAAGGTGGCTCTGTTCTCTTGATCCTCTGACTAGTCAGACACAGGTGCCACCTGGGAGGGGTAACGTATCTCGTCTGCTCTGCCACCTCCTAGCTTGGGGCAGGTCTCTTCGCCTTCTTGTAGCTCCATTTCGTCTCCATAAAACAGGGCCAAGAATCCTTACCTTTGGGGGGCTGCGGTGAGCAGTACTGAGATAGTGAGTATAAATTGCAGTGTTCTGTCAGGCGTGCTTGAAGCATCTGATAAACAATAGCTATAATAGCTATGACGGTAAATATTAATAGTGACCATGGATAGCTGTCAGAGCCCCTGAATAATTTCGATCTGAAGGAAAGGCTTTGTGCAATGGAGCAGTGCCCGGGCAAGATCATACTAAGCAGGCCTCTAAATCCTAACAGGATAGTTACACAGGCTCTACAGAGTCAGAATCTCCTTCTATTCTCACAAAATCTTATTCGTGGAGGAGGACAATGGATAGTTTCCCCTACTTCACAGAGAAGATCACGGGGGCTGATTAAACATATTGTGGGATCAGACAGCTAATACCTGGCAAGGTGAGGCTCCAGGCCTGTCTAAAATCATGAAGCCCAGTGGTCCTTCCACTGTCACAGTGGATTGCAACCAGGGGCAATCTTGCCGGCTAGGGGACATCTGACTATGTTTGGAGACATTTTCGTTTGTTTGTTACAACTGGGAGGGGAGATGCTACTGGCTTCTAGTGGGTAGGTGCTAGGGATGGTGATAAACATCTTCCAATGCATAGGACAGCCTCCAAGACAATTACCCAGCTTAAAACATCAGTAGTGCGGTGGTTAAGAAACCCTGAACTACCCTCTAGCTGCTTCAAACTGAGGTATCCTGACCAGTAGAGGTCAGAGGGATATGGAAGGGAGACAGAAGGTGATGGCAATGGGGGAGAGGGGAAGTTCAAATACACACTTCACCTCCCCCACCAAGGGAATGCAGCAGCGGAGATGCTGTGCCAGTCTGAGCTTCCGTCTCAACACGCCTAGGATTGCCCACCTCTGCTCTCTTAGAACAGAGCCAGTTTGACTTCCTTGAGGCTAGATCCTGGTGCTCCACCTGAGCTGCCCCAGACGACACCATGTGAGCAGGAATGAGCTACCCAGCTGAATCCAGCAAGGTAAATAGCTGTTGTTGTTTTAGGTGACTCTTTTTTTGGAATCTTAATGATAAAAAAAAAAACCAACAAAATTTTTAAGAGAATTGTATTGGTGAAAGCACACTGGCCTGCATCAAAAGGCACTTGGGCCGTTTAAAATGAAAAGAGGGCCTCGGGACCCCCAACATTCTGTAAGGTACACTCAGCTGCAAATGTGAACCATTTCTTAAGAAAATGGAAGAACCTCTCAAAGGACAAAGCTAAGAGCCCAGAGAGCTGAGAAAAAAAGCTGGGAAGAAAATTGAATCAGGGGCACTCTTCTAGGAAGAAGAACTGGGTCATGGTCAACTAATATTTCATGACCCCCTCTCCCCAGAGCACAGGGCCCTAGCAACGTATGCCCAGTTTAGATTTCAGAATTGCTATGGACCAACAAGTGCTATGCGTTTCCCATTCTTCTTCTTTTTGAAAGGGAGTATCTATTGCAGTTATTCTATCCCTGTTTCACCATTGTACGTTGGGTGCAGGAGTGCAGATAACTAGTCCTTTTACTTTATGGCTCTCTCAGGAACTTCATGGAAAGAGTTTTATGTGCATCTGGACCTGATTTCAATGACTACATCTTGAAATTTCTAACTAATGTTGTAATGGTATGTGATTTGTGCAGGAGAAGGGAGTGTATTTTGCATGTGGGAGGGATGTGATTGTTGTGACTACAAGGAGGATTGTGGTAGATGGTTTCAAAGATGGCTGCAGAAATCCCGCTCATCTTCATGCCCTTTTATATTGTGTGAGCAGCCTCTCCCATCAAGAGATGGAGCCTGTTTCGCCTCGTCTTGCATCTGGGTGGCCCTGCGAGTTCCTTTGACCACCAGAATGTGGCAGAAGTGATGTCCCACTTCTGAGGTCAGACCTCCAGAACCCTGACACCTTCTGATAAACTTCCAGAAGGAGAGCTCTTGCCACCATGGGAGGAGGCCCAGTCTAGGTTATTGAATGTTGGGAGACCACATGGAGAGAGAAGTCACATGGAAGAGAACCAAGGTGCCCTATGTGACAGATGGCACAATGTCCTGTGAATGAGGCCATCTTGGAATCTCCAGCCCCAGTCAAGGCAAACCAGCCAGCTCCATGAGGAGCAGAAATGAGCCATTCCTGCTGAGGGGAGACCTGCCAAAATTGCCAGCCAACAGAATCATGAGCCATAAAAGGTTGTTTTGAACCACTAAGTTTGGGGGTGATTTGTTACACAGCAGTGGCTAACTGAAGCAAGGGGTTTGTTCAGCTGCTTGCGCACGCTAAGGTGATGGAATTGCTTTCAATTCACTCCAAATCAAAGCTGAGCCGCCAGAAATGACATCTCAGAACCCCACACCTCATTAGTAGCCTGACTTCCTGACAGGCCCTGCAACAGCTCCCCACATATATGCTGGGAAGCTCAGCAGGGACCCAGATGCTGCCAGGCTGGGTCCTTTGCCAGGCTGACATCTTACTTCTTTAACTTCCAAGAAAAAATGAGGAGTGGAGGACGAGAGATGAAGAAATGGCACTGGTGCTCTCTCATTGCCAAATTCCAAAGAGAATTTTTTTTATTGTGTTCATTTTCCTTTTTAGCTGCCGCTACTGCCCAGCTGTTAAGTGCCAGTCATGTTGCACGGATAACTTTTAAAAGTTGAAAGTTGATTCCCCTGAAATCCCCACTTTGCAGATGACAAAACTGGGACTCTCAGAAAGGATGTCACTTAGCTGAAGGCATTCAACTCGAAGGAGGGTAACCTGGGAAAGAACCCAGTGTTTCTGACTTTGGACACATTCTATTAACCTCCGTGTTGTCACGTAACACGTGTGCAGGGATGTTGTTCATTTTGCCTCCTTTCAGCGTCTACACTGCACTTGTCCTGACCACACCGAGCTCTGAAAGCAGCAATATAATTTGTAAATGAGGTACCCGAAACGTAGAAAGCTAACCGAACAGCAAGGTGTGGCCTGGGATGGTCATGAACCTGGGCTGGGGTGAGGCAGAATGATGGCAGGAAGTGAGTGGAGTGTTTTTTAACAAAGAAGGAAAGGCAAGGTTTATTAGGGATTTCATTCTGTTTGACACTGTGCTAGGAAGTAGGTATATTCATCCTGTTTTAGAGATGAGGACTCTGACCCTCAAAGAAGCTGAGTAACTCACCCAAGGTCACAGAGACAGTATATGGCAAGAAGAAGCTCAGATCCAAGTGTTGCCAGTGCCAAAGTACATTCCTTTTCCATGAGTTGGGTTAGCTGTCAGAGGGGTGGGGCCGTCGAACCCCTCTTCCAAGACCGGCTGGAACTGAATATCCATCTTCACGGGCGAAGAGAATTTTCCCTTGGCTCCATTCCTATGAGGCTTGGCCATCAAAACTCAAGCAGCTACGTCTGCCCCTCCGGGATCCTGACTCTGCGAATAAAGCTGGTATGTATACTAGCTGGAAGAAATGAAAGTGTACGACTCTATACAATCAAATAACCGGAAAGCGTGTGCTAGAGAGAATACCCAGTAATCTCTGTCTATTTCTATTTTCAGGTTTTCCTGACAAGGTCTTCACTGATTCATTCCTTTGACAGTTTGGATTAAACACACACCTCGTCTCAGTGCTATTCTGCTTACTCAACATGCATTAAGGAACAGTACAAAATCCCTGTCCTCATGAGATCTGTGTTCTAGTGGAGCAGAAAGACCCTACACGGTTTTCTGCTAAACAAATCTCCCTTTTCTCAAATTAGAAACAAGCCCAAGATGGTCAGAAGAAGCAAGGAAGGAGCATCAGTCTCCTTTTTCCATTTATTAAAATCCAAACAAATTAATCTGGGATGAAATCTCAATGTGTAATGATTTTTACCCACTGGCCCACACCACTCCCCATCAGGAGGCCAAGCTGTGGTGAAAGGCTATTTGGAGCACCCTGACTAAGAAGCCCTCTGCACCCACCCCGACGGCCTAGCTGACCACAGGAATCCTCACTCAGAGCCTTCCGTGTAGCCAACCCAGCTCCAAAGTGTCTCTTAGAAATGCGCCAGGAGCGCTCCAAGACATATTTTTCCCCTTACTGATAGCAATTAATATGCCACAAGTCATTGCCAAAATAAGTTGCTTATTTTAAAGCAACTCAAAATAGGCTATTTCATTTTCTAGGCCCATTCATTACAATGTGGATTCACCCTTCGCAGAAGCAATTGAAGCCCTGTTTGGGAGCATGGCCACGGGGCCAACTTTAGCTTAACTCCTTGGACTTTGAGGTTATTTACTGCTTCGTCATTCCAGGAGGGCGAAAGGGCGTCTTATTTTGATATTTAATTCAAAGGCAGAGGAGTTAAGGAGGGGGTGGGTAGTGAAATGACCAGTTAGAATTGGTATCATTGGCAAGAGTTTTTAAGGTCATTGAAGAGTCATCGACCCTCACGGCTGACAATTCCAAAAAAAATAGTAGTTATAAAAGGGAAAATACCAATTGTTGTCTTGTCAAACAAAAAACTAAGCATTGTGTTTCGCATGAACACCCAGTAGCTTCCACCAATTTTGCTAAGCATGTTTCCCTTTGGGCGGGGATTGTCAAGTCTTCCCTTCTATTACATCCTTTCATTGACATGCTGGAGGCCCCAGGGGAGGACAAATCCACCCAGACATTTGTAACTCTGAAAGTTCATTTGCGTCATTTGCGTCCACGATGGGTCATTATTCTAGGTTCAAACCACATCCTGCAAAATGAAAACAACAAGGAGACCTTTGACCAAAAGCTGGGGAGGAGGTGAGAGAAGAGCAAAGGGATTGGCACGCTGGTAAGGTGTTAAAAGACGCAGCTAGTGTTTCGGGATTTTTTAGAAACAAACTCTCCCTGCAGTGCAATGTAATTACAACCTTTTCTTGGCTACGTGTAGTACCCTGGAGATTACCGTAAGTAACGTATAATAGAATTTTTATTAGCGGTAGTAATTTTTTATGATAATTAGCATAATCTGCAGCCCATAAAACCAGAAGATATATAGTTATATCTTTTTACAGGAAAAGCGTTGCTTCCAACCATGGAAACACCATAAATGGCAAATGCAGCTTGATGGCCACCGTTGGCTTTTATGCTGGGCTGTTTGGTGTCCCTTTCCTTATTAACACTCTTCATTACTTTGGTAGTAAACGTTTGATGACAAATGCAAAATGTGCTCAATGCCATCAAAAGGCAGAGAAGCATCTCCAAATGCCTGCTAGCCTGGTGCCCTCCTCCTCCCCTGCTTTCTCTCTTCTGTCCAGAGGTTTCCAAAGGCAAGGTCATTTGTTAGCCAGCCCCTCCAGGCCCACCCCCAAGCTCAGCCCTGTCAGCCTCTGCATTTTAGGTCTGACACAGAACTATTACAAAATGATCCATCTAGGCTATAATTTCAGGAGAACTAATGGGGCTCTCTGAGTTTGCCCAGAGGAGTATGGAAAACGATTTGAAAAGAATACTCAAGTCTGTACTGACTGTGCACTAGTAAATGGATGTGTGTATGCTAGCTGCTAAAACAATTAAACCCCTGCATTTCAATGATTTAACACAATAGATGTTTATTTGGGGCTTACCTATTAGTCAAGTGCCCGTGAACCTCGTCAGAGAGAGTCTTTCCTCCAAGTAGTGACTTAGAGACCAAGGCTTCTTCCATCTTGAAATTCCACCATCCCTCGGGGCCACAGAGTAATCTGCATCCATTTGCTAAATGCAGAAAGAGAGAAGGAAGAGGGCATTCATTTATTTAAAACCCCTTCTCAGAAGTGATGCACTCAATTGGTGAGAACTAGTCACATAACCACAGCCAGTCGCAAGGAGTTCTGGGACCTTTAGTTCCAGGCATGGCAGCTGCCTCACTTCCAAGAACTGTATTCTATAGAAGAGGAAGCAAGAATTTTGTTGAGTAGCTGATCCATCCCTAAGCCACTGAACAAGACACGGTTAGCATTCATACAGACTATATGGATAGATGTATGTAGATGCCAAGCTCTTCGCAGAAACAGAGCATAATGAGTATAACATTTAAGAGAAAAATTCTAGAGTCAGACTAGCTGTGTTCAAAGCCAACGTTTTCCTTTTATTGTCATTACGTTATTATTCAGGTTACTTAACCACTCTGAGCCTCAGTGTACCCAGCTGTAATATGGGAATAAAAATAGCTAAAGTGGGCTTCCCTGGTGGCGCAGTGGTTGAGAGTCTGCCTGCCGATGCAGGGGACGCGGGTTCGTGCCCCGGTCCGGGAAGATGCCACATGCCGCGGAGCGGCTGGGCCCATGAGCCATGGCTGCTGAGCCTGCGCGTCCGGAGCCTGGGCTCTGCTACGGGAGAGGCCACAACAGTGAGAGGCCCGCGTACTGCAAAAAAAATAAATAAATAACTAAAGTGAATTGAGTACATAAGATGCTATATAGTGTTCTAAGTGTGCTACAAATGTAAGTTCCTTTAATACTCATTGTAGCTCTATGAGGGAGGTGCTCTTATTACCTGAACTATGTAATTTGGGAAGCTGAGGTACAGAGAGGTTAAGTCAGTTGCTTATGGTCACACAGGTTATAGTGAAATCAGGATTCAATCCTAGACCTCTCAGGCACTAGCCCCATAGCCTCATTAATGATAATGTCTATCTAACTGAGTTGTTGTGAGGATTAGATGGGATAATAAGTAGAAAAAGATTTTGACAACTAATGAGCACTTAATTTATCTACTTAATTATTTATTTATGCCACCAAATATATCTGCCATCAGCTGACTGGAGGAGATGCACACAATTAGAATCAGTGTTTTGGGTTAAGGTAGAATTTTTCAAAGGCTGTTCTGCTTACGTCTATTATGAAAGGGTATTCCTTTTTTTTTTTTTTAACATCTTTATTGGGGTATAATTGCTTTACAGTGGTGTGTTAGTTTCTGCTTTATAACAAAGTGAATCAGTTATACATATACATATGTTCCCATTCAAAGGGTATTCCTTAAAAGGGGTCTCTATGGTCAAATAAATGTGGGAATGCCGAATATCTTGTCTTAGAGATTCATAGGCATATTAGCCTATCAAAAGCTCTGCTAAGCCCTGCAATGAAGAAACCTATTTAATTCTGTTTAACCTTGCAACTCTCAAATGTATTTACTTCTTTTTTTTTTTTTTTTTTTTTTGTGGTACGCGGGTCTCGCACCTCTGTGGCCTCTCCCTTTGCGGAGCACAGGCTCTGGACGCGCAGGCTCAGCGGCCATGGCTCACGGGCCCAGCCGCTCTGCGGCATGTGGGATCTTCCCGGATCGGGGCACGAATCCGCGTCCCCTGCATCGGCAGGCGGACTCTCAACCACTGTGCCACCAGGGAAGCCTTCAGATCTATTTACTTTTGAACCCCCTAATTAATATAGCCTAAGGAGCTAGTGTTCCATTTAATATACTTTATTACACACTGGGTAATGTTATATTGTCTTTAGGAGTTCTCAGTTGAAAAGTATGTATCTGAAAGTTATGCCTGCAAAACCTATCTGAGGATGGGCCTTAGGAATTTGGGTCAAGAGACTGATGATTTATAAATATGTCTGTTTCTACTTAACAAGGGTTTTGTTTGTTTGTTTCGTTTTTGAGGGGGGCTGTATATCTATTTAAGCTCTACTAGCTTTCCCAGAAATCCAGGGTGATTTTTTACTGACATCATCAAAAAGGGTTAATTATAGCTCTGCTGAGATCTCAATGCCTTCTATTTACCTTATCTTCAGTCCGAAGAAACAACTCTGCCCACGGTATGGAGGGAGTTGTCAATGGCCATGGAACAGGATAGGGGAAGGGAAACCAGATCGAATTCCCTTTCAGCTTCATTATTTCATTTGCAAATGTCATACAACTTTGCAACATGTCCCCAAGTTAACCCCACCCCCAAATCTTGATTGTTTAATCAACCAGAAGTCAACTAATTAGAATTCTTAATTAACCAGAAACTTGTCCCTTCACTCTCCGTTGGAGAGGAAAAATAGATAAATGACAAATTAATAAGCTGATAACAGTAATTTTAAAACAAATGGGAAAATAGTTTCCATAAGAATGACAAAGATATTATCCTTAATGAATAAACAGATCATAAAAAATCAGTAAAAAATATCAAGAGTTAATAGAAAATATAGTCAAAGGACAGGAATAGATTAGGTACAGAGAATGCAAATGGCTAATAAACATAAAAAGTCACTTTGGTAATGAAAAAATGTAAATTAAAATCGACAAAACCCATTTTTTCACTTGGCAAATGAATAAAAATTAAAATAACTTCCATGTTTGTCAGGGTACCAAGCATAAAATATTTATGCCCACTGGCCTGGTAATGCCACTTCTAGAAATTTATCCTAAAAATAGTTGGACAATCAAATACAGATTTATGTATAGATGTATTTATTGCTGTGTTATTTGTAATATTTAATGAAAAAAAGGCTAGCTTAACTGCAGAGAGAGATCTGGGACTATCATGGTTGTCCATAGTGGAATGTTATAATTATTGAGTATAAAATGATATTTCCAAAGCCATATTAATGATACAGTAAAATTATCATATAATTAATAATAAGACAAATTGCAAGATATGAAACTACATTTATACTATTAACTCAATTATGTACATATACAAGAGGGACAGAAGGAGAAAGAAAGAGAGGGAGAAAAATGAAGCAAATATAATTAAAATGTTAACAGTGGCTATTTCTAGCCTGTAAAAGTTAGAAGTTACTTTGTTTTGTAATTTCTACTTTTCTATATTTTCCAGCGTTTCTACAATGACTGTGAATGATTTTTATAACCAGAAAAATGAAAAAAAAGCCATCAAATCAAAGAAGACATTTTCCGATTACTGCCGATTCAGGTCAGCTCTCCCTTTCACACCCAAGCTAGTATGTCATGAAAACTGATGTTTATTCAGAATGGCAACCCAGCAGCCTTGGGAGAGCCTCACTCACTGAGAAAATATTCGCTGAATTTACCACACTGAACTTCCTGAGGCGGGAATGTGAAACACCACATCTTGGAAAGATTTTTAGCAATAAGATTTGAAGCCAAAAGATGTTTTGGCCAGCCCTCATTTAACTAAAATATCATGTTAACAAAAATAGCACATTAACAGAGAATTCTGATCAGGTGAGATTCTACTGTGCAAATGGTTGTTTAATTATCTGCTACTCTGGCTGACTTATACCTCTGCCTTTACTTTTAATAACATGGAAACTAAAACCTGGCTATATAACTCAGTTCTGGAACACTCCCTACATTCTCTCCTGTGGCAGAAGTTATTTCGTGTTCATCAAATCCCACATTTTTTTCCCCCTGGGCACACAGTTAGACTGCATTCCCCAGTCTCCTTTGCAGTTAGCTGCCTCTATGGGATGAGTGCTGACCAAAGGAAGACGATCAGAAGGGAGGTACACCACTGCCAGGCCTGGCTCGTGAAACCCTGCCGTGTGCTATCAGCTCTGCTGATTCTTGGTCCCCCCCACCTGCTGGATACATGAAGAGAATCCAGTGGAAGAGGACTCCCTAAGGGATGAGGAACCATTAGATGGAAGGAGCCTGAATCCCTGTACTGGCTTCTGTTCTCCAGCAAGAGTGGGAGAGCTCCCGGCAAGAGGACACGGTGTAGGGAGGCAGGAGCTGGAGGAATGTGATAAAAGTGGATATGAAATAAGCAAAAGACAAGTATTCTCATGTTTGCTACCACGACGACATGTATTATCACTGCTTCCTCATCCAGAGATAAGGAGATTGCAGCCTGCAGGTCAACAGAGGGGAGAGATGGAAGCTCTCGCAATGTAAGTAGCTGCTCTTGGGACATGTCAGAATCAAATAGGTCAGAGGCTGCCACTCGGTGGAGAGGGTGAGGCAGATGAACATGAAGGGGACACAGGACAGGAGCCCAGTCCCAACAGCAGCCCCTGGAGTTTCTTCCCCCCTTGGCCACCTCCCCTTACCAATGGCGCACATCCTCGGGGTGTCATTGGGGTGCGCTGGGGAGTAGTCAGCTGTTTCTATTCTACTTTAAGCCGGAAATCTGCTAGGGGATAGTGATCTGGCCTTTTCCATTATTTCACTGATTCATAGACCCTGACACCCTGGGCAGGGCCTCAGGTGGGGGCTTACATGAGGAGCAGCGTCGCTACTGAAAGCTACAGCAGATGCCTCGGGAGTCTGGAAGCCTGGCACCCTGGGCTCCTTTACTTTGCACACCCAGTTTTTAAGATAATTTTCCACTGTGGTGATCAAGTCTGAGCTTTTAAGTAGAGTTTGTAAAAAATATCGACTTCATTCTTTTTTTGAATAGGCAAAACCTATTCTTATTGCACAAAATCCCAAATGTCTCGCAGTGAAAACCTCCCTGCTGCACCCACCCCCAACCACCCACAAGACCGAACCCATGTCCTTAATTTCTTGCGTATCCATGGTCCGAAAGAGATCATGTAGCTCTATCTCCATCTCCCCCTGCCCTTTAGTACAAACGTTAACATCTTGCTTTTTACATTTAACAATAAATTATTACAGAAAGAGCCTACTTATTCTTTTTCATGGCTGCATAGTATTCCACGGTGTGGTTGGACCACAATTTATTGCACCAGTCTTCTACTGATGAGCATTTAGTTTTTTTGCCGATGTTCTGCTATTGCAAACACTATGGTAATGAGTATGTACACAGCATTGTGTGCGTGTATGAATATATCTATGGATGGATTCCTGGAAGAGGGATTTCTCCATCAAAGGGCATATGCACTTGTGATTTTGATAGATGCTGTCAAATTGCCCTCTCTAGAGGCTGTTCCAAGTTACCCTCCCACCAACAATGTGCAAGGGACGCTCTTTCTCCACTCACCCTCCCCCACACAATTTCTTTTCATTTTCATCCCTGCCAATCCGATAGGAAAACATGGAATTTCATTTGATTTATTTGATTTTATTGTTTGGTTTATTTTATCATGAGGGAGTTTGTCTCCATGGGGGTAGATTGGGACCCTGCAGATACACACCCTGCCCCTTCTCCACCCTGCTCTGGACCCGGGGGGCTGACCTCTAAGAATGATTGCATCACTCCAGCTCTCTCATCTCTGGTTTCCTGTGGGCAGGATGAGGAGGAAAGGAAGAGACACATCCTTTTCGGCCTTGGCCTCACTGATTTCTGCTCAGCGCTGGGGTCACAGGGTGCAGGTCTCTGCCCACAGGTGCAGCACCTCAGTGGAGACCCTCTTCCATGGTCACAGCTCTCACCAAGGTCCATAACATCATTCTCTGCCCTTGCTCCTCTAAGCTAAAGGGAGTTAGCACCTTCCCGCTGGTACCTCTGCATCCCTTGGGGTCCCCTTAGCCCACACCTGTGTACAGAACGTCATCACCAAAACCTCTTCAAACAAGCCCTTTGGATGTGCTATCCCTTTCCTGCCGGGACTCTGATGGGTGCAAAAAATATACTTTAAAAATTTAACATGCCAACCTTTTGGGCAAGTTTGGTGTTGGAGATCAACTGATAATTACACATGTAAGAAGAAAAAATCCTAAAAGGAAAGGGTCCTGGCACCAAAGCCCAGTCCATTTCCATTAGCCACCTAACCTCTGAGCAGAGGTGCCTGTTTGACTGTTCTCCTTGGGGGAGTCCAAAATACTCATGTTTATCTGCTACATCTGCTTTTCCTACTAAACCAGCAACTCTGGCCACCACCATTCACTGGGAGCTTCTTCCTTAACCTCCAGCCCACCTCACTTTGAAGCTACGTGAGGTCACGTCAACTACGGCTATCCTTCGATGACTCGCAACTTCTCTCAAAAATAAAGTTTAAACCCTAACCGACAAGGTCACGTGCAAGTTAATTCCATAGTTGCTCACTAAGCATCTATTATGTACTGGGCTCAGAGGAAACAGAAATAAATGAAATGCTTTTCTTTCTTTGAGGTCCTTATAGTCTGAGGGTACGGGGGAGATAATATGCTGATAACGGACGTTAGTCATTAGTGGATTAAAAGCCTATTGGATCTTTGCAAGATAAAGATAATTAGTGACCCTGAAGTAGATAATCCCACAAACAGAAACCAAAAAAAATTCAAAGATATAATAGCACCGAATTTCCTTGAAATGAAGAAAGAACTGAATCTTGTTCACAAGGATATGCCTGGAAATATTGGGTTCCAGGATATACTGATGGAGGGTGACAGACAGGGAGACACTTCCTGGTCAAGTTCTTAGATTTCAGGAGGAAAGAAATATTTCTTCAGGCACCCAGAAACCACATGAAGGCGCTGGCCGTTGAGAAGTCATCCCAGTGAGGGGTGTTTGCTGCCAAAAGGTGACTGGGGAACATCTACAGAGTTCTGAGGACAAGAACAGGTGACCTAAGTAAATCATACCAGTCAGGCTGTCATGCCAGTATTAAAGCAAGAGGGAGATATTTTCGAACACAAAATATAGCATGAAATATAGCACCCCTATCCTCTTCAAAATTTTATTAAAAAAAAAACTGTTCAGTGACGAAATGCAACCAACCAAGAAGCAAATGGTAAAGAACTAGTGTGACGTTCAGTGTCAAAAGACAGTGGAACAACATCTGTGAAGTTCAGAAAGAGAGGGGTAAATTTTATACCCAGCCAAGTGGTATTTCCATTGTAAAGGCAACAGTCAATATCAAGCGTGAATGAACTCAAGGCAAACAACCGAGTGGACCCGTCTTGATCAAAACAGTATGCTTGGTAAAATCTACCCAAGTACCTCCTTAAACTATTGCAGCTTATATAACATCCTTACGACCCCCCAGACCCAGTTCTCATATATAGACGTTTTCAGATCTTACAGGCCCCCGTCCCAAGGATACTCTCTTACCCAGAACTAATGTTGTGGAAACTACTCTCCCACTGCGGGGGGGTTCCTCTTTCTTTGAGCCTTCCGTGGGTACCAACAGCCCTGATGAGCTTCTCCTCATGCTACTGAGGAGCACTGCTGTGGGACCCTGGAAGAGAGCAGCACTACACGGGAGAGCCTAGTTTCCATCTTCAGACTCAGCGAAAGGATAGACAGTGATCCCGGCCACACTTCACACCACCCCTTCAAGGAGATACGCCCTCATTTGTAACATCTCTGCCCCAATATTGCTGCTGCTGCAGGACCTCGGTGAGTCCCAGATTTTCACTATGACATCAATAGGACGTTTTCTGCTTCATCCAACTTTTTGGCTTTTCCATGTGCCAAGAATAAGTGCCAAAGTGGCCAATGCACAGTCTTGGAGACTTTTGTGCCACATCCTATTACGGGGGCTCATACAGGTAGCACTGAGCCCAACTTGTGTGTATTCTAAGAATTTACCTGTCTTCTTCCACCCTTTCTCCCCTGGGGAATAAACCACGTTTGAGTTGCAGGGCTGACCAACTTTCCTCATAGCTCCAACTCGGAAAGTTCCCCCTGTCCTTGGAAAGAGGAACCAAAGGGAGGCTTCGGTGGGTATCATTCGTTTGTTTATTTGAGACTTAAGCTCAGAAAGCCAGGTCCAATCTTCGGAAGCTTATCTTTATGGTTTCCATTTTATTGAATCTCATTTTGCTAATTCCTCATGATTCCACACTCGCTATTAGCCATAATGGGTTCTTTATTGGTTTACCCCTAAAAGTATGTTAATTGATAGCTCTTATTGCTTTCAAACCCAAGCTTTCCCACGTTGAGAAGCCCAAACGATCGAGCCATCACTAATAGGGCTTGGATGTGGGGAGAATCATATGATTCCAAAGTTGGCAGGGCAGAAGTGGGGTGTGCTATGCACAGAGATGTCCCAACGCAAAGTTCCTTCGAGGATGTATAAAGGCGCTGGCGGTGAGTCGGGGAAGCGGATGGGCAGCCTCCGCGCACAGTGTGTCACTGCCTGGAAAAGCCCCTTCTTGGCAGGTGACGTCGCTTGCTGCTAGCACCCCGACAACACACGGCATCGGGACCACGTCATGTTTGGCTATTTGTAAACCAAGCAGGAGCCAAGGAAACACCCCGCTCACAAGGAAAACACTGATTTGAAGAGGCCTGGAGTGGGGCTCCGGCCTCAACAAGCGCGGAAGGGCCTCCTTAAACTGACACAATAAATTAGTTCAAAGCCGATGACAGCCCTGCAGATTACCCACCGCCCCACAAAGGAGGGAACGCTCTGGTCCCCTTCACGAAAACATAGATAAAAATTGTGTTCTTCTCCTCTAATGAGGCAAGCTCAGATATAAGTCAGTAGAGCAATTCATTAACAAATCTAATGCAATCCCCCGGGTTGCCAACGCGATGGCAATGAAATCTCCTTGGGCGGCTGGTCCATATGTCGAGGGTCAGATTGTGGAGTGGTTTTCCTCTGGCCTATTCACTGCCCACATATGGCAGTTAAGGTCACTGTTATCAGACACTTTCTCTGTACACAAAACAAAATTTCCATATGGCCCATGGAAATGGCCCGGCCGGGCTTCTGGGCAGCTTCCCACGGCTCTCTTTGTGCAGCGCTGGTTAGAAGTGTAAAAGAGGGTGTGAGGGGTTACCACGTCACTCAACTGCTCTCCCTGCTTTGTGCGTCAGTCCAATTTAGGGAAAATCTGCATCACTTTTCCCCCTGTCTTTCAGGCACAAATGCTCATGTCAGTCTATTAGAACGTGATGGAAGTACTGATCGCAGCCTCTGCATTTAAATCCTTTTGAAACCGCGGTGACCTGCTGAAGAGGGTTCTGAGGGGAAGGACCTTCTCAAGGCTCTTTCAAATTCACAGAAATAAAGGCCTTTCCTGGCTTAAAGTGGCCCCTCAGATTGAGCCCCACAGAGCCCCGAAAAAAAAAAAAGCCCAACACGATTGTCATGGATATTACATGACAGGGACAAGAACAGGCCAGCAAAGACAAGGCTCGCAGCCGCACAAAACTGGACGGGGCTTTCTTTCCCATTTGGGCCTGGGATTGTTGACAGCCCAGTAAATAGGCTGTTTAACCCTTTGAAAGTGAATAAAGAGGGTGTAGACAAATGCTTTCTGATGGAGTTTGTGCATGTAATAGGCAAGAGGGTACACACACACTCAGGGACTTTGGGGACTCGGGGGCGGGGGCAGGGGGCCGGCTGAGGACAGCACGAGGCTTCCTTCTTATGCTGCAGACAGAAGTCTCGATAGAATTTCTGATGAAATGGATGTGATGGGGCAGGGGTTCCGGGGCCCATATCTGGACGTGCAGGTGAAGAGAAATGTTGGGGACAGCAGCAGTGATGCCTGTTATGGTCTTGGGTGGCCCCCACGGCTTCTCAACATCCGGTGTTCTGGAAAGTTTGGGGTGTGGTCCCAGAGGCCCTCGTTTCCTCCTACCTCCTCGGTTTTCACTTCCTCCTGGAATGAGAACAAGGACAACAATATGGATAACTGACCATGGCAGGTATCCTGCTAAGCACCGTATATCACTTATCTTACGGAATCCAAGTAACCGCTCTGCAAGGTGGAAACAATGAAGCCCATTTTGCAGATGAGGAAACTGAGGCACGGCATGGCTGAGCCACTTGTAAGAGAGTCACAGCTGCTGAGTGGTGAAATGGGGCTTGGATCATTCTTTCTCCTTCTGCTAACCAGTCTCTAGAACTGGTCTTCCCATTGTCTCGAAACGGGAAAGTTCCTGTTCAGTTGTCCCATTGTTTTAATAACTACCACAACGCAGGCTCTCTCTCTCTCCCTCCCTCCCCGCGCCCGGGCCCCCTCTCAATTTAATTCTGGGTAAAAATATATTCCTATTGACCTAAGAAGCCAAAATAAACAGGGGATTGAAACCGGCACCCCAGAAATTTAAAATTATGCATATTGCCTCCAATTTCATAAGCTGTTTAGGCTCCCACGGAAACAACTCCCCCGTGAGCCACAATTCCTAAGGCTTGGCAGCCTCTGAGTTTCCATAAATGCAAACACTACTGTTTCTAACCTCTGACTGTACTTTAACTGGGAAGGGCCTTTTTAATTCATTTAACTCATTTTAATTGTCTTTGGGGGGACGAGAGCTTTCTTTGGCCAGCTCTGCTGGCAGGGGGAGCTGATTACAGAGCCCAGGCTGCCATTCACCAGGACCCTCATGAAAATGCATGCGGGCTCCGGCACCCTCGGTAATTGTAATATTTCTTCCTTACTGTTTATGTCAGAGAGGCATTACTGGGAGAGGCTGACACATGTGACATGTGTGGCATCGACACACATTAGGTGGTCCTTAGATAATTTTTATACAAAGTTTAGTCGGTGTAGCAGGAACCCAGCCCTGTTGTAAGCAGCAGACATAAAAGGAAAAACATCTTCTCGCGTTGGCTCCTTCAACATTATGATTAGCCCGATCTGTGTGGGTTTCTTTCTTTCCCCCTCAAGACCGTAAAGTTCTTGCGGTCTGGGGCCAGGTCCTAACCAGGTGTGTACCCTCCCTCCCTGGAGGCTGGTATTTCTCTTGTTAGCTATAGTGTCTCCAGCACGATTTTGGGTAATTTACTTATATAGTATCTCCTTTAACGTTCATAGCAAACTTATGAGGCAGATGCAATTACTATTTCATAGAGAAAAAGGTCTGAAGCCCAGAGAGGTCAAGCAACTTGGGCAAAATTAAACAGCTCACACGCCTGAATCCAAATATGATGTGCTTCCCACCACGCTGCCTCTATTATTGCAGTGGCCGGCACGGTAAAAAAATCAGTCAGTACTTGGGTGGCTAAGGTTTGAGCTGACAAAGGTTCTATCCTATCCAGGACCTTGGTCTGGCCGGTCCTTCTCCTCCCCACTTTTTTCATCTCTACTGCCCCTCTGGTTGCTTCTGACGCTCTGGGCATTCATTTAAGGCAAGATCAATCCACGTTAAGAAATGTCTCATAATTGTTTGTGTTTTACCACTGAGAAATAAATGAGCATTTTCCATCACCTGATTTAATAGCGCTGATTCTGACTGCAAGAGGAAGCAAATCAATGGCTGGTGAAGGGAAAGGAGCATTTAAAAAAAAAATAACTCACACTTTAGAAACGTGATCTCTAAGTTATTACAAATTATAAGGTTAAGACCTCTTAGACGAATCCTAGCTGCTTAAAAATTTAAAACTCCAGGGTAAAGCAGTGAAGGACGAATGAGCTTCGGGCAACTAAATACCAAGATCTAGGGGGAGAAGCCTTGTTTTATGTGAGAGCCGTGAGGGCATAACAGCCACTCTGTGAAAATCTTTCTATATCGGGGGGTGGGGGAGTGGCAGTGGGTGTGGGGTGAAGGTTCAGAGGGGTGGTTTAGAACATTCCAGATGAGACTGGCTGGCTCTCTGAGATTCCTTCAAACACTTCATTATGTCAATGCAGAATTAGGTTTCCGTAGCACATCCTTTCACTCTCTGAAGAAAGAAAAGCAGTTTATGAACCGCGGTGCATTCACACCAAGGTTGGAGGGTGTGTGTGTGTGTGTGTGTGTGTGTGTGTGTGTGTGTAAACCTTTCATCAGGAATCGGGATTAAAATCTCTAGCAAAATATAGCAGGCAGAGTGCCATGCAGTATTTATTTTCCCAATGGAAAGGTAAACAGTGGCAGGAGAAGATGAAAATATTTAGAGAAGAAACTGACCAGACCCAATTAAATGCTTCAAGAAATGTCGGCCTTACGAGGCCGGGCCCGGGCTGGCGGGCTTCCTTGCAAATGTGACAACACGTGTCACATATACCTGCCTGCCCACACTCCAGACGCCCCTCCAGCTCACCACCAAGCATTTTCTGGGGGAGCCCACGGCTCACAGAGACCGATAAAGACCCCATAAAGTTCCTACTCTAGTTCAGAGTTTTGCTGGTATTCAAGACGACAATTCTCGGGTTATTTCTGTTTCCTGCCTTTCTTAGGTTGGAATCACTTTCTCATCCGCCCAAATGTATTATTCTCAGCTTCACTCGCACTCCCCTGATTCAGAAACAGCCCACAGTGACACCCTCCACGTACCCCGAATTTTCCCTTCTCATCACCAGCATCCCAACCGGGGCTAACAAGAAATCCCCCAACGCTCTTGTTTTAATTACGGATGCTAAAATGGGCCTTTTGGAGAGAACGCCTGTTTGCTCAACGCAAACCTCTTGCTCTCTGGCCGTCTTGGGTCTGAATTCCACATTTCAAATTAAATTATGCTTGGGATAATATTGTCTTGAGCTCACCGTTGCTGCCATGGATATTGACAAAGACTTAGCCAGTATTTTAATAAGAAAACAAAACGCCAGAAAAGGCGCCAGAGTTTCCAGGCTGATGATTAAGAAACCGCCTTGGAGGCCAGAGGCTGGCGCTGACTGCATCACAGTTCGTCACACAACTTAAACTTCTTTTGACATCTAGTTATGTCGAAATGTGACTGATCACCTAGGGGTTGGAGCTCCTGAGAGGGAAAAGTTCACTGACAGACAGCCACGCGCGGAGCAGTTCTTAAATGAGAATCAAGAGAAGGTAGCATCCTGGCGACCTGACACTCTGCAGCTGCTACCTGGATCCGTCTGACTCAAGCAGGCCTGCTCTGGTGAGTTCTATTAGCATCTGCATGCTTCTGTCTCATTATCACACATCTGCCCACCTTTATTCCAGTGACGCTGCTTCTCATCTGACAGCTCCGGCGTTGTCAAGAACTGAGATTAGGAGAGCAGGGTACAGTGGGCTCGCCACGTTCACTTTTATTTTCTAAAGACTGGTGTGCGCTTTGACAGTACCGTGCCGAGGAGGTAAAGGAGATAATTAACATATCGGGCAGCTCCTAAACAAAGCCAAGGCGCGGATGCGGGTGCCACCGCCACTGCCTGAGCGGGGTCGTTTGGGAGGCCAGGAGATCAAAGCCATTGTCGACCTCAACTCCTGGCCCGCTCCCATCGCAGAGAGCCACAGGCCACAGATGAGCTTAACTTCTCGACATTTCAGCTTTAGGAAACAAAACCAGAAACCCTTGCTTCCACGTTGATCCGCTGAACCGGCAACAGCCTCACTTCGGGATCTTCCGCGGGAACATCGTACCTCAGCCGAGCAGGATGCTTCCAAATGCGGATACCCAGCGGATGGACGAGAGGGTCGGAGCCCCTGCCTGCCCTCAGTTTCCTCCTGGCCTTGAAACAACTGGCAAACGCGGATGCGTGAATGTCAAACGACAGCCTCACAGAGCTACATAGAAACTAGGAATCTACCAGTGCACCTGCCACCCCAGAACCAGTGGAGGTGATGCTGAACATGTCAGATCTCAGGGGTTTGGGGTTCCACTCAGTTCCAGTTGCCCAAGGAACTGGCTTTTCCCCTTGCCTGCTGGCTTCTAGCTAGGGGGAAAGGAAGGTGCCTCTGTGTTCAGATAGTCTTGGGTTCTGAAGGGCTGTGAGCATTTCTGAGTTGAGTTCTAGTTGTAGACTGAGGTCCTAGGCACCAAAAAGATAAAGGATAAAACACCATCCCTCTGAAGGGAGGGAAACCCAGCTCCCTGCTTCCCAGATGCTGTGAACACAGAGGAAACAATAGAATTTGGCAGAGAGGGTGAAAGATGCCCCCTGAGATTCACACCCCGAGGAACCCCAAAGGGAGCCCCAAATGGCATCCCGGAACGGCCTCAGCCAGCCTGAGAAGCTGGTGTGCGCGGACGCATTTGGAGCCATTTAGGAAACCCCTGGCTTCCTTCCCCGTGCTCACAGCTTTCATCCCTCTGATATTTCTTTGTTCTCCAGCTCGCTGAGGGTTTGTATGGGTTAATGGAAAAATTACTGTTATTTTGCAACAATGCAATCAAAGTCAGTTCAGCAAACCCTGATAAAGTGAGAATAGCTTATTCAGATGAGCTGGCAGGCCTGAACTCACAATTGCGAAGTTTGAATACAAAATAAGATATTCCCTCTTTTTTTTTTTCAGAAAAAAAAAAGGACAGAATCCGTTGTCATTCATGCTAAAAAGGCATTACAGACTGTCGACACTGTACAGAAAAATAGGAGATGTTGACCTTTTTATTATAGACTTTTCTCTACTGTTGCCCTTCTTTCAGCAGCACATCGCGGCCCCCCTCCCCCCGCCCCCCTCTGCACGCACACACACTCTTTTCAGCTGTATGTTATCTCAAATAATTACCCTCGCTTCTGGCTGTCCCTGGTGACTTCTGCTGCTAAAAAAGCTACTCATTGTCGGAGACTGAAGAGGGATTTCAAACCTGCTTCTTGTGGCCGGGCAACGGCTCTTAATTAACCACTCAGGTATTGGGGAAGCTCCCAGCCCAGCTCGCTTCCATATGGCTGGAACATGTCCTCAGTGATAATCACGGAAGGAAATATTGTATCAAAAAAGAGCTCACACAACCGAAAGCTTGTGCAAATTATTTTTAATGATTCTTCTCTGGTGAGTCGGCTTATTTGTTATTTCAAGCAGAGAGAGAGAGAAAGGAAGAGAGAGAGAGAGGGAGAGAGAGAACCCAGATCCCCCCAGTACACACCCCTCGTGCCCCACCCCATCCCAAATCGGATCCCAGGACACTGTCAGGAAGAGGGGACCCCTCCCAGCATCGAAGCCCCTCCAGACACCGTAGAAAGCTTTCCTCACCGTGATTTTCATCAGCTTTTGTTGCTATTTGGTGCCTGGCTCTTCTCAAACATACGCACAGACACGCACGTCAAATTCACAGAATTTCCAACAAGCAAGTGATTTTATGTAACTGGAGGAGTGAGCCGTCTGGCAGTACTTCACATATTCACACCTCTGGTATTTCTTGCTTTACCAGAAATCGGGGGTGGGGGTCAGGGAGCTGGGTGGGAGTGGAGGAGGGGAAGTTTATAAATCTAATTAAAAATGAAGTTGCATTTCCGTTTTAAAAAACCACCCATCCACCAGCATACTGTGTCACTAGACATTATGTACGATTTTACTTTGCGACAGAAACCATTACATTTAAAAATTCATTACAGCAAGGTTAGTTAGACACATGATGGATGCCACTTTAATCCTGCCATATATTATTACAGTTAAAATGTAAATGATGAAAAATATTTTGTGCTTATCAGCATTTATGTGGAAATGTGTTTTACAGTGATATATGGTGTTATATTTCTATTATTGTGATGAAAAAGAAAGCAGTACAAAAAGACGAAGTGTTTATTAAAACATGGTTACTTGTGATAACATATTTCTGTTGTACACGACTTTAAACATATTCACTGAGGGCATTTGTCCAAAACAACTGTGAAATGTATTTGCTGTGCGCATCGGGCTAAGTTTTTTCTTCTGGTTACAGCTTTTTAATAGACTAATATTAATTCAAAGTCATGTAGAACGCTGTGAAGTTGGCAGTCCTGTTTGCTTTCTGATGTGGTTAGAAATGTGTATGTGTGTGTGTGTGTGTGTGTGTGTGTGTGTGTGTGTGTGTATGTGTGTGTGTTTAGAGACACAGGCTCTGGCTATAAAAAGAAGGCTTGCGTGTTTATTTGGTACAACCATCCAGAAGAACTCGAGCCACCCAATTGAATGTTGTTTCCAAAGTGATGTCATCCAGGGCACAGTAAAATCCTATTCAAGTTGTAATTAACATAGTGGAAAAGTAATATCAAACGTCACTTTCCAATCAGGTGTGCGTGAAAAAAATGAAAAACCCACCTCGGGTCCCTTCGTGGTTCCGTCAGGGCACAGGAATGTTTTAGTTGTGACCATGGAAGAACTGATGAGGCCAAGAGCAGTGCAAGCCTCAGATACTGTGCCGGACAGGAAAGTTACCTCCTGACTCTCCTTTCTGCCAAGTTCACTCACAATGTGGTTCCTGCCTCCTGCTCCCCTCCCCTTTTTTCACCAGCTCCAGAACAATAGTACATCCAACTGCAAAATGAAATAGAACACAAAAAGAAAATAAACCCTCCTCAGCAACCCAAAAAAAAAAGGAAGAGAAAATTTATTACTAAACTCTATTTAAAGAAAAGGCACATAAGACAAAAAGCCTTCCTACAGACATACTCCGCTATATCTCCAGTCATTTTAGGACAAGGTGCTTAACATTTTGTCCAAGTGTTAATCCCCTGTCCCCCCTCCCCCCTACCCTCGCGCAGAATATTTAAAGTTAGAATATTGTGATAGTGATACCCGCAAATTATATCCATTAAAGGTAGGTCCACGGTACCTGATTTGCTACATAAATTGTAACTCTTTCTCCCACCTCCTGTTGATGACACATCGTGTAATAGATTTGGAATTGACCAGACTAGGAGATCAGTTCCACCTTTCCCCTTCTTTCATTCTGTGTCCCAAGTGTCCCGGGGGGCTGCAGTGAGGGGGAGGGGGCCGCCGGGGAGGGCAACATAGGCTTAATGCAAATTTCCATCAGGTCTTTGCCCCGGCTCCTTTTTCTTCTTCTCCTAACATCTGCTCGTAGGAGGATGTCGTTGTGTACATTAGCACTGCAAAGTTTCGCACCCTTCGGGGCTACCTCTGGCACAGGAAGCCAGGACTGGTGAGCCAACGATAATACAGGGCTCGGTATTTCCTATCTCAGCACCTCCCTCGCTCTGCTCCTGGACCGCCCGGAGTTGTTATCTTTAGGAAGTCCAAGGTGGGGGAGAGGGAGGGCTTATCTGGCTCCCATCCTAGTTACAGACATGAAACTCCTCCCTGTACACCTTGGGAACATTGTCACAGAGGGGTCACATCCGCTCAGATTCGATGCCAGTGACTGAATGGGACCGTGACCTACACCGTCCTTCACCTCCCTTTGTTCGAGGCATAAGACCGACTCAGCTGATTTCCTTCGAAGCACAGGTTATAGAATTTGTGCAAATGTCTTCTCATTCGATCAGGAAGGCAAGAGCCCGCACACCCTCTGCAAGGCACTGTCTTTCCCTTGCATTTCACCTTATTTTATTTTCCTTTTACAATTGTTAGTTTTCTATTTTAAACACACACACACACGCTCAAGGAAACAGGGGCTCTCAAAACAACTCACCCAAAGCAAACCTCTTCAGTTCATTTTCCTGCTTCACAAATTTTCCTGAGCCAGGATCCCAGAAGCTGTGGACTGACCTGGGGTTACCCTATTAAATGTATTTATTTCTCAGAGCTGAAGAATATTTGCTGAAAGCTGGATTATCACTTGGTAGACCACCAGCAGCTGTTGAAAACCAGGGCATAAAAGCTTGTTTATGTCTTTAATGGCCCACTTAATGTTGGAGCAAGTATGTTATTCATAATAAAATGCCAAGGAATAATCTTAATACCCCAATGCATGGCGCTAGTGAATTAAGAAACATCTGCTATGTCATAAAAGGACATTTTATTGGGGGTCTACATTAAAAACATGATTCCGTGGAGTTCTACTGATTTATATTGTACACAACAAATTATGATGTCTTGAAGTAATTATACTTTACAATTAAACCTACAAGGGCCACTCTGGAAAAAAAACAATCCTGCCCGGTCTTCATCATTCAAGGTCATTTAAGCACATATTGTGGCCTTCCTTGCCTCGATATATTTCACCAAAGCAATGTTTAAAATCTCCCTTGGCATTTTTTGCCTCTCCAGGAAGATAACCAAGCAGAATAGGACTCCAGAAATCACCACTGCAGAATGAAACACCTATTTGGATTCAAGAAGAAAAGTGTAAAAAAGTAAGTCGTTTCTGCCTGTCTCTTGTCTGACTCTGACTTGGGAGCTTATTTTCATGTTACCTGAGGGAAGAAGCTTTGGAACCTGGGCCTAGTTGCGGATAAAGAGGATGACCCTATGCCCCGCCCCCCAGGCTTAGCATGTGTGTGTGTGTGTGTGTGTGTGTGTGTGTGTGTGTGTGTGTGTGTGTGTGTGAGAGGCAGGGGCAGAGAAGTACTCCCCCAGAGGCAGAGATGCCAGGAGCCAGGGACACAGTGGCCCTAGAGATGTCCCCGAAGGCAGGAAGGTGCTGAAGGGACAGGGTGTGGCCAGTCCAATCCCAGCCCCTCCGCCCTCTGCTCCAGATGGCGTCTGTCTTCCACACACCCGTTATCACACCAGGAAGCCGTGTGTCACCACTTCCATGCCCAACACCACTCATGAGTCCAGGGACAAGTCTATTGCTTCCTGGAGCTGGGTCCTCAGAAAGGCATACGATGTAGCAAGAGGAAAGAGGAGTTATTTTAAAAGCTAGCCGCAGGGCAGGCTGGTTGTCCAAGGACAGTGGCTCTCGACCCGGGCTGCTCTGGGGAATAACCTGGGCAAATAACCTGTACCACACTCTAACCCCAGGGGTTCGGTTCCATTGGTCTAAGACGCCTTCCCCAGCAACACACGCGTGCACACACACACGCGCGCGCGCGCACACACACACACTCACACTCACACGCCTTGATAATTTTTTAAAGCACCCCCCATACATTCTCATGTGTATCCAGGGTCAAAAACTCCTGCTTTAGGGAGATAGGATTTTTTAAAAGATGGGTGGCATTTTCATGAGGCCAACACCTCCATAAGCTTTTTTTCGTTTTGGAAAGTGAGGCTGCCTGAGGTAAGTGGGAATGTTAAATATTAAACGGTGCTGTAGACAACAGTGTGGTGGTTCCTCAAAAAATTAAACATAAAATTAACATATGATCCAGTAATTCTACTTTGGGATAGAATTGAAAGCAGGGTCCTGAGAAGGTGTTGGTACACCGATGTTCACGGCAACATTATTCACAGTAGCCAAAAGTAGAAGCAATCCAGTGCCTATCGGTGGATGGATGGATAAACAAAAGGTGGTCTGTCCATACAATGGAATATTAGTCAGCGTTAGAAAGGAAGGAACTTCTGACACATGTTATTGATACAACATGGAAGAAACTCGAGGACGTTATGCTGAGTGAAAAAAGCCGGTCACAGAAAGACAAGTACTGTGTGATTCCACTTGTCTGAGGTACCCAGAGTAGCTAAATTCATAGAGAGAAAAAGTGGAATGGTGGTTACCAGGGGCTGTGGGGAAGGGGGATGAGGGAGTTATCGTTTAATGGGGACAGTGTTTCGGTTCGAGAAGATGAAACGCTGTGGAGACGGATGGTGATGCTAATGGCATAACAGCGTGAATGTACTTAATGCTACTGAATTGTAGACTTAAAAAGTGGCTAAGATGGTCAATTTTGCTATGTTTATTTCACCACAGTTTTTTTAAATGTTAAAAGTGAGGCTGCCTGGGCTACTCTGGAGCTAATGACTCTGCATAGTAAAGTCACACAAGGAACACTAACTTTGGTCTCTGTAAAGGACCAGTTAGTCTGTATCTCAGACTTTGACAATCAGATCTGTTGCAAATACTCACCTCTGCTGTAGAAACACAAAAGCAGGTAAAGATAATGCATTCGTAAATGAGTATAGTTGGATTCCAATAAGACTTTATTTATGGACACTGAAATTTGAATTTCACATTATTGTCACAAGTTACAAAATATTATTCTTTTGTGATTTTTTTCAATCATTTAAAAATGTAAATGTAAGAACCATTCTCGGCATGGCAGGCCGTACCAAAACAGGGCTGGGTTTGCCCAAAGGTCATGCCAACCGCTTGTCTGGACTCTACTCCTGGCACCCAGGACCCTAGAATTTTCCATGCCCAAGCCCATTTCCAGGGCTGCTCAGACCTGCTCCCCAAGGGCTAAGTGTGCCACAGCCCTAGGCTGTGTGTGGAGATGACGGATGGAGACCAGACGTGAGTCCAGAAAAGTAAGGGAGAGCCTCTCCCACCCACCCCCATTCTTCCCTCAACCCCCAGGGGGTTCAGGGACTACGGCAGGTAGAGGAAGGAGGTGAGCTGCAGACCTAAGTCCGGGGAGCTAAGTTTCTCAATTCAAAGCCTCCTTCCAAGTGGTTGCCAAGTTCTCTTTGTCAAGGTAGATGGATAGAACATTTGCAAATATGTTGATATTTAGAATATTTAAAACTTTTAAGTCATGGGACTTCCAGTAAGTGGACGTCCCTCTATTTGTGTCCCAGGCTGTGTAAAGGGTAAGAGTGGACCCACCCCCTGTCATTCTGCACGAGGGTCTGCTTCTCAGAGCAGATGGGGTAGTAGCGCTTTGGAGGATGATAGGAACGGCACTGAGCAGGGAGGGGGGCGTGGTGGCAGGTGCCAGCTTGGCACAGGGCTTCAGAGAGACAGAAAGAGGGGGCCATCCTCAGGAGTCCTCAGATCTCTTGGTGAGTGGCTGGCCCTTCCTCAGGGACGGGTGCTTAAGCCTTTTTATTTCAATATTGAAGAAAGGGGGAGCACTAACTGATGTGGGCACACTCGGGGCTCCCGGAGGATCCTCGGGTTCTCAGCATCGTCATCTGAGGCTGCCCATCTGCAGCTGGCCGGCCGCAAGTCTAGTGAGATGCAGTCAGAGGCTTCGCTCCCCACGCCCAGCACCACCATGGAGCTCTCTCTGGGCCCGTTCCATCCTTTTCTGCCTAGCTCATCTTTTAATTCTTTAAGTGCGATTAAAGCTTCTGTCCAACGGCCAACCTTTGCCCAGACAGAAGCTGGCAACGAAGAGGGAAGATGCATCTCTAAAACTGCTCCAGAGACGGATCCCTGCTTCACGGAGTGAAGTGCTCTGTGGACCAGACACACACAGCGCCAAGGCAGGAGTGGAAACATCCCAGTGGTCCCCTTGGCCTTCCTGCCTCCAGAGCCAGTGTAAACAGTGTAGACGCCATGATGGGACGGGGCCAAGCAGGCCACCGGAAAGGTGGCCTTAATACACACTCATGGAAGAGGGTCCACATCGCACAAATACAGTGCAGGTACCTGATGCGTTTACTAAAAAACAAAAGCAATCAAACAAGCAAACTTCCCATGCCCCCCAGGTCCTGTAGAATCCGGAGCACACCTCTAGCCTGCACTAGAGGCCTCTGTGACCTGGTGCCAATCCTGCATCTCCAGCCTCATCTTCCATGGGGTCACCATACTCTCCTCCAGCTGGATTCATCCACTCACAGTTTCCCAAGACAGCCTGGTGTTTTCCAGCCTCCGTCCCTTTGTTCATACCATCCTAACCTCTTAGAATTCCTCCTATTTTCAACTTCACCTTTCAGAACCTCTAGGTCCCAGTTTGCTCATCAAACAAGGATTTCATCTCTTCTTCCTTTGTTTGAACCTCAGGGTCAGCACTCCATCATCTGCCTTAGGTCTGGCAGTTAAACCAGACAGTGATTCTAACTGTGTGACCTTGGGGACCTGTACGGCCTCTCAGAATTTTAGTTTCCTCCTCTGTAAAATTGGAATGTTGCTAGATCTGCTAGCATCACATGTTGTCTGAGGATTCAGGGAGAGGAGTCATCCTATCTGGCTCAGTCATCAGCCACCATCATTAGTAGAGTTAGACGGGTACCTACCAGGATTCCCTGGACTGCAGGCAACTTTAGGGTGAGGACGGAACCTAATGCACCTTGTAGGTGAGTCACATTGATGGACCCTTTTGGATAAGCCTTACCAGATGACAAGGCATGGGTCCTTCCACTAATACGAGTCCTCTTGCTCCGCAAGAAAGGGTTCTGCTCTGCTACCTCCCCAACCCTCTCCTTTCTCCTCACTCCTGCATTCTAGGGCAGTATTTCCCAAATCTAATTTGCATGTCTCTGCTAGGATTTTTGACATATTCAAATGCATTAGTTAGGTTTAAATGTATCTGCATTCAACAGCCCCCAAATAACAGTGGTTTTTAAAAAGAAAGAATGGGGCTTCCCTGGTGGTGCAGTGGTTGGGAGTCCGCCTGCTGATGCAGGGGACGCGGGTTCGTGCCCTGGTCCGGGAAGATCCCACATGCCGTGGAGCGGCTGGGCCCGTGAGCCATGGCCGCTGAGCCTGCGCGTCCGGAGCCTGTGCTCCGCAACGGGAGAGGCCACAGCAGTGAGAGGCCCGCGTACCGCAAAAAAAAAAAAAAAAAAAAAAAAAGAGAGAGAATGGGAACTCCCCGGTGCCGCAGTGGTTGAGAGTCCACCTGCCGATGCAGGGGACACGGGTTCGAGTCCTGGTCCGGGAAGATCCCACATGCCGCGGAGCAACTAAGCCCGTGCGCCACAACTACTGAGCCTGCACTCTAGAGCCCATGAGCCACAACTACTGAGCCCACACGCCACAACTACTGAAGCCTGTGCACCTACAGCCCATGCTCCACAACAAGAGAAGCCACCGCAATGAGAAGCCCGCGCACTGTAACAAAGAGTAGCCCCCACTCGCCACAACTAGAGAAAGCCCGTGCACAGCAACGGAGACCCAATGCAGCCAAAAATATAAATAAATAAATAAATAAATGTATAAAAGGAGAGAATGAATGTCTCCCTCCTTTCCAAAAGTGTGGAAATAATCAATCCAGGGCATAGTGTGGTGACAGAAAGGCAGGCCCCTTCTATCTTGCTGCTCCCCCCGGGTGGCTGCCATTCCAGAACCATCATGGATCCTGGAGCTACAGCGAGAAGTAGGAGGGGACAAAAAACAGGGCCACTTCCTTTAAGGACACAGCTCAGAAATTGTATATACTACTGCTGTTTGTAATTGGTTGGCCAGAACCACATGGCTACATTTAGCTGCGGGGGACCCAGGATTACCTAGGGTTGATTCTAGATGGACAAATGTCCAGTGAAAAAACTGGGGCTCTCTTTCAGAGGAAGAAAGTGAGAATGGTAACTGGGACAGTGGGAAGCTTCTGCCCTATTGTGAAATACCTGTAGTGTTATTTCTTTTACTTTAAGCTTGTTATAAGTTTATCGAAGTAATACAGGCATGTAACTGAAACAGTCAAATAATGCTAAAAGTTTTATAATGGAAAGATAACATTTTTCGCTGCTCACCCCAATCCACCTCTCCAGAAGCATCCATTTTAATTCTTTTAGAGTTTCTTCAGGCATCAACCTCCACATTTCTTACATAATATGATGATATAGATATCTCTTGATTCATTAATTTTAGGCTTTTTATATTGACTTTCTTTGGTAAATAAGGATTTGTCTTTCTTTCTCTCAAACACACACACACACACACACACACACACACACACACACACACACACACTCTCCTGCCCGGCCTCCTCTCCCCGAGATCTTCCCAACGGGATGATATAAAATTTTCCAGTTAAATCAACATCCAATGTTTTTATTATTTTGACAGTGCAAATATCATTCAGTGTTGAGCCTAATGGAGCTGCCATAATTATGTTTCCTTTTTGGAAAATGTATCTCTTCTTGGAATCAATAATCATCTATTTTTTTTTTCATTTTCATAGTTTAAAAAAACTATTTTTTTTGCCTCCCCAGCTTGTGGGATCTCAGTTCCCGACCAGGTATTGAACCCAGACCACGGCTGTGAACGCCCAGAATCCTAACCACTGGGCCACCAGGGAACTCCCCACAAAAAACTGTTTTAAATCCCTCCCATTGCCTCCATTAGCTGATTAATAAAATTATCCATGTATCAATATATCAGATCATCTATTTTTCTTTTCTTAGAGATTCTCCTTCTGGAGCCCTCTGTCTTCCTGATCCAATCTGGACCAGTTACAGCATACTGGTATATGGCTGTCGATATTACCTTGTCCCAGAATTCTCTTTGCTTCTTTCATGTGTTTTATTTGTTTCCTGGATCCCAAGCTGCTTTCTTTGATGAGGTATATCCTCTAGTTACTTCCTGGGAAGGCGTCCATGCGAGGTTAATGCTCTGTCTGTGAGATGCTTTGATGCTACCTCAACACTTGGTATTTGAGCTGGAAACAGAATCCTAGGTTGAAAACTCATTGTCATTCAGTGTGTTGAAGACTGTATCTCCTCTCTCTTGGTGTTAACAATCTGATTCCGTTATTCCTCCCAGTCTTGTGAGTGTACCATGGTTTCTTTTCTTCTCTCTAAAAGTCTTAGAGTATCTCTCATTGGTGTTATGGAATACCATGCTGATGAGCCTTGGGTGGACCTTTTAAAATTCACTGTGCTGAGAGAGACTTCCCTGGCAGTCCAGTGGTTAAGACCACACACGTCTACTGCAGAGGGCACGAGTTCAATGCCTGATCAAACAACTAAGATCCTGCATGCGGCACGGTGCTGCCAAAGAAAAGAAAATGTGCTGAACTCTGAGTGGCTCCTCTCAACCCACACAAGAAAACTCATGTCCTTCAGTTCTGCAATTCTTTCTTATGTTATTTCCTTGATAAATTTCACTCCTCCATTTTGTGTTCTCTATTCTTTCTTTCTAGGAGGTCCGATAGTCAGATGTCAGACCTCACAGTTAGGTTTTATAATTTTAAAAATATTTTCTTTCCATTTTTAGTCTCTTTTCTTACTGAAATATTTCATCAACTGTACCTTCCAACCCATAAATTGTATTTCTTATTGCTTTGAGTTCATAGAGTTCTTTCTTCTTTGAACCTTAAAAGCAATAGTATCCTGTTCTTGTTTCAAGGATACAATATATTTTCATCTCTCTGTGAACATTAATTATAATATTGTGACATTTTCTTTTATTCCTTGCATTATTTCTCATACCTCAGAATTTCTTTCCTTCTGATTTCTTGTTTAGTCTCTGTCTTTCTTGGTTGGGGTGTTCTTTTAACATCTGTGAACCCTTTGCAGTCATTCTGAGTTTAAGAATGCAGCGCTAACAAAATTATTGACTGAAGGGTTCCTGTACCTGAGAGAGCGTGTTGACAGGTGATTAGATGGCAAACCAGCTTTTTAGTGTGTTCCTATGTATTTCCTCTGGTTCCAGGTTCTCCCAAGAGGAACTGTCCACCCCTTCACCTCCTACTTTCGGGTTATCAGCCTGATAGTACATTCTGGGCAAAGAAAGTGCACGGCAAGGCTGCACTGTACAGTCAAACTGGCTTTCACTTAATCCACATCTTTCTCTTACAGCACCTTATGCTCATTCTAACTTGGTTATCTCTTCTATATCAGCTTTCTGTTTTAACATGTTATGAGTAAGCATCACAGATGGCCTCAAGTTTCAGTAGAGATGGAGACTACTTGGGTTTCTCATTCTTGCAGACATTCTTGCAGATTCACGTGAGAAGAGAGGGGGGAAGGAAAGTACCCTATTACCTTCATTCTGGAAAGTACTATGTTATTGTTTAATTTATATTTGTATTTGATTCATTCTTTTCACTTAACGACGTTCACTCAAAAGGGAAATTTATATCGCTATTGCAAAATGGCCAACTGGAAAGAAACTATAAAAATAAAGAACAGGGCTTCCCTGGTGGCGCAGTGGTTGGGAGTCTGCCTGCCAATGCAGGGGACGCAGGTTCGCGCCCTGGTCTGGGAAGATCCCACATGCCGCGGAGCAACTGGGCCCGTGAGCCACAACTACTGAGCCTGCGCGTCTGGAGCCTGTGCTCCGCAATGAGAGGCCGCGATAGTGAGAGGCCCGCGCACCACGATGAAGAGTGGCCCCTGCTTGCCACAACTAGAGAAAGCTCTCGCACAGGAACGAAGACCCAACACAGCCATAAATAAATTAATTAATTAATTTAAAAAATTAAAAAAATAAAATAAAATAAAGAACAAATAAAATAACACTATTAATTCTAGCAAGGTACTATTGCTTGCTAAAGGTTTTGGGCTTTGTTAAAGAGGCAGGCTAGCGAGTATTAGAAAGATGTTACCAATAGAAAGACATATGAATTAGAAAGAGATACTAATACCATAACACCACAAAAAAGAATAAAATAATGCCATTTGCAGCAACATGGATGGACCTAGAGATTATCATACTAAGTGAAGTAACATGACAGAGAAAGACAAATATCATATGATATCATTTATATGTGGAATCTAAAGAAATTATACAAATAAACTTATTTACAAAACAGAAATAAACTCACAGACATAGAAAACAAATTTATGGCTACCAAAGAGGAAAGAGGGCAGGGGAGGGATAAATTAAGAGTATGGGATCAACAGATACACACTACTATATGTAAAATAAACAGCAGGGTCCCACTGTATAACACAGGGAACTATATTCAATATCTTGTAATAACCTATAATAGAAAAGAATCTGAAAAAATAAATATATATAGCTGAATCACTTTGCTGTACACCTGAAACGAACACATTGTAAATAGACTATACTTCAATTAAAAACAAAAATAAATAAATAAATAAGAAAGAGATGCTAATACCAAATGGAGACATTATCCTTTTGTTAACCAAACAGACCAGAAAAAAAAAAAAAAACCCAAAATGGGAATAACTGACCCAGTCCCTAATTCAAGTTTATTTAACACTGTGTCCCTTACCACTCCCTCACAGATCTCTGCATAGCTTTCTTGTCATTGTTCAAATTTCAGCTCAAACTTCTCGGAGAGTCTTCCCTGACTACTCCCACTAATATAACCTCTAGACATATCTCACTACCCTGTTTTCTTTGATTTCTTAACACATTTCTATTTCAAATGACTCTATTTGTTTACTTGTTCATATTCTGTCCCTTCCACACCACTGCTGGAATGTGTCACGAGAGCACAGAGTTGTCTGCCCCATTCACCCAATATATCCATGCCTAAAATAAAGATGGACACATAGTAGATGCTCAATAAATATCTATGAATTGAATAAATGCAGGAATAAAAAAACAAGAACCGAGTTTACGATCCACTCTTAGTCTTTTGCACATTCTCAACCCTCCAACGGTTCTACTTTTTCTCTCCCTGCCTCTTTCTTCTCTTCTCTCATCCTTCTCCTCTGTCATCAGGTTTCAACCACTAGGCTCACTCCTATGTGATGGGAAGAGAAGTCATTTTAAAATGGCGGCTGAAACCAAGTTGAAATGGGCTGACAGCCTTCCCAACACCTCTCAATGTCTCTCATGAGGGCCAACATCTCACAATGGCAGATGCTGGTCAATTAGGCAGAAATACTTTCATCTTAAGAAAGGGAGAAAAAAAGGACTTTAAAGACCCAAAGGTATTTTTGGCTGACATAAGTGTAATTAATTTTTTCACAAGACAAAATGGACAGAAAATGAATGCCATTAAGAGCTGAGTTTTTAGGCTGTCAAACCAACAAATCAATTCAGGGAAAACAGCCAAATAACATGTTTTCTTTTTTCCCCCCTCACAGTTTTTATTTTCTTTCAATGAAGTTTACAGTGAAAAGTAGAGAGAGTTTACATAAAATTTTTGATTTCCAGTTAGTCTTATCAAATGGGGTGATGTAAGTGCATTGGCCAGATTCCATCGTCTGGATATCATCATGGAAGCTGAGTACTGCCCACCCATTTGGGTGGGGCGTGGCATCTCGAGTTTGCCACACCCCTCACCTGGTCTGTATCAGGGCAAGTGCTAAGTGCTCGGTCTTACTCCTCTCCACGTCCCCTACAAGACGGAACTAAGTACCAGGTACATAGGCAGTGCTCAATAATTGTAGGATAGTTTGGTAAAGTTCCTTGTATTTTCCCTCTTTGCAATCAATCTACTGACTCTCATGCATTGGTACCTTTATGAAAATTTCCATTTTCTCAGCCTAAGGGAGTTCCCCTTAATCAATAAGACATCTCTCTAAACTTGTTTATAAATAACATCTTCAACCAGAAATAAAATAGACATTATTTAAAAAACCCAAAATTGAAACCATTACTCTGTGTTGCCATAACCAGACTGACAAACACTTTACTGCAGAGGATGCCATTTTCAATGCAGAAAGGACTTTATTTCCTCTCCAATGAACAAACATAGAAACATATTCTCTAAAATAAGGTAAGTGCCTGTGCTCACTCAGAGGCCAGATCGCTGGATCACGCTGCATCTGGAGGTCAGAGGCTCTCCCAGGCAATGAAGAGAGCTGGCCAAACAATGGCATTTCCACGGTGACTGCAGGGGGCTCTGGGTTCTGTGTGTGCTCCCGCCACACAGGCCAACCTCTCTCTGAATGAGTGAGTAGAAGGTCATATGGGCTTGAAGAAGTGGGTCAGTGGGAAAAACTGCAGGTGATCACAGGGCTTTTTTTGAACATTAGCCAGTGAGAAAGTGAGCCACTAACCTTCTCCTGTAGAATAATTTCCAGTTATTGAGACAGTGTGCAAATTTATTTAAGGTAATTTTAAAGAAAAATGACTTGGCAAACATCAGGAAATGTCAGAGTCTTCTCTTTAATTAAGCGCCTCCTTACGGAGGCGAACTTGCTCACGGTTCTGAATACTGAGCTGGAGTCAGGGGGGCTTGTGCCTACTTTGCGATTGTAGTATGTGCAATAAGACATAACAAACTAATAATAGCTGATGAAATTTTGCAAGTGATTGACCCTTTCATATATAAAGAAGAGTTGGTTCTTAGTGATCCATAGAACAGCGTCACTGACTCATTTGCCTTTTTGAGCAGGAGAGAAAAAGATGTGGTTGTCATATATCAGGAATTTCACATAACCCAAAATCCAGGTTATCATTGCCAAAAAATGTACTGGGTAATTGTTCCCAATGTACTATTATTAGACTTGATCTGTTCCATTACTATAGAAAGTAACTTCTCTGCCCCCAGTTTTTTAAAGTTAGTCAAAACCTGGGTCCAGGGGCTTCCATGGTGGCACAGTGGTTAAGAATCCACTTGCCAATGCAGGGGACACGGGATCAAGCCTTGGTCTGGGAAGATCCCACATGCCACGGAGCAGCTAAGCCCGTGCGCCACAACTACTGAGCCTGCGCTCTAGAGCCCGCGAGCCACAACTACTGAAACCCGTGTGCCTAGAGACTGTGCTCTGCAACAAGAGAAGCCACCGCAATGAGACGCCCACGCACCGCAATGACGCTCGCCGCAACTACAGAAAGCCCACACGCAGCAACGAAGACCCAAAGCAGCCCAAAAAACCCCCCCCAAAACCCCCAAAACCTGGGTCTTTCCATGGAAGCATGATTTCATACATGTCTTAACAGAAAACAAAATGTTAAATACCACTGCTCTTTTTCATAATGGCAGAGCATTTACCAGTTATCATTTTTACATTACCCATTATGTTATCATGTCTCTTATGTTAGAATCTATGCAATAAATTTCTCCAAGAATTTAATGTCAAGAAAAATGTTTTTCTCCAGATAAACTTATAGGGCTCCTTTCGATCAGATCCTGAGATGAACTACAAAGTTCATCTTCTTGGTTCTTTTGCCATCTGCCAGTAAGCCTGGAGTTTCAAATTTCATATCACCTTGCAGTTGAATGCAATAAAATGAACACTAAATCTGGAGTCTAAAGATCTGGCTTCTAGACCTAGTTCTATCACTTGTAAGTGGCCCGTGCCTTGAAAAATTTACTTAACTTGCCTGAGCCTTGGTTTCCATATCTGTCCAATGATAATAGTAATATCTGCCACCCTAGGGTTTGGCAGACCTTCTTGGTTGCCTACTTACCGGTCACCCCCCACTTTTTCTCTTGATAGCAGAAGTCCTGTATTATTCTGAGTTCCCAATGGAAATGTGCTCAGGAAAGGCGGACCCAGTTCTAGTGAGTGAGTCCTCATTGGTCATTGCCAACTATGGTAATCCCAGCCTCCTTTCTCTGAGACTGCTTAATAGTTGGGCATTCTACTTCTAGTCATCCTAAGTATCTTACCTGTTACTTTGAATAATTATACATCAAAACATTTTGAAAAACTATAAAATGTTATGATAATTATTATGTTTATTCCCAGTGCATCTATTTCTCCTTTTATCTACAAGCTTCTTGACGCCTCACTTTTTATCTGTTTTCCCTATACTGGTTTAAGTGATTTTATGGAAAGTCAGCTCTAGTAATTCTTATTGTTATTTGTTATTGCTGTTGATGTTATATAGTAGAGCTACTGCTCATCGACAATTAATCGTGAGGTTAGTATTGTGCTGAGTGCTTTACGTACACTATCTCATTTAATCAACACAAGAACCCTAGGAGGGAGACATTATAATCATCTCCATTTATAGATGAGGAAATTGAAGCTCACAGAGGTGAGGGAACTGGACCAAGGTCACACAACCAGCAAGCAACAAAGATCCAGTCTGAATGATGTTAGAGGTTGTATACTTAACCAAATTCTCAAATATCACTCATTTGGGAGGTGAAAGTGACAAATCAATCCATCTATCAATAAGGAACCTACATCTTAGACACCAAGCCTTTTTTTTCTTTTTTAACATCTTTATTGGAGTATCATTGCTTTACAATGGTGTGTTAGTTTCTGCTTTATAACAAAGTGAATCAGGTATAACCAAGCCCTTTTATAACACCAAACCCAAGTGTGATTTGTCCAAGGATTTCAGGAAGGCTCAGCCTGCCCACCTTTGCACCTCTGCCATGTTAAACACTAGAATTTCTTACCACCCAGTTTCCGCCATTAAAACTTGGCAGCCAACTGGGCAGGTCAGGTAGAATCTGTGAGACAGGAAGGGAGAAATTCAGACTTTTGCAACAAGACAAAGAAAATAAAAAGGGTGGAGGGTTGGGAAAGGCAAATCAGGTTCACCATTTTCTCACAAGTCCCAAACATTACAGTACAAATCTCAGAACTGGTTAAGGTCAGTTAGTGGTGAACAAAATTCTCACTATGCTGACATCACAACCATACTCCTTTTGCATGGTTGATGAACCCACCTGGTGTAGAGGGCTGTCGAGAATGTATCAGTTAGCTCAGGTATTTAGTGGCTTGACAGGAAATCCTTATCATAAGCAGGATGACATGGGCATCTTCAAGAAGGTGCTGAGAGAGAAGTTTTCCATCAGACTCATCTGAATGAGAAATCCCTCCCCAAAGAAATGCTTGTCAGACTGCATTTCGACAGATGAAAAGGCAAAAGGAGGAATTATATTGAGTGAGTCTGAAATTGTCTACCACACCAAGGTCACGTTCTCTTCTTAAAGGGTTGTTGTCATTCAGTGTGTCATCAACTGTCCTCAAGCAAAATCACCAGCCTCGAAGTAGTGGGAAGTTGGAGACTGAGGGAGTCGAGATTCAGAAGCTCTAAGCAGAGGTGATGGGTGAAATTAGTCTCCTGTGTCCAAAACAAATGTTAGGACACATGCTCAAGAAGCTGACTCCGTCCCAAAAGCACAGTCAAGTACCAAGAGGGCTTAAAAGCCAAAAAGAGACCAGTGGCCTCTTGAAACGGGGCTCAGGAGAGCGTGGCCCGGAGCTTGTGCTGACAACATAGCGAAGACTCCTAAGAGTGCAAGGGAGGAAAGTGGGTTGCCCTGGGGAGAAGTTTCTGGTAGCAGCCCTGTCCGAGGCCACAGTGCTGGCATGTGCATGCTCTCCTAGAAGGATGTGGTACAAATCCAGAGTGTGGGTGGAACCTTGCACTGGTGACTGGGAAGGTCAGAAGACTCTGGACAGCTTTAGGGAAACACCCTTAAATGAGCACCCAAATAGACTTTTTCCACCTGTCTCTTATCACCAAGCACCTGTTTGTCCAGCCATCATCATTTTGTGAGAAGATCCTTCTTACTTTGAGATAAAAAGCTCGTGTCCTGGTCCCCTCCTCCACCCAGACTTTTGCACAGTGCCCACCCCAGTCCTTTCCATTCCTGCCATGCCCAAGAACCGGAAGACAATGCTTTGACCGAGCTGTCTGCGTTCCATCCAGGTTGGCCATTCACCGTTGAGACATAATGGGGCACCATGGAGTGCCAGGACCCACAGAGTTCAAAGTTGCCTCTGTTATCCCCTGTTTAGGTCAAGCAAAGGAGCTCTTGTAATTCAGAGAGCGCCTATACTCAGAGGCATTGCACGGTCTCATTACCATTAATTTTTGCATATTTAACTACAGTTTTTAATTAGATGGTATTTTATTATTCATGCACATAATTTGAGTCCAAGTCGGGCTGCTCTCTTGGAGGAAAGAAAAAAAAAAAAAGAGGAGGGGGGTTGCAATTCTTGTGAATTGGAAGTTGGTCTTGGCATTCCTTCTTGACTGGTGAGTGAGCATGGCAGACTGTAAGTCTATAATGGTTCTCTTTTAATTTTGCTAATAGCTATCATGTTAGGTACCTTTATAAATTTGTTAAATTCCGAGTGCTGGGAGTTGTCTCTGTATGCGGTAACTGTAAATAGTTTACTCTGTTTGGTTTGCACAGACAAACTGTTTATTCAGGCTCCTTGATGTATTATTAAAATGGGTAATGGGCCCCTGGGAAACCATCTAGTTCTATGCCTTCATTTGCAGAATAAACCATGCGTTGTTTTCATCTTTCCTCATGATTGTTAATGGCACTGATGATGAGATGGGTGGATTTTTTTTCTCCGCTGCCTTTATCAGCTCTGTTTTATTATGCAAGCAAAATGGCCAAGCTGCTGGATTTTGTCTGAGGTTTTCAATTAGTCATTTGACTGAACACATCTGTGCTGGCATCCACCCAGAGCTGGACTGCAGCTATTACCGGTTTACACCTGCTGAACCATGGCCATAAATGCGGATGGGAATAAACCTAAATTGGCCTTTTAGATATGGTTGAAAAGTTGTAATGTTGCAGTGTTTTATAGCGGTGTCAGGAAGGTGTGAACTTTTCCGCCTTTAAGGCCTAAGAACCTGCCACGAAATTCCACTCCACTCAAATGACTCACTTAGAGGTTGGTTATTAATATCTGTTTGCCGTTTTGCAGTCCCGATGACTTAATCGGCTGACGTGAAGTAGATAAGATTATATTTGTACCGCAGCTGGGAATGGTCGAGGTTTAATTGTGTTGGTAAACAGAGCCCAGTGGCTGCTTTGGAATCTCTGCTGATGCCTCGGAATTATTCCTCAGCAGTTTGGAACGTGACTCTTACATCTTCCACTGAAATGAAAATTGCTTCCTGGCAGAGCAGAGGCCTCGGTGCTGGAACTGGAGGTGTGGTATTACTTTAATATTCCGAAGAATCTGTCATTTACAGTGGAGGAGGAAACCGGGGCAAATTTCAGCAAAATCAAATGCAATCTCCTCACTGCTAAGTGCTCGTGTGTTTTAGGAGAGACATTGCTAATTGCTAAACATCTAGAAGTCCCCTTGGTTGGTCCCCAGGAGCCCCAAGGGTCAATAAGCCAGGCTGCTGAGAGCAGTCGCCAGGTCACTGAGAAAAAGATCTCCTTTGGCTCCTAGAGTTCTCTGATGTTTGTGGAAGCAGCAACATTTATGTTGGATCCAACAGGTTCACTGGGGACTGGAATAAAAACATTTCCCTCACTGTGGGAAAATCCTGAACAATGTTTCAGACTTTCAGGATGACAAAAGAGATTGGCATTGCAGCCAGAATGGAAGTGCTGGCCATGACACCATCTCTGCCCCCGAGGGAGTAAGCTTTTGTTAGTTTCACTCTGGCCATGTGAATGTATGGCTACCATATTTTACCCCTAATAAGCATCAATGCCTCTGTGCTGAACCCTTAAAATCTGGTTTCTATGGAAAGACCCTGTTTCTCTATTACCCTTTCCTCTCTATCAGAGGCCACCAGCAACGATTCGTTTCTCTCACCATCTTCCTGACTATGAGATGAGCTTATCTAGTTTGTAAGTAAGGATCCAGTCTTCCACTTGGATCATACCAGCCAAGTTCATTTCTTTGAGCTTTATTCTTTGTTGTTTGTTTTTACTTTTCCAATGAATACCTGAGGCAGATCCAAGCCATTGGTAATCATCATCATCTCATCCCATCCCACATTTACTGGTCATATGAGAAAAATCTATGCAATGAACACTATGTAACACATACGATTTTAGGAGATTCACTTGCATTAATGCTTTAAGTCTTCATAACAGCCCTATGAGCAAGGTGATATTATTGTCCCTCCCATTTCACAGATGAGGAAACTAAGGCAAAAAGAGATCAAGAAAATTGCCTAAGATCACACTATGAGTAAAGGAAGGAGACAAGATTCATGGCAGGCAGTCGGGGCCAAAACAAACAAACAAAAACTATGTTTCTAACCATTAGGCTATACAGCCACTTAGCATTAGAATGAGTTTCTCAAGCCATGGGTTTGAAATAGCAAGCTGAGATCTTGCTGGAAGAGTTGCGTGGGTTGAAACTCTTTTTTCACCCATACCCCTTATTGGTAGATATTTAGGTTGTCCCAGTTTTTCCAATATTTTAATAACATCTTTTCCATCTCCTTGGGCACACATGGACTTATTTAGAAGTGGATTTGCACAATTATAGGTCATGCACACTTGAATTTTTACTAGGTATTGCCAACTCACCCTCCAAATGGTCAAACCAATTTACACACCTACCAGCAGTGTATGGGGAGGAGCTGTTTCCCATACCCTTGCCAACATTTGGATATTATCAAAGTCTTCTAGCTTTGCCAATCCAAATGCATTTTTCAAGGTTGAGATTTTCAGCTGTTTGTGAAACTAAACCTTCAGACTTGCTATCTGTGAAGTTCAGCCTCTGTCTCTCAGCCGCCACCATCCTCACTCCCACCTTCGCATCCAGATAAATAAAGATGCTCTAGGTTCTTTCAGATACTAGTCACGACACAAAATCTTTTCTCCTCTGGTTGTATAGATGCAATATCAGAATAACTAGTTGTACTGCGGCATTTTTCAGCCTCAAAACTTCACAAATAGCATGTTGATAGGAAGCAGTGTGATAATTAAGTGTGCAGGCTCTGGACTTAGACTGCCTGCGGTCAGATCATGTAGCTTACCACTTCCTAACTGTAAGGCCTTGCTAAGCGATCCTATGTCTCAATTTTCTCATCTGTAAAATGGGAATGCCTGTAACACCAGCCTCGTAAAGTTGTTGCGAAGACTAACATTTAAATAAAATATGCATAGCACTGAGAAAGCTGCCCGTTTTATAGTAAGTGTTGTTTTGTCCACTATAAACTCTATCTAGCAACTGGACCTAATGAGCTAGTGAACAGAGAATATATTACTCTCTCTTGTTTGAGAGAGAGTAATATATTCTCTGTTCACTAGCCTATTAAAAGCATCTTGTTTAAGATTATAGCGTTTGAAATGGTAGGAACTGTCATGTTTATGGAGCTCAACCCTCTCTAATAGCCACGAGCCGCTTGCCAACAATGGCCATGCCTTTTTCCATTCCCCAGTCCCCAACCCAGTGCTTGGTACCTAGCAGGTGTTTAGTAAATGATAGCTAAACGGATGGAAAGACAGACAGACAGACACACCATGGTTCATTGGCCTCAGTAGGCAAAATCTGTGCTTGTTCAAAATGCAAATGCCCAGGCCCCAGGCCAGACTCGCTGGATCAGAATCTTGTGGGTGGGGCCCTGGAATCTGCATTTTGACCGGCTTCCCCCATAATTCTGACATACTAAACATTTGGGTATAAGACTGGAGATAATCCCGGCTCTAGAGAAAATTATTTCCAGCTCCTGGTACAATTCCTTCCATATAGTTGCTATTCAATAAATATTGTTGATGCATGAATTAAACGTCTCAGGTGGTAATTAGAGGATTTTCTCACTCGTGAAAATCTCTAGAGCTCCCAGAGATGGAGGCTTTTTAGACCCTTTCAACCACGGTTCTTGTGGTGTGGGTCTCAGAGTCCACATCCCGATACCATACTGGGCTCAAAAGAGGAAGAGGCCAAGGTCCCCTGTGGCAATCTTACCTCTGCTACTGCTCTTCCAGCTAGCCTAAGGCCATCTGCTGTCACCCAGCACACTGAAATGACTTCCTGCAAATACCTGGGACCTCCAGATTTCACGGGTACCGTTAAGCAGGCTCTAGGGTAAATCGTTTGGAGCCCAAGGTCAAGCACATCTCAGCAGCCGCTCCATCACTTCCCCTGTCCTCCCCAGACCTCTTCAACTGCACACTGTGGGCTGCCTGAGCCTCCTGCCGCCTTGCCAGCATCCTCCACTGACAATCACTTTCTCCCTGCGCTGAAGGACCTCCGGTCTCTGGCTTGGTTTTCATCACTGCCATCACTCCTGCTGCCCCTTCTCCATATCCAGCCTGAACCAACACTCCCAGCTCCCCCCAGACCCTGCCTTATTTGGGGGATTTGGGGCTCCCAAGGACTGAGTCCCAGTGTAGGTCATTCTAATGAAAGGAGCAGAGTCCTCAGAACTATAAAGTGCTCAAGACACATTTGAGGATGGATGTTGGCTGGGCTGCGTTAATTCTTTTGAAATCACGATGTTGCTTAATAAACATTATTCCCAGTGTTGGAAGAAGCGGTCCTCTCTTGAAGGTGCTTTTTAACATATTGAGGATCTCTGGACTGGGTTCAAATGCATATCAAATGGATGTTTTCAGCGAGAGCGGATGTTTGTGGAGCGCCTTCCAGCGCCAGGCGGAGCGGGGAGCGTTGAGGGTGTATTGACTCCACTGGTTCTTTGCAACAATCCCAGAGGTTCGATATGGATACCAAACCCATTTTACAGAGGAGGAAACTAAGCCAGAGAGTGATGCAATCATTGCTCAGGGTAGGATAGCTAATAGGGAGCAGAGTTGGGTTCAAACCCACACATCTGGCTCCATGCACCACAGGTGACGGTGGAGGCTGTCGCATCCTCGCATGCCCTCGTTCCCTTCTTTCCAAGGTAAACATGCCCAGAGCAGCAGAGACACAAACAGGGCTGTCCTTGTTGGGAAGGGAGGCCAGACCGGTTGGACTGGCCCAGGTAGAAAATCCCCCAGCTGGTCCCCACGGTCCCCACGGTGACGGTGACTACAGGGACAGCAGGTCGCCTCACGGAGAGGTTATTTCAGGCCTGCAGCCACCCTTCCTCCAGGCTTGATCTGTGTCGCAGCTCCCCATATGGGCCTCCAGCACTGGGGTGGTCACCTCCTCCCCACTCAGTCCCCAAATTGGGCTGCGCACGCCGGCGTCCGGCGAGACTTCTCCCCATGTGGTAGTTGGGATGTACAGTCCCAGCACATGAAAGCAGGGGGCCCGACAAAGGGAAAGTGAAATTTCCCTTGAGCTATTTGCCCTGGCTGACTAACCCAAACCTTCCTTCTCAGGATGAAGAACAGCTCTGATGCTCTGATGTTCAAAGCATCAAAGGCGGATCCCCTCAGCTGAGCGGTGACACACAGCTGCTCGTCAGAGAGGCCTCGGGAGTTCCCACCCGCACCGTTTCCAAAGCCCAGACCCCCTGACTCCACGCTGCGTCATTAGCAGCCAAGATGCCACGCGTCAGACAAGGGCTACCTGGGCCACATTCGTCCCTCCTCCCCCGTCCATGGTGTCACCCTCTGACCCCCGCCTCTAAAGAGGACACAGACTCTGGCCTTTCCTAACACCCCCTGCGCTGGCCGTGAAGTTCAAAGGCCATGGAAGGAGAGCTTGGAGAAATACAGATCAGCTTCCAGATGGCTGGATAACACAGTTCCTAGAAAAAAAAAAAAAAAGTCTCGACAGTTTCATCTTTTTTATTTTCTGAGGGCAAAAATGATCCATGTTCACTGTTGACGTTTCAACAATTCAGAAAAACTTAGAGGAAAGTAGTCATGGCTGCAGAGCCCACCGTGGAGGGAGTCCCACCGTTACCTGCTGCTGACAGTGGTTGGCTTAAATAGCCGAGAAGCCTCATGCAAACACTTATCCTGACTTGTACCCCCCAGTTTACGTGGCCCTGTGACCTGCTGTCCCCTCCCGAGGAGCGTGGCCACCTTGCCCTCTTAGAGACTTCTTAAAGCCTCTCTCCTAATAAGCCATCAATTCTGAACCTCTTCCAATACTTCCCTTAAAATACAAGAGCATCGCTGGCGACAGCACTGAGCACACTTCAAACTCTGCTTTTAAGTGAAATTGAACACCGAAAAGATGGCTGGCGACCAACTTCAGACAGCCCCGAGCAGCTCTGTGAGACAAGAGCCTCTCTCCACAGTTTGTATAAATCAAAAGCATGACCCCTACCCTCCTTTGTTTTTAGAAATTAATAAAGCTTTTCTAACACGCTGCTTGCCATCCCTAATAGCGAACAGTCAAATCACAGCTTTTATTCCCAGCTCACCACGTCCGGTAAATAGAAGCTTACGGGATAGACGGGGGGATGATAAGCAATTCCCACCGCAGCGAATTCTTAATATATAAATTCATCCGGCAGCAGTATCAACTGGCAAAACCAGGAACAATGGGAAGCAGCCAGGCCTGGCTCTGATGAGGTCAACCATCAAGGTTATCTATATTCAATTACTGGTATCTACAAACTTGCATAGCTGTCAGCTGGTCAGAGCCCAAATGAAAACTCACCATGCACTCAGAAAGCAAATATAGTTTCCGAGGAGAGCCTCAAATTAGCTCTGTGAGTGACTTGGCTTCAAACGCACAGGGGCCAACATCAGCCTTTGGGGACGTTCTGCCGGCAGCGTCTCAATGTCTAAATTTGGGTGTCATCTTATAAATCTCTGTTCCCGAAGTAGGAAAGGACTGGAATTGCTCCTTAACCCTGGGCAACGATAAATTATCTCACTCAACAATAGATAAACTTCAGACACTTTTCCTGTACCAGGGACCTATTGTGAGGTAACTGCTAATCGCCAGCATCTCTCCTCCCCCAGCAGCCCCACTAAAGACCTGTCGGTGGCGAGGAGACACAATAATTTGTTTTGCAGCTCCTCCTCCGGAACCATATATCATGTGTGGAAACAAAGCTCCGCAACAACAGATATGTATCTGTTTCCTTTATCTGAGTTCCTCTTCCCATCAGGGGCGATGCGAGGGGAACACGTTTCCAGTGTGACGCTTCCATAGCCTGGAAAGGAGGACCATCCCCCCTCCCAGACCCTGCTGGAGTTGGGGTAAAGGTCTGGTTCTCTGGGAGGAGAAGAGGCATGTTCTCCGGAAAAGAGGGCTTTCTGTTCACAGCCACTTCTGCCATGGCTTAAATCACACCTTAAATCAGTTCTTCCTGGCAGGTGCCTTTCAAACCCAGGCTTCGTTTGCAGGTCCCCGTGGAGATTTACTGACTAGGCAAGTCAGGGTTAATCAATGCCGAGGTAATTTCTAGATTAGCCTGGGGAGGCCGTAAATTGCGGGCCTGTTAAGAACTAGACGTCTTTCATTTCATCCTGTGGCCAGAAGCATTTGGATTGCTGCTCTTTCCCTATCCAGCCCATGCTCGGTCCAGTATCTGCCATTTTCTTGATGCTGGTGATTCCCTTTTCAGTAGCCCCATTCTGATCCCCTCCTGAGGCTGGTATGCCAGCCATGCCCACATGACCACCACTGGAGCTGCAAAATTCAGAACTGTACATTCATAAGTGGAATCTGTCTAGACGAATAAGACCAGGCTTTGGGACAGAGGGAAAAATATGATTACTTTCATAAGAAACTACTTGACGTATAGGGAGGAAAAGGCCAGATGGAACAATGTCAGTCCTGACTCTTAATCAGGCCAGGACATGACATGCTCCCACCTCCAACTTGGGCCCCTGAACACACTTAGACAGAGCCAGCATATGTACAGCTGTGCAGGTTGTGTACTGCACAAGAGCTCAGATCTCAGGGGATACCATTCACATTCTTTGTAGATTTCTATATTTGTCATGACAATTTTCTGGCAGATGACAATAATGTGCTTTGTTTAAGCAAATCAGTACAATTTTTGATAGATAGAAGTATCTTGAGAAAGGCAACTTGTCTTTAATTGGCACAAAGTCACCACGAGGGATAGTGGCAGTCCTGCCTCAAGGGACACACTCCTTATCCCTGAAACCCACATGGCCACTTATTTCGTGGCTCTCTTTCTACATGTCAGGGAGGAAATTTGTTATAATGAGATGATCTGTTCATGGGTCTGTCTCCTCCCATGAGGATCTCCTTGTCCATCCTTGTAACCTCAGCACAGAGCCCAGTGCCTGGCTCGTGAAAGCGCCCAATACTTGCTTGTTGAAAGAATGAATGAATGAAATTCTATATCCTTCAACCCATATACAATGTCTACCACATAGCAGTTTAAAAATGAATTTTTTTGAACCAAACTGATTCCACCTAGGTTTTGGAAACCTCTCTATTTGCCAAATAGAGCGTGAGGGTATTAAAAATGGAGGAACATTTTGATTTTTCCCTTACAACCTGATGCTAAGAGGTTATCCAAAGGAGATGTTTCAGGGGTCAGTGGGGAAGGAGGAGACAGCCACAACCCAGGGGATGGTGGTGATAGACTATGGACAAATGTTTCCTAGTCCTGTCTTAGGATACTGGCACACATTTTCTTAAAGTATGGGAAGTGTGTTAGGGAACAGAAATGACACACTTTACAAGTGGTAAACTCAGTGACCGTGCTGAAACTCCACGCTGAGGATTTTAAGATCAACTCCCCTCAGACAGTCGACACGGAATTCCTATCAGGGACAGACAACCCCAATGCCTGCTTCTTCTCCTGTCTGGGAAGTACCAAGTCCTGTGACCACCAGGCACTTCCGTCCCCTTTGAATGTCCTCTTTGGAAACCCTGGGAGCACTCGGCTACATTTCTCATGGGCTCTGGAACATTTGTGACCATGACCATGCAGTCAGCCATGCAGTCAGCCATGGAGGCAGGATAATTGGGCAATGTTAAAACATAATTATTATTGTATTAGTGCTTTATTTGGTGATTATGAAACAAATGATTGTTCGTAGTGAAAACTAATTCAAAAAAGAACAGAACACTGTAAAGAAGGAAACTACTTGTAATCCTACCTTGCCCTCATCAGAGATTAACATACTGATAAATTGGTCCCTGTCCCTTCAGAGTCTTCCTATGGAATTTGTCCATGGACACCTCTGTTCCCTTATGCATTATCCATTAAGATAGTAAAAAAAAAAAAAAAAAAAGATCCATACCATAGTATTGTTTATGTAATATGCTTTTTAAATTTAATAATATATTGTAAACAATTTTCTTGTCAATATTTTTACCTTATGTTTCAAAATTCCTGAATAGTACTTAGTTATATGAATGAAAGGTCATGCATTTAATCAACCGTGATGGATGGGCATTTAAGTTATTCAATAGATTGAATGTTTATGTCCCTCTCAAATTCATATGTTGAAATCTTACTCCCCATGTGATTGTATTAGGAGACGGGGTCTTTGGGGAGGTGATTAGGTCATCAGGGTGGAGCCCTCATGAATGAGATTAGTGTCCTTATAAAGGAGACCCCAGGGAGCTCCCTTATCCCTTCCACCATGTGAAGACACAGTGAGACGATGGTCATCTATGAACCAGCAAGCAGACCCTCACCAGACACTGAATCCTCCCTCTTCTTGATCTTGGACTTCCCAGCTGCCAGAAATTGTGAGAAATTGGTGTTTAAGCCACCCAGTTTATGGTATGAAATGGTATTTTTTATTATAGCAGCCTAAAAAGACTAAGGAACCTTGTTTTCTTCTTTTTGTTGTTTTTTTATTATACACAATGCTGTGATGAAATTCTCTATATACATATCTTTGAGCATTTGTCTGCTTATGGAATTTACTTTTAATAGGAAAAAATAAACTCTGCTCTCCAGGGATGGAAATACAGAAACAACATAAGTGGAAGCCCATTTAGTCAATCAAATCACATGTATTAAGCCCCCTTCCAGTAGCCAGTCACCGTGATGAGGATACTGTGGTAAGGTAGACATGAGTCTTGCCTCTAAGAGCTCACCATCTAGTTGGGTAGGAAAAGGATAAACACAGTACATAGTGGTCGGTAGAACTACTATCAGTAGCGTGGAACTACTGATATGGGCACCCAGAGAGGGGAGTGGAAACTAATCCTGCTCCATGGCGAAGGAAATATTTGAGCCAAACCCTGAAGAATGGGTAGATGTTCGCCAGGTCAATAAGGGAGCTGTTGAGAAAAAGATTTCTAAGAAGAGGGAACAGCATTGGCCAGACACGGAGTCCTGACACACTAGCATGGGTGCTGACAAAACCATAGTGGTGAAGAATCAAGCTTTCCATGCTTTAACCACATCTTTGTAATTACTGCCTGGGAGGTCCTAGCGCATGTTACCTCAGCTTTGAGAACTTTCGTTTTCATGTGTGCATTGGACGTACAATGGTGTCAGCTCACAGGTACAGGGCAGTTAAGGGCTCAGATGCTGATGCCAGACTGCCCGGTTCACATCCTGACAATGCCAAATTCTAGCTGAGTGTCTTTGGATGATTTCTTTAACCTCTTTATGCCTCATTTTCTCATTTACAGAATGAGATTATAATGGTTCCTACTCATAGCTGTCGTGAAGATTAACCAGATGAATGCATTTAAAGCATTTAGGGCAGTGGGTGACATGGTTATTATTTTGGTGGGGATAGAAAAATTGGTTACTGAATGCCTACTCTGATTCAGATTCTAAGTTAATGCTGATAAATCCATGATGCCCAGAAAAGATAAAATTCTTGCCTTCATGGGGCTTAGATTCTAGTGAGAGAGGTAGATTCCCCCCACAAATAGAAAAGAGTAAATAATTGTGAGCTGTGATCATTATTATAAAGGAAACAAGTGAGGGATTGAGACAGACATGGGGGATCCACCTGAGACAGGAGGTCAAAGATAACCCCTCTAAGACCTGAAGGAAGGGAAGGAATGAGCTGTGAGGAGAGTGAAGTTGTGGGGAAGATGGAGAGAACACTGGGGCAGAAAGAGCAGCATTTACATCACCCGGAGGCAGGAGAGCACTTTGATAATTCAAAGAGTGGGAAAAGCCAGGGTGACAGGTGGAGAAGTTGGCAGAAAGGTGTTTGAAATAAGGCCAGTGACCCAGGCAGAGGCCGGGTACCCCAGCCTTATGCTGTGTTCCAGTTGGGGTTCTATCCAAGTGCAATGGAAGGTACTGAAGGATAATGTAAAGCAGGGCAGAGTCATGATCTGACTTATGTGTTAAGATTATGCTGAATGTTGGGTAGAGAATGGTTTGGGGAGAGTGTATCAGTTATCTAGTGCTACCATTTTGCTGTGTAACAAACTACTCTCCAACTTAGTGCCTTAAAACAATGTTATTTTTGTGGGGGATGAAATATGATTTATCTAGGCTGATCTTGCCTGGACTTGACCATGCAATTGCAATCAACTGGCAGATTGGCTGGGGCTGGCTGATCTAAGGACAGCTTTGGCTGGGATGACTTATCTCTGCGGATAAAGGTAAGATTGGGATAATGGCATTTCTGATGAATGAAAGGTTTTCACAAACAATTCAGTCACAGAACTAAAGAATCTAGAGGATGAAAGGAAGAGAGGGAGGGAGGGAGGGAGGGAGGGAGGGAGGAAGGGAGGGAGGAAGGAAAGTCAAAGCCTCCCTTGAGATAGAAAATCACATTAGGAACAAAAAAGCTAAGAATTCACAATATTTCATCAAAGACATAGCACAGTATCTTCTGTTCACTGAATGCCTGCTATGTGGCAAGTGTTCTCCAGATATGAGCTCCTTTTAACTCATTTGTACCTTATCAAAACCCTCTCGGTCAGATGACAATACTAATAAGGAGGACACAGTGGCTGACAGGAGTTCAAACCCATGACTGTCAAACTCAAAAGCATACTCCCTCCTCATGGGTAGGGTGGTGGTTGTCATGCTATTAATGGTAGTGATATTAGTGATGGTGGTGGTAGTTATGGTGGTGATAATGGTAATGGCAAGGGTGGTGGTGGTCATAGTGGTTCAGTGGTATCCATGGTGGTATTATTAATAGTGGTTTGGTGATGGTGATGATGGTGGAGATGGTAGTTGTGGTGGTGGTAGTCATAGTGGTGCAGTGGTACCAGTGGTGGTATTGGTAATAGTGGTGGTGGTGGTTGGTGATGGTGGTGATGGCAGTGGTCATAGTGGTGATGATGGTAGTGGTGGTGGTCATAGTGGTGCAGTGGTACCAGTGGTGGTATTGGTAATAGTGGTGGTGGTGATGGCGATGGTGGTGGTGGTGGTGATGGCAGTAGTGGAGGAGGATGGAGGTGAAGACTGAATAAAATGCAAGAGGTTAGCTCTACTAAAAGACATACCAGGGAACTGCCATGAAACATAAGCATTTGGACCCAGGAAGACACTAGGAAACTTGCAGCATATGTTGCGTCTGTAAATCAAGACTAGGACTAGGGCAAGGCCAGAGTAAAGCCCAAGAAAATCACCCTGGCTCGGGGGCTCCGGCCGGCATCATCTTTGTTGATTGCTCTTTCTCTACTCCGAAGAAGAACCAGCTCACCTTCTGCCCCACCCAGTAAAGTGGCTCAGTAAATACAATTACTTGCGCCATCTAATCAATAGCGGATTGCTCCTGGTTCCTGCTTGTTCAATATCAGTGTGTGAGTTCACAGAATCTGGATACTTCCCTCAAGATGCCAATTTCTGCTTAATGTTAGATAAACCACATCTATCAACCCCACGCACTAATGAGATTTTATTGTGTCATTAATAATACATAGCTTAAAAAATATGTTTTCGACTCACATAACGTGAAATATGAGGTTGCAAATATTTGACACTTCCTAGTTATAGAGCCCCCAGATGCCAGTTGAACAACCCCAATCAATGTTGTTTTAAGCAAGCTCAGGAAGTGATTATAGAATTTGAGAGACAACCAACGGCTAGGCGAAGAGAAGCTGTTTCTCCATTGATTTCTCTTTTCTTAAAAAAATTTATTTTATTGAAGTATAGTTAATTGACAGTGTTGTGTTAATTTCTGCTGTACAGCAAAGTGATCCAGTTATATATATGTACACGTTGTTTTTCATATTCTTTTCTATTATGGTTTATCACAGGATGCTGAATATTGTTCCCTGTGCTATATAGTGGGACCTTGTTGTTTATCCATCCTCTATATAATAGTTTGCATCTGCTAATCCCAAGCTCGCAATCCATCCCTCCCCCACCCCTCCCCTTGGCAACCACAGGTCTGTTCTCTATGTCTGTGAGTCTGTTTCTGTTTCATAGATAAGTTCATTTGTGTCATATTTTAGATTCCACATCCACTGATTTTTCTAAAAGAGAAAGAATTAAAAAGCTGTCTTCAGTCATATTAAGAGGCCTTTTAGCCTCTTGTAACTGGTAGCATTTGTCATCCCCAGAGGAGGTTAGTTCTCTGCTCTGAATTTGGGTCATGAGTTCCAAAGGAACACGGGGTTCTGAGGTCTCCGGGATGCTCTCACATATGAAAACCAGGGCTCAGACTTCTCCATGAAGAGGAAGCAAAGTACACCTTCCTCATTAGAAACACATTGCTGATAGCACGTGGCCGGGATGCCTGCTGGTGAAGTTCATCTGTGCATAGAATAAACATTGGGCAAGCAGCTTGATTCTGAGTGAGGCAGTCTCCACGTCCAATCCCAGACTCCACGTCCAATCCCATCCCTGGGGAAAACCCCAGAGATGTCACTGGACCACAAAACAAAAACAGCTGCAAGGAAAATTAGGACACAAGGAGAAGTACCATGGAGTGATTAACACCCCCAGTTTTCTTGATCAGGAAGTTCACATTTATTTTAATTGCCTCACTGTTGTGTTCATTGTATAAAGAATTCAGCTCACTCTTCTTGATTCCCTTGTTAGAAATACTCTCTCATTTTGGGACAAGGTGATACATCTTCCTGGGATTCCTGGCTCTTAATGAATGACAGACAGAGTCTTCATGAGGAGAGGTTGCCTGTAAATGTTTTGTGAGTAATTCACCATAATATTCGACTCTATAGCTCGCTAATTATTTCATTAGCGATATAATAAATAGCGAGTTTCTGAAGCGGAGGGGATCTGTAAATCGGGGTGCCCCATATACTAAGAGAGCGGGAGCATCTGTTCTGGGCGAGCATGAATGGATTTGGGGTTCTCACTCACAGGATGATTTGTATTCAGGCAGGTAGCTCTGTATGTCCCACTATTGGGGCTGACTGTTCAGACATATGAGTTTATGTGCCGCTAAAGGTCTAGGGGAGTATATACATGCACGTATACACACGGAGTATTCAGACATCTCAGATCCACAGCTAGTTCCACACCACTTTATACACGGTTGTGGACAGAAGAGTGAGTGTCATCTCAAGGTCTGTGACTGGGTGTGACATGAGACGTATGTTCCGTGGTTTCCCAGTTCAGCCTTTGCCAGAAACTACAGTTATCTCTCTACAGAGATCAAACAGCTGTTCAGCTTCCCCAAACAGGCCCCTCCATGTGAGCAAAGTCTGGATCGATCTCTTTCTCATACTCTTTCTTCTCTCTTCCCCACCTCCTCTCTCCATCTTTCTCTCAAAACAAAACAACAACAACAAAAATTTTTTTTAACCTACCCATTGGTTTTCTTTCCAATTTCATAATCATTTTCAGAGATTTGCTTAATATAACCTTGACTGGGGTCTAAGGGTCCTTTTATGTTTGAGTTGCTATGATTCTAGAATTTTCTCCCTTTTTGATTTTATTTTTTTGATAAACATTGCATTTTTTTAATTCCCAAAGGGTGGTCCAGCCTCCACCCTCTTCTCCTGAATGGTTATGACCTTTTTTATCCTTTTTCAAAGTCTGTTTTTTTCTACTGACTGTTTCGTTGATTCTAGAAATATCGGTTGCAGCCTGGTAGCTATCATTTCAAACAAGAGCCATTCTTCCTGAGACGTGGCAGAAAGGAGAACAGTGTGTAAGCCGTTAATTGTGTGTAACAAAGGAGAGACACAAGACCATTTGTTTGTATTTACATTTGCAGAAAGGAAACTTTTGGAGGGGTGTTGAGGGAGACTTTTCACCAAATATTTTGTACGTTTGGATTTTTGAGTTATGCGGCTATTCAAAAAATTAATGATTGTAAATTTAAAAACAAACAAACAAAAACTAATTGACTTGGGTTATTCAGTTGGCCTTTGAGGGTTGTTATGACCATACAGGATACTTTGTCAAAGATAGGCAAAATTTTAAAAAATGGGTCAGTATATTTGGTGTTCTGCTCAACTCACGAATTAACTGGGGGCATTGACAGTGACTGGTTGGCTTAGAGTTGGGTAGACAAAGCCTGAGACAAACCCACAAGAGATCGTCTGGGATAATATTTTGTAAGTATGCAGGCAGGTGGGAGAAGGTGCAGTGTGTGTTGAGAAAACTACAGGATGCCTGCTTCTGAAAATAGCACTTAGGACTGAAAATTGGGGGAACTGAGGCAAGGCACTGAGAGGGCAGATTTTCAAGGGGTATCAATTTTCTCGTTACCCTCAATTGTGATAAAATATTTCCAGAAGCTGGTATGGATCAGGAAAGACACTCTTTCAACCAGAAGTCAAAGGTCGTCCATTCCACTCCTGGGCACTGAGGGCCACTGTCGCCGGTGTCCAGGAGAGGGTGCTCGCCAAAGGCAGAATTTAGTTGAAATGATGGATCCTTCTGAACTCCAACTATAGACCAAGCAGCCATTAACCAAAGACAGCCATCCCCTCTGCTCATTTTCTTTCCAACTATTTTTCCACACTCATCCAAAACACTACCCTCTAGCCTCCCCTTTTTCTTCCTGAATCCCACGTGGAAAAGAGACGGAGATTAGGGAAGGCATACAACCCGTGTTTTTCTTCCTTTCTTCTTTCTTAAAGCAAAGGTTCAAAAACATATCTCGGTCTAAAAACAGCACCATTATTGATCCACTTTATTTTGGATGGCTGCAATAAACACCTGGGCAAGGAAGGGGGAGGTAGAGAAAAGTAAAAACAAAACAGCGGATTCATTGGCCAGAGACGGTGTTTATGTGTAAGTGATACTAAAACTAAGCCGGGTAACTCAATAGTAAAATGGGCAGGGTTTAGGGCTGTTGCCATTAAGAAAATAACACTAATACAAGACACATGTGGGTGCTGGCCGGGACACATCCCCAGAGCTCCCGCGCAGCCCGAACCGGGGATCAAGGCTGGGAGTTCAACTCCAGCTCACAACCTCTGCTGTGATCCCGGGTCAGAATCTGGTAATGTAATTTTCTGCCAGAATAGGGGAATCCATGTGTTCCCAATGACACATCAGGAGGTTTTGTTTTGATCTATTAGATCATGGAATCATTGACCTTTAAAGTTCTGAGATTTTTAAGTTTTGCCTGGTCCTTTCTCAAAGAAGTGACCCAGAGAGGTTAAGTCACTTACCCAAGTTCACACAGTGAATCTGTAGCAGAACCAAGACCAGTCCCTAGATATTAACAGCTGTTTTGCAATCAATGTGGCCAAGGAGATAAGTTGGACCACACATCACCTCTACTTAAGTGACATGCTTGGTCTGGGTGTCGCTCTAATTCTGAGAGGTTGTCATAGTATGTGCTCATACATCAAAGCACCGCGCCATAAACCAAGAACATGAATACAACAAAGTATTAATGGAGATCCCGCAGCCTGCAATTGCTGCCTCCTTTCTGAAGTCTCGTCTCTTTCTATTTTGTTCATGTTTGGGGGTATCAGCTTGAAGGTCACCAATGAGAGAGACTCTCCCTAACCTCCCAAATCCAAGTTGTCGACCCTCCACCACTCATCTTCTAGCATCTTCCTTGTTTGTTTCTTTCACTGAAATTAATCCTGTCTGTTCAGCTGTTTCCTCACTTCTTGTCTTTTTCTCTTTTTAGAATGTGAGATCCGTGAGGGCAGGGATTCCCATTTTGCTCAATGCCATATGCCCAGTGCCTGGCCCATAGTAGATGTTCCGTATATTTGTCTGCACGCATGACAAAATGCATGAATAAATTCCACTAAGTGGACGCAACTTTCCCATCCTTAAAACCTCCATTCGAGCTTCCCTGGTGGCGCAGTGGTTGGGAGTCTGCCTGCCGATGCAGGGGACGCGGGTTCGTGCCCCGGTCCGGGAGGATCCCACATGCCGCGGAGCGGCTGGGCCCGTGAGCCATGGCTGCTGAGCCTGCGCGTCCGGAGCCTGTGCTCTGCAACGGGAGAGGCCACAACAGTGAGAGGCCCGCGTACCGCAAAAAAAAACAACCCTCCATGCATCCATTCTAATACATGGAGGTTTTAATTAATAATTAATTGATTAAATATTTCAATTAATAATTAAAATAATGTTAATTAAAGTTAATTAATTTTAATAATTGCTTAATAATCCTTTTTAATCTTATGGCACCTGTATTCTGCCTTGAAAGACCCACCCCACCCCATGTAGCCCCCTCTATCAGGTTGGAAGGCCTTTGAAGGAAGATATATTTATGTTGTACCTGCAGCAGTGTTTAGGACCATGTCCTGACCATGTTGGTTCTAAAATTTAATTGAGACAGGCACATAGATCAAGAGCCTTTGGAGCCCATCCAGAAATAAAAGTCAATCCACCATTTCTGGACCATTGAGCTAAAGGAAGGCATGCATTTAAGGAGAGAGCTTCCATTGCAACTAATTAATACGTTTTGGTCTCTTCCTCTCTTCTGGACTTGAATCTGGGCACAGCCGAAACAGTGTTAAACAAACCTATCTGGACCGAGTTCTTGTTTGTGTCTCCTGAACAGCTTCTCCCAGCTGGCTTTATTTAAGTGATCATAGGATAAAATTTCATCACAACCTCCAGTGATGTGATGAAAGATTGCTTCATTTCTCATCTCCAGGGCTGGTGCTCAGAGGTCCCTCAGCCCAAGAAGGGACATAAGACATTGGGGGAAGCTTCATCCCAGCAGAAAGCGCCACCCGGAGGCAGTCAGAAGGCAGTGCTGACCAAGGCCACCAATGAAGAGCAGCGAGCAGTGTCCTTGGAATCGGATGGATCTGAGTTCTAACCACAGCTCTCTTATTTATAGGCTGGTTGACCTTGGGCCACTGGACCTCAGTTTCCTCAACTGGAAAATGGGAATGGTATATCACTTACATGGTTGATCAAAAGGGTAAGTGTTTATGGGGGGCCTGGAGCAAAGTAGCCACTTAACAAAGGGCAGTTATTACTACTCTCACGACCACTGTTACTTCCCCATACTGTCTCTTGTATTTAAAACCCAAACCCATTTCCATGCCTACAGGCTCCATATAACCTGAGCTCTGTCCTACCTCAGGGCCATTGCACTTGCTGTTCCTTGGACTTGGAACCCTGCTCCCACCTCCAACTGCCATGGCATGGCTTGTTCTTTTTCCATCCTGCAGATCTCAGCTCAAATGTCACTCCTCCAAGATGCCTTCTCCAACGGCCTAATCTAACCCCTCTTCGTGGTGTTATCCTGATTCACACTCTCACGCCCTCCTCCTCTGAAACTGCCCTTTCTACTCACTCCGTCGTTTACCCTCTTCCCCATCAGCACCCGCAGTCTGTAAGCTCCCTAGGACCCTGCCTGCTTTTTTCACTTCTGCACCTCAAGCCCCTGACATGTAGTAGGTACACAATAAGTACTGGCTGAATGACGGCATAGATAAACAAATGCATCTCCATGAAAACGACCCCCCAGAAAGCCCAGAGAACAGAGAGGGGGACCAACTATACAATTTGCAGAGTCCAGTGCAGAATGAAATGTGGGACGCCTTATTCAAAAGACAGCGACTGCAGAGCGTTAAACCAAGCTCAGAACACTGCCAAGCAACTGCACAGATCACACACCCATGGAGCTGGCCGTGCCCGGAAGGCCATGGCATACAGCTGGAGGCCTTTACCGATAGGCAAGGCCCCTGGAGAGTTTTCAGATCACACCGTGTGGCTGGCCCCAGCAGACACAGTTCAGGCCTGGCCTTTCTCCCCGACGTCTTCCAGCACTTTCTCCTCACTCCAGAAGGCTAGTTCCCATTGGTTTCACTCCTGCTCCCAAGCCCCTCTGTAGGACTCTTCCCATTTTCCGGCCCCTCTTTGGGAGTATTGCTTCAGAATATACTCAACATAATGAGCTTCTGAAGGACAAACAGTGAGAAATTCATTCCACCCAGAGGACAACAGCTTCAAAAGCTCTGGATGGCAGAGAATAAGGGACGCCCAGGAGCAGGGCTGCCACATACAGCTGTGCGGGTTGCTCACTGCAAAAGGCCCTTCCGAGGGGTGAGTGAGGACTGAAGCCCAGCCCATGCTACAGTTACCCAGCCAGGTGCCTGATGCGGGGCTGCACCTGCCCAGAGAGAAGGGGCACCATTTTCTTTGCACAAAGACGCCGCCCACTTGACGAGCCATGTGACTGCCTGGAGGGGGTGTCATTTTCAAATTTGCTCAAAAGCACCATAAAATTTAGCAAAATCCCTGCCCAAGACCAGACAAAAGCAGCTTTCTGAGCAGCTGAGAGAACTTGAGAGTGTAACCAAAAGCCAAAAACAAACCCAAAAAACCCTAGATCCTCTTCCGCTCTCAATTAGGCTGGCCTGCTCAGTGCCCAGAGGCAAGAGGAGACACAGACATGAAGGTTGTCAGCAAAATGCACAAACGGTAGTTATCGGGATATGACATGGACGTGGGAATGTAATAGGCAAGAGGCCTTCCGCCTGCTGGCCTGCAGGATGCAGTACGTATTCCTTAGAACGTGGCAGGGGCCCCAGGGATGGCAACTTTCTGGGATGTGTTTGGAGGTGGGATTAGAAGGAAGAAGGTGTCAGAGAGCTTTGTTGCAGAGTGAGATGGAAAGCTGATGTTCTGGGCTGTTTGCAGGGGGCGAGCCAGTTTTCACTGCCACTTACCTCTGTGTAGCTTCAAAGGATTCTTTAAGCCCTGGAGCACTTGCTGGAAGAGTTCTGTGCTCTCTTCTTGTCTGGAATCCTCCCAGGATTAGGAGCAAAGAGGAACAAACAAGTCCTCACTCTGTTCCCTTTGGAAACCTGGCACAGGGGCTCTGCAGTCAATATGGCGGCTGGCAGCCCAGTGAGGGCTTCTCAGGACCTTGCAGGATTCCGGGCACCTTACAGGGCATGTCTGGTTCCAACCGAAGCCTCTATAACACCTCTTCAGAGCTCTTGAGGAGACCCTGCACCCGCCCTTCCTTTAACTACCTTTAAAAAGTCCCTGGTTTTTAAATGGGACTTGTACTCAGATAGCCAGAACTGCAGGAGAAGCCAAGTGGATTTTTGTATTTGATTTGATTTTCAAGTGCCCTGTACCACCAGTTTACAACTGAGTAGGGAGATGATGGGGAACTGGGGAGTGAGCTAGTATTTGAGTTAGGTATTTTGCATTCGTGGTATCAGCTAGTTCTTACAGCAGCATTGTCAGGTGCAGAGTGAACCCCTTTTACAGATATGTAAACTGAGGCCAAGGAAGAGACCATGTATCAAGGGCCAACTCTCCTCTGGGCAATATAATAACTTGCATATCTCATGTGTAAACATCCCTGTGAGATGGGTATTAGCATTAATTCCCATTTTACAGATGAGGAAAGTAGCATTCTGAGTAGTCAGGAATAGACTCAGGTTTGTATAACCAAGAAGTGGTATTCCTGGGATTCGAACCCAAGCACAGATCCTTTTGGTTCTGTTTCCCTCTCAAAGTGAGGACGTCTTAAAGTGGATGTCTGGGCTATTCCACTGTGATCCAGTTTCCATGCTAAAGCGTTGGAACCCTTTCCCCCGGGCTCTGGATAAAAATGGAAGTGAAAGGAAAGTTCTTCATTTGCATGTTTCAAAAGTCAAGTGGTGAAACTTCGCAGCTACCATCTGGGTGGGAAGAGCCTTGCCCTCCCGCCTGGTCCACAGCCACAGGCACTGAACAAAGCCAACAAGTCAATGACAAACATGCTCCCAACCCCCCTCTAAACCCACACATGCCCTGAACCATGAGATTTACAACTGCCAAGGGCCTCGCCTTGGACAGAAACCAGCCCAGCATCATGATCCAGGCCTTGGAGGCTAACCCCTCAGATGGGGAAAACATCCTGCCCTTTACAAGTCCATTCCCTCTCTCGGTTTTATTAACAGAAGGCTGAGATCCGAATATGGGTTTGCAATACCAGTTACCAGCTGGTGGAATCACAGAGAAAAGCCCTTTCTCCTGGAACCAGCCTGAAGACTATACCAAGCCGCCAGATGGGCAGTAAAATCTTTTAAACAGCTGCTGTCTACGGCTATGCTACTACTGGGGCTGTGAGTTTATTTGATAGGGATCATGGGTGCGCAGAGCCCTTCAGACTGAAAAGTAAAAATACTAGTTTATGAAGCCTGGGTCATCTTCCCAGCCTCTTGGGATTGTGACAGCTTCCTAGAGTTTAGTTGGGGCAATCCTAGGCTCTTCTATGTTCTGGGCCCGGAATGTGGAACCCTTCCTTACCAGTAAGAGAGAATACAGCAACTATGACATTCATGGGTGCAACACTCGCCCTGCATTCAGCAGGTGTTATTTCTTTTAACCCTCATAACAACCGCATTTAGTAGGCACTACTAATTTCGTCTATTCAATAGCTGGGTATTTTGAGGCTCAGAGAGGTTAAGGATTTGCCCAGAATTACACAGATGAAAAGTGGTACGGACGGGTTACAAAGCCTGGACCCTCACCTTTAGGGAAACTCTCCCTACTCAGTGACTCCTACCTGCCCTTGGAATAAACAATCGTGTGGGGATGAGACAGTCCACTAGGAAAGAGAGTCTGTACCTCTTGGTCTTCTGCCTCCTCACTCAATTTGCTGCCTCAGTTTCCCCAACTATAAAACGAGAATGGTAAGAACATCTCTTCACAGTGGTTCATAGAAGCAACAAGGTAAGAAATGCAAAATACTTAAAACAGTGCTTGGCATACAGTAGGCATCCAATCATTGTTCGTTATTCTTCTTTTGTCTTATTTTGATTATACATAAAGGGTCGACGGCAGCCCCGCAATGCTGTTCCCTGAAGACCATCTCAGTGCCTGGATCGTGTCTGTCCTTGGAAGAAAAATCTCTGGGAAAAATTCTGCCTCGCTTTATTTTTAGAAGCCAAACTAGTCCCCTCTTTCTTTCACCATCATTTGTAGAAAGTTCTTAATATTCAAACCAGATCCCGTTTAACCTTTTGCCCAACGTAGCTTTACTTTACTTCAAACCCCTTTGGCTCTCTGAGGCCTGGCTTCCTTCAGGCTCAGGCTGTAAATGTTTGACTTTGATTTGAGATACATGACAATAAATTAGGGGACATTTATCAAAGCTGCTTTTTGCATAAATTACCGCATTATACAAATACACTTAGCAGGATCCTGCTTCTTTGATGTTGGGAGCAAAGATTTATGTGCGATGGAGTTTTTATTTATCTGCCTTGTTCACCTCTACAAGGGCTGGACATAGCCCTCAATTAGTTCCATACTTCTCGAAATGACATGTATCTCTCGCAACTTGAGGAGAAGGAACAAAGATGCTTAAGTCCCATCCAAGTGGCCTTTTTAAGGAGATGAGAAGCTTTATCTGACCCAGAGTGTCTCTGAATTCTTTCTCCTGAGAGCAGATAGAACAGCAAATAAATTGGTTGCTCTGGAATCTTTCTCCACTATTAAAAAAAAATGGAATAGAGGAAAGGGCTTTCTTTTTCTTTTTATTATTACTATTATTTTTATTATAGAAGCCACAGAAACACGAATACCTATCCAACTGGGTTCAAATTGATAAAGGGACATCTCCCTTGTCTTGGGCTTCTGAATTTCTAAATTTAGATCTGTGGAGTATACGCCATAGGAGTAAAATTCTGTGTGACCTGGTGGCGGGAAGTCCAAAAGTTTAGATTTCACTGGCCATTTGCATTCACTGGGGTGGCTACCCTAAAGTTACCATCTTTTCCCTTTTTTGATGTAAGAGTACTTTTAGAAGGAAAATGACCACTCTCTTCACCATTCTTTCAGGAAAAAAAAGGATACAGTTGTCAGAACACAGGATCTGAAACCTGGAGATGCGGGTCAAGTTGTGGTTCAGATGGGCAGTCAAGGCTGAAGGGAGCAGTACGGCCCCTTTGGAGTAGTGGCAGCCCATTTTCAGACAGAGGGCTCGAGGGTTCTGCCTACTCCAATTCTGGAATATCACGTAGGTGACCTTCTGCCCCAGTCTGACTCTGCCGCAGAGTCCCTACTCTCTGCAAGTTCACAGCACTTAGAGAAATGGCAGTTTTCAGTCCCACCAAGGAAGGTAGGACAGCGGTCTGGGGTGGGGAAGCTACGAGGGTAGCCCCTACCCAGGTAGGAAGAAGATCCAGTGCAGGGAGGCATGGCTGGCAGCGAAGGGAAGCATCTTCCCTGACCGTGACAGCCATGTTGACACCCAAGGCAGCCCCCTGTGGGGAGCAACCTGGAAATCAGGGGACAGGCAGCTCTCCAACTCAGCAGTGATAAATAGCCCTCCACTGTTCCCTCAACCCCCCAGGGGCGTATCCCCCATCATCCCATTTACATCCCGAAACTTACCCTCCTCCTCAGTGTAGCCATTCATGATCCCTGAAGCCCCAGCTAAGTGCAGACAAAGCGAGGGGCACAGGTACGATAAAGGTACAATTTAGGAAAGGATTTGGTTGAGTAAAGATGAGAGGCAACGGCACCTCAAAATGGGAGGAGAGTGGGATGAATAAGGTAGAAATATTTAGGAACAATAATGATAATATGGTCATGTTTGCATTTGTCAAATGTCTATTCTGTCCAAGAACTGATGCATGGTGTCATTGAACTTGCCCCACAAGCTATGAGGGAGGAAGAGCTGTTTAGCCCCATTTTACAGATGAGCAAATTAAGGCCCAGAGAGGTCACATCACTTTCCCTAGGTCACCCAGCTGGTAAACTGCACAGCGGGGATATGAACCCATTCTTACTACTAGAAAGCAAGTCTGGAGGGGGCGTATGGGCACCAGGATGAGCAGCAGACAACATTCGTTACGAGGCCCCTTCAGTGGACAGAGCACCAGAGTGCACCCGCAGTGTCCCTGTTCTCTGCAGGAGCACAGCACTTAGTGAGAGAAATGGCAGCAAAGGGTGGAGGTAGGGTTTCCATTCAGGAAGGTCTTGAACACACTAAAGACTTAGTGAAAGTTTGTGAGCAACAGAGTGACAGAGCAAGTGGGGCCCGCACCTACCTGTAGGTGGCTGTCAAAGGGCCTCTGCGCAAAGAGCCCGGCCTATGCAGCGTCTCCATGCTGACCAGACAGGAGCGTAGATCCAGGAAGGCCTTCCCATGTGGAATCTCCCCAACCTTGGCCATTTCCGTGAAGCCAAGGGCTCCAGACACACCCTGTCCAACCATGAGCCCTCCACATCGAGAGTGTTCAACTGAAGGTCATGAGGAAAACTTCTAGACACTGGGCAGAAATACCCTATAATAATCCCGTACACAACCAAATTGGTGAAGGGGGTGGAGGCCAGAGGGCCCATGGCAAACTCTTGGGCATTTCGGTGGAAAGAGGAAAACCCTAGTCTTTGTAGAACTCTACCCTTTCCCACCATAGCTAAATGACCTAGACCATTTCCCTGCTTGCCCTGCTCATCCCTTTCCACATCTGGAAATCTTGGATCCTACTACATTTTTCACAGGGCTATGGCAAAAATTAAGAGTTCATGGGGCAAAGGGAACCTAGGACAGTGGCTGACACCTGGTAGGAGCTCAAGTTAGGCTAACCCCACTCTTGCCAAGTCTGTTCCAACTGGTAGGTATTATTGTTTTTATGATGATACATTTTTAAACAAATTTTAATTTTAGATTTACAGAGTTCTTCTGAAGGTAGGACAGAGTTCCTATCTACTCCACACCCACTTTCCCCTATTATTACCATCTTATATTAGTATGTCCATTTGTCATAGTTAATGAACTGATACAGATACGTTATTATTAACTGAAGTTCATACTGTATTCAGATTTTCTCACTCTTTTCCTGGTGTCCTTTTTCTGTTCCAGAATCCCATCCAGGGCACCATATTACATTTACTCATCATGTCTCCTTAGGCTCCTCTTGGCTATGACGGTTTGTTAGAATACCTGTTTTTGATGACCTTGACAGTTTTGAGCAGTACTGATCAGGTATTTTTGCAGAATGTGCCTCCACTGGGAATTGTCTGATGTTTTTCTCATGATTAGACCGAGGTCATGTGTTTGGGGTAAGAAGACCACAGAGGTAAAGAGCTGTTCTCGTCCCATCGTATCAAGGGTACAGCTACCAACACGGCATCACAGTTGATGTTGACCTCGCTCACCGGGCTTGAGGTGGCATTTGTCAGGTTTCTCCACCGCGAAGTCGCGCGCTCCTTTTCCATCGTGTCTTCCCTGGAAGAAAGATACTTAAGGAGTGAGAGGTTATGCTTCACCTCTTTGAGGGCAGAATATCCACGTAAACCATTTTGAGTTCTTCTGCACGGAAGATTGGCCTGTTTTCCCCCATTTATTTACTTATTCACTCATTTATTTACATCAGCCTGGACTCATGGATATTAATTTTATACCTTAGGTTAAATCCAATACTACTTGATTTTGTGGCTTAAATTCTTCTAGCTCTGGCCATTGGGAGTTCCTTCACTTGGATCATGTATCCTTTTGACAAAGTTTGGTTTTCTGGTTATGTTTTGTTTTTCAGCACTTTCTTACTTTCTGGCACTACAACATGCTCTAGGTTCACGTGGTATATTTCGTGCCCTAGTCCTGGAGTCCCAGAATCAGCCACTTCTCCACACTCTGGTTCTTTTTATTGGAGGAGGATATTAAAAATCAAGATCTGGGCACCAGCTATGGACATTACAATTGAGATGTCATTACTTCTAAGCCCTCTCAGCTGACAGAGCAAGGAGATAAATGTATGTATACTAACCCATGAATATACATATATATGTATTAAAACTTCTGCATCCAACTATATGTTTCAATATTAAGCTAAACACGAGTTCATTCTGATGTGTCCAACTCTGATCTATCCCACTATGGCTCACTCTAGCCTCTTCTAGATTCCTTATCTGTAACTCACTCCAACTGTGAAAAACCAGGCTCCTGCCATCTTCCATCCATTAACTTCATGGTTCAGTTCTGGTGTACATGTATAGTGGTTTCAGAATTCTTAACTCATACCTTGGTGGGAGACAACTTTATCAGCTAGAGTGGAGTGATTACGTACACTTCCTTCACCTGCAGTCTTACAATTCCGCTCATTTCCAAAGTTATTTAGGTCAGCATCTTATTCCTCCATCCCCTTCAGTGAGATTGTTTCATACCTTCATAATACAGATAGATTGTAGTGTCATATTCTGCATTCTATCTTGGGATCCCTCAACCTCCTAAATTATTTTTTTAAAAATATGTACATCAAGGTTTACTCTTTGTGCTGCAAAGTTCTATGGGTTTTGACAAATGCATAATAGCCTCTCTTGACCATCACTACAGTGTTCAAAATAGTTTCATTGACCTAAAAAATCGACTGTGCTTCATCTATTCAGCCCCCCTCCACCCCACGTCAAATCCCTGGCAATCCTTCATTTTTTTGCTGTCTCTTTAGTTTTGCTTTTCCCAAACGTCACATAATTGGAATCATACAGTATGCAGATTTTTCTGATTGGCTTCTTTCACTTAACAGTTCATTGAAGATTCATTCATATCTTTTCATGCCTTGATTGCTCATTTCTTTTCGTTGCTGAATAATAGCCCACTTACGGATGTACCACCGTTTGTTTATCCCGTCGTATCTTGGCTGCCTCCAGGTTTTGGTGATTTTGAATAGAGTTGCAATAAACATTCACATGCAGGTTTTTGTAGCAGTTTTCAAATCAGTTGGGTGGACACCTAGAGGTTCAATTGCTGGATTGTATGGTTAGAGTACATTTAATTTTGTAAGAAACTACCAACCTGTCTTCCAAAGTGACTGTAGCACTTTGCATTCCCACCAGCAATAGATGAGAGTTTCTGTTGCTTACGTCCAGCTGTAGGTATTGTCAGTTTTTTGAATTTTAGTTAATCTAATAGCTGTGTAGTGATACCTCACTGTTATTTTAATTTGCAAACCCTTAATATCAAATAACGTTGAGTAACTTTTCATACGTTCACTTGCTACGCGTTTATCTTCTTTGGTGAGGTCGTCTGTTCAAATCTTTTGCTCCTGTTTAAACAGGGTGATTTGTGTTTGCTTATTATTGAATTTTCAGAATTCTCTTCTCTTTTCTTTGTCATACACTCTGGGCCAGCTCCATCCTTGTTTCCCCTACTTCCCTGCATCTGTATCATCCTGAGCGCAGAACATATGGAATGTTCCATCCCCCCAACCTCTCACTCCCAACTCAGAGAAATAGGAAGGGGCGGCTCTCCAACTGTGACCAGCAGATACTTAGCTGCCTCCCTTGGAGCCATGACTGAGTCTGAAGGAGCTCAGCCAGGCTGAGCCCAGACCCCTCTTGACGACCATGGGTCCCCCACTGAACTTTGCATGCACCTCATAAGATCATGTGCTAGGGGAAGCCCCCTCCGCCGTCCCAGAACAGACTCAGCAACAATTTCGCAGCAACACAACCAAAGACTGTAACGTTTTAAGCTGCAAGGATCCTTAAAGAGCATTTAGTTCATTTTATAGACGAATAAACTAACACTCAGCCCATAGATGTCACTAGGTGCTCCACCAGGAAAGGTTAAACAGAGTTTGTTATATTTAGGATTCAACACAAACTTTTAAATTCCTTGCTACTCAAAAGGCAACAAGCTCAGCCTCACATGGTAACATGTTAGAAATACAGACTCTCAGGCCCCCCTCCAGACCTACAAGCGGAATCAGAACCTCCGTTTTAATGGGATCCTCCAAGCTGCGTTAAATGTTCATGAACGTGTAAGAGCACTGTCTTCATTCAGTAATTTCTCAAATCATCAAGCAGCATGTTGGGCTAAGCATCGATTCATCACAAAACAGATAGCACCTGCTCTCAAGAGGTTAGCCTTGAGTGGACACTCACGTCATCAAATGACTTCCCAAGTAATTGGCAGACTGACTACAATCATGGCGTATACCATAAAGAAACAGTGTATTCGAGAATCAGAGACCTGAAGGGTAGGTAGGATGGAGCTAGGTTAAAGATGACATGGAAGATGAGTCCATGTGCATGGTGGATCACAAGGAAAAGCAGGTAGCTGGCAGAGAGTCCCAAGCCTGTGTGATCTAGGCATCCTGCAGAGCGTGTCAAGGGGTTGATATTCTGCAAAATGCTACCCTGCAAGTGATACGACCGACCCAAGACCCAAAAGGGTGGTGGAGCCCAAACCCAGCTCTCCTGCTTCCCCAAACTAAGCCCTTTCCACCACCAGACCACCCTATCCTGGTCCCTGGGAGTCCCCCCCCAGGATGACACGGAGAACCAGGCCCTGGACATCAGGCTGGCTGCCAGCCAGGCTGGATACACATGCAAGTTATTTTCATGGGGCAGCAAATTCTGGAAAATATGTGGTTTAGAAGCAACATAATTATCATCCTCTAAAATTAGGTTCATAGTCTAAACAAGCCCCAGTCTTCCTTCTGCAAAAAAACAAACAATCGCAGGCAGGAAGCCTGCAGCGATGCAGGTCATGTTGGCCAACAGGCCTGCTGGTCTCCCTGCTGAGCTAAAAAGGCAAACAGCATGCAAAAATGTAAATATTATATTATTTTTCAAATACCGCCTATTCCATTCTCGCCCCAGCTGGCTCTGTCTGTCCACCTCGGCGCCCTCTGAATACCGCGCCCCTCTGCACTTCGGCCGTGAAATACATGGATGGATTTTTTCAGAAGGCATTATCTAAACTGCTGATGTAATAAGGCCCTGGTATATGAAATTCACTTAATAACTCACGCTTAGTTATTTATTGTGAACCTGGGTGCATTCTCCCTGATTCCACTTCCCAGCGAAATCTAAGTGCAGCTTTTCATCATGAACGCCTGAATTTATGGCAAACAGACCAAGTGACATTAAGAAAGCCACACAATCCCTTCATTCAGCCTTTAATAAGGAAGCCAAGGAAAAATTATCCTAGCTGGTTTGCGGGTGACAGCACAAGAACTTTCTGGAGTCAGAAAAGTTAGCACCGCGCCTCCTTGTCAGCCCATTAAAAAGCAAAGCTGGCATGGCATATTAGAACCATGTGTGAGAAGGAATTTCTCCTCTGGTAAGACATTCCAAATACTGTCTCCGAGCCAAAGACTTTGGTGTTAGGCTAATTTAAGCAGCATGTTGAAATCAGCGCTCAGAACTTTGATCATACGGAGATCGTTTGTTACAAATTGAACTAACCCAGTCTCTATTTCTGGCGGATCAGAACTCTGGATTTGTTGAATTAAATGCTTCATTTAGTACCGTTTGCACATGAAAAGGAACCCTGCACTCAGGAATCTGATAGTGAATTTTTCACCTAACCAACAGGTCCACTTTTTTATTACTTTTAAACCTAATCCATACTCCATCCACACTGTTCCTAATAACCCCAGGGCTGTTCAGAGTGAAGTTTTAAATCAACTCCCATGTCATTGGGGGTGGGGGTGGGGGGGAGGGGCGGTGGCAGGGCAGCGGGGCTGCTGAGCCATCCTTGAATTATCAAACCATGTAATAAAGAACATATTGGAACCCGGTACCAAAATAAAAGCGAGAGGGATAAAAAGAGAAAAAAGCCAAATAAATTAGTCCTCGGTTGTTATTTACTGTCCAAATAACCCAGTTTCCTTTCATGACAACTGTGGGCTAAAATAGCAAAATGGTTTTGCAGACCTATGATTTTCGTCCTGTTGCCCGTCTGGCCCAGCCGAAGCTACGAGGGAGCGAGGTTAAAAGGGCACAAAATAGACCATTTCCACATATGGCTACACTTTCTGTTCAGTTTTGAAGTTATAATATCTTTAACTGTAGATAATGATATTATAAACTGTCATTTAGTGCATTTTAAGTATATTACATACATGAAACAAAGATCTAGCAGGAGCTGCAGCTGAAATCTTAACAAAAACATTGTGACTCAAATCCGCCTAACAGGAGACAGGTATTGGGTTTGCTGAGAACATCGTGGAGCAGATAATCACAAACACAGAAGACTGTGAACGGACTCCTGGGTGTAAACTGTGATCCCGGCCAAGACTGGGCAACGATGATTAAATAGTAATTAACTGTTAATTATAAACACTCAGGGGTCAACAAGGTACTTTGCGGTATGGTTTTATTTTTACACCATTTGGTTCCTCCATAACTTCGTTTCCTAAAATTTACCTCCCGTGAGTGGAAGGTGGGGAGAGCGAGTTAGAAAGCCATCTCTGCTTCTGCTGCTATTAAAACAGCACTGACACCTCCTCAACCGGGGGCCAGGGGTGGAAACACCTATAGTTAGGATGATGATTCTTTCCTAAGCCCGCTGTGTAGTTAATTCATAAATATCCTCTCCTATAGGCTTAAAAATCCTCCTGAATGAGGAGCGCCTTCATTTAAAAGGAAAATAATTAATTACAAAAAAAAATGTTACTGCTCTTGTGTGACAGAAAAATCCACGGATGATTCCTCTGTTTTATGGGCGTGAAGACGAGGTTGATTTCCCCCCTCCCCCCCCCAATTCTTTGGAGAAAGAAAATGGTTACGCAACAGATAACGATAATAAATGTTTTATTGGTGAAAAAAGAAAGATCAAATCTTTAATGAAATCAGGATGGGCTTTAGAGATGAACTCCATCTGAACTCGCCAGGATTCATGGAACTTCAATTAAAACAATTTCAGAAAGGCAGCTGACAGCAAGGCGCTTGGAAGTGTAATTAAAATTGAGCAATATTTTAGCACCAGGCTTTCCAGCAGGATCCTGAGGATGTGTGGTAGCCCGGGGAGGGGAACCCTGGGGGTGAGGGGTTCTGTGAGGCGGGGTGAGGATTCTCAGCAACGCAGGTAAGAAATCCCACAGAGGCTAGAATCCCAGGCAACAGCTCACAATACATAATTTTTTAAAAATTTTATTTATTTAATTAATTTATTATTTTTGGCTGCGTTGGGTCTTTGTTGCTGTGCGCGGGCTTTCTCTAGTTGCGGCGAGCGGGGGCTACTCTTCGTTGCGGTGCACGGGCTTCTTATTGTGGTGGCTTCTCTTGTTGCGGAGCACAGGCTCTAGGCGTGCGGGCTTCAGTAGTTGTGGCTCGCAGGCTCTAGAGCGCAGGCTCAGTAGTTGCGGCGCATGGGCTTAGCTGCTCCGCGGCATGTGGGATCTTCCCGGACCAGGGCTAGAATCCGTGTCCCCTGCATTGACAGGCGGATTCTTAACCGCGGCGCCGCCAGGGAAGCCCCTACAATACATCATTTTTAATCTACTCTTTTCACCTCCATCCATGTGGTTGTAGAAAACTGGCTTCTTGGGCTGGAGGCTGACATTTTCAACCTGGAAACAGCCTTTGATGAAGTCACACACAGGGCGTCCAGTTAGAAGATCATTAAGGCCCCATAATGTTGCAGTTAAAGCATGGACTCTAGATCCTGGGTTCAGATCTTGCTTTTCCATATACAGCTGTGTGACCTTAGACAAGTTACTAAACGTCTCTGAGCCTCATTTTCCCAGCTTTGAAGTGGGCTGGTGGTAGCACCCAGCTCTCGGAGCTGTTGAGAGGCTTCACAGGCTAGTCCATGTCAAGTGCTTAACGCAGTGCCTGACACCTAGTTAGCACGCAATAACAGTGAGTAAATATTGGTATTTATTAAAGCCGAAAATTAGGAAAGTGAACTCCAGAAGTTCAGCTTCTCCTTTTAAGAGGCAAAGTCTTCTACCAGATGTGGCACCAGCATGGTACAGACAAAATGAGTGTCTGTGTGGTGAAATGCGGGACCCCTGAGGAGCTTTGCACGAGGAAGGTCCTGGCTTTGGGAAGAAGAGATAGTGTTCACCTCTCATGGGGAGCAGCAGGGAGATGTGCAGCTGAGGCCTGGACCTCGGAGAGACTCTGGCTCAGCCTCACTTCCAGCAAGAGAAAAAGGAGGCAAGAGAAAAGGAAAGAGGACCTGGAAGGAAGGTAGGGAAGCAGGAAGGGAGGGAGGGAGGAAGGGAGGGAAGAAGCAGCTTTGGTCCGTGACACTCTCTGGCCCCAGCTGCTCTCCGTTGCCTTAGATGCTTGAGAGTTGCATCCCTACAGCAAACCTTCCTCTGACTTGAGCTGGCATGAATGGGTTTCTATTCCTTGGCCACCCAAAGAGATCTCTCCATCACTCTGAACAGTCTCATTAAATGACAGGGAGGGGTTTTCCATGCATGGCCATGGTCAAAGATACCCAGCTCCATGGGGCACAGTGGGAGCAGGGTTCGCACGTAGCACCCCCAGGGATTCCTGAGAATCACCTAGACCAGACCAGCACTCACGAACGCGCCAAACCCAACAGGCAGCACTTGGTCCAGGCACCGACTTATAATGGATCCAGACAGCAGCTCTGCAGGCAGGGCCCACCAGCCTCCCGGAGAGATCATCTCTCTGCCACTGAGTGCTGGGGCCTGACCCAGCAGTTGCCCTAAGTTTTCTAACCCCCTGAGGTAAGATTTCCACATTGGCTTTTGGGAACCAGCTCATGATTTTAAGTGAAGTCAACTTTCTAATGGTATAGAGAATCCCAACTTGTGAGTAATAGAAAAAAAATTAATTGCATATCCTTTGGATCGCCTTCCGTGTTTTTTTTTTATAGCTATGGCAGCAGAATTACCTTCCAAATTATATTGGGCCCAGGTTATTAAAATGGCTTTCAATTCCCTGAGTAGACACAGTGATAGACAGCCGGACAGGGTTGCTGAAGCACTGGGACTTTCCCCTCCTTTTTTAAACTTCTTGCAGATAAGTCACATGCAGATATCTGAGAATTGACTGTTTCCACCTCCAATTAATCTATTTCCTCTGGTGTCTGTATTTACTCCTAGACTTCCCCCGGTTTCCAGTATAAACCAATACTCTTTTAATACTCCAAATCCATTAGACACTTTTCTTTTCCCTCATGAACAAAGGAGAAATGTTTTTGTGCAACTTTATGGAAGCCATCAATCTCCCTGAGAGGGTTGCTACGCTCAACAGAATCCACATTATAACTTATGCAAAACAGAGGATGGAGACGTGGGGAGAAATGCCGCTTTCTCTGAGCAGTAGCAGTGCATTAAAGAAAACATGCATTTCTGCTGAAATTCATATTGGTAAATGGATTTCCCATCTGAAACATTGTTTTTCACTAAGAGAAGCTTTTAATCCCCTTAAGTTCCTTTCTAATCTGCCTTGGAAGTGCTTGTCTCAGGAATATAACAGTGATGATATAACAGATTTAATTTATTAGAACGAGACAGCAGCCAGCCAGCAGAGTACACAAGAGTGCACGCCCGCCACCGGCTGAGTGGGGCCGTCATTCCGGGATGGAGAAAAATTGTCCCATCTCCCCTGAATCCAGCCCCACTGCACGGCTATGCCCAAGTTCAGATCTCAGCTCCCCGGGCTCTCTCTGGAGCCAACACCCCATCTTCACGGGGTAAAGCCTTTTATCCTCTAAAGGCCAGAGGAAGGTTGAGGAAGGCAAACCCCTGCCTGCTTCCCCTGCCCCATCCGCTGGAGGGTAGTGGCTGAATGGGAGCAGAGACCAGCCAGCCGGTAGGGGTCAATGCCCAGAAGCTCAGGCCTCAGTGAGACAGGCACGTCCTACTGCCTCATCTGATGGGCCACCTCGGGTAGCTAACAGCCCCAAGGAGCCAAGAGTCAGAAGGACAGGAGATACAAAGGCCACTGTTCCTATATCCCAGCCCACTCCCAACCAAGACAGAGGAGAAAACCATACAAAAGCCAAGGATCCCTACTCAATCCCAGTTCTGCTTGTTCTGGGATGCGCAGCAGGGAATCCATTCTGGTGTCTCGGCCTGCTGCATCCTCTATGCCAGCCAGCTGAACTGACACAGCTAGAGACACGGGACGGCTGAGCGCACCTGGCTGGGCCGTGTCCAAACCAGCATGGTGGCCCCAGGTACAGCCACACAAAACTCCGTTTCCTCTTCCTTTGAACAGAAAGCAGTTTATTTGCTCACTCAAGCCACGCTTATGAATGCTCTTGGGAGCCAACCTTTGACACAGAGGTAACACTCTTTGAGCCCCACGAGAGTGTGAACGAATTCAGCACAGGGCATCCGGGGTGTTTTCTAAGAGGGCGCCTCTGCTGTCACACACAGTATGACACCACAATGGTCAAGAGCATGGCCTCTGGAACCAGAAGGTCCTAGGTTCAAGTCTCTGCTCTAGCTCTTACATGGTGGGAGACCTCCCTTAAGTAATTCAACCTTGCTGAGCCTCTGTTTTCTCATCTGTAGAATGGGATCATGACCATCTACCTCCAGTGAGGAATAAATGACCTCATGTTGTAAAATGCTTACCAGACGCCTGCATCTATTAAGTGCTGATTAATTACAACCGTTATGATGTATGTAGGTCTACTTGCCAACACATTCACCCCTTCTGTTCATCAATTCCCCCAAACATATATTGAGCATTTAGGATGTGCCAGGCTCTGCTAGACACTCTGTATTTGGGATGAGGGAGATAGCAGGGGAGGGAGAGATACTTAATAAAAATCGTCTCTGATGGAAGCGCAATTTTGCACTCCTTCTTTTTCATTTAAATTTCACACGCACACACAAACCTACAGTAGATAGTCAAGGCAGATGTAATCGCTTCCATTACAGAGATGAGCAGACAGATCCAGTGAGGTTAGGGGACTTCGTCAAACGGCAAAGCTGAAAAGAGCCAGGACGGCGGGGTGCGCGTGGGGAGGTCTCACGCAAGTCTCCTCCCATACTTTTCCTTGAATAGGATTTTCCAGAAAATAGGATCCTGAATCTCGTCAATGCAGAATGGAGTAACACAAAACCACACGCCCAGGACCCCCGTGGATTTGGGACATACCCCATCCCGTGGCGAGTGTGTGCTTAGGTAGGAAACCATATCCCATGCTCGGCGGGGGCCGGGGTCTGCTGTCTTTAGACGATAAGAAGGAGGCCAGGAAAGGGAAGAAACTGGGGGGAACTTGACGCTTATTAAAAGCACTTGCTCACAAGCTGTGTTCAGTTCCACATGGTGCCCAAAGCCGGGAACCCGGCCTCAGCAGGGGTCAATGTCCCGTCCTGACAGGCGTGAGCTGGGGAGTCTGGGCTGAAGATGGATGGGGGCGCGAAACACGCCCGTGACAGCGGTAATCCACACGACCCAGGAAGGCAGGCTGGTATTTTGGCCACTTCTCCACACTTTTTATGGGCCTAGAAGTGGGAGGAGGGAATTTTCATCATCTCGGACATAAATAACTCCATGAACAGTGTCGAGATCGGACACCTCAAAATTAACCACCCTGTACAGCACAAAGCCGCTGGATTTATTCTCAGCTGCAGAGCTGCCTGGAGTTAGGCAAGGCTCCAAGGCATTAAAACAAGCCTGGCATTTCCACCCCTGCTCCCGGGAGGAGTCCCTGCTCTGCCTGGTGGGATGCCTGCTTCATGCTTGCTTCTTGATCGTAGATTTTCGTATCCCTCCCTCTCCCCTCACCCTGGGCTGAAGACCCTGCCTCCTTCTTTATGGAGGAAATGGAAACAACCAGATTCATGCTCTCTCATCTCCCACCACCCACAATCCACAAACTTGCCTACGTTTGAAACCCATTCTCTGTCTTACTTCAAGATAGAGTGGAAGACATGTCTTTCCTCCCACCGGGGGCCACTTCCACTCGTGTCCAGAATCCCTCCCCATCTAAGAGTCTGCCCTTCCAGCTACACATACTCACACACATCAACAACCCCTCTCTCCTGGATCATTCCCACCTGCAATGACACCTCCTCAATATCCCCCATCCCAAAAAAACAAACCAAACCGAACCAACCCAAAAGATCTACCTTGATCTCTCATCTCTACCCAACCATGTCCTGTTTCCCTAATTCCCATCTTGGCAAAATATCTTGCAAGTGTTACCTCCAAGCCCCAACTCTACCTCTTCAATCAAGTCCAAGTTGACTTTGCCATCACTCCACCGAGCCTGACCTCAAGTTTATCAGTAACCCCATGTCGTCAAATGAAATGAGTACTTAGCTTCTTCCCTTCCTTGGTTTCATGGTTGACCCCTTGGTCCCTCCTGAACCACTCTCTCCTTTTGGCAGCTTCTGCTTCCCACCTGCTCCCCTCCCTCCCAGCTGCTCCTCAATCTTATGTTGACCCAGCTTTTGCACCCAACCTCTGGATGTACGAGTGCCCCTAGGTTGAGTCCTCCGATCTCTTCTCGATGTTTTGTTCATTCCCTCTTTAGGTGAGCTCACTCATTCCATGGTTTTAAGTACTATAATACTATCTATGTACTACTGACTTTCAAAATGTTAACCCCAGCCCAGAAAGTCTGCCTGAGCTCGAAAATGTATATCTGGATGCCTTCCTGCCGTCTCCACTTAGACATCCAGTAGGCCTCTCAACATGACATTCCTTGACTAGGCAGTTAAAAGAACCAGAAAGACAACAGGCCTTTTAGACCTACGAAGGCGTTCAAACTCATGTAGAGTTAATAAAATGCAAATTAAAACAAACTGAGATATTTTTCACCGATAAGTTTGGCAAAGAAAGATCAAAATATTTTAAAACACACTGTCGACAAGGATTCGAGGAAAGAGGTACCTTTGTAAGTTGGCAGGTAATATAAATGGGGATGAGTCCTCTGCAGAGCAAATTGTCCATATCCATCCAAATGAAAAATACACATCCTCTTTGACCCAGCAATTCTACTTCTAGAAATTTACCCAACAGATATAGTAAATATACTTAATAAACTTATTTCTATTAATATTTATCCAATAAGTAGAGTCACATTCGCAAATGAAAACCAGCTAATATTAGCAATAAGAGAGGGCTGCATAAGTGAAACTAAGTTCCACAGTGGAATACCACTTAACTGTTGTAAGAAGGAAAGAAATCTGTCTAAGCTAGTAGAGAAAATCTCCAAGGTATAATTTTAAATTTAAAAAAATAAGGTGCAGAATGCTGGGTATAATATGCTATTATCGGTATTTTAAAAGCGTGATGGAGACCGTGATACCCTAAAAGCTTACAGAAATACAAAGTATTCATGGAAGGAGACACACAAAAGTTGACACAGGATTGCCTTTGGGGCAGTTGAACCAGGAGATTAGTTTCTGAGGAATTAGGATGCTCTCTTTTATACCTTCTGTACTGTTTGAATTCTTTTTGCCTTGTTCAATTCTTTTATTTTCAATTTAAAAATAAAGTTATTATTTTCATAGCCTGGCTCCCTCTCTACTTTCAGCTCTCATATGAAATGCTACCTTTCCAGCAAAGTCTTCTGGGCCACCCCATCTATGTCAGTCTCTCCTATTTTTTTAATCCGTCACCAAAGCAGCTCCACTTTGAACTATTTTAAATATTGGGGTAATAGGAAGGTTTAACTCAAAAATAACCTCTGCTCTCCTTGTCAGAGAGGTTCCCCTGTGTGCGCCATCTGAAGTAATACCTACAGCACTATCCCTCTCTAATTCTTTATCTTGCTTCTTTTCTTTTCAAGGCACTTATCACCATCTGAAACATTATGACATGTTTTTCTTTGTTTATTGCTGGCTTCCCCTCATTAGAATGTAAGCTCCAGAAGAACAGGAACCTTGCCCTTTTTTGTTCATGGCTCTACCCTCTGCGGCTAGAACAATGCTTGGCACATCCCGTATGTTCAGTATTTGTTGAATTAACGAACGGTTCTACTGCCAAGAACAAAACAAATAAATAAAAAGATGTTTAAAGGTCATCGATCTAGAAAAGAAAACATCTAAGGCCGTGAGTTTAGAGCTGGGTCTCACATCCAGTTAGGTCATCACCAGCGTCGGCTTCCCATTTGTATTGACATTGATTTGCAAAGCAAAGGCCCTGGGGAAGCATCATATAGGACCGAGAGGTAGAGAGAAAACGAAGTCAGGAATGGGTAGCTCTCCAGGAAAACCCCAGAAGTGTGGAGCAGGGAGACAAACGACCATATAGAAAGCGGGAGTAAGAGAGGGTCTCTAGCAAATCCCCAAGAGGAAGCTCCTTTCCTAGTCAGGGAGAGTCAGGGCACGAGGAAGAATAGAAACGAGACATGCAAGAGAATCCTTGGGGCCTTCTGTCACCCTGATTGCCCATGATTCCAGCTCCTCATGGGTTGTACACAGGTGTCAGAGCAGACAATTGTCAAGGGAAGGAGTGCCTGAGTCATTACATTACTTAACCCCCCAGGGCTAAAGGCAGGAGAGCCATGAGTCAGCAAGTCCCTGGGAATCAGCAAGTTAAGTGGATCAGCTTGGGTAGCAGGCAGCCAGCCAAGGAGCCCGGGCAGTGTGTGCCAGGGATCTCCCCCCACAGCCCAGCCTGGCCCTGGCAGCCAGCTCCTATGGAAGAAGCAGCCCTCTGACCCTCTTTGCTGGGGATGACTTTTGGGGGTAACGCAACGGCCACAGCTTCTCATCGACTTGCAGAACACTGTGTTCTCAGCCCTGGTGCGTTAGCGCCTGCACCGATTCTGCTGGGGCCTCCAGGAACCTCAGGAAACCTCATGTTTTCTAAATTGTACTTTTATGCTCAGCAAGCCCTCAGGCTACCTGGTTAAAAGTTGACATTAAAAAATCCTTCATAATTGGTTCGTTTGAATGGTGCCCTCTGCAGTCACCAAGGCAGGCCGTGTTCATTAGCAGCCGTTCACGTAAAATCCAGGCAGTGAAACATCAATCATGCTGGGCCTTCAAAACCCGTCTCCAGGCTTCCTCAAGTCCAACCAGACGCCAACACGAATAAATCCAGGGCGAGATGAACTTCAGGCGGCATCTTCTAAGCTAAGGTTTCTCCACCTTGGCACCATCTGAGGCCAGGTAATTCTTTCTTATGGGGGCTGTCCTGTGTTTTGTAGGATGTTTAGAAGATCCCTGGTACCCACTATATGCCAGTAGCATTGCCCTGTCTGTGGCAACTCCAAATGTCCTCAGATGTTGCCAAATGTTCCCTGGGGGGCAAAATAGCCCGAGGTTGAGAAACACTCTTTTAAGCTTCTATCCATCTGGACAGCTGAAATTTTGGAGGAAAAGTCACCAATTCCAAAGAGACATTTCTTGAGGGTCTACTATATGCTAGATGCCGTGCTAGGCATTGGATATGGTCAAACAATAAGGGGTGTACACGGCCCCAAGCATGTCTCCTGAAAGAAGGGGGAACCAAACCCTTAGTTCTTTCTCAATGACCAAGTTTCAAGGGCCAGGGTTTCCAATAGGAGGCGAGGGCCGGGTGAGGTCAGGCTGTTTCGTTAGGAGAGGATGGGTGGGTGAGCACTTGAGAAACTCCTCCAAAGGGAAGCCTCAGAAATGCTTGGTTTTAGTTCCTCATGTAAATGGATGTCGCCAGCCTTGAAAAGAGCACAATGGGTGTACACAGTGAATCATCGGAGTTAATTACAGAGATCGCTGCAGAGCCGTGCAAAGCCCGCTGAGCTTAGCTTGCAACACCAGGTACAAGAACAGCCAACAATGATGATGATGTTCACGTTAATAACTGGCACTGACACAGCCACAAAGCACTCCCTGCTCCGGACCTGTGCCAGGAAAAATAGAGAAGCAGTCAAAAAAAACATAGTAGCATCGATCCCACCCTCTGGTGAAAGGCAGCCACCATTTTCCCCACTGTGGTCTTGGAGACTGACTGAAGGGCCCGGTGGGGCGTTGCTGCTGGGTAGATGGATTGTGGTGGAGGCCGGCGTGTGGGGAGGGGGAAGCCCAGGCAGATGGGGAGGGGAAAGTGGTGCACTGAGATCAAGGGACAGACAGACGCTCAGACAGATGTCATTTCATTGCATTAACGGTTCATCCGAGTGACAGCAAAACGTCCCCAAGAACTTGGCACTGACGAAGGCCAGGTCCCCCAGAGTTAAATAGTGCAATCTATAGGCTGGGGGTAAGTAAGGGTCTCTTTGCAAACAGCTAAGGACTGTCAATGCGTCACGGGGCTGGAGAATTTGGGAACATCCAATGTTCTCATCAAGGCTGTTATCCTACTTGCAAGTTAGCAAGTTAGCTTGCCAATTTCACGGATGCTGGCAGAAGGCACAAGACATCTGGATCAGAGACAAAGAACGTTATCACTTATGGCATAGCCAGCAGCATATTTACAAAAATTCCCTTTGTCCCCAATCCCACGCGGGTGACACAGATTAGCCAACTAGACACCTGTCCAGGCAGGGGGTTGCACTGTAGGAGAGGAATCCCACACCTAGGAAAGTGGAATTTTTTTCTAATGGGCAGTAAGCATGGCTGCCCTTTGCTTTGGGGGTGACTCTAAATCCATCTTCCAAAACTCCTTTCCAAGATGGATGTGCAGAAATGTGACAGACCCCTGGAGAATAATCTCCCAACAGGAATGACCAAAATCTGGGTCACCTTGGCTTAGATGAAAAAAAAAAGAAAGATCTAGGCAGTCACAAGTCAAGGAGTATAAGGGAGAGGACACCATGGCCTGGCAGACTTAACACTGTGTTTCCCTGTGGAAGGCTCTACCTAGAGAGGTAGAAGATCTCAGATTAGCTATAACATGATTTTAAGCCCCTCTCTTCCCACTATGTAGTCCCCGAAGCCACCTTCCCATTAGAATATGGACTCCCATGAGTACTTATCTAGAAAGCGGTTCACAGCTTTGCCCATATGATCACACCATGCTTTTGGTTAGCCGTATTTCTGATGGTCATTTAGTCCGTACGCTTCCTGGCGTATACATCAGACTCCGCGCTGGTTAATGTGAGTCTGTTTTACCCTGAGCTCCTAATCCTGAAAGGTTGAGAACAGGAGCCCTGAATTTAACGTGGCAACTTGAATCACAACACTTATTTCTAGCACTTATTCTATGTCCCAAGCTCTTCATATTCCTAATCGAATTGAATCCTCCAACCAGACACATACTTGGTAGGCAAATCGCTGAGTCCCATTTTATACATGAAGAAAGTAAAACGCAGAGAGAGGAAATTATGCAACTAGAGGCTCACAGGTGGCTGTGGCAGAGTTGGCACTTGAACTTGGTCTGGCTGAGGCCAAAGTCATCTAACCACAGCTCAGAAGGACTCAGGAGGCTGTATGTGGCCAGCCAGTCTTCCCTCTGACGCCCTCTGTCACGCCTTCTTAATCTGTCCTGCCAGCGAGCCAGGAGATACACCCTGAGCACACCTAGGGTGGCCTCAGCCCTGTGCCCTTCAGCCCCCTCAGCCCCCTGAGCCAGGCTCACCTGGACATGTAGGTACCTCCTGTACCTGGAGTCCTTTCCCCTCAGCTACACGCCATCTAAATCTTTCCAGAAGGTTCTCAAAAAGCTTTGAGTTCCGTTCCAGTTACTATGGTCACATAACACGTTCCCTGCAAACCCAGCAGCTTGAAACAACCATTTTACTTTCCTCACAATGTTGAGGGTCAGGAACTGGGAAAGGGCTCAGCTGGGACACGCTCATTTGGGGGTCTTTCCTAAGGTTGCACCATCCCCAGTGACATCCCGTGAAGTCACAATGTTCATGGCTCGAGAGTGGGCGGCAACCAATGAAGCCGTCACTCAGGGTCACTGTCATCTTAGAGATACTTCTTTTCTGGAGCATCTGCACCTCCAGGGAGACCTCTACCCCTTGATTCAAACTATCTGATTCAATGCCCTTGGGATTTCTCTTTGGGTCCCTATTACTAGCTTGAATAGATAGTAACCAAATTCTTGACGGACAAAGGAACCCCTCTTACTGAGGCTGATATGTGAACCAACGCCTTATCTGCCCCTTGGTAACAGATGATGCATTTGGGATCTACAGAGGGAGCAATCTCTTTTACTTATTTTAAATACACACCCTTCCACCCAATACACCCCAAATACTTCACACATTTAAATCATCCCTCTGCACAGGCTTTAAGCTGCAAGCCAGTAGTATATGGCTGAGATCAGGAGTTGGGAGCTGGATGGCTCAAATGGAGCTCTTGACTATCTCCCAGCTGCGTGACCTTACTTAACTATTCCAGTCCTCAAAGTCCTCATGGGGATGGTTAAAGTCTCTACATGACAGAGGCATCGTGAAGCTTGTGAAGATTAAGCGGAGTGGCACAAGTAAAGAGTTTAGAAAAGTACCTGGTATATAGTAAGCACTCCACTGAACTATGCTTTATGCACTCAGAGTGATATTCCTTAAAACGAAACATCGTCAATGAAATCAACTATCCTTGAGTAGTCAAACTATCGAATAGCATCACACAACTCAAACGCTTGCTTTCAAAGATTTTGTTTGCAACTCTCAAGCCTGCTAATGGCCTCCTAAAACCATCACCTGGTGACAGCATACAGAGTGTTCAGTCAGAGACCCAAAAGCCCTGCAGGGAGTTTTCAAGTGTTGCTCACTATATAGGGGAGCCACAAGCACACATATCTGAATTCTTCAGTGTGAGCTCAGCCAAAATAAGTTTATTTTCAAACATTTGGCATTCTGTGAAATCATATTTTGCCTACACGCTCTTTATGTACTATACGTCACCGTACACATGTGAGAGCTATACTCACAGCTGAATGCCCAGGATAACTTAAAAGGATTTTTCAATGGTCATTTTATTTTATTTATTTATTTATTTTGCGGTACGCGGGCCTCTCACTCTTGCGGCCTCTCCCGTTGCGGAGCACAGGCTCTGGACGTGCAGGCTCAGCGGCCATGGCTCACGGGCCCAGCCGCTCCGCGGCATATGGGATCTTCCCAGACCGGGGCACGAACCCGTGTCCCCTGCATCGGCAGGCGGACTCTCAACCACTGCGCCACCAGGGAAGCCCTCAATGGTCATTTTAAATGGACACAATTCGTGCCTTATGTGCTGGCTTTCAGAAACTAATCCTCACTTAGGATGAAACCCAGTGTCTCATTTTATCTTCCCAACAGCCCTAGTGTGTGGGCATCGTTGTCCCAGTTCATGGTCAAGGGCATTTTACCTCAAGGAGATAAACTATCTAATTCAATGCCGCGCGGCTAGTAAGTTGCAGAAGCGAGATTCGAGCCCCTCTCGCTATTGGTTCCACCTCCCTGAATCTCACAGCCACAGGGCACTGCTCTGTGGCCCCTTCAAGGCCATGGATTAGTCTCACCTGCATGAAGACTTAGAAGCACCCAACAGCCCTTTTGACAGATAGTATGAACTCCATTTTTTAGAAATGAGAAATCAAGATCCATGAAGTTAGCAACGTAGCCATGGTCAGAACTGCTCCTTCAACACTGTTAACTCTCTGTCTTTATACTCTCGTTTGCAAGGCGTCTAGGACTCTGTCTCAGCCTACTTCTCAAGGCCGTATTCTGTTGTCTCCTTTGTTGCCTCCTGATCCGCACGCTTCCATACCCGTGTATGTGGGAGCGCTGAGGGTCACTAACGCAAACACCTACAGACCCCAAGCAGGTAATATCAGTGGGCCCAGTGGGTTGGGTGGGAGGCATTAGGGAATGGTGGAAACTGCGGCAAACTGAGAGCACGGCACCTGCTCTCAGAAGCTGCCACTTCTCAGCTCCTACCTAGTGTGTGGCGCTAACATGGCAGATCTTCTAACCTTTTGTGAGAATCCAGAAACCCACCATTTTGTATGATATCTTCCTATTTTAACCTATTGGCAACTAATTCGTGTGAGTTCACCAGCTCTATGAGAACAGCTTCCCACTCTATTTTCCAGTATCACTGACTTCTAGTTACATGTCTCTGTTGTAGGGTGAGCTGAGAACCTACACATGGACAGCCTGCCAGTTCCTTAAATGCCACAGTTGTTTTCAAAGAGGGAAGGGGCTTGCCCTTTTCATTCCTAACCAATGACTTTTCCACACACTCCTATTTCTGCCATCATCCAATGGACTCAGACCCTATGCCACAACTGTGTGAACCGTGCACCAGAATTGCCTGAGGGCTGTTTTAGAAATGAAGATGATCACACCCCATTTCAGACCTACTGAAAAAGACGTTTCAAGCGTGGAACTCAGGAATCTCCCCAGAGCCACTCTCGATCTGTCCCCTACCACCCCATATGCCAGGCTCACATCCCCCCCCAACAGAGAATGGATTTAAAATATTCTCTTTGTTAATTCAAATGCCAGTGGTCCTTTCCTGTCCAATCTAGCCCTCACACCGTTGTCTGTTTAGCATCCCTGAAAAACAGCTTTGCAGGCTGCACGCCTGCTTTAAACGTTCATGGCTCTCCATTGCGCAAAGAAAGCGTGTAAAGCCTGGCATTCAACCCACAGCTTCCTCCCAAACTTCCCTTGTGCTGCTGTACATAGTCCTGATCTCTCTGAGAACCCTGGATTGCCCCTGCCTCTTACATGCAACTAGCAAATGCTGCCATGAATTGATATGAATGTTTACTACGAGCCCTGTCTCTTCTTTCGCTCACTCACTCACTCACACATTTGTTGGTTCAGTTCACTCATTTGTTCTTTACTGAGCATCCCCTTTGTGCTAAGCAACTCACGCTGGATTACAAGCTCCTTGGAAGTGACAAGCTTGGTGTTAATAGGAGTACAGCACCCTCCCTGAACCAAGAGCCCTATGTACAGAGTCATATGTGAGCTGACGAGGACATGTTGAGAGGGGGTGGGAAATGGTTTACCAGGTAGAGAGAAAGGACTAAGCAATGAAGTGGAAGTAGGGTATATCAAAGGCAAATTCTAGGGCTGGGTGAAGGGACATTGACCAGGGAAGAGCAAAGAAGGGTAGGTTGAGGCCACTTTCAGGGTGGGTTACATATTTTAGTTAGGACTCTGGGCTGAAAGAAACCCACAGATTCACCTCAAGATGATATAAGTTCAAAAGAGAATTTATTTGTTTGTGTAACTATAAAGTCTTCAGGTGTGGCTGGATCTAGAAGCTAAATGATGTCATCAGGCCTCAACTTTACCCTTTCTCCCTCTCAGCCCTGCTTTCTTCCATCTTAGCACATCTCAAGCAGGCTTTTCCCTCATGATGACAAGTTGGCCTATGGCACTCAAGCTGCCAGGCTCTCCTCCCGTATCCCCTATGGAGAGAGTACATCTCTTTCCTCTAGTTATTCCCATGGAGAGTTCTGGGATTGAATCTCTTTGGATTACCATTGGGTCATGTGACCATCTCTAAACAGTTACTGTAGGCAAGGGATTAAATATTCTGATTTGCCAGACCTCAGTCACATGCCCACCCCTTAACCAATCACTGGGCTGGACAGGGGCTACCCCTGAACCAATCACTATGGGCAGCAACCTTGATTGGTTAGCCCTGGGTCACGTGGCCAGACCAGGAAGTAAGAAGTGTGGAGTCAGTCCCTTGGACCCACATGGACTGTGTGTGGAAGAGGGAAAGGCAGATCTCTCCCAAAGACTGCACATAAACTCTTACGTAATAGGCAGGCATGGAAAGAAGATTCTGGAGCACTCGCTAACATGCTGAGGGCAGTAATCTCAGACAGCCAGCCTGTGCTTCTGTGCTCCCTAAAGAGAGGAAGCCCCTTCTGCCCCACCTGGAGCATGTGATTCCCACCACAGCAAGCCACTGCCAGCTTTGGCCCACTCCCCTTACCCTAGCAAAGGGGCCCCCAACTCCTCCGTATGCCACTGGAGGTCTGAGAGCTGCAACTGCTAGAGCCACCCCAGGGCCCTGACACCCCTGGTAGAATGCCGGCCCAAGGCCCAGGGCGAGCACGCGCTCGCCCTCTCCAGCAGGAGAGGCAGGCAGGGCTGACCACAGAGCTCCCTCCCCTTCAGCCTCGCTGCCTCTGCAGCACAGCCTAATCTCTGCAACAGGTGGGAGGCCTGGACCCCTGCTCTCAGCTTTCACGGTCAGGAGCACAGCAAGGGGAAACTCATTACATGGGTTTAACGGTGTTTAAAAGGCGTTAAAGAGTCCTGTGGGCCAAATTAAGGGGCCTCGACTTACAAGCTGAGTTATGAAGAGATCTAAGGCATGTTTAGGCCGAGAGCAGGGGCCCCAAACTTGGTCTAGCACAGTTGCGGTGGGAAAATGTGCCCTCCAGGGAGTTAGCAAACAGAAAGGAAATAACAGGTGTTGGAGGCTGGGAGGCTGGCCTGGGGGTCTGGAGGATGGAGAACACGAGGCGCAGGGCTTTCCCTTTCTTCTCCATAAATGGTATGAAAAACCAGGCACTAGCCATCAAGGGACAGCTGGTTAAATAAATTAAGATACATTTAAAGTCTATCTTCGGGCTTCCCTGGTGGCACAGTGGTTGAGAGTCCGCCTGCCGATGCAGGGCACGCGGGTTCGTGCCCCGGTCCGGGAGGATCCCACATGCCGCGGAGCGGCTGGGCCCGTGAGCCATGGCCGCTGAGCCTGCGCGTCCGGAGCCTGTGCTCCGCAACGGGAGAGGCCACAACAGTGAGAGGCCCGTGTACCGCAAAAAATAATAATAAAAATAAAGTCTATCTTCAAGCTGGGATACTACATGACCGTTAAAGAGAATGAGATATGTCTGTAAGAACAGGCACAGAATGGTTTCCAAAAAATATTGTTAGGTTAAAAAAATAAAAACAAACAAAATGTAGAACAGTGTGTCTAATAGGCTATCATTGTTTATACACACCATTTATGTTGAACCATATGACATTTTCACTTTTGTAAAAAATACTGGTGTATATCTGTCATATATATGTATGTATAACTTCCATCCTGGTGTATAAAGAGAATATTTTTGACAGTTTACACAAGACACTGATAACCATGGATTCCCCGGGAGACACCATACGGAACTAGGGGTCAAGAATGGGACAGAGAATTACTTTTCAGTTCATAAACTTTTCTAACACCAGAATCTTTTAAGTCCTATGCCTATTTTATATGTGGGGAAAAAAATGTTCTCAGAAATCTACTGAATGCTTCTACGGTGCAAAATATATGTACCCTGTTATCCTGCACAGGCTTAAGAACACTCCTGCAAGGTAAGTACCACCAACAATCCCATTTTACAGATGAGGAAACTGAGGCAGAACATGGAGACTTTCTGAAGTGGCTCAGTGGGATGCATAGTTGGTGAGTCTGGCTCCAAAGGCCAACTCCTTGACCATGAGGAATGCCATGTTTCCTCCCACGTGGCTGACCAACTCAGGTCAGAATCTCCTGGGTTCTGCCCCAGTTCCCCTCCCAAAACAGCCTCTGTGATCCAACAATCAGCAAAGGGTTCCTCTCTCTTGCTCAGTACTCGCTTTGCCCTTGGAAGGAGGGTCCGATCAAGGGCCAAGGTCCCCCTCTGATGGGGACTCATCGGAGGACAGGGCATCACAGATCTGCCCAGAAGGCCGTGATGCTGACTTCTGGTCCCCTGAGACAGCAAAGGCTCCGGTGAGCCCCCCGGGTGACTGTTCTCCTCACAGGCCAGACACCAAAGAATCTTCAACCACTGCCTTCTACCCCTTCTGTGGTGTTGACCTCAAGGCGTGGGGTCCACTCAGCCCCACCGACTTCCAGTATAAGTACAGGAAGAATAATGCTGTGGGCAGGCACTGTCCCAAGTGTTCCACAAGTACTGTCTCATTTCAGCCTCATAATGGGCCCATGATGTACATACTATGCAATCCCAATTCACACATAAAGAAAAGGGCACAGAGAGGCTGAATAACTTGCCCGTGGAGGCAGAGCTGTACTTTAAGCCCACGTTCTTTTGCACTGCCTGGTACTGTCTGCTTAGACCATTACTTTGGAAGGGGCCACATCTCACCACACCACGACAGCTTGATTAGGGACCAAGATGCAGGTTCCGGAATCAGTCTTCAGCTCTTATCTGTAAAATGGGAGTAATAACAAGGAGAAGTAGACCAAGAGTCAAACCTTGATCTGCTGGTTCCAGAAACCATGACCCTTCCAGCACTTAAACTCCTCTCAAGGAAGGAAGTGGCTGGTGGGGAGGGTGGCCAAGGAAACTTCCAGTGGTTGCTTGTCTGTGTTTCCCTTTGGGGTTTAGGAAAGTTGTTTGTTTGTTTTTTTTTAAATGGTCCTCTGTACATTTTTAAAAATTATGTATGTATGTATGTATGTATGTATGTATTTATTTTGGCTGTGCCGGGTCTTAGTTGTGGCACGCAGGATCTTTAGTTGCAGCATGTGGACTTCTTAGTTGTGGCATGCAAACTCTCAGTTGCACCCTGCATGCGGGATCTAGTTCCCCCACCAAGGATAGAACCCAGGCCCCCTCTGCATTGGGAGCGTGGAGTCTTACCCACTGGACCACCAGAGCAGTCCCTAGGGAAGTTTAGAAGAACATTCCCAAAGGTTTAAAGCTGAAAGGCAGGTCCGAGGGATCAGTGTAGTCTCTACTCTTAACTCAAGGACCCATCTCCATTGTTACTGGAGCCCAGGGCAGGCAGGAGCAGCTGCCTGAAGCTCTGAAAAAAAAAAAACAGCAATGCTCTTGAACTTTGATAAACCCATCTACTCGCTCTTCTCAGGGTCCTTGGATGGAGCAGGTGTCCATGCACTAGCCTGTTAGACAAATTCTTTCCAGAAAGAGCACCTATGGGGTTACCTAAGAGGTAGAATAAACGCATATTCAGGGCACCAGTAAAGCAAGGCACTAACTACCCCTCCCCGCAAAATTTAGTCTTTGCTATTTGATTCTTTTAATGAAAGTAGGTATCATGTGGACTTTCGTTGGACATGTTTAGCATGTATTTTACACTTGTCAGAGTATACTACTCCTATCAGTATAGGACCTCAGTATCAGTTAGGGTCATATTAGCTGCTGTAACAAGTAAATCCCCAAAATGTATGATGGTCCAAATACAACAGAAAATTATTTCTCACTAGTAAAGTCTGAAATGGGTGTTCCTGGTCAGCGCGTAGCTCTCCGCGCAGTGGTGACTCGGGGACCCAGGCTTTTTGTACGGTGTGCTCTGCTGTATTCAACATTTGGCTCCCAAGGATACCAAGCTCATTGGCATCAAGCTGTAGAAGTGGAAAGCATGGAGGACTGCATATGGGAGGTGTTCACAGGCTGGGCTGAAAGCGGTACACAGCTGCTCAAATTCCAGTGCTAAAACTCCATCACGTGACACACCAAACTGCAAGCGAGACTGGGAAATACAGTCTAGGAGAACATAGGTTTGGTAAACAGCTGACCAGTCTCTAAAACAACCTCCAAAGGTCTTAATCTGGGTCTAATGGAGATGCTGGTTTATTCCCAACTCGAGGCAAGATGGCAGATGGGGAGAAGAGGCCATGTCTCCACCTCCCTGTATTGTATGTAGAAAAAGTAACTCTTCAGTAAAGAATGAATTGTAAAAACCACTCTAAATGTAATACATTGACCTAAGAAGAGGACAAACTATCAAAATATAAACTCATGTTAAATGGAAAGGGATTTTCCACTTCAAAATCTTTTCATTTAATAAGTACGTGCTTGATACCTACAACAAGCTGAACTTTCGGCTAATCCCTGAAATATAATGTTAAGCTGTCATGGAACTCACGTTTTATGAGGGAGATAGACTTTAGCCAAATAATCGCATAGAGGTATGATCCCCTGTCTTGGTTTGGGTTCTTCCAAAAGCAGCCCTAGAGACAAGGATTTGACTGAAGGTGGTATTAGGAAAGTGACCCCGGGAAACACCAGTGGGGAAGTGAGTCAAGGAGGGGAAGGAAGCCAATAAGGCATGCATCTTCCAGCCAGGTACCACTGTGGCAGCTGGAGCTTATTCCCACTAGGGAGCTCTGGGCAGCCATGTAGAACACGCATGTCTGAGTGTTCCCTTTAGAGCAGCAAGGGAGCCGGGGTATTTATACACCCACTGCCATCAGCCTTGGGGGAGGCTAATTTCCTGGCACTTCCAGCCCATCTTGCCAATTGGCAGCGCAGACTCCCACAGCCAAAGAAAGGTGTGGATGCTGGCAGTCAGAAGACGTTGGGCCACCAGCTTACACTGACATGGTAAGGTCTAAGGGTTCTGGGTTGGGTACTGCCTGCATCTGTTACACCGCCCAGGTGCCACGGATAAAAATACAGGGGCGACAACAGTGAGAATAAGACGATCAGGCATAGCTGCAGGGGTGGTGGGCTGGTGGGCTCTGGAGCCAGACAGCATGGCTTTCGATCCCGGCTCTTACACGCGGCACCTCGGGCAAGTCGCGGCTCTCTGCCTCAGTTTCCTCATCTGCAAAAGGGGCAGAGAAGAGTACCTGCCTCCTAGGGCTGCTGGGAAGATTAAATGGGACAATTCTTTAGAGGGGCTTAGAAGAGCGCCTGGCCCCGCCTGAGCCCACGCTCCACAAAGCCAGCCCAGCGTGGTATTTGGGGTCCCCTCTCCATCTCTCCCAAGCAGGTGGCTTCCTCTCTGAGTCAGTCATCACGCCACCACCAATTAAGTGGCACCTCTGGCCTCTCGTCTGGAAACCAAACTTCCCATGACCCAGGGACTGGCCAAATCCCCGGCCTGGCCGCCCTCTGTGCTCCATTGATCCCGCCGGACACGCGATAGCCCATTTGCACGGGATGGCATTTACTTCTCCGTTTGTCGGATTCCAGTTTCTGGCCAGTTCTGAGCACCCAGCCACGGGGAGAACAATGCCCCCTCTGTTCCCCCCCTCTCCCCAGCCATTCATGTCGACTTTTGTTTCAGCCTAAAATAACACGAAGCCGGAGGGTATTTTCTTAACACCACCAAGCCCTGTGGAAAATGTGGCGGGCTGTGGCTGTTTCGGGTCCCCAGCTGATAATGATGTCGTGATGTATAGGTGAACTCCCGCTCCGCCAGGGCTGGGGCGACCCTGGGATTAGGGCCACGCTTATCTCCCAAGACATCTTAGAGTGTCTGGGATTCCATTTCACGATGGAGGCCCTGGGGTCGAAGTTACGTTATATACTTATGAGCAAAGTGGACTATTCCTGGTCTGGGCTGGAGTGGATTACGGCTGATCACTCGGCCTAAACCAGGGACATCTGAGAATGTTGAAGAAAGGAAAGGGATTCCGCAAATCCAAACAAACACGGACTTCAAGCGAAGTCTCGGGCACTAAACATTTTAAAAGGCCTGCCTGGGTGAACACGGGTCCTGTGAAGAGTGGGTTCCCAGAGTCCAAACCTCTTCAAAGTTTCTCACCAACCTGCTGGGGATGGCTCTCAGCACAGCCTCTTAGCAGCCGCATAAATCATACACCGGCAGCTTTATGCCAAAAGGTGCTATTAAAAAAATTTTTTTAATTGACTCGTCCAAAGGGCCTTACAAAAAGGTCCCAAACCCACCACTTTCTTTATTAAAGTTCACAGAAAATAAATATCAAATTTCTTTCAGCCGGAATTTTCTCTCCAACTGTAATCATAGAAGCTAGAGATGGAGGAAAAAAAAGAGGTGAGGGGAGGACACTCTTGGGTAACTTTTTCCGTGATTTGTGCAGTAAAATGTGTTGCCACAGTCTGCAAATTCACTTTCTCATCTGCTCTCGAGAAGGCAAACAGAACCCCACAAACTGATTCTTGAGAGCAATCCCAATTCTAGAAATTTCTAAAAATGTTGCAGAACAACTACAAAAAAATTAAAGCTTCCCTTTAATTACAGACGAGCTTTCTATTTAGTTCAGCCCCCGTCATGAAATGGAATTGAACTTCCTTTCTGATTCATTCTTCAAAACCTCAACGGCGATTTTATCAGAAACAGATCTGACGCCCTTGTGGTGCTCCCTGGGTCAATCTCAGTCGTGGACCCGTGTCCTCATTAAAGCTCATCTGTTTGGTTTGCTTAGGGAGAAATCATAGCAGATCAGGTTCGATGGCCTCTCTGCTCGTGAAAAAATGTACTGACCTTTCCCTTGCCTTATTAGGATAACTAGAGGTGACAAAAGTCACAAAACACAATATTTTCTTAAAAGGGTCCCAAACCTCCGGCGGAAACTCACAGCACTGAAAGTGGCCGGACTTCCTTGTTTTCTAGGTTAGCAGAGCCCTGACCACCGGGACGTGTGGGAGAATGGCTGGCTACCACCAGAGTTTGCTCCTTGCCATCGAAGATCCTTGGGTGACTGTAGATGTCCCCAAAAGCTGAAAAAAAAAAAAAAAAAAAGGCTGAAGTCACTTCCCCCCACTCCCTGGACCTTGGCATTGATGACTCCTTTTCTCACTAACCTTAACTAAGCCACTTAAAAAGAAAGTGGAGGGGGGCATGGGGGAAATCTTTATAGATCGCCATCAAAACCTGACCACAAATGGTTCCAATTTGCCGCAGTGATTAAATCTATGTGAGTTTAAGGGTTTTCATTCAGGTCATTTGCTACTTTGGAATTTTGCTGCATGCCTTGCTAAGAAAACGAACTTATGAGTCACCGTCAAATGCAAAGAAGGAGGAAGGTTACTAAACAAACTCCAAGCAGAGCTTAAGTGGATATAGAAAATAAAGACTCCGAATTCTAAATATGGATCTGAGACGAGTGTAGAAGGGATTAGAGCTGCCTTTGTGCCTGGTGGGGTGGCCCAAAGCCGGCTTGCCTTTTCAGAGCCAACAGCCTAGGATCAAAGTAACAGCCACCAGTTTGTCAATATGCTAAGCTGGGTGTTTACACAAAAGTGTCAGCGCGCGCTTTCCACCACAAAGAGGCTCGTACATTCGAAGATTAATTACTTCCAAAACAGAGATTGTGTGTAAATACCAAGGCCTAGCCTCCTCGAGAGTATTTGCTTGGCCCCAGGCTGAGATGTGCTGCCAAAGGCAGAGGGTTGGGGGCCAGCATAGAGAAGCTGATGTCGGCCCATCTTCATCTCAGTACTTTTTTCTCAGCATGTGTGCTTTCTTGGCATTTCACCTTCCCTGGAATACACGAGCTGGACCCTAGTTGGTCAAAAGCCTTATGTATGATTTCTCTCATCTCCCATCTTTCTCTCTTTCTCATACACTTCCATGTGGGGCAAATTTTCTGAGTTTCTCCCTTTCAACTCTCTCCTCCCTCCACTACCAGCAGATTATTATATTGGCTACTATGAGTAGAGGGGAAACTGATGGACTGCAGAGTCTTTGTGAAATGATCCCCGCCAAGTCATTTAATTTCAGCCTCAGTGTCCTTCCTCCTCTGTAAAATGAGGATAAGGAATATGCTTGCCCCATCTATAAGCACAGCTGGTTAGAAGATTTAAAGGAAAGAAAAGCCATCATAATAGAAAGCAATAACATAATGGTGATCATGGCAGATACCAGCATTCTTTTTTTTAACATCTTTATTGGAGTATAATTGCTTTACAATGTTGTGCTAGTTTCTGCTGTACAACAAAGTGAACCAGCTATATGTATACATATATCCCTATATCCCCTCCCTCTTGCATCTCCCTCCCACCCTCCCTATCCCACCCCTCTAAGTGGTCACAAAGCACCGAGCTGATCTCCCTGTGCAATGCAGCTTCTTCCCACTAGCTATCTATTTTACATTTTATACCAGCATTCTGATAGGACTTTGTTTTATTAGACATTAAACACCTACCTGGATACAGACTTCATGCACACACACACACACACACACACACACACACACTAATCACACCAAAAGCTAAGTCTGGGCCCAGGATAATTTCCTCATAGTATGGTCCACAGACCATATACATTAAAATCACGGGAAATGCTTTTTCCAAAGGCAGGTTCTCAAGAACCGAATTTCCAGTTTAGCGTTTGCTCAATGAGATGCTTCCATTATTGGTGGTACAAGGGTGGCACTGGGTAGTGCAGGAGGGACTACCCATCATTTTTATAGCTGTCTATGTATTTTAAAGGGTATTATAGCAAACATGACAGCACAACAAGCTTATATTATTTCACAGAGTAAGTGGGTACAAAACTAGGCATATAAGAAAGAAAACAGGAGTCATTTCAAAGTATTGCCTAAGTAATTAGATCGGGAGAGAAGAAATTGGTAAAAATCATACAAGGGTCCATAGATGTTTGAATCTGAGAACTCTGGAGGTGAGAGAATCTGTATTTCTCAAATCTCTCCAGGCTGAGAACACAACTTTGACGTCAGCCAGGCTCTATAAGCAGGTGGTTTTCTGTTCATTAATTCATTTATTCAAAGGGAAAATGAGGGCTTCCCTGGTGGCGCAGTGGTTGAGAGTCTGCCTGCCGATGCAGGGGACGTGGGTTCGTGTCCCGGTCCAGGAAGATCCCACACGCCGCGGAAAGGCTGGGCCCGTGAGCCATGGCCGCTGGGCCTGCGTGTCCGGAGCTTGTGCTCCGCAATGGGAGAGGCCACAACAGTGAGAAGCCAGCGTACCACAAAAGAAAAAAGGGAAAATGACTCAGCAAGGGGTGGGGTGCTGGCAAGAGATCCCATGGTGTAGCTGATACACTGGGTCCTTGGGGGCTGCCGCCAGGACTCCAGGAACTCCTGGCACTGTGGAGAACTTGCACAGAAAGTATTTTTGAAGGAAAGGGGCAAGTGCAAAAGAAATCTTTCCCCAAACTCTCCTTGGGACCCCCACAGCTCTTCTCTACTGGTCACTGATGGCAGTGTGGATATTTTCTCTAAACCCTCCCCAGGGAAACCTAGGGTCTCAAAAGAAAGCCTACAGGGTCAGAAGATTGAGGAAAGAAAGATTATATATATATATTTTTTTTTTTTTTTTTTTTTGCGGTACGCGGGCCTCTCAGTGTTGTGGCCTCTCCCGTTGCGGAGCGCAGGCTCAGCGGCCATGGCTCACGGGCCCAGCCACTCCGCGGCATGTGGGATCTTCCTGGACCGGGGCACGAACCCGTGTCCCCTGCATCGGCAGGCGGACTCTCAACCACTGCGCCACCAGGGAAGCCCCCTATATTTTTTTTTAAGTAGATTTATTTTATTTATTTATTTTTATTACTTTTTTTTTTTTTTTTTGGCTGTGTTGGGCCTTCATTCCTGTGCACGGGCTTTCTCTAGTTGCGGGGAGCAGGGGCTACTCTTTGTTGCAGTGTGAGGACTTCTCATTGTGGTGGCTTCTCTTGTTACAGAGCACAGGCTCAGGCGCGCAAGCTTCAGTAGTTGTGGCTCGCAGCTCTAGAGCACAGGCTCGGTAGTTGTGGTGCTTGGGCTTAGTTCCTCCGAGGCATGTGGGATCTTCCCGGATCAGGGCTCGAACCCGTGTCCCCTGCGTTGGCAGGCGGATTCTTAACCACTGCGTCACCAGGGAAGCCCCAGATTATGTTCTTCTGAGTCCCACTCTGGGGTCTCAAACAAAGTTTACTCACTGATTCATTCATTCATTATTCAACAACTATTTACTGAGGACCCACCATGCGCCAGCCACTGTTCCAGGCACAGGAGACCCTATGAAGAACAAGCTGACGAGGTGCCTGCCTTCAGGAAGCTCACAGTGGGGCACATGCTGGAGCACACGTAAGAGGCTCACGGGTTGACACAATAACTTGGCAGGCACACATATAAGTTTGATGATGGGAGATAATAACGTCAATTATGAAGGAAATAAAAAGGGTGACATGATAGACAAGGGTACCTGGGAATGGCCTTCTTTGGAGTGACAGCCAAAGAGCCAGGATAAGTGTTCCAGGCAGAGGGAACAGCAAGAGAAAAGGCCCGGAGGTGGGAGGAACCGGGTTACAAAGGTGACTGGAGTACATTGTGGGAAGGAGCCATGGAGGGAGATGGGCAGGGTATTCCCATTCCCAAGTACTGCGGGAAGCCACCGGAGGAAGGGTGGGGTCAGACTGACATTTTAGAACATCCATCTATCTGGCTGGATGGGTGGCAGTTACATTCTGCCCCAGCCACACTGGTCTCACTTTTCCCCAAATGCCCCAAACACATTCCTGCCTCGGAGCCTTTGCACTCACTTTCCTCCTCCAGGAATGCTTTATCCCAGAGAGCTCCAGAGAGACCTCCTTCAGATCCAGCCTCCAATATCTCTCCATACCAGAGAGGCCATCCCTGACCACATGCTATAAAAGCACACCCCATCCCCAGAGCCCCCCATCCTCTCTGTTGTTGTATTTGTCTCTGTAGCTCTTAGCTATTACACAGCAAACACATGTTGATGTGTTTGTCCCCTCCAGTCAAAGATAAACATGCCCAGGACATAGTGAGTATTCAGTAAACATTTGGGGAATATGTTGAGTGGCCGAGCACACTGGGCTGAACCATTAACCTCTCAGAACCCAAGTTTCTCTCTCTCTTTTTGAAAACATTTTCTATTTTATTTATTTATTATTCTTTTTCATGTTTCTTTCCATTATGATTTTTTTTTTTTTTTTTTTTTTTTTTTTTTGCGGTACGTGGGCCTCTCACTGTTGTGGCCTCTCCCGTTGCGGAGCACAGGCTCCAGATGCGCAGGCTCAGCGGCCAAGGCTCACGGGCCTAGCTGCTCCACGGCATGTGGGATCTTCCCAGACCGGGGCACGAACCCACGTCCCCTGCATCGGCAGGCGGACTCTCAACCACTGCGCCACCAGGGAAGCCCCATTATGATTTATTATAGGATATTGAATATAGTTCCCTGTGCTAAGTTTCTTTTCCTGTCTGACTTCATAGTACCCACGCTGAAGGTGATTCACATTCATTCATCAGCTTACTTATTTATTAGTTTATTCATTCATTCATTGTCTAAGAGATATTTATTGAGCATCTTCTATATACCAGGCACTGCATTAAAATTAAATTAGATGATGAATCTAAGTAGCTAATGTAATAGAGAATTGGTTAGACTTAATAGGTAATAGGTTAGAAGAACTAATCAGGCACCTGTTATGTGGTACAAATGTCACCTGGAGAGATGCCCACAAAAGAGGGCAGCCGGCAGCATCACTCACACAGCCAAAGTGGACTTTGGTTCCAAGGCCAGGCAAGGTCTTGACTGCCGACCCAACTGTTCTGTTACCCCCACTTTCCCCACCCCCACATCCATTTTCCTCCTTCTTTGCCCTGCCCTGTGTTCCATGGGGCTGACCTCAGGTGTCCATGCTCTCTGGCTCCCAGCTGGCCAATGTGAGGCCATGACAAAAGATCGGGAAGAGAAGAGGACAGAATATCTATTCCCTGCTCTCTTCTTGCTTTGGGGTGTGATTTCTGGCTGTGGCCATGTCACTCCAAGGCTACAGCTCTGGCAGGCAGAGCCAGTCTGCTCAGTGGACCCCGCCTTAGCAGAGCTCCGATGTCCCCATGCCTCCCCTGCTCTTTCAGGTCTAGAGTTAGTAACAGCATCCTGCTCCCCAGCTAGCCTCTGGGGCTTGTCATCCCTTGATCATACCATTAATGTCCCTGAATGCAGGCCCTTCATTGAGGACCCTTGAACCATCAGAGTTGCTATCTATGTCCTACTGGGACTCTGACCAGTAGACCCACCATAGCAATTAATAGTTCAGAAAATGTCCATTGTTTCATAACAAAACTGCCATGACAAAATACTGTAGACTTGGTGGGGGGCAGTGCTTAAAAACAACAGAAATGTATTTCTCATAGTCCTGGAGACTGGAAGTCTGAAATCAGAGTGCCAGCATGATCAGGTGAAGGCCTTCTTCTGTATGGCAGACTTCTCACTGTGTTCTCATATGGTGGGTTCTCTTTTATAAGGGCACTAATCTCATTCATGAGGGCTCCACCCTCGTGACCCATGCACCTCCAAAGGCCCTATCTCCTAATACCATAACATTGGGAGTTGGGATTTCAGCATATGAATTTTAAGGAGGACACAACACTCAGAACATAGCAGTCTCATATATTGTAAAAAATCAATGCATATTGGTATGGTTAGATATATACCATATATACATACTATTTTATATCTACTCCCCTCCCCTCCCTCCTAGTATTTAGAAAAGTCACTCTGGCTGAACTTTTGACATAACCCTAAAGAGATCATCCCCTCACCCATGGCCCAGCCTTACAGCTGTGCCCCCTTCCCCTCTCACCGACACTGCTGCCCCTTTAATTCTACAGACTGGCATTAAATGCACTGTGCTCTACAGAGCTTCCTGTAGGCATCTACAGGTACCAGCACTTATGGCCTCATGGCCTGCACTCACGGCAACAGCTGTACCCACACTTCAGGATCAAACTGGTCCATTTCCTTCCAGCTTATAAATTATACCTTTTTCTTAGGTCTAGTGAGGAGGCAGGTAAGATAAAAAGTAGCCTTGCAAATCGAACTGTCATTTCCCAGGGGGTGGGTGCTGGGTGCACTGGTTCTTCAGCATTGATTCATCCGACATTGGTCTCAGGCCAAGAATATGCTGGGTGGCCACAATGCCAGGCTCTGCAGACCCAGTGATGAACTGGCCAGACAAGGACTGAGGCTTTGAGAAGCTCTGTGGGGGAGGAAAAGAGAAAGAGAGAGAGGGAGAGAAGGGTGTGCCAACAAAAACCAGTTTGCCGAGACCATATTTCTTGGCAGAAGGAACTGCCCAAAGGGGAACGGTAGGTTCCCTCCACTCCAGGACAGGCCAGGGACCCAAGGGAAGTTCTGCAGAATCAGGAAGGCCCTGAGCTGGTATATGAGGGCCATCACCATCCAGCCAGATCTTCATCACCCAGTTGGCTGCTAAATGCTGGGTATTGCTCCTGAGGGGGCCGGGGCAGCTCAGAGAATTATGGGAGGATCAGCAAAGCCAAGGGATGGAGATACACGTAGTTCAACAAGAAAACTCAGTCGTATGTCCTCACTGGTGTCTGGGGAGCAGGTTCAAGTTTGCCCCATACCTCTCCCTTGATTTATCTCCCATTTCGGTCATGTCCACGATCGCAAAACAGAGAAGGTGTTATCACTCTCCTCTGCCCACGGCATCTGATTAGAGATAGGAATGAACGAATCGGTTTGTTGAACGCAGCCCATGCCTGGAAGCTCACTTCTGGGTACAGGGTGCCCTGTGGCAGGGCGTAGCCCAAAAGACTCACCTGGGTAGTGATTAGGAGAGCAGATAAGAGAGTTGTTTCCTGCAGTCACAGTCTGTTCAGAAACTCCCTGGTGGTCACAGGTTTGATAAAAATTCCCACCCCCCCACGTCGGTTGGGTCAATGCTTCAGGTCACAGGTAGGGAGGAGTACTTAGGAAAAAAAGTGCAAGGGTTGCAGTTGGGGCCCACCTAGAACACTGGAGGCTGAAACTATGCCAAGAGAGAAGATGGGCGTCCATGGGAGGCAGAAGCAAATACATAGACCTAAACAATGGCCTCTCCTGCAGCTCCACGGCCTCTGTAATTTAATTCCCGGAGCAGGTGAAATTTAAAAGGCCACAGTGTGATAAAGAGATAGGTGGGTTTCATAAAGATGCTGGCTTTTGGAGCCAAGGGAAGGAAGGAGAGGAGGAAAAATGATATTGACTCAGCCACGGGAGGTTAAAAGTAAATACTGTCAGTGTAAATAACTGGGCTTTTAAAGGAAGTGTTTCACACCATTTCAAGGGCATCCGTGGGAGCTGGGAAGGGGAAATTAGGATGGGCATAACTCACTGAGGGTACCTTTCTCTTTTCCACTCCATCTTTAGGGGACGCTAAGAGGCACTAAGGAGAATGGAGAGAGTGGCTGGGGACACATAGACCCCCTGATTTGTCTGCCGAATGGGGGTAGCTTATACCTGACTTTTGCAGGGGATTGTGACCTTCCCTCCAAAGGTTTAGAAGATGCTGTCTCTAGGAGACGTAAAAATGGGTAATTCAGAACCAGGGAAAACAGGCATTTAGGTCCACGAGAGCTGGGACTGCATCCATCTCAGTTGCCACAGAATTCCTGTAACACGGAGCCCGTCACAGAGAAGAGGTTCTGGAAATATTGGAGTGAAAACAAGGAAGCAACCAACAAAGAGGCACGCCCACAGCACCACCAGCCAGCATCTCCTGGGCAGCTTCTAGCGGAAAAGCACTTTTCATCCCTTAACCCATTCCATCCTCCCAGTGTTGCTGCAAATAGGAACTGTTATCCCTGTTTTACAGATTAGGAAACTGTCCTTTAAGGAGGTGAAGAGACTTGCCCAGGCCACCCAGCTGGTTAGGAGAAGCAGCAGGATTTTAATCCAGAGCCACTTGTTCAAAAGAGTATAGTTATCCAGAGCTGAGGGAGAGGGCAGAACGAGGGAATGTTCCACAGCTGGCTCCACGGCAGTGTCTCAGCCTCAGGAACATTGGCCCGGATGCCCAAGCTCTCAGAGAGGGTGGCGGCCACGGGCCAAGACCTGGAGAAAAAGCCCATTCTTTTTCCACGGGACCTGCCACTTTCAGGAGATGCTGAAACCATTTCCCAAACGTATCCACTCTAACATGCTGAAGGATCTCAGGGCACAGCTGAGGACATGGGGGCATGCCCCAGGTCTTCCCCAAGAGCTGTCCGGCTCTCCCAGAAGATGCCCCAAGGTAGTCATGATGCCACAGATGATGCTGTAACTTGCAATGAAAACCACAAACAGGCCATAAACCTCTGTGCCTGGAGCTGAAGACCACACTCTCCCGCCATGTGGGCTGCCCTGGAGCCTGACTTTGAATTTCCTACTTGCCAGCTTAATGGAGACACACTCAGGAGTAAGCAAGGTCAGGTGCTTGATTTCGAACCAGACAGCAGGAAAGTGACCATGACAGAATTGGGTGCTTTTTGCACCTAAACAATGGGGAGTGACTTGCTAGGCTCTGCAGGATTCTCCGTGGCGAATGGACCTCAGACTTTTCTTTCCTCCTAGCCTCCCGCCCAACACACTCAGCCCACATCCCTGTGGTGGCTGGGAAGTAGCCACTGGGTATGAGCATATATGGAGCTGACAGAGCCAGGGTGGGCAGGGTGTGGCAGGAGGATGGTGGTCTTGCTGGTCTCCTCATCCACGGGAAGGAACCATCCCAGCTCCAGCATTGACTGGGAACAGGCATTATCCCTCCCAGAAGAGCCGTGCTTTAGTGGATGTCCATGAACTGGGGGTTTGCAGAAAGAACCAGCTGATATAACGATGAACATTTCTTACTTCGAGATATACATACATATATATATTCTTGGGGATTCATTAATGTGACTTGGGGAAAAAAATCAGCGTGGCCCATATTTGGTCCATGATTTGAGAGGCAGCCTATGAGCATGACCTTGGGCAAGTGACTAGACTTACCTCTCTGTGCTTCAGCAACCCATGTGCTAAATGGAGGGAAATGAAAGTTGATATTGACTAGGTCGACACATTTAAAGCACTCCCAGCCATGCCTGGCATATCGTAAGTGTTCTCTGAGTGATACTGATTATTACTATATCACAGATATGATTGCTTATAAAAATGTTAAATTTACTTCCGTTAAAAAAGCACTTGAGGGCTTCCCTGGTGGCGTAGTGGTTGAGAATCTGCCTGCCAATGCAGGGCACACGGGTTCGAGCCCTGGTATGGGAGGATCCCACATGCCGCGGAGCAACTGAGCCCGTGAGCCACAGCTACTGAGCCTGCGCGTCTGGAGCCTGTGCTCCGTGGCAAGAGAGGCCGCGATAGTAAGAGGCCCATGCACCGCGATGAAGAGTGGCTCCCGCTCGCCGCAACTAGAGAAAGCCCTCGCACAGAAACAAAGACCCAACACAGCATAAATAAATAAATTAAAAAAAAAAAAAAAAAAAAAGCACTTGAGGGCTTCCCTGGCGGCACAGTGGTTGAGAGTCCACCTGCCGATGCAGGGGACGTGGGTTCGTGCCCCGGGCCGGGAAGATCCCACATGCCGCGGAGCGGCTGGGCCCGTGAGCCAGGGCCGCTGAGCCTGCGCGTCCGGAGCCTGTGCTCCGCAACGGGAGAGGCCACAACAGTGAGAGGCCCGCGTACCGCAAGAAAAAAAAAAAACCATTTGAATATGTTCCTCTTTTCTATTTCTTCCTGGTTCAGTCTTGGGAGATTGTACCTTTCTAAGAATTTGTCCATTTCTTCTATGTTGGCACACAGTTGCTCATAGTAATCTCTTATGATCCTTTGTATTTCTGTGGTGTCACTTGTAACTTCTCCTTTTTCATTTCTGATTTAACTGATTTGGGCCCTCTCCCTTTTTTTTTTTTTTTTTTTTTTTTTTTTGATGAGTCCAGCTAAAAGTTTATCAAGTTTGTTTATCTTTTCAAAGAACCAGCTTTTAGTTTCATTGATCTTTTCTATTGTTTTTGTTTTTAGTTTCTATTTCATTTATTTCTGCCCTGATTCTTTATGATTTCTTTCCTTCCACTAACTTTGGGTTTTGTTTGTTCTTCTTTCTCTAGTTCCTTTAGGTGTAAGGTTAGGTTGCTTATTTGAGATCTTTCTGGTTTCCTGAGGTCGGCTTGTATCACTATAAACTTCCCTCTTAGAACTGCTTTTGCTGCATCCCATAGGTTTTGGATCATCGTGTTTTCCTTGTCATTTGTCTCTAGGTATTTATGAACGTGTGTGTGTGTGTGTGTGTGTGTGTGTGTGTGTGTGTGTGTGTGTGTAAAATGTTAAGACCCGTGCAGGGAATGGAAGATACAGGAAACCTGGGAAGGTGGCATGAGAATGCTTGTAGCTTGGGGAACACAGAACTTCTAGCTGATTTTGTCAGTCTGCCTTCCTGCTGACTCCTGGCAGAGCTGGCCTGCTGTGCCCACGATCCCAGCATCTCCTCTAACGCAGCCCATTCTGGTGCCCAAGGGGCTTTTATGAAATTCAGCCAGGCTCTCCAGGTGGCCTCCCTGGTGCTCAGAGGTAGGCAGGGGTGGGGGAAGAGGATGCTGCCCCAGCTTGTCTCTGCTCCCTTGGCCCAGCTTCTTGCCTCCTACCAGAGACCTAGACGGAGCTCGTTGGCAGGCACGACCTGACTCATTTGACATTAGACAGCAAGAGATTCATAGAAGCATTAGCCTTTCCCACTCTCTGCCCACACCTCTGGCCCCAAGAAAGCAGTCTGAAGTGCCCGGATCCCATGGGCCAAGGACTTAACACAGCCCAAGGGCTTGACACAGCCCAACAGGTAGTCACGGAAAGTCTGTGGGCCCGCACACCTGCTAACCAGCCCTGCCCGGATGGGCCTGGGCTCTGCTCCCTCCGTGTCCTCTCACCGCCTCAGAAAGGTGACCCCGGCAGGATTGCCACACTCTCTTTGTAGAAATTCAGGGAGCATTCTACCACCGCCTCCAGGGTCTCCTCAGAAATGAACTTCGAAAGGATTCGGTTTTGCATGTAGCACCAAATGTCCTTGGAGGGGACCCAAGATTAACTTGCCTTATCCTGAAGTCTGCCTGACAGTCAACTGGGTCACGGTAAAGTCCCACTGCAGGCAGAGCAATTAAACCATCCTGAGCACCTATGTCCCCCACCAGATCCTTCTGAGGCAAGGGCAGTGGCTGACCTCCTTGTGACCCCGGCCCTGCAGCAGATAGGGGTGCTTAAGTCTCTGGGTGGGTGGGGGGTCTGTGCCCTCTGACACGCATGGCCAAAGGCTTCCTCACCCATACCTGGACTGATAACCCTGCACACTAGGCTCCCTTGGGAAAGGGAGACATGGGAGAGCGTTAGGGAGACAGTAGGTGCCCCAAATCCTTGGGAGGACCTGAAAGGCTGACAGGAAGACATTAAGCCTGAACCAGTCCCTGGACTTGGGATGGGTGAGCTCTTAGCTGAAGTAGTCACAATGGTGTTAGGAATAAACAGACCATGGGAACAGAAAAGAGGGTCCCCAAAGAGATGCATTTATGCCTAGAATACAGTTAAAGTACAGGTGGCTATCAACTGATTGTGACAAAAAAAGATCTCTTCCATAAATGGTGCTGGGAAAACTGGTTAACCATTTGTTGGGAGGAATAAAATTAAATCATTACCTACACCATATACACACAAGCTTAAATTCCAGATTGACTAAAAATCTCACGGTTTTATAAATGGTATGAACATTGTGTTAAGTGAGACAAACCAGTCAGAAAAGGACAAACGCTGAACAATTCCACTTGAGTGAGGCACCTAGAATAGTCCAGTTCATAGGGTCAGAAAGTATTGAATAGAATGGTGGTAGCCAGGGTTTGGGAGGAGGGGGGAATGGGGAGTTGTTTAATGAGGACAGAGTTTCAGTTTGGGAAGACGAAAGCATCCTGGAGATGGCTCGCTGGTGGTGATGATTTCACAGTCATGTGTACTTAATGCCTCTGAACTGTACCTTTAAAAATGGTCAATTTGATGCTACGTGTATTTTACCATAATTAAAAATAAAAATTTTTAAATGTCATATTTTGTTAAATTACAGGAGCATTAGAGAATAATATGAGATAATAGTCTTCATACCTTTAGGGTGAGGAAGTCCTTTTCAGTGTCTTAAGCAAGATATGAAATCCAGAATCCAAAAAAGAAAAGGTTGAGAGAGTTAAAATTACAATTGCACTAAGTGACAAAGATGACTGATAAATGTTTTAATGACAGTCAGGAGAAGAACAAAAGAAGAATAATAGATCTCCTGCTCGGGGCAGCAGAGCACTAGTCCAGGAGTTCCGAACCCTTGGCCACCTTCGCAAGTTCTACCTCTTCATACAACACCTATTTTATTATTTGCCTCTTTTTCCTTTATACTCTTAATCAACTCAAGTGAGGAATGCTTTACGGACAATAAAATGCACCCGCTTTGTGCCCATGCCATGAGTTCTGACAAACTTAGATACTCATGGAACCATCTCTAGGTCAAGATACAGACCTTTTCCATCATCCTAAAAGTGCTCTCGGGCCCCTTCACATCCATCCTCTCCCCCATTCCAGGGCTCTAGCGCTGGTTTACCGCTTCAACAATTTGCCTTTTCTGAGAAAATTTTAGAAGTGGAAGCACAGAGTGCACAGTCTTTTGTTTCTGACTTCTCTCACTTAACACAATGCTTTTGAAACTCATCATGCTGTTGTGTGCCTTGATATCTTGTTCCTTTTTATTATTGAGTAGTTCTCCTTTGTATGGAGTTGCCACCGTTCCTTTATCTGTTCACCTGTTGATGGACGTTTGGATTGTTTCCAATTTGAGGCTATTATGAACAGTTACTGCTAAGAACATTTGCATGTAACACAGACTTTCACTTCTATTGGGTAAATACCTAGGAATGGAATTGCTGAGTCATATGGTAAATGTGTGCTTTAAACTAAAGTTTAACTTCTATTCATTTTGAAAGAAAACTTGAAGTCACTACTATAATGAAAAGGCAGTATCCCTTGCTATAAGGCAAACTTTACCATAATAATAAAAATCTCAAGATTTAAACAGACACAATGGTATTGTGTTTCGTTTGCAAATACTGCGTCAGCAACCTTATACAAAGCAAGGCTCTTACATGCCTGAGATATCCTTTCTCCTGCCAAAGGCTTTGGGCTTTGGGTTAGTCCCAGAGAACTCTCTGCTAGGTGTTGGAGAGGTATTAAAGTCGGGCCAGGTTAACTGCGAGGGAGGGAACGACTCTGTGATTCCACGGTACTTAATGTCACGCAGGTGCGCCACCTGTAATCACTACCTGAGCAGGAAAGAGGGATGACACAGAGAGTCAGTGATTTTGCTCACCCCTGCGGTCAAGGACAAAGCCCTTCAGCTACATATAGCTATTTATTTAACAAAAAATTATAAAGCGTTTATTATGGGCCAGCACTGTTGTAAGCGCTTTATAACTATTAGCTCATGAATGATAGATAGGGTAGAACTAATTTTTATACGAGGTGAAACACACACCTGGCTGTTCCTGATGAGATTAAGGGTTTTTTTTAAAAATTTATTTTATTGAAGTATAGTTGATTTACAATGCTGTGTTAATTTCTGCTGTATAGCAAAGCGATTCAGTTATACATATAGACATTCTTTTTCATATTCTTTTCCATTATGGTTTACCACAGGATATTAAATATAGTTCCCTGTGCTATACAGTTTCTTGACCCAACTAAGTAACATTCCAAGTAATGTGCACGTCAGACAGAGAAGCCCCTGCTCAAATCAGAAGCCACAGTCAGAGATGAACCTGGTTGTGATACTCTCAGCCCCCTGTAAACCTTATTCCTAGAGGCTCAAATGCCAACCCCTGTAATGTGGCAGCTGCAGCCCCAATGTTGCCCATAGTCACAGATCTGGAATCAGATCCAGGTCAGTGTCCAGGCCCCGTCAATGACCAGATGTGCAATCTTAGGCAAGCAACTTAGTTGCTCTGTGCCTCAGTTTCCTCACCTGTGAAATGGAAATAAAAATGGTACCTGCTCATAGGCTCTATAGGTTAATTGGAAGAACGGCATGAAATAACCAGAGAAAAGCATTTAGCGCAGTGCCTGGCAAGTAGCCCTCAACGAATGTCAGATGTTCTAACTTGTTGTTATAACAATAATCTGAATGCTAATACACAGGGTGCTCTGAGGATTAAGGAGATTACGGGTCAGTCTGTCAACAAGCGGTGATTGTCAAACAGCCACTGTGTGACTTGGACTGTCCTAGGCTCTGGATCCCTAGTGGTGGAAAAGGAAACACAGGCTTGGTTCTCCCCCTCATGAAGCTTGTACTCAGTGGAAGACAGAAAATAAGCATGAAAACAATAGATAAGATAATCTGGGGTTTCCGTAAGAGCTATGAAGATAATAAGCTAGAATAACTTGTTACAATGAAATTGGGTATTCTTTGGTTTGATCAGTAAGGGCCTTTCTGAGGGTCTAATGACCTAGATGACAATGAAGAGTCAGAAGAGGCCTTGAAAAGATGGGGGAGGGAAATGGAATGACAATGAGCTTTCCTAGAAGAAAGATTAACATGTGCTAAGGCCCTGGGGTTACTGGGTTTGCGGGTAAATTAGGCCAGAGGGAGACGTAGGTGAAGGCCTGATTATCCAGGACCTGGAAAGCCACTGGAGAAGTTTGTATTTTATTCTAGTTGGAACAGAAATATTTCCCTTAAAGTATTTTAAGCCAGGGAAATAAGTGATTGGACTAGAGTTTCAGAAGGATCACCCTGTCTGCTGTGCAGAGGATGAACCAGAGAGGGCAAGAACAGAAGCAGAGAGCCCAATTTGTAGGCTGTTGCAGGAATCCAGCCAACAGATGTTGGTGGCTTGGGGCTGGCTGGTCACTGTGCAGTTGGTGAGAAGTGGTCCTATACAGGATGCCTTTTGAAGTTACAGAGGGCAGTCATGCTGATGGATTAGTCATGCTGATGATGTGAGAATATGAAGGGAGTCAAGAAGAGTGCTAGATTTTTGGCCCCAGTAACTGCTGAATGGAGTTGCCACTTCCTAAGAAGGATAATGATGGGAGACGAACAGGTGCATTTGGAGCACTGTAAGTCTAAGGTGTCTGTTAGACAGTTGTAAAGGGAGTGCAGTGTCTGGAGTCCAGGGGAGAGATCCAGGCTAAAAATGTACATTTCAGATAAAAACACAATATATTCTAAAGATATACTAGCAGATCGCATCACCCAGAGAGACAGAATAATTAGAGAAGATGGGTCAAGCTCTTCAACACTCAGTAGCCCAATAGAGAAACACATTTGAGAAGTGTTGCCTACCACATTCCCCTCTCAGGGATTCCCAGCGCACACCAGCGCATTAAAGGCACTGATAAGTTCTGTAGTGCGTAAAGAAGGCTGCTTACGGTTCTTTAACTTAGGATTTCCCAAATGTATTTGATCATGGGAAACTTTTTGCATAGAAAACCGATGAACAAGCCACGGGATGCCAAGCAGATCAAGAGCTCAAGCTGGGTCTTCAAGGATGAGTGGGATCAGCGTGATTGAAGTCTAGGAGAGCATAGAGAACAGACAAACTTCTGTGAAGGGCCAGATAGTACAGATTTTAGGCTTTGTGGGCCATACGCTCTGTGTTGCAACTACTCAGCTCTGCCAGTGCCAGCACAAAGGCAGCCACAGACAATATGTAAATGAACAGGCATGGCTGCGTTCCAGGAAAACTCTATTTCCAAAATCAGGCAGCAGGCCAGATGTGGCCCACGGGCTGTAGGTTGTTGACGTCATCCCTTGATCTAGGATAAGGAGATCTAAAAAAAGGCAAAAGGCAGAGGGAGATGTGACCCAGAGGAGAGAACAGGGCAGAGTGGGGAGGAAGCAGAGGGTCTGGGGGAAATGAGGAGTCTGCCTGGCTGGAGGTGGGCACCTCCCTCTTCTGTGGGTGTCTCAGCAACCTAGGAGGGACAGCAGAGGGTCCCAGGATCCAGTTCTACAGACAGAGAAGCAGAGGCTTGGAGGTTAAGCAGCCTGTCCGACTGGGACCCCAGCTCACATCACCTGATTCTGAGCGCACTGCAAGGTAACCTACCCACGTGAGGGAGGCATAAGAAGACAATCCTACAGCCAGACTCCGCCCCTCTCGGTGGATGGAACTTTATCCAGAGGCCATCTTCCCCTCTGCCCCTCGCCCAGATCAAATGGCTGTGCCGGTCCATGCCAGGCTGCGAGCCTGGGCCGCCACCTTCCTCCCCGACTCCAGTAGATGAAGGGAAACATTGCCTCACCAAACAGGGAAGATATGTGAATTAACAAATGCCAGTGCCTCCGGTGCCCATGATAGGAAAAAGAGATCCAAGGAAACACTGATATTTATTTATCTGGTGTTTTCTTTCAGATCTAGCAATGTGACAGTAACACGTGTCACTGTCAGCCCAGGCCCTGCTGGCAACACCTTGAAAACTACGTGGAGTTTCAGCAAATAAACAGCAGTCGCTCTGATTCCAGTGATAAAATACCAGTGTAAGGAGAGCCTCCTGGGATCCATAATCTGGAATTGTCAGGGGATAAGAATTGTCTGTCTTTTTGATAAAAGATGTCAGCTACCCTTCTGGGTTTTAAACAGAAAGAAACACTTCTGATTATGAGACTGGTTGTGTATCATGAAGTCTGTTGAAAGAATCAGTGTGTGCAATGAATGTGCTTCCCTTGCCCATCAATGTCCTTAAAATTTCCTTATCGGAAGAAAATTCAGCCAAATCAGAGTTACAGAAAGTACACAAGCCTAAAGTGCCTTGTTTTCTCTGAGCCCTTGCCTTGTGAAGGCTGAAGTTTCCTGATTACTATTCAGTGCAAAAAGCCTTCAAAGACTGCTCCAGAATCGGCAATTATTATTTTTTTTAAGGCTTAGGACTAATTAGCCTCATGAAAAATTGTTTTGTTGTTTGCGGTTTGTGGTTGTTATATGGCTTGTTTTGCCTTGAAAAATGCTGCAATTGCTTTTCTTTCTCAATTGAAATTCAACAGGGGAAAAAATAGCCCAATTAGGAATCATCAGTGGACTGCCTCACACATAATAAGCCCGAATAAATAAATATTTATTGAATGAGTGAATGAATGAATGAATATTAAACAGCTTCACATCCTGGGATGGACTAAGGATCCAGAATAAGAATTTAAATAACCATCAATACCTGTTGATGGAGGCAAGCGAGAGGACCAGTCTTATTAATACCAGTCAAACTCAGGGGGCCTCCAGGACACTGCGAAAGGTCGTTTATTCATTCAGCAAACTTTTCAAGGAATGTTCACTCCGCTCCAGGCTTCTGCTAGGTGTTGACGGTTTAGCGGGGAACAGGATGCCACGGTCCCTGATTGCCTGGAGCTCATATTTTAATGGGTGGAAGGCAGACAAAATACAAGTACACAAACTAAGGAAAGAATTTAGGCTTGAGAGTTTAAGTGTGTTGGAGGTTAACAAACAGGTTAACTGATCGGGCTAGGGGGCGCTGGGGAGCCCCAATTCAGGAGGTACCTATCGGTCTGAGCTAAGAAGGATGAGAATGCACCAGCAATGTGAAATCACGGATGTTTGTGGAATATGAAGTAAATGTTACTCAGAATGTATTCGTTCCCTTTGGCTGGTGTAACAAATTACCACAAAGTTGCTGGCTCAAAAACAACAGAAATTTATTCTCTCAAGTTTTGGAGGCCAGAGTCTAAACCTAGTATCATTAGGCTGAGATTAAAGTGTGGGCAGGACCCTACTCCCTCCGGAGGCTCTAGGGGAGAATCCTTTCCTTGCCTCTTCCAGCTCTGGAGGCTGCCAGCATTCCTTGGCTTGTGGCTGCATCTCTCCAATCTCTGTTTTCATACGGCCTTCTCCTTTGTATGTTTCTCCTCTTCTGAACCCTCACCAGAAGGGATTCGAATGTCCATATTTCTACCAACAGTCCGATTAAGACGATGTGGGCTTTTTCTCTCCTGTGCCTCAAAATTCTTCCAGCTTTTATCCGTGATTCAATGCTGAAGCCACTTCCACCTGTTCAGATCTTTGTTACAGGAGCATTCCACTTCCTTGCTGCTAGTTAAGAATCTCTTGAGTTAATCAATATGCTTGTAGTACAATCAGGCTTGGCTATCTGCTCAAAGGACAGGTCATGATGGAACGTTTTAGAGGTCATGTGATGTATTCCTTTAGCACCAATTTCTCTCTTATTTTAACCATCACTGGGAGTGGGGGGATATACCTGCAATGTAATACGTTGTTCATTATTTTCCAAAACAAATAATACTCACTGTAATTTTATCTTTTCTGGATAGCCTTGGGGTCATTAGGGTGAACTTCTGTTGCTGCAGGAGAGCAAGGCTCTACCCTAAAGGCTATTAAGTGCGGTCCTGCGTACCCCACCACTGTGTTCCCAGTCTGCTAGATTTTGTGCCTAAACATGAAGGCACCCCCAAAACTGCTTAGATAATTGATTGTTTTCCTACTTGGGTTTTCTCCTAGGCTCCATGTACCCAGAGTCTCACCCTTATGACTTCCATGTTGGAAACACCCAGCCCTTTCTCAAAGCTCTGACACGAAGAGATGAGTTTGGGTCACTGTGATCTTTGCCAAACACAAATGGGTGTGTCACAGACCTCTCTCCATGTTTACCTTCCTCTCCCATCTGCACGCTTAAAACCGTTCAATAGTTTCTCAGTAGCCCAATAGAGAAACACATCTGAGAAATGTTGCCTACCACATTCCCCTCTCAGGGATTCCCAGTGCACACCAGCACATTAAATTCCCAGTGCACACCAGCACGAAAACCAATCCCTTCCATGGCCTTAACAGGGCCAGCAAGGCCCAGTCTAGTGAGGCCCCTGCTGATTCTCCAGACCCATTCCCACACTGTGTACTCCAGCAACCCCAGCCTCTTGAGGCCCTTGCCTCTGCCATGTTCTCTCTGCCACAGGGCCTTTGCACCTGCAGTTCCCTCCACCAGGAGCGTTTCTCCTTTCCCATCTCTCCCTCACGCAGCGAGTTCTTCTCATGATCCAGATCTCAGAGCCAGTTTCTCTTCCTCGCAGAAGTTCTCCTGACTTTTCTGACCAGGTCTTTCTTCCCTATGGGGTCCCAAAGCACTAGGTTGCTTTCCTCTGTAGCTCTCATCCCAGATGAACAAATTTGCATTTATTCATGTGATAATATAACCTTCTGCCTTATCCTAGCCTAGATCATTCACTCCTAAGGGACTTTAACTGTGCTCTTTACCTCTGTGTCCCCCATGCATCACACAGCTGCCACTGTAGACTTGTTGAATGAGTGAATGAATGAATGAGTGACCTGCTGAAGTCCTAGATCGCCAGTGGCAAATGATGACCTCCACGAGGTCCTTTATCTCCTTCAAGAGAAGATGAATCACCTCTCTTGCAGAAGTCTCTTGAAAAAGTCGGGCCCCGCCTTCTACGACGCACACACATCTGTCCCAGCCTAGGCAGGCCTGGGCCTGTCACCCTGCAAGAAAATGATGTGGCTCTTGTCATCCTATGTGCCAACCAGAGCACTAGCCCCAGCCCATCCTCAGAGGCCCTGTTCACAGGAGTCCCCAGTCCCAGTGGACAAGCACAGTGCTGTGCCCCCATTAACCAGGTTCCTGGCATTCTAGCTCCACCTGCTGTAGAGCCATGCTCCAAAGGGGGTAGGAGCCAAAGGGCCATGTCCTGCTTTGGCTGGGCAGCGCCTGAGGGACCACACCCGCTGCCCCAGCTCACCCAGCAGCAGAAAAGGAGCGGGCAGTGAGGTCACCGGTTAGAAAAGGAAGCGGGTTTCTCCAGAACCAAGGAGGATGCGTCACCTTCCCAGAATGCAAGACACAGCCTGATCAGACCCCAAGGACTATCTCCCAGCAGTGAAAAGGGGAGGGCTTTACCTGGTGCACGAGACGGCGCTGTTGTCAGGACACAGCGTTTCCATGGTTGTCTGGATATGGACTGAAGATAGCTGCTGTCTGCATCCTATTGCAGTGGTGTGACCTTCAGAATTGATTTAACCTCCAGTGCTTCAGCTTCCTCATCTGGAAAATGGGTTTAAAAAATAGCACCTAAAAAAAATAAATAAAAAAATTAAAATAAATAAAAAATAGCACCTATCTCATAGAGTTGCTGTGAAGATTGAGTTGACACTGTCAAAGTAGGGGGGCCAGACACACAGCACGGGTGCTACAGTTGCTGTAAGATGAACTATTACCATTATTATCAGCTATTACTATTACTGGTGGAGTTGACATGTTGTAAATTCCATTCTCCCCTTAAGCATCAGAATGGTCAAGGCATAAGGCGAATTGGTTAATCCAGTTTTCTAGACTGGGAGACAATCTCTGTACACACCAATTTTCAAACATCGTGCTATTTGTATTTTATAAATAATTTGCAAGTTGGCTCAACCTCTTTGATGTGTCAAAAGGATGTTTCAGACCCTATAGGGTCTTTGAAGGGCCTGGGAGTCCTCTGAAGGGCCTGAGGGTTCCCATAGCCCTGATGCAGGCAACACAGTGTGAGATGAACATCGCAGGCTCGGGAACCAGACTCACCAGGTTCAAGTCCCAGCCCTGCCCTTTGCCGGCTTCACTGTGCCCTACCGCGGACCTCTGTCTGACCTCATTTGGAAAATGGGAATAATACTAGCACCTTTGCCATAGAGTCATCGTGAGGCTTTAATAACATAATTGACTCAAAAGCATTTAGCATTTATCTCAGCGCAGAGTAAGTATGTAATAAATGTTTGCTTCTAGTTGTTAGGGTTGGACAGGATTCAACTCTGCAAGGCATGGGGTCCACCCACAGTGGCTGAAGACGTGGAAGATGAAAACTGGATCTACAGGGTTTTTAAACTAAAACTCCACGCCCTCTTGTTTTCCTACCCAGCATCTTACTCATAAAAACCGAGAACCCAAAGAACCTTGGGTGACAGGAGTCACAGCTTGCTGCCTGGGTTCTGGGTCAACAGGACTTGATGATATGGTCCAGGCTTTGGACAAAGCAGCCCTGCCTGGCCACGGCGAAGGAGATTTGTCATTTGGTTTGGAGTCAGGGGATGGTTTCGCCTTTCCTTCTGGACGTGCGTCGAATTCCAGCCAAAGCGTGTACCAGCTGCCCTCCCCCCCCACCCCCTGACTGGCCCAGTAGGCATCTATCTTGATGAGAAGCAATTTCACAAATTCAAACGGGGCGCGTCTTCTACGCGCGTCTCCTAATCAGAGTGCGCGAGCCCAATTTGTCACTGTGCTGTTTTCTTTCGCTCGCTGCTCTAATTGTATAAATATGCCCAGAGGTTTGATGAAACTTCTAACATATCAACAACAAATGGCCCACTTACAGAGTGTGCTGTGGTTATTTTGAAGCAGGGCATTTCCCTCCTGAAGCGGGAGGCTCCCGTCCAACCCAGCAGCCTGGCACCACTGGGTTACCGCTCCTTGGATTCAACCTAATCCCAGGGCCTGGACCACAGCAAGCCGGGAGGGGGGCAGGGGAAGGCTGCTGCAGAACACAGCTGCCTCTGACTCCTGGGCTGACTCCAGACAGCACCACATCCCATCCTCTCCCAGATCTTTTCTCTCTTTGGGATTATGCAAAAGGGCAAATGGCGAGACTCAGGGACTTGAGAGCTCGATGCCGCTGGGGTTCAGGACTTTTCTGTCAGTTTCTCATCGGAACCGCTTTCAGTGCCTGATTTATTAAGAGGCTTGTGGTGAAGCTGTTGGGCTGCTCCCTGGAAACTGATTATAAATCCGAGGTGTGGATCACAGGTGGTGGAGCTCTCTGAGCTGGACGGTGGAGAAAAAGTCTAGGAAACCGAAGCAAATGTGTCTGCATTTGCTTCTGGAAGTGTGACTTTTCAGGATTTCCTTTTGTATTTATTTTGAATTCCCTCCTCTTGGATTTAAACCTTCTGTCTCCTCTACGTTCATGTTCACATTTCAACCTATAAATTTCGTTTGAATAAAGGAGGTGTCTAGCAAGGAGATAAAACGTTCTTCAAGACAGAAAACTTCTGTCCCCACCCCGGCCCCCCATCTTTCACACATTTGTCTCAAGCCACAGATGTTTCCTCTGCCTTATCGGTGTGCTAAAAAGAAATCCAATATGCCGGGCTTTCACATTTTCCGCCGCAGAAACAAAAGACAACAGGAGGGGAGAAAGGCCTTGCTTTACTTGGAGTGGGGAGAGTTAGGAGGGAAATGGGAAAGGGCCAGGTGCCCTGGGAGAGGAGCGGGGACTCCTGTTAACCCTGGCTCACCTCTCACCCTCAACTGAAACTATTCAAGTCATAAGTGCTCCACCCACCTGTCGGGGCGAGGCTGCAAATGCTACCCTGATGTCACGTTCCTAATGCTCTTCCAGGGCTCCGGTTACGGGCTGTGTCGGGACCGCGCACTTGGCCCCGTGGAGAGCCGCCTATCCCGCCTGCCCTCTGCTCTTCTGCCTCCTTCACTGGGAATTTCCATTTCCCCGCAATGTTAATGGCACAGTCCTGGTCCAGGGCCCAGTGTCTTGAGCCAGAGCCCTTCCTGCCTCGTCCAGGAAGTCCCCCAGTGACCAAGTCCTCTACCCCATCCCATCCTACTATGTTTGATGTAACCTAGCCCTCAAAGCACTGTATTTAGGATTTTAATTTTAACGCGCCCGGGAGAACTTCTTGTAACGCTCACACCCCCAGGTAATGAATGGTACCACTAGTCACCCAGACCTCAGGTGTGTCGAGGTGACCCCTCACCCCATTCCAGCCACTCAGTACATCGTCCTGTCACCACAACATCCTAAATGTGTTCCCGTGGGCCCCCTCCTTCTCTGGCTAGGGACACTGCCTTAATTCACACACTCACCTCTCATTAGACCCCAGCATGGGCAAATGCTTTATTTTTAATAGACAGATATATATATATATATATATATATATATATATATATATATAAAATGTGCAATAGAAAATAAATTGCTTTTTCATTTATAACAATGAGGGCTGTCTTTCTGAATAAATATATCTACTACAGAAGCAAGTCCATATACACTTTGAAAATGTATATAGGAGAGCCCGCCTACCTGGTGGGTAGATTGAGCAAACAGGTTAAGAGCACACGCCTGAGTCCGAAACCCAGCTCTTGCAGTTTCCTCGCTGTGTGACCTTGGGCAATTCTTTAACCTCTCTGTTCCTCTCAGGATTATGGTGACCATCAAATGAGTTACTGCTTACCTTACACAGGATGAGTGACATGCAGTGGTGCTGCATCTTCACTGGGGAAGTCCGGACTAGTGCACAAGGCTCCTCTGTGCCTCCTGCTTCTAGAAGCTGAATCAGAGCATGTCACATCCCTACCGAAATCCCTTCCCATTGCCTGCAGGATAAAGTCCGAACCTCTCACCATGGCCCCTGATCTTCCACGGTCTATCTCCTTCCTCTGCTGTCATCTGTACTCAGGGACCCTGCAATGTCAAACTCCTTACTGCCCCGCAAGTGCACCTCATTCGTTCATGCCTCTGAGCCTCTGTACATGCTGTGCCTTCTGCCAGACATGCCCTTCTCTCATCTTGTCCATTGGGCAAACTTCTCCTCCTCATGTTTCATTTCCTCAAGGGACCTTCCTTCCCACATCTTCCCCAGACAGGGTTAGACACTCTGAAACATCGGAAAAAAAAAAAATGTCAAAAGCAACTTCATTTAAAATCACAAACAGGGACTTCCCTGGCGGTCCAGTGGTTAAGACTTCGCCTTCCAATGCAGGGGGTGCAGGTTCAATCCCTGGTCAGGGAGCTGGGATCCCACATGCCTCGGGACCAAAAAGCCAAAACATAAAGCAGAAGCAATGTGGTATCAAATTCAGTAAAGACTTTAAAAATGGTCCACATCAAAAAATAAATAAATAAATAAAAATAAAATAACAAAGCTAAAAATATTCACCATCAAAACATCTTTTTTTAAAAAAAATCACAAACAAAATCATGTGTTAATAATGCAACAGGGTTTCATTTAGAATTTACCTTGAGATAAATGAAAGATTTCCAATACATTTATTTGACGTTTAACCACATCTAGGCTATAATTACAACTGTGCGTTCATTTTGAGAACTAAAAAAAGCCACTCATGTGCTTAGCCACAGTTCCTATAAAATTATACAAGGCGTCAATCCGAATGTTTTCTCTCCATGTTTGACTTTGACAGCATGATTATTTTAAAAGTCCATCTTGTGAACACATCAGAGGATTTCATTCATTTTCTCAAGAAACACTCAACACCTTGATATTCAACTCATCCTCTCGCAAAGCCCTTACCACGTCGTCATCCCTGTTCATTTTCCTTTTTCTTTTGCCAACTGCTCCACCTCTGCTGCCAGGTCCTCTTTGAACTCTGGCTTTGAGAATGACTCCAAGAAGTTCTCCAAGTTCACTTTCATCAACTTCGTGAGACCCTCTGTCTTTTACAAGACTGTTGATTTCAGTTCGCAGTTAATTTGAGTTGTATTAAGTCATGTGTGTTAAGATGCTTACAATATGGGATTATCCAAAAATGAATACTCAAGGACCTCTGTCTCTCTTACAGCTCTACCATCCACCGTGTTATAACTGGACATTTGTACCAGTTATAGGACAAATGTAGTGAAGCTTCTGTCTTTGTCAGAAACACCCAGTGCCCCAGGACACCCAGCATTGGGGTGCACACACAATGTGCCTCCAGCACCCCACATCCCCCTTTCCGCATCTGTTCCCCCACCTCCTTCCCTCCAAGTTCCCCACCACCATCACCCCAACACCCACAGACCACTCCACACACACTTCCCTCCTTACCTTTCCGTTTTCACATGCTTGCTGTAGAGAAAAGCGGTTCTCATTATTGACAAGGTCAGGCGGGAGTGGCACATATATTCTAATCATCGTGCTAAATCTTGTCAATTAATGTAGCTGCCCCAGGGCACAGGGACAAGAGTCTGAGACCAAGTAATGCATCCATGGGAAAGACCACCATTGGGGATGACCAGTGTCTGCCCTGAGCCCAACTGGAGAATGATGGGGATGTGTGAAATGTTTCCCAACAGGGTCCCGTGTGGATTTCAGACACATGAGCTTTTCTCATCTTGTTCAATAGTCTAGAAACCATCCAGGGAACCTCTTCTATAAGCCAGGGCTTAGCCCCAGTGAAGGAGCAGCTGGGCCACGATAAAGAAATCTCACATTGCTGACTAGGGTGGGGCAGGGGTAGTGAAGCTTCCTCTTTGTCAGAAATACCCAGTGCCCCAGGATACCCAGCTCTCCAGTCCTGAGGAAGAGTAGGAACCACATTTCCTACTGAGCCCGCATAAGTCACCTCTAGAGCTCCCGGGAACACCAGATATGGGTCATTAAGAGACAGGTCTCCAGCTTGGTAGATTTTGCTCCCTTTCAGTGGAATAGTCCATTCATTCGGTCATTCAGTCATTCAGTGAGTCAGACCATCAGTCAACTCTGCCCATGATAGGGAGAGATCAAAGTTGGCCGGGTCCATCTTGAAGGCAGAGCCAGGCACATAAAATGGATCTCTTAGAAGGAGCAATATTTCTGTAAGGTAATCACTTTTATAATGTCCAATTTATTTTTGTAATTCTTAAATTTTTATGATGGAGAATTTGGGCCAATATAAAAGTTGACAGAATATCACAGACCTCCACATATCCTTCACCCAATCCCATCAATAAATTTACTTTTAATTACATAAATAGTACATGAATACACTCACTTGTAAAAATTATTTTCAAACAGTGGATATAAAGCTCAGGATCTCCTTAAGCACCTCCCCCAGTCCCATGCCCCTGGCCAGAGGTGACTACTATCATTCCTTTGGTGGTTTCCCTTCCAGACCTTTTTCTATAGATTTCATGCATCCGTGGAAATACATGGTATTGCTTTGGGTCAGTTCTATAGTTTTGTTTGTTGATGAAATGTTGCTTTCACATAGTTTATTTCATATGTTTGGATCTTTCTGCATCTTGTTTTTTTCACCAACAGAAAGCCTTAGGGAATTTTCTAAATCTGTACATAGAGTTCTACCCTTTGGCCATTGCTGAGAACTCATGCTGACCAGAGGGGACAAGGGACATGAAGGAAATCCAGGGGAGGTGATGGCTGCCACAGAGCGTCATTTAACCATTGCCTCAGGATGGACATTTAGGTTGTTTCTAATTGCCTACTAAACAATGCTGCAATGAACATCTTTGTGCAAAGTGTCCTTAGTTCACGTGCTAGTACTTTCCTAGGGTAGATGGACACCTAGAGGTAGAATTGCTAGGTCAAGGGGCATGGCCATACACAATTATTTTTTAAATAAATTTATTCATTTTATTTATTTTTTTTGGCTGTGTTCAGTCTTCGCTGCTGCACGCGGGCTTTCTCTAGTTGTGGAGAGCAGGGGCTACTCTTTGTTGCCGTGCACGGGCTTCTCATTGCTGTTGCTTCTCTTGCTGTGGAGCACAGGCTTCAGTAGTTGCAGCACGTGGGTTCAGTAGTTGTGGCTCACGGGCTCTAGAGCATGGGCTCAGTAATTGTGTGCGTGGGCTTAGTTGCTCTGCGGGCGGCATGTGGGATCTTCCCGGACCAGGGCTCGAACCCGGGTCCCTTGCATTGGCAGGCAGATTCTCAACCACTGTGCCACGAGGGAAGCCCCACATTTTTAATTTTAGTAAATCCTGCCAAATTTCCTCAACCAAGTTAAACTCTCACTGGAATTTTAAAAATGTCCATTTCCCCACATTACACAATACTGCAATTATTAAACTTAAAAATTATTTGCAGACTTCCTTGGTGGCGCAGTGGTTAAGAAACCACCTGCCAATGCAGGAGACACGGGTTCGAGCCCTGGTCCAGGAAGATCCCATATGCCGCGGAGCAACTAAGCCCACGTGCCACAACTATTGAGCCTGCGCTCTAGAGCCCGCAAGCCACAACTAGTGAGCCCACGTGCCACAGCTACTGAAGCCTGCACGCCTAGAGCCCATGCTCCACGACAAGGGAAGCCACTGCGATGAGAAGCCCATGCACCGCAACGAAGAGTAGCCCCTGCTCACCACAACTAGAGACAGCCTGTGCACAGCAACGAAGACCCAACGCAGCCAAAAATAAAAATAAATAAATAAATAAAATTAAAAAGAAAATGATTTGCAATGCAATGGGTGAACAAATATATGTGATTTAAATTTTAATTTGCGTTTCCCTGATAACTTGTGAGTCTGAGTTATCTTTTCTTTCTTCCTTTCTTTTGACCATTTTTATTGTCTCACATTATTCAATGAAGATGAGGACATCTGAGACAAAGACACAGAGCCTGTGGCAGCCACTATCTCCCCAGGGTTCATTTCATGCCTCTTGTTCCATCTGGTTGCTATAAACCTTCAGTGATGCCCAGGGGTCCCATTGGTTGAGCATCACGAGTTCTGTGGTTGAGTTATAATAGAAACACTGGACATGGGTCTGACTTCCGGGATCTGAGGAGATTCCAGGAAAATGAGAGCCTTCTCTGCCATCTTCAATCAGGGAAGGCGTCTTGAGGGGCGAAGCTAGCCTGGCTGTGTTGAGGGTCCAGGACCATCCTGGGAAGACCAAAGGCTGGGTTCCCAGTCCTGGTCCGTCTGCACCACTCTAGGGTCCTATGCTGAGCTCTCAGGCCCGCCAACAGCCTGCTGCATTAGGGCCCAGCCCTCCCGGACCCAATCAACCCTGGAGAACTGGCACCAGCACCAGGAGAAGGCACAGCCGTGAAAGAAGCTAATGTTACAGGTAATTTTGGCAGTTAAGACTCACGTTCAATTAAACAGATTTGTAGAATGTTACTTGGGCGGCCCAGCAATCTGGGCTGAGTCCAAATAGAATTAAGCATGGAGAACCCCAAGTCCCAAGCCCAACCTCTCCCCTGCCTTTTCTGTCCAAAAATGGCTTTCTTGCCGCCGGCCTGAGAGCTCACATCCAAAGGAGCCCCAGACCGTGCGGCTCCCTGCCTGACAGCCCTATGTCTGTACAGAGCTTGGCAACCCATCCACTGTGTGTCACCTCCTTTGAATCTTTAAACAACTCTTTGGGGCCCCTCCCATTTTAGAGATGAGGAAACTGAGTCTTAGAAGAATCTTTCTCAAGGACGCTCATGCAATGACTCAACCCAGAGGTTACATTGTACGATCTACAGGTCTCTCTCCCATATACTAGAATTTAGCTTTTCTTGTTTTATTTTGTTTTTTGCTTTTTCCATGTCAGCTGCACCATGATTTACTTAATAATTTTCTTTAAATCTACTCGCTTGGAAAAACTTATATACCTTACTCTAGGAGGACTATTCAGGTAACCGTGATTTTGATGTATCAACTATGTATGTTTGCTTATATGCCCACATAGCTATGGAATACACAGAAAAAGTTCATTCTGTGTACCACCCCAAAGTCTCCTGTGTACGGCCAGGACACCATATTTGTGCCTCACCTTGGAAACACCTCTTGATACCTCACTGCTTCCTTGGTAACGCGTGACCCTCCACCTAGGAGGCCAGTCCTCTGGTTGGGGGCAGGGGTATAAGGAAGTATTCTATAGCTCTGGGGTCAGGCAGATCTGAATTCAAATCCTGACCTTGCCACTTTACTAGCTTTCTGAACTTGGCTAAACTTCTTAGTCTCTCTGAGCCTCAGTTTCCAGGTCTATAAAATAGGGCTTAGAATAGTAGCCTCCTCGTAGGGCTTCTGGCGTAACTCAATGAGATAATGCGTGGGATGAGCCCGGCACTTGGTAGCTCTCACGATGTTCTGTTGTCTTTGGGAAGGAGAGGAAGCAGGATGCTGCCTGGTTCCTGCCTGCAAGAGGCCACGGCAGAGTTCAAGTTCCTGACTGTCTACGAGGGCCAGTGTTCATACCTTTGGGGTGACTGTCCCTCCAGGTTAAGAACGCAGAGTCTTCGGACAAGGCTGAGCCTCTGCCCTGGACTCAGGCCTCTGCTTGGCTAAACTTGGAGCTCAATCCAGGTGGGAAAAGTAATGACCCCAGAGCAGGTGGCCCGTCCCCTCAGCCCGGCTCAGCTGTACAGGGAAGGCAAGACTGGGAAACGTGAGCCAGAGCAGCAGAGACACTTGGGGTCACTGCCCTCCCTGTGGACCCCCCTAAACAATCCAGGGTACGTCTACTCACTTTGCTTGTGGGCTCCACCTGGGGTCCTCAGGAAGCTGGAACCTCCACACACGCTTAGGAATAGTGTTGTGGGCGGGGCCACATTATGATGCTGTTTCTGGCTTTAGACACTCTAGCCCTTGTGAGCCTCTTCCTCCATAAAAAAAAAAAATTAAAACATATTTTATAATGATGTTGGTATAAAGACCGATTGAAATGAGTCTGGAGTCATTATTATATATTTATTACCACTATTTTCAATTTCCCTCTGATTTTAAAATGAAACTGATATTAAGACCTTTTCGTGCACCCCTAGAAGTACCATGGGCCCAGACATTGTACCTGCCTACCTGAAGGATAGATAGGCTGTCTCGGGGTGCAGGGGATCAGGCTGACAGCATCCCAGAGGTGGTCCCCAGGGCTGAACCCAAAGGGAAAATGCCCGTGGAGAAGATGCTCCCAGATTGGCTGTCAGGTACTCCTGGGTAAGCAGGACTTTCCCAAACAGCCTGGAAGGGGCTGGCCTCTCCTGGATAGTGGGACCAGACCTACGACCGGGGCAAATGCCCCAGGCTGAGTCTGGGGCACAGACCCCAGATTCCAGCTGCACCCTCCATGTCAAGGATGGAAGGAGGAACCCAACCAAGTGAGGCGCTCGGGGGACATGCCAACCCTAGGGACAAATCTCCTGTACGCAAAGCCACTGTGACCCTCACCAGACTCCTTCCCAGGAAGTTTACATTCCCCCCAAAACCATGCCCTAAATACATCTTAATAATAACAGGTGAGCCTTCTACCTGGCCGGCTCCGTGGCGAGCACTCGCTGGATTTCTTCAGGCAGAGCTCTTGGTTGCAATGACAAACCCAACCCAAGTTGCTTCAGCCAAAAGGGGGCATTTATCATAAGGATTCAGGGAGTCTCAGGGAAGCCAAAGGTGGGAAAACACGGCTCCTTTGGGAGTGGAGCTATAGAGACGTCCGGAGGAGCATCTGTATCTCCGTACATTTCACTCTGCTTCCTTTGCAATCTGGTCCAGAGGCAAAGTATGGCTGCCCCATGGGTCCCAGGTCCATGAGTTATCATTTTAGACACCTTCAGACACCACTGTGCTATCTCTTCATCTTGAATTTCTCCAGGAGAGAGAAGCTGATTGGCCCAGCTTAGGTCAGGGGTCCTGCCAACGAGGCAGGAACACCCAGGACAAACGACACTTCTGGGGGCCTTTGTCCTGTGGATGAAAGTGCAACTTCCATAAAAAGTTGCAGTGGAGGGTGAGCTGGGAGGCCACCTCGGGAGTTCCATCAGTTTTAGTCCATCCAATTTAATCATTTAGTCCGTTAGAAGCAGAAGGAATGGAAGTCGAGCGGGTAGCAAAAATGTATCCAGTTTGCTGGTTGAGTCCAACCACAGGAGAGTGATGGGCAGAGCCATCTTGGCATAGCTGTCATCATTGCTGTTGCTTGCAATCCTTCAACCAGAGTGTGATATATTTACCCAACAGCCGCCCTTGGGGTCTTGGTCACAAACACATGACCAGGGCCAGCCTGCACAAAGCACTGGGGCTACAGGACTCCCATTTGTGCCTGGGGGCAACGCGCTTTCCAAGCTGAGGATGGCTGCCTTACAGACACCCCTTCTCCATGGAGCCCTAGGTGGGACACAGCAGGAGAAAAGCAGATCAGGGCTGGGTGGGCCTCAGATACAGTCTGGAGATGGTAACTGCCATCCAACAGCCCAGCGCTGGGCACTGGCTGGGCCTTCAAGCCAAGAGAAGTTGCAGCCAACATACCAGCATCCCAGACACCAAGCAGATGACGCTACTCCTCTGCCATCTCTCCCAGGGAGCCTGCCAAGTCCCCAGGCCCAGCCAGCGCTGACATTTAAAGCAAAGTGTGTGTCAACCATATTACACAATATACCAAGCTGCGGGTTATTATGTGCAGGGTAAATTGACCACAGCAATTAAACTGAGATTAGGGAGTGATAAAGCCCGAATCCCAGGCCACCAGCGCTGTAACATATGGAGGCCTGACTATTACAAAGTGTGAAAGCCACATCAGAAGCTCAGTGACATGGCCCTCGAAGAAGACTCACCCAGTCACCCCAGTGCCTCATTTGTTTGGCTGACTCGCCATCTTTATTAGGCTTTTCTCCTTTTGACAATCTGACATTCTCAAGAAGACGCAGCTTACACCCGGCATCCAGGAATGACTGAGGACTGCCATGCAGGGTCAGGGGAACGTGTCCTCAAAGAAGTGTCTGACCGGCTATGGCTGGATGCTCGCTGGCTGTTCCCAGCCCCTTCCCAATTTGGACGATACACAGACACAGGGGGTCGCCTAGAGCACCAAAAGCGGGGCGAGGGGCCGTTCTCAGACCACCAGTGCCAGGCATTCCGTTGGCACCAGGCAGCCTCAGAGCAAGAGCTAGAGACCCCACAAGCAGGACCAGCCAGGAAAGTCCCAGGTAGCACCAACCCCATCTGATATCAGCTGGGCAGAGCACGAGGGCATGGTGAGCATTTTCTGGCCCTGGGACACACACGACACATCTTGAAATGAGCATGCACTGACCTTTGAGTCACTGGCTCCAACCTTCTGGGCTATAGGGCTGTGGTCTTGCCAACCGCTTGTTGGCCTGTTCTCCGGGCCTTTTGCCGGCACCTGACATTCAGATCTTACTTTGTGTGGGGGGGGGGGGGAAGGAAGGGTCCAGAGGAGGCTTCTTCCTCCAGGGCTGGGTCTGAGCCCTGAGGCCTCAGAGAACTGCCTTTTCTTCGCAAGGATTCCCCATGCCCTGAGACGGGCTTAGCTCCAGAGCCCACTGCCCCAGGAGCCTCGGTGGGTCAGGGCTCCGTGGTCAAGAGTACAGGACATGGATTCAGACAGACTGCAGGTCAAATTCTGGTCCTACCTCTTGCTCACGACATGACCCTGGGCAAGTGAGCTGCTTTCTCTCAGCCTCAGTTTTCTCATCTATAAAATGGCCCCAAATAGAATCTCTTTGGGTAAGCATATATACATACATATTGAAAGTTGGGGAAGGATTCTACCCATAGAAGGCTCTCTATCTGCAGTGGTGATAGATGATGATGATGATGATGATTCCAGGAGAACCTGGCATTGAATTTTGTTATTACCCTGACCATGAGGGTGAGTTTATATTCTGGGCTCTCATATAAAATGTTGCCAGGGGGCTCCTTCCGTGGCCAGAGGCCTGCTTTGCAAACACATCTATTGTTTGCCCTTCCTCTGCTCTGCTCCATAATGGGGTGTGGGCAGTACTAACTCTGCAGGCTGTCTGTGGTCTCAGACTCCTGTAAAAACCGGCTTCAGTTAGCTGCAAGGAGGTCCTGGTGGGGGTCTGGAGGGTGGGGGAAGGGAAAAGCCAGGGTATTTCACCCAGAGTGTTCTCTCTCTGCCTCAAGTGGCTTTCAGGAGAAACTGCATCTTCTCTGTGACTCAGGCTCCCTCCAGACAGCCTGGCACGGCTGCAGCTTCCAACCGGGTGACCCTGGTCCCAGGGCTCGGGAAACACAAGTTATCCAAGTTACCTCACCGTTCCCTGCTTGGCATCTCGACTCTTCCTCTCGCTGTAATCAGTTCCCTGCATTCATCCCCCTCTGTTGAAAACACTAGAGTTCGTGTTTTCCTGGCTGGACCCTGACTGATGCACTCCCCCCTCCAAAGTGTCTTTGTTGCATTCAGAGACGGCAGGGTCCTGGAGAACTTCTCAGCATTTTGAATTTTAATAGATATTGTGCCCGTCACCCACTCAACGGCAAGCTCTATGAGGGGAAGACCTGGGACTGTTTGGTTAAGCCTTGCATCCCCCAAAGCCCAGAAGAGTGCTGACACATAGTAGGCATCTTATAAATATGCACTAAATGGTCCAAAGAAAGAGCCCGTTTGGAGGAAGCCCCCTCAAAGGGGTGGGAGCGGGGGAGGTTCCGCGATGACTGTTGAGTTGATTGAGGAAACAGATAGACCTCTGTCTCACTGTTTCTTTATTATTAGAAATAGCAACGATGGTGTTTAGAGGGTTAAAGATGCAGATTCCACCTAAGCTTCCAGAAAGGCCAAAATCAACCCCTGGATGGAGTCAGATATAGCCCACTGTTAAACAAGCTAAATGAACTGATGGTCCGCACTCTGTAGCCTGAGTTCTAATTGAACATTCTACCCCACCCTTGTTTCCTTTCCTTCCTTTGCTCCTTAAAGGGGCGGCGGGGGAGGGAGAGAGTGGTGGGGAGACCATCTTGCTTGGTTTAACACATCCTTATACATTGCCCAAGGTCCTTTCCGGTCGGAGGCAGATCTGAAAAAATGAATGTAATACTGCTGTAACCCAGAGATACTGTGGGTGGGGGAAATGGTTGAACCCAATGCCCTGGGTCTATTTGTAAATGGGCCCCTGAGGTCAAAATACCACTGGCCAAGCTTTTTGAGCAGTTTTTGGTTCTGAGTGGTCAGGAAGGATGAGGACTCTCTGCCCAAAGCTGAGTAGGTTCTAAATTATGAAAACCTTGGCTCTTAGAGAGGTATATATTTGATGTCTCTGGGAAATGGAATGGTGGGGTCTTCAGTCTACCATCTGGTTCCCCAGCAACCCCACCTCCAGGCACACTGGAGATGACTTAGAAGGGCTCCAGGTTCTACCTCTACCCTGAATCACAATTTATCTGCCCCTTGACCTACCCAGCAGTTCCCTGCTCTCAGCTAGCTAGCACACTGAAAATCTTCCAATAAACTAATTCATACTAAAGTGTGAATAGTTCTACGTGGGCTTCAGGTGTTTGCTTATGAATATGAAAGGTGTCTTTTAAGATCCTTTGGAAGGATTCTCAACACCGTCAATGGAGATGTAATCTGGGAGATTTCTGGAAGGGAAGCCTTCTCACTGAGAGTCTGTTGACTTACCGTCCAAGATTTCTTCCTGGTTACAGTTCGGCCACAGCAGGACCTTGAACGCGCTACATCATTTTCCTGAGCCCCTGATTTTCCTTCTGTTACTTGAGTGAGTTGAATAAAATGGCCTCTTGGGACCTTTCACTCAAAAGTTGGTTCCTTGAATCCAAATTTCTTAGCTCGACTTTTAAATCTTTCCATACACCCTAAACTCAACTTTATTCTCCAACACTCCCCATACAGAAACCAGACAGACCACATTAACAATGCTATTAATAGTCATATAAAATCGCTGGTGTTTCTTGAGTACTTATGTGCCAGGCACTGCTTTAAGAACCGTTTCCATTTGTCCCTCACAACAATCCTAATAAAAATCATTCCCATTTTACAGATGAGGAAGTAAGGGCTTAAGTCACACGCTCACACAGCGAGTAAGGGCTGGGGCTACAGTTCAAAACCAGGCAGCCCATGCCCTAAGCCACGACATCATGCTGGTAGACTGGTCCCCTGGACAAGATGCAGTACTGCCCTCACTGTACAGATGTGAAAACTAGTCCCAGAGAGGTTAAGTAACTTGGTCAAGGTCATGCAAGCAGTAAGTGGCCTCTGAAGCACTTCCCTTGGGCTCCACCATGTTCCCACCTGATCTCAAGACCCTCAGGCTGCCCTCTGGCTTCTGAGCAGCTGCCCATCCCTCATCACCCTGGAGGTGCCTCTCTCTCTCTCTCTCTCTCTCTCTCCCTCCTTAGACTGCCTGACCTGCCTTCCCATCCCTGACCTGGAAAAGCAGCAGAAGACCTGAGGGTCTGGGAGATTCAGCAAAGGCAGTAAGTTGCTCCTTTTCCATGAAAATACAAATCAAGAATCCCAAAGTCTTTTCATCGGACCCAGAAAATAAACTTCCTTTCTTCTAGGCTGGGGTAGTAGATGCCAAGTTCCACCTCAGGCCTTTAGAAAACAAAACCAAACCAAACACTGCTAAGCCTTAAACCCTTCTATGATTCCATTTATAATAAAAACATGGACTTCCCCTCTCCCCTGGTGGGGCGAATCGCTGCGGTGAGCAAAGCTGTTTTCATAGTCAGCTAATTACCCCCTTAAAGATGGCTGATGATCTAACTTCCCGCCCTCGGCTTGGCCCGAGAGGTCCCCTGCTTGGCTCCAGAGGCCTGAGTGGAGGAGAAGTAGGCACTAGGGGGGGTGCGAAGGGGCAGAACGGAAGCCCCCATGACCCCCACCTCCCAGAGCCTGGAACAAGAACCCTGGAGGCAGAAAATCAAGCTTCCAAACCTGCCTCTGTCTGCACAAGTGGTGTTACCTTCCTGAGGTTCAGTTTCCTCATCTGTAAAATGGGCACACCAATGGCGCCGTGAGGAACTCAGGGAAAGCACAGGGTCTGGCACGGAGCGAGTGCTCAGTTGGTGCTAGATCAGTCGTCTCTTTCCCATCCTACTTTCCCATCCTACCCAACACTGAAAAGCCTGACTGGGCATTTGCCATTTCCACCTGTTCCTCCCCAGTCATAATAGTCACAATAATCATGAACATTTAGTGAGCACCACCAGCCAGAACTGATGTCTTAAGTGGTTTATAGCTGTTATCTTATTTAATCTTAGAAACAACCTTAGGAGACAAGTCCTATTATTATGCCCATTTTACAGATAAAGCAATTGAGGCTCAGAAAGTTTAACTTACTCAACTAGGAAATGCTGCAATAGAATTATTGTTTATAATATTTCAGTAGGTATATGGGAGTTTTTGTGTTTGTGTGTGGGTGTGTTTCATCTCTGAAAAAGAAAATTGGACAAAGAACTTGCTGGGTATTGAATTCTGGGATAAGAAGGATCTTCTCAGGGTTTGAAGGCAATATTCCATCATCTTCTAACTTCCACTGTTGCTGTTGAGAAGTCTCTTGCTATTCTTATCCCCCGGTGTGATATGTTTTTTTCTCTCTGGAAGTCTTTAAGACCTTCTCTTTACTTTTAATGATCTGAAGTGTCATCATAGTGAACCTTTAGTTCAATCTTTGTGTCAATCTTTGTTCATTCATTGCACTGGAAAGCCAATAGGCCATTTAATCTGAAGATTTCTGGGCAGTGTTCTTGCATTTTTTTCTTTGTGTCTCTTTTCTGTGTGCATTGTTCCTAAGCTTCCTGATAGTGGGATAAAGGACACATGGGTTTGGCCTCTAGTTTCTTAAAAATCTTTTCCTCCTAATAGCTATCCTTTTGGGTTTTTTTAAAATGTAATCTTCTGAAAGATTGTCTCAACTTTATCTTCCATCTCTTCTATTAAATTTTTTTTTCATTTTTAACTATCATATTTTTAGTTTTTAAGAACTCTTTCCAAGAACATGTTGATTTTCATAGATATAATATCACTCTGGAGATAATATAGTTGTTTGTTTCAATGCTTCTGGTTCCTATATTGTCTTTATCTCCTGTCTTCATTTTTCTTGGAGGAGGGTGGGTGTCTTTGCTTTTTCATACTGAAGACTTTTCTCAAATATCTGAAGATCCTTGTTTGTTTGTTTATATTTGATAGGCTCTAAGAAGTGACTGGGAAGCTCGATGAGTTTTGATGATTGGACAGAGGCCATATTTTGCTTTTAGAGACCCTCAATTGTTAGTAGTCTTTCCCTGGGGGCCACTCATATTCTCCAGAGAAGAATCTCTTATCTCCTGCAGGGTGGCAGTGGGAGAAAGGGAGGGATGATCATAAAACAAGCAGATGGAATTCAAGGAGGAGAGAGGATCGACCATTCAATGTTCTAAATGTGATGTGTTATTGGGATTTGCTGGGAAGACATTGGGAACAGGGCAAAGGAAAAAATGCGTAGGCAGGAAGTAACATCTTACTGATGTCTTGGTTAAAGCTTATTCTTGTCTGAAAACTCCAGCCCTTTGATCTACACATCCTATGTTGTTGTTTCCATGTCAGATGGCGTCTAGTAGGTTGTTATATTTCTGTTACATTTTCCCCTTGAAACTGTTTTTGAGAGGTACTAATACTGGGAATAATATAACTAAATGTTTGAAGGGTTTTTTTAAATATTTCTATCTTTGAAATGGCACAGTTTTGATATTTAAACCCCATAATTTATTGTTTTCTGTTTGAGTAGTAAGCGTTTCTATTATTCAAGTAGAAGGTGTTCCTAGTAGATCATCTAGACCAGGAGTTGGCAAACTTTTTCTGTAAAGAAACAGCTAGAAAATATCCTAGGTTTGGGAGACCTTATAGTATTTGTTGCACCTACTCAATTCTGCTGTTGTATTATGAATATAGCCATAGACAATACATCAACAAGTAGACCTGGCTATGTTCCAATAAAACTTTATCTATAAAAACAGATGGTGGTCCAGACTTGGCATTCAAGCCATAGCTGGCTGACCCCTAACCTGGAGAATCTAGACTAATAAAATGAAGGAAAAGGCTTCCCTGGTGGCGCAGTGGTTGAGAGTCCGCCTGCTAGTGCAGGGGACGTGGGTTCGTGCCCCGGTCCGGGAGGATCCTACATGCAGTGGAGCAGCTGGGCCCGTGAGCCATGGCCGCTGGGCCTGCGCGTCCGGAGCCTGTGCTCCGCAACGGGAGAGGCCACAGCAGTGAGAGGCCTGCGTTCCGCAAAAAAAAAAAAAAAAAAAGAAGGAAACTAAATTACCTGACATCCTACCACCCAAAGATACCTGATTTCAGTATTTGAGTGTGTATCTTTCTGATTTTTTCTCCATGCATATTTATTTCATTTTCAAAAGAGAATCGTTATCTATATACAGTTATAATCTGGTTTTCCCACTTAATATTTCAAGAACATTTCTGCCATTAAATCGTCTTCAATAATATTACTTCTAATAGCTATGAAATATTCCATTAAATAGATATATCACAATTTATATACCCATCCCTTTATTGCATGACTTTTTTTTTTTTTCAATTTTCATCTTTCCTACAAAGAATCAGGGCTGATATTTAATTGTTGGGCATGAGTCTAGCCACACTAATGCTCTATAAGAGGCATCTGTTCTGATTAGTTGGTGCCCTGGCCATGACAGTCATTAAATAATTTGAATCAACCTTATAAACAATATGGGAGTAGCTATCATCAGAACTCTTAGTGCAATGTAATAATTATTCACTTAGGATAAATTCCTAGAAAAGGACTTGCTACTTACTAAGTATTAACATTTTTGACATTTTTGACAAGCATTGTAAAATCAAATTCCAGAAAGGCTGTAACAATTTTTAATCCTACTGGCAGAATATGAGAGTTTCTCTTTTCTACAAAGGATCTTTTTAATAAGTAAATTTCACAAGTGATCCTGAATTCTTAAACTCATAAGTAATATGCAGGACCAATGTAATCTAGCCTCCCTCCTGAATGGTGCATAGAATAAACTCTTGTAACACATCCCAGGCATGCAACCTTCAACTTAGCCTTCTCAACGTGGGCTCCGTGGACACTCACTGCAGCACTTATGCTTAGAAAAGAGAATTCTGTGGTCAAATAAATGTAGGAGATGTTAGTACTGTCATCCCTCTTTCTGAGAGTCCCAGAGCTCACCAACATAAATACAAGCACTGAAAAGGCATACATTCCATTCTGAATCATTTACCTCTTTAATCTAGAGTTTCCCAAACAAAATCCATTCTTCAAGTAATGTCTTATAGAGGCTCAAACGACTAAGTCTCCTGAACAAGTTTGGAGAATCTGATCTAACGTGTGTCCAAAAAGCGTAACCCTATCATTGTACAATAGCACAGTCTTCACACCCAATGACCTCGCCATCAACATAAAACAAACAAGGAATTAAGATCATTAGCAAGTAATAGAAAAACTTTCATATGAGGACAAGCTTTAAAAAATGAAGACTACTAATTCTGAAAAGAGGGATGATGAAGGGGACATAACTGAATGGGAAAGGGGCTTTCTATATTCTGAGATATGACTTTGGCAGCCTATAGAGCATGAAGGACATCGTTTAGCCTTCACAGGAGACAACAAAGTCGAGGAACTCATTACCCCATTAAGTTCAAGGAACATTCAGGCAAATTCGTGGATGTCAGGTTCAAAATGGGTTACTTGAGGACAGCTAAGGATTTGGAGGAAGAAAACACCTCTGACCTTTGGAAGCTGACATCAGAGAAGGAAATTACAGTGTTCCTTCTCGGAGTCTGCCAGTCATCACTTAGTCCTTTTCTTAAAGGTCTCCAAAGGAAGAGCTCCTTGCATCCCTTAATAACCCATCTCATGTATCCCATCATTAACTGCTAAGAAAAATCATCCTCATGCCCGTCGAAGCCCTTCAGCTTCTTTCCTGCCTGGAACTTAAAGAGAATAATTTAGAATTCCTTACTTCTTTTATTTATTAATGAAAAAGGAGGGAAGGACAGGTAGAGTGTGGGGAAGACCCCGAAAACTCACTCAATATTGATTTTCAGTCATCTTCCCACAGTTCTTTTGAACTTTGGAACTTTCAGCAAAACGCGTTTAGAATTCACGCTTAAAAAGGGCGTAGGTCCCCAAGACACCCTCCTGCTGGCAATGGTTCCTGAGTAATATACGTTTTATAAAGATGATATTCTTTCAAGCTCGTAGGTCCTCTCTCCAGCGGTCTCCTCCATAACAGGGCATCTCATAAGATCACCAGCACCAAACAGCCCAAAGCTTCTGGGCTCTTTGGCCGCACAATAGATAATGCCGGAGCCTTCTTTCTGGAGGTCAGCATCTCAAGGCCCTCTACTGAACTTGCTAATTTTCTCAACCTTGACAGAGAAGATGGAGCATCTAGAAAGGGCTGTCATTTTATCACGGAGAAGACATCACTTACCCAAACCACTTTGCTTTATTAATTCAAGAAACGAACCAGAGATAGGAAGGGATTAGCCCCAAGTTGCAAAGTTATTGAGGAGCATGGCTGGGATTAGAAGCCTGGGTCTCCTTCAGCAGAGAGCTCTACCCATGTTCTCCTATTCCTCTTACACTGAACACTTTTGCCCCTCTTACAAGGGGCAGTTGATGGGTCAGAGGGTCTAGGAAGATTCCTCTAGTGAAGATGGAATCCCCGGACTCCCAGTCTGTAGAAACAATGGAACTCTCCTGCTGTGTTTTGAGGTCTTTGTCTTGTTGTGTGTCAAGAGTTAAACCTTTGGCCAGATGTGAACCATTTCAGAACACACCCTCCAACTGCCTAGTGAGACTCTTGCAAAAATGTCCTCCTTATAATTATGCAGAAAGCATCTTTCTTGCTAGGTTGCCAAATAATATTGCAGGGACTAAAGCAAAACTTTAGTTTTCCTCTCTTCCCTTAACTGTACATCCTTAGCTTGGTTTTAAATTTCTCCATCCTCCATTGGCATTGACAACCCTGGATTAGTAATGCTAAAAAATTTATCTTTACAACCTATTGTCTTAGGTAAGATTGTATCAACAGCTCCAGATGGACCAATCTCTAAGAATAATTTCACTTCCCCTTATCATTGACAGGAATCACATTTACATATTCTACTGGTGGGTGAGATAATGCAGAGATGATTAATGTCCCTCGATGTACAGATACCTGTAGACTGTTTGATCAATGTCTCCCCAAGAAAGTGTCTTTCATTCTGGAAGCTCCAAGTCCAAAAACACACTGTGATTAATGTAACTAAATGTTTGAGGTCGGGAGAAGCTGCAGGCTCTGTTCCTGTGTCCTCGTCATGCTAAAGAGAGGTCACAGGAGACTGGATTAGTCATGTGGAAAGTCTATGGGGTGCTTTTGTATGGTGGGGGGGGAATGTCAAATGTCCCTTTAAATTAAAAAGCAGACTCTCCCCTGGAATTGCTCGGCCAGGGAACAATGACACACTCAGTCTTTTCATGTAAATATCCCTCCCATTTTGAAAACCAAGCAGGTCTAATCCTGCATGTTGTATTGGAGTTGGGACCTATTCTGATTTATTTCACACATTTGTTAACCAGAAATATCTGGCTTCTCCAAGTTATCCCTTAGAGAGGCACTGGAACCAGCTGGAATTATGCACAAAAAGAAGAGTTAGATATTGTACATTGTTTTCTTAATCGTCCAGATTTATTTCAACATTTCAGCTGAGGTGCCTTGGAAGATGATTCAAAGATAACGAAGAGGTGAAACAATGACTCTGAAGCCAGCCTGAACTGCCTTACATCTCAAATTTTCCTTAAACTGGGTGACATTGGGTCACGTTCCAAATCCTCTCATGCCTCAGTTTACTCATCTGGAACCTGGGGATAATCATTGTAAGTACCCTTCAGGTTGCTGGCAAGCTTAAATGAGGAAACATTCTTCACTGCTTTGTTCAGTGCCCAGCACTTAGCAAGAATTCAATAGATTCTCGCTATTGTTATTGTCATCATTAATTCTAAAAATAGCTTGTTGAAATGTCTCATTTTCGTACATGTCTCATGCACACTCTCTGCAAACAATGAGGTAGGTTTTCTTCAGGTACTGTCTGGCTAAGTTCCTCCTGAAAAGAGACCTATTTCCACTGGAAAATATATTTAAAGAAATTATGTTCAATTCAAGTACATTTACATAATAATATGCATATCTAAAACCTGACTAAGCCAGGCTGCCCGTAGCTGTGGGAGCTGAGAAGGCCATATATAGGAATACAAATGACTTCGGGAATATGTTTCCGCACCCTGGACTGCTCCCAAGGAACACACGTAGGTCGTGATTAAATGGCAAGACTGGAAGATACTGGAGGAATTAAGAAAGAGAATCCGGAACCACACACAGTGGTCAACTCCACAAGATGGAGTTTGGGAAGGATGAGCCTGAGTTGGGAGTGGGGGAATTTCTCAAAGGAGAGTGTAGGTCCTGGGAAAGTCATTCGAATCACTCATTCATTCAGACATTCATTCATTCAACAAATATTTACTGAGTGCCAGGTGTTGGGATAATGTAGTAAACAGATCAGACCTAGTTTCTTCTTTCATGAGGTTTACATCCCAGCAGAGAGAACAGACAGGACAAGCAAATATAAATCAGGTCATTTCGGCCAGGCATAAATACGATGAGGCAAACGGAGCCAGCCATGCTCCTGTCTCTCAGAGCAATGAGGAGATGCTGCACAGGGAAGCCGCTCACAGGCATGTGAGGAGCCTGGATGGCACTGTCCTCTTTTCTCTCCTGTAAGACTTTGGAAAAATCACACCCTTCACCTCTTTAGAACGTGAGACCCATAGCTCCAAGTGCCCAGCATGGAATCCTTTGAAAGGCAGGTCATCCAACAGTTACATAATCCAGCCCAGGTTTAGCAAGCACCCAGTATGTCTGCTGCCCAGTTCTCCATCCTGAGCCCATGGCAGGCATCACCAATCCATGGTGATACTGCCTCAGACACAGCCTAACTCCAGGCGGACCCTATCAATCAGTCAGAGTGGGCACTAGTGGGCTAGCCCTTGGCCTCTACCATGGATGAAATTATGGAAGTCTAAGAAGATATATGCTTTCCCTGCTCATTGACACAATCAGAAGATGCAGTTACTACATTACACAAAAAAGGGGGAGACCGCTATATGATGGCATGTGTCATATCCTTACAATAGCCAATCCTTTTTCCATGGACATCCTTACCCACCAATGGCAGGATAGGGCTCCCCAGCTGGAGCCCTCGGGGACCTGCAAGGCTGAACACTGTGGCCTGGCCCCTTCCTCAGTACCACACAAACACCCCTCTCTGAACTTTTACCTCAGAGGCAGCATTGGATGGGCTTTGGAGTTAGACCAACCTGAGATTAAATCCTGTCTCCATCCTTTGCCAGCTATGTGACCTTAACCTCTCTAAGCCTTAGCTTCATCACACGTAAAATGGAAATGACAGTATTCAACTAACAGGGTGAGCATTAAGTGAGCTAGTACTTTCAACGCCTTATACATTGTTAGCTGTCAACAAATGGTAAGTATCATTATCCTTATTATTGTAGTTATGTTAACAAGAAAGAAAGAAAGGAAGGGAGGGAGGGAGGGAGGGAGGAAGGAGAAAGAAAGAGAGAGAGAGAGAGGGAGGGAGGGAGGGAGGAAGGATAAAAGAGAGAAAGAAAGAAAGAAAAAAATTCTGCAAGAGAGTGTCATCACTGGACAAAAATGCCTCTTGCCTGCTAAATAATGCAAACTGTTTGTCCTTTCAGACTGTGAAGGTTTAGGAGGAGGTTTATGTGATTTTGCATTTTTCTCCAACAGGGAGAGAGAGCCAGGAGGGAAGGGGGCAGCAGGGGGATGTATCTCTAGCAAAAAAAAAAAAAAAAAAAAAACCACATTCAATAAATGGGAAAATTATTTAAATAAGCAATCCTGAGGAAAAAAATAAGGAAGCCAATTTTATTCATAAAACAAGTGATTTACAGCATTCTAGCTAAGAGCAGCTTTTAACTCAAGCCTCTGAGATCCCATTTATTATTCAACAAAATATTCAAGATTAATAAAGGTATCTTTAATACTAATATAGCAGCAAGAGCTAATATATGTAAAATAATTATTATGAAAAGTATTATCAATATTTGGGGGAATAATGTACATGCATAATGAATGAATTTTGCCCCTGGGTTTAGGCTTATATCTTGGCCTGATTTTGCATGGAGAAATTCTGCATTATAATGAAAGGCAAAATGATCACACATTATAACTGCGAGTTTTTTATCACTGCTTAGAAGGATCCTAAAACTGTCATCTAAACAGGAAAAAAATATATATATTCCACATAAGCATGTATATGGTGAGATATATCATTTTTTGAAAGGCTGGAAACACCCAACTGCTTTCAAAATGACAATTATCAACGCTGAAGAAGTAAATAAGAAATTTTATAATAGCCAAATATCACAAAAATCTACCAAATTTTAGGCAATTTTTTCAGTCTAAGCATTTCTGAGGATGAACTCCTCAGTGATTTCCAAATGGCACATACAAACTAAATCAAATAAAGAATTATTTTCATCTTCATGAGCCATCAAAGACCTTTCAAAATTGAACAGAAGCTCCTTCTCTACCTCTCCCTTCACCCCAAACTTCTGAAGTAAAAATCAATTTTTATTCAACAAATGTATGGGCATCCCTCCTTTCACCAAACCCTGTGAAAATACAAAGAAAAATCTGGAAGCATTCCTTTCCTTCCAGAGCAGATAATCATAAAGTCAAATATGAATAGGGATCTCAGCAATGAACTGTCTAATCTATTCCCTTAATTTAGAAAAAAAGGAAACCAAGGCCCAAAAATGGCAAACTCACGCAAAGCTACATTTCCTTACTTCGAAGGCAGGGAAATTTCCACCACCACCCCTCACCCCTCGAACCAGGTTCATCAGGGCAACCAATGAAGATGCAGTGTCCGCTGATGACGTCAACTGTTTCCATGTGGAATCTGCACCTTCTCCTCCACTGAGGCAGGGCTGGGGTACCTCGGGGGCCAAGCTGAAATTACCCTTCACCACCCTCAGTACAGACCCCAATTTGAACAACAAATCAATTGACCCTTACTGGGTACTTTGCACAAAGCACACTGTTGGCTTCACTCATCAGCCTCTGTTCTTCCATTGACATTTCAGTTGTGAAGGCTTCTACCTGAAATGATCCCTAAGATGAGGCTGGCATGTTCACCATCATCTAAAGAAAACAGAAGTTTCCAAACGTTTGCTAGCTCTGGAATTTATGTGTAAGAACTCATGTTTGAAAGTTGTTTTTTTTTTTATGTTAAATGACTACACCGTAAATCTCAGCAACTGCATAAATCAGACTTGCCGCCAGCCCCAGGAGTGAAGCTGGGACCGATTTATGACGAGGCACAAGAGAGGAACACTGTGTTTTATTTGTTTTACCACCTGGCATTTACGCGCAGAGGAGCCTGGGGGGAGCGGGCCTGTGCGAGCCAGGGAACAGTCCACAGGGCTACAATAAATCCAACTATGACTGGCAACCCACTTTGGGTTAAGAACTTGGGCTCAAATAACCACAAAGATATGCTGTCTGGTGAAAGATTCTTGATCCTGAGTAGAAACAGTGTTGGATCGGGAGTCCAGGGTGACAACTGTCTTGCCTAGCATCAAACACTGCTAATTATTGTTGTTAAGAGAGACTTTTCCCATCTTTGTTACTGGGAAATTCAAGATTAATATGTACCATTTTAAGGGACATTTTGTGAATTTTGAAATTATGAAAATTTGCCTTCAAGAGTCCTGAGTCTTTTTTTTTTTTTTTTTTTTTTTTGCGGTACGCGGGCCTCTCACCGTTGTGGCCTCTCCTGCTGCGGAGCACAGGCTCCGGACGCGCAGGCTCAGCGGCCATGGCCCACGGGCCCAGCCACTCCGCGGCATGTGGGATCTTCCCGGACCGGGGCACGAACCCGTGTCCCCTGCATCGGCAGGCGGACTCTCAACCACTGCGCCACCAGGGAAACCCCAAGAGTCCGGAGTCTTTAAAGGCCTCTCAGTGAAACTTGTCTCTGGGATAACATTCGTTTATTAAACATCTACTATGTGGCAGGTATATTCTCTTGCAGAGTTTACCATCTAGTGGGGGATACAGAAAATAAAAAAATAATAGGTCAGATGAGAATAGTTGCTCCAGAGAAAAATAAAGCAGAGAGTGAAGGGAGTGCTTTATCAGACAGGATGGTCAGGGAATATCTCCTTGATAAGTGGACATTTCATTAGAGACCTGAAAGAAGTGAAGGAAAAAGCCACTGTGATAACAGAGGTAAGAACATCCAGCCAGTGAAAAGGCTGGAGGTGGGAGCAAGGTTGGCATCTTCAAGGAACACCAGGGAGACCAGGGTGGCTGGCAAGGAACGAGTAGGATGTTTCCCTGCTGTCATAAAGGAGAGTGTTCCTACGAAACTTTTCTTAAGTTCAAACAGTGTAAGGTGAAGAAGCAATTCCCTTAGGACACATCTTGCTAAGAGATGCACAAAATAAATCTAGATCAAGCACAGATGCTTGATCAAAGCTCTGGCGGCTGGATGCTGAGTGTAGTTCCTGGGGAAGGAGCTTGGTGGTGCCAATCTCTCCATCCTGAGTACGCGCTGCCTCTAATGGCACCTGCCAAGCAAATGCTGAAAACGATTTTCACTTTTTTTTTGAAAAAGCGAAAATCCTCTTCAGATTTCCTTCACTCATCAAAAACAGGTACTAATGTAGCTCTTTCGTAAAAGCAAAGTGGTGTATAGCAAACTTTCAAAAAGTGGGGGATGCCTGTAATATCCGATGAGATCAGAGAGGTCACTGGGGGTCAAACCCAAGGAAAGATTTGGGCTTTACCTCTGAGTGAGATGGGAAACTTAAGAAAGTTTGAGCAAAGGAGTAACATGATGTGACCTATGTTTGTTTTTTTTTTAACATATCACTCTCTTATTGGAGGTCAGAGCATTGGGAGGCAAGGGTAGAAACTGGGAGACCAGTTAGCATACTACTGCAACAGTCCAAGCCACAGGGAACGCAAAGGGCGACACATCCCCTTACTCTACTTCCACCTCAACTTGCACCTCATGCCTATTTCTCAGTAACCACTGGACCCATTTTAAGAAAGACAAAATCACGGTTAAAGCCAGAGTCTGAGAGCTCTGAATAATTTGGAAAAAGAGCAGATTCTGAAAACTAAGTGTTAAATCCAGGGGACATAACAAGTCCTTTTCCTTTTGAGACATATTGAGGATATTGCAGTTCCATTCATTATAGGATTTCACTAGGATCAGGATGATAGCATTCTTTCTGATGCTTTACCTAAGACCAATTTGTTGCACAGTAGTTCAGGCTCCTGGGAAAAGTCTGCTCTAAACCTGTTTACCACTGTGTCAAGAAGATAGTACTAGAGATGTCGTTGGACTTAATTAAAGCCAAACTAGACTTCATAGAAAGAAGGGAGAGAAGGAACACCAAAGAAAGGGAGAGGGTGGGAGCAACTCTCCCACATCCTCTTCCCGCAAATTGGCTTCTAGTCACGTGAGCATATTGGGAAGAACACTTAGGAGTGATTACCAAGAGAGGAAGGTTGTCGGGGGGGTGCACCGTCAAGACAGTGAAGGATGGGGCCAAATGGGAGGGAATGGACAAATTAATGATTAAGGAAGATTTTTTGCTTCCAGGAGTCGTGTCCAGCCTGGCCTCCCAGATTTGAGCAATCTTTCACTGTCAAGAGTGGCTGGGAGATTGATTCAATTAAGATTAGCAGAGTCGAAAAAATGGCATGGGTTAGTTTTGATTAGTGATGTCTTGTCTCTCATCTCGTGGTGGTGTCCAGAACACAGGCAGAGTTTAGCTCTATCAGGTCACAGGGAAAGCGAGGCAGGCTTCCAAAGAGGGGGTTGTGGACCAGACCCTGGGGTGGAGAGGTGGCATTTCTTTGTGATTTTCTTCTGAGGTCTCTTCCATTTGTCCTTCTTGAGGATGATTTTCTTATAATTAGCTACGTTTTCTAAAGGAACACGAAGGAGGTGGGAAAACTCTGAAACGTGAGGGTCATTGTGGGGTACAACTCCTTGAAGCAAATGAATGTAATTGGAGGTCTCATTAAATTCTGAGGCGATGCCCAGGTGCCCTCTCTGCTCCATCAGGAGGGCGGTAGAACTCTCCAGGTGATGCGAGCATGTCTGAAACAAAGAAGGGCAGACAGCCCTCGCATCTGCTGGCAAAGAACCTCACTGGGCTTACGGTTCCCGGGGTGAAGAGATGCAGCAAACACATCACTCTCACCTCCTCCCACTGACACACCAAGAAGCCAAAACGCACCGGTCCTGTTGATTTCTGCCCCCGCGGGTCTCTGCGTTATAGGAGCAGCCCGCAAATGCTTAAAATAAATGCGCCTTGCAGTTTACGGGCACCTCTAAATTCGTATTCAGACCCTGTTGCTGGATAAGTTTAATGAAAGTGGTAATTTCCACGAGGTCCCTGGTGGCATTGGTTCACATTACAAAATCATTATACATAATTTGACACTATTGTGCACCGTTAGCTTAGAAAAAGAGCTTGTTTTACAGCTCTGGGGACAGAGGTCCCTCCAGATAAGGTTGGGCTTATGAGAGAGGGAGAGAGGAGGGAAGGGTCTCCCTCTGGTTAGTAATGAGGGCTTTGATGTTCAATGCAGCTACTCCCTTTATGCTCATCAAGACAGATATTTAGTCCAAGGAAAAAAAATTGCTAAGTTACTCTCTTAAAAGGCAGCTGCAGACCATGCACTAAGCTCAACTGCTCTTAAAAGCAAATATTTAATCTGTGTGTTAAAGGCCTCTCCCAATGCCACCAACCCCCAATGGATTTTTTTGTTCCTCATTTTACAGATGTACAAACTACCGCTGAGCCAAGGAAAGAGAACGGTCCAAGGTCATAGGACGAGACAGCGGCCAGGCCAGGCTAGAACCTATAGATACAAAAGGACTAGGAGAGGGTTTCCCTGGTGGCGCAGTGGTTGAGAGTCCGCCTGCCAATGCAGGGGACGCGGGTTCGTGCCCCGGTCCGGGAAGATCCCACATGCGCGGAGCATCTGGGCTCATGAGCCATGGCCGCTGAGCCTGCGCGTCCGGAGCCTGTGCTCTGCAAAGGGAGAGGCCACAACAGTGAGAGGCCCGCGTACCGCAAAAAAAAAAAAAAAAAAAAAAAGGACTAGGAGAAAACTGGCAAACTCCAGTCCGTCTTCAGATTACCTGAGCGGGAAGTCAATAGGTCCTTTACCCAAGGCACCATTGGGATCATGCAACCTTAAACGAATGTCCGTGCCTGGTCCACTGCCGTTTATTCGAGAAACTGGGATGCAAGATTGATGAGACTTTAAATGGTGTTGTATCCTGGGCATTCATAACTTGGACTGGAGTGCAGGAAATCCTGCTTGTCTCACAGAGGGAGACAAATGTGCTCTGGAAAATTCCCGGAGGGAAGGAGGGCATCACGGGGAATCGCCATCTACACACGGGCAAATCTGGCCTAAGTCAGACATAAGAAAGGGGTCCAGGATGGTTCCTTCACATCCCAGAAGTTCCCCGGGACAAGTCAGTGTGGCGGAATGGGCGTTCCAAATGGAGAATGGGACAAGGGGCAGTTGGGATGGTAAGAGAGGTTTTGGGCTCTCACCCACCAGAGAATGGCTTCATCCCCAAATGTCTCTCCCCTCCCTTACCTTGAAGCTCCACTCCCTCCAACAAAAGCTGTCTCCAGGGACTCAAAAAAACCTCCATCCTCAACCGAGAGAGGGAGGGAGATTCTCAGAGATTCAGAAAGAGAAAGCTGGATTCCAAGAGAGACAGACGGACAAAGAGAGTCTAATTGACCCAAAGCGAAGCGATAGAAAGGGAGACAAACACCCAATGGCTTTCAACATACAAACAGAGAAAGACAAAGTCACTCCAAGAAAACCTCGAAAAAGGGAAAGACCACAAAAAACACACATTACTTTGCTCGCTCCTTCCCTCTTTTCCTTCCTTCTCTCTTTCTTCCTTCTGAGGCAGAGTTCACGGGGATCCCAGGTGAGTGGTTCAGGTCTTGGCAGGAGCGGGCTTCGCCACAGAAATAAAGCCCTGTAGGAACACTATCAGTGCCCGATATTTCCAGAGAGTTTATGACATAAACTCCCGTTCCGAGCGCCTTGCATGGATTTCCTGATTGAATCCTCACCACCCTAGGCTCTGGGAGCTGGGATGATTCCCCTCTTACAGGGGAGGACACAAATGTTCAGAGAAGTTGTCATCTGCCCAGGGTCTCAGAGTTAGTGCTGTGCAAAGCCGAGAGCTATGGGGATGTCTGTCCCTGGTCCCCAGGGTCCCTCCTCCTTCCCCCAGCTGGAACTTGGAACCACAGCCTTGGGGATCCCCAGTCACCTCAAAGTGGGTTCATCCTCCCCCTTCGCACCTACATTTATAGATGACAGCGCATTTCCTCATCCAAAATCTCAGTTGATTCCCCCAATAGGGTTTGCAGACCAGGAGGACCCTGTACTAACTAGTGGGCTACTTCAAGAGGGTCTCAAGCTGTCTCCATGTCAGGTGGATCCTACACTTTTCTTCCAAGCTCTCCTATAGGCACAGGAGAGGAAGCAGGTAGCCCTGGGAGGTTTGGGGGATGAGAGTGGGTAGTGGCCGGAACTCAAACACGTAGAGTGCTAGCTCCACGCTTCTATAAAAGTCCCTTTGGAATCTGAAGAGGTCATGGGGTTTTTTCCTTTGACTGTAGAATATATCTGTATCTGAGAAAACAGAGAAATAATGTTTTTAACAACTTGTCTTGGAATAAGATCGATGCCCACACATCCCCCAGCTTTATTCCAAAGCAGAGAAGGGTCGAGTTTGAGAAGCTCAGAGCTAGTCCAGATCTTACCTCACGCCTACCATGTTTCAGCGGAGAAGGCGGAGGCCCGGAGAGGTGAAGTGATTTGCCCAAGGCTGCACAGCAGGGCAGAGTCTCGGACCCAGAACTGCTGAAGCCTAACCCAGGATTCCGACACCACATCCATCCCACACGACAGTCAAGAGCCCAGGCAGTGGAACCGGCAAGGATGGGTGAGAGTCCCAGTATGGACTGGAGTTGCAGTGTGGAGTTGCACCACTGTAGGGGCGGCGCTCCTCACAGAATTGATGTGTTCGGCACTTCTCGGGGTCGGCAGTGCCTACATGCCAGCCACATCACCCCTTTATGCGCTTCAGTTTCCATAATAATAGTATCAACTCCAGGGTTTTGACATGAGAATTAACTGATACAGCAAATGCCTGGCATTTAGTAGGAACTCAACAAAATGTAACTTTTAATGCTGCCCGCATCTTTACCTAAGAAAAAGGATTCCCCGGGACTTCCCTGGGGGCACAGTGGTTAAGAATCTGCCTGCCAGTGCAGGGACACGGGTTCCATCCCTAGTCGGGAAGATCCCACCTGCCGCAGAGCAACTAAGTGCGTGTGCCACAACTACCGAGCCCGCACGCCACAACTACTGAAGCCCACGCGCCTAGAGCCCGTGCTCCACAACAAGAGAAGCCACCACTCGCCACAACTAGAGAAAGCCCGTGTGCAGTGATGAAGACCCAACGCAGAAAAAATAAATAAAATTAATTTAAAAAATGAGTTATCATTCAAGAAAAGAAAAATATTCCCCTTCTTCTTTGATGATTCCTTTCCGAGACCGGCGGTGTGGGGAAGCTTTACAAGAATGCCTTTTAGAGCTATAATAACGTTAACCCACCTCCATGGGTTGGTGCGGTGCTAAATTAACACCTGTAAAGCACCTTTAACAGGTGCTGATATAAAGCAAGCATTAAGTAAGAGCTGCCTCTTTCATTATGGAGAGCTAATGTGCAGACACACGTGCGTGCTGACTCTTTAATTCAATAAGCATTTATATATTTATGAATAACTTTTACTTCCACATATAAAGCCATCCCTCCAGGCTTCATTTCCTGCAGCGTTAACTGGGTGGTTGCTCCACGTGCATCTTTTTTGAGGATGGAGGAACAAGCGTTCAGGAAAGAGGGCATTAGGAGAGCTGCTTTTTCTGGTGTCACAGGAGAGAAACTTCTTAATCCAGACCGCGCTGACTTTTCCCCTCCCAGATCAGCTCAGAGCGCCTCTCCTTGAAGGCGGGGCAAAGGCAGGCTCCCAGAGCCCTCTGGCTCCATTCAAAATCCTCTTTTCAGAGCTGTGGCAGTTTTATGGCCTTTAATGACCCCCTATTGTACCCTGATTGCCAATCAGGGCACACGTAATGACCAAGCAGCATCACTTAGCCCTTATTCCAATGACAATGGCCAGAGCGGCCAGCTCGCTGTTTTGACATGAGCGGGGTCACAGGGAAAGTTTTTGGGCTGGTGATTTAAGGAGGCCGGACCAGCCAGCACCCTGGACTCCTCGGTCGCTGGGACTTGGACAAAAGAATGAACTCTGAACTTTTCCTTTGACGGATGGAGGTCATTAAAACCATGATGGGGGCCCCTTCAAAGGCAGGTGTAGACCAGGCTGTCCCTCAAAGCGCCTAATAAAGAGAGAACAGGCGATTGTATGGGATTCCGAGAAGGGGGAACTTCTGAGAGATTCACTCAAGTGGTTCAAAGGAATCAATGAGCCGCTCTGGCCGATTGACGGGGGCCAGAAGCGCCGCGACATTCCCTCTACCACCCATTCAATGGGTGGCTGCCCCAGTTGTTCCCACGATAAATGCTTGGGGTCCTTTCACGGGTACCCTGGGCTCTGAGGCCTTAGACCAGCACGAGAATCCAGAAGAAGCTACCTACCAGCCCCCATTTTAAATTCCATCCATTTTAATAAAGTGCCAAGAGACCTCCAAGCAGCTTAAAATATTAAAGGTTTCTTTTAAACATCTGGAAGATAACATCTAATTACTAGATGGTGCGCTAAGTTATTACTATGTAATCAGAGCTAATCCCACCAACACAAACAAACAGCAAACAAAAGCTCTTCCCCTAGAAGAATCATCTCTGCAGAACCCAGAAGGGACCCCGACATAGCTTCCACACCTCCCAACCCCCATTCCCACCACGGCACAACCAGCTGGGACCACATGCTGCCCCTGGAGGGGCAGATCCTGAAACGCTGACCTCCTGGCAAGTCAGCAGGACAAGGCAGCTAAATAGATTGACTGCAAATGGCTTGAGTCATCGAAGTTCAACCATGAAGGGAAATGAAAGCTCAGGGAATTTCACCTCCCTCTTCAATTCTTTTCAAAAGGTGTTTTGGCTTTTCACAAAAGGGTCAGAAACGTTGATCCCAAAGGTCTGAGCGGGAATATAAATGGATTTGGAGAAGCTGGAAGCTGGCTCTGGGGGGAGTGGTGTGCTGAACGCCTCATTAGGATCACTTGCCCAGCACGTTACACACACATGCACGCAGGATGCCGAATTCGGCACCCCTCTCCTGCCATGGCGATGGTTATTAAGGGTAATGCGATCGGATGAGAAGGCAGCACATGGGCAGCCACAAAGCCCAGAGGAAGCAGCTGTGCAGACAAATAAATGAAGGTCCCGCCTCTCTAAAATGTACCCACAAGGCAGAGCCACATCCTTTGCATTGTCCGAGGACAAATGATTGCGGGTTCTCCAGCAGTTGGTGGTGTCAGCAAGGCTGAAGGAAAAAGTGATGACTCGCCGGCCCTGGGAAGAGGCACCGGAAGCACCTAGCTGATGGGAGTCCACTTTAACCCTTCCTTCTCTCCTTCTCCAACAATGAAATGGAGACAAAGGAGCAGGTTAGCCTCATTGAGTCCTAGAAAGGAAAGACTAAAGAGCCATGAGAAATAGTAAGGACTTTCCCTCCCTCCAGATCCCTAACGAAAATGATGCCATTCATCCTAGCGGTTCACTATAGTGTAACAAACATCTTTTGAGCAGCTACAGACAGGGTCCTAAGTTTTGGGGTTAGGTGGTGAACGAGACAGACACAGCCCCTATCTTTACTGGGAGATGGAAATTCAACAGATAATTACTCAAATCATGAATATTTTGAGAGCTGCTACAAAGGAAAAAAGACGGTCTTCTAAAGACCTAAAGCAGAGAGATCTGCTCCAATCAGGTGGGTTGGAAAAGGCTGAGTGATAACCAGGGCTGGGATGCTGATGTGAGTAGAGGTGCTTTGGACAGAGGGAACAGTATGTGCCAAGGTCCCACGAGAAAGGGGAGGAGGTGGCTTGGACTTGACGACGAGAACAATATGACGGGGACAGAAGCATAGACTTCCATCCCAGCTGCTACAGTGTCTCCTCAAAGTTTATCTGAACAGAAGGTGGCCACCCCAGGGCAGGGAATGGAGGGGCAAGCTACTGTGGGCTAGTGGATGTAAGATTTCACTGCAGAGCCAAGTTTAAGAAGAAGGGGGAGGAGGGGAAAGGGAAGGGGGAGGAGGGGAACTAGAGAAGCAAACTGGGTTGTCTGGCAGATTGAATCCTGACAGAGGTTGGGGAAGAAATATCTGGAAATATCTAGAAGGTGGCGATCTATCCAATTCCCGGTTCTGCTAGATCTGCCCTGAGCAAAACACCACCAACAGCTTCTGCTTTGAGATCATCCCATCCCAGCTTCTCAGGACTGTGAGGAAAGGGACCCTACAAACAAACACTAGCGTCACATTCCTTAGTTTAGGGATAACCTAAAGTTCTTGCTTCTAACCACCTGCTGCTAAGCAGTTTTACCTCTTAAAAGGTGAAAGCAAAATCCACTAAGTTGACTTCTATAGATAACTAACACTTCCTCACTGTCTTCCACGGGTCAGGCACGGTGCCACAAACTTTAGCCTCCTTTACTCCTCTTGAAACAGGAGGCGTGTATTAGTATTATACCCATTTTATAGATGAGGAAACTGAGGCTCCAAGAAGCTACTTAGGTGAAGTCACACAACACAACGCTGAGAAAAGTGGATCCGGCATTTACACCCAGGTCGGCTGGCTCCAGCATCGTTTCCTTGAACCACTGCACCATCCTACCTTTCTCCTGGGAGACAGGAAATAAAGGAGATTCACATCACGCTCGACTCAGACGTTCGTTTGGATCAGGATGGAGGAACGCGGCTTACCGAGAGACACGGCAAACAAATGGGGTGGGGGGCTTTTTCTGATGCCCGCGGACGGAAGGACCGTTCCGTGTCCGCCCCCGCCGCCGCCGGCTTGGGGTGGCCCTGCTTTCTTTACAGGAAACATCTCAGTGAAATATGCAAGCGTGTTTAATTGCAGGGGCTCGGGCAACTTGTTTATCTTCCTTAAACACTGCCCGGGTGGCTGCCGTTCGTTATCTGGGGTGTGAAATGGAGGCTGACAACAATTAATACCTCCTCCCAGGCAGCTCGGCGGCGCTCTGACGGGAAGCTGTGTACTTCCGAGCAGTTGGCGGAGGAGGTGGCGGGCCGAGCCGTCACTCAGCATCCGAGCGGGGGGAGAGTGACAGCGGCAGCTGACTGCCCCTCCCGCGGCCTCCGGAGAGGCCCCCATGATAAAGCGTCCTGCTTTGTGGTGTAATCAACTTGCTATACATGCATTACCTCCTAATGAGAGCCGTGTTTAAACAAGTGTATAGAACACATCTGTCCGGGCCTTGAGACTCGAGGCTGTGTGACCAATTTCAGCATCTGAAAGTTAAATTAATGGTAAAGGGTTTAATTGTGAGTAAACAATACCGCATTAAGGAGCGGTAAACACAGCAGTGGGGACCCACCGACCGGCTCTGGCATCACAGATGCGGCTGCCTCTGTGTGACCGTTAATAGTCCCCCCGCCCGGACTTTCTGACAGTGTCTTGAAGCCCATTTGTCATCGAAATGGTCCGTCCTCTTCTCAAACATAATTTTGGCCCATGGTCCATTCACCAGGCCTACAGGGTCTGTGTTCTTTGGACTGTGGGCCAAAAAAATCTCGAGGCAAGCAGGGAGGGTCTGGAGAAGATCCAGCTTCTACACTGAGGCACAGGGTGGGGTTTAAGGGGGACAGACACCCCCTTATATCCAGGCAACCGGCGTCCATCCAGAGCAGTGAGACCGCCTTTAGACTCCAGATTTCAATGGCAATGATTCCAAACCTGGTTTTAAAACACCCTAGGGTGTCTCCAATGAACAAAGGATGCCTCCAAAGCAAATTAAGTTCCCTTTAATTAAAGATCATAACATACGCCACAGAACATTCCGTCACGGTAGGGGGAAGGAAGAGACTGTCACATAAAATAATAGGGCTCCACAACTCAAAAACATTAAGGATTACACAGCGAGGGCTCTGCACCTTCCTGATGCATTAGCAGCCATTGTCACTGCCACCTTGGAAACTGAGTCTGGCCACCCGTATGTACGGTACAGCGGACCGGCCCTCGACACAGGTGTACGCTGGGAGTGAAGGCTTGGCCTCGGGAAGGAGAAGGGTACAGGTCTGGTCCTCTTTGTCTATCTTCCTCTCCATCACCTGCAACCCAGTCAGGTGGGAGATGTCTCGGGGGCCAGATCCTGATTCAGAAGATGCCAACAGCACAGGACTGTGCTCTCGTGAGAGGGCATGGCGTCTCTCTGCATCTTTAACCGTCCCCACCTGGGAAGGCCTGCAGCAGGTAGCTCAGCCACAGAGAACTTCCCTCCCCTTTGCCTTCCCCGCAGCCTGGGGGTCACCAGTCAGCCCAGCCCCTCTCGGCAGAGCCCTGCATCGGGGTCTGTGGGCCCGAAGCTTCAGCTATGAGCAGAGGAGCACTTGACCCACTCTCAGGTGTGTTTCTCAAGGGCCTCTCAGAAAGGGGAGCTGATAACGGCCAAGATCAAACGTCAAAGGCACTAGACTTCTCTCTTGTTTCCTTTAAGTATAGAAGTGTTCGGTTTCAAAGACAAAATGGTCTTGTGTTTGCACACCCAGACTCCAGAGTCAGTAAAATCCTGGCTCTGCCTCTTTCACCTCTTTGAGCCTCAGAGTTCTCATCTGTGAAATGGGTTGCTAAGGGGATGGAATCCATTCGCACATGTCAAGGGCTTTGAATGGTATGTGGCACAGAGTAAGTGCTCAATAAATGTTAGAAGCTATTACGATGGGTGACAGGTGCCCCTTTTAATAAGACAATCTAGCGGACATACAGGTACAGCTCAAGGAAAAGCAGAACCACAGTTGTGTCTGGATCACCCTGAGCCACTAGGTTTCTAGAAGTCCAGTGCTCACGTGCACTAAGGCTTTTTCTCTGCACTGCCTGGTCCACCCCTCTCAGCAGCCAAGTACACACGGCAGCCCTGGACATGGAGGTAAACAGCCCACCTTCCCTGCCTGACCCAGGCCAGCCTTCCACACTGGTCAGAACTCCCCCGAGCCAGATAAGTAACTTCTTGCCTCCTAAAACCAGCTCCAAGTCAAACCAGCCCTCTAGCTCCAAGTCAAGCTTTTAGAGGTAAATTTCTTGGAAAGGTTTACCAATGACTTATTTTGTACATTCTAAGTACAGGTAACCTCCCATTTCTATTTCTGACACCACTCTTACCAGTGTTGTGGGTTTTTTTTTTCCTCCTTTTTTAACCCTTATGGGTGCTCTCTGTCTGCACTAGGCAAATCTGTCTACCACTCAAGAGACCCCAGAATTTCTAAATGTGAGTGGTGACAGAGTCACTGAAAGAGGGCGCTAGCGGACCTGCCCGAAGTGGCTTTAGGAGTAACAAATGGCTGGAGGTGGATTTTTTTTTGCGGTACGCGGGCCTCTCACTGTTGTGGCCTCTCCCGTTGCGGAGCACAGGCTCCAGATGCACAGGCTCAGCGGTCATGGCTCACGGGCCCAGCTGCTCCGCGGCACGTGGGATCCTCCCGGACCGGGGCACGAACCCGTGTCCCCTGCTTCGGCAGGCGGACTCTCACCCACTGCGCCACCAGGGAAGCCCCAGGCCACCCTTTTGGTGCCAGTCTACTGAAGCTCAGGTTTCTTCAAAGGGGGCCCAAGAAAGTATTGCCTCACTTTGCCATTGAGATTGGATAGCAGAGTTCTATCACCACTAAAATGGTGCTGCCATGTTTTTGGTGTTGTCTCTTGGTTTGAATTATTCCTAGTTCGACACATGCGTCCTCTTCTTCCATCTCTGACAACCAAGCCCATGAAGTGCAGAGATGGAGAATAACCCGGCTGAGATGGCCCACTGGTGACGGAGGCCTTCAGTGTTTCCTGGAATAGCCGGAAGCAGAGCCCATCTCCCACCTGCGCCTGGCACCCTCTCTACTCCTGCTGGTTCCACCCTAGTAGCCAGAGGAAGGTAGAATTAGTTCAAGCTGGGGTTTCACCAACAACTTGTAGGCATGCAGAAGATCTTTGTAGCCCCTGAGAAGTGGAAGGAAATTTGGAAACCCTCTTTTTCAGTGACATCCTCCCCCCCAAAATTTGTCTCTGCTGTGAAATTCTAACTTCAGATGAAATCTTTTGCAGAGATTAGGACCAGAGCCCTAAACACCACCAACCCCCCACCTCAATTTCCACTGCGACGCATCCCTAGACACATCTGCTGTGGAGTCTTACCACAGGAAAGGGCTGAAAAAATCACCGTACCTTGTCTGACTCCATTTTCCAGTTGAGAAGACTGTGGCCCAGAGAGGGGCATAGACTGGCAGGAAGTAACACAGCAATCAGCGGACAGACACCTCACACACACCTGCAATGACCTGGCGGTAAACTATGGACCCACCCCAAACACCATCATCTTCATTTTTCTCTCTGGCCTAATCAAAAGATGGTCCCCCGCACTGCCCTAGGCCTTGTCCAAGGGATACCCTGTTTATTTTTCAAAGAGAAAGTCACTCATCTTCTCCCCCTCCCTTTTTTAAATAAAAAAACCAAAACACAGGCCCCAGATTCAGCCATTCTAAGTAGGAGGGGAAAATAGAACCCACGGAGGCAACAGATGTTGTGTTCCTTCCTCCTCTGTGACTTTAGTTTGCCTTTAAAGCCCATTTTCACCACTTATTGATTTTAGTTTGCTACTGGTCTATGAATGACAACTTGAATTAAGACAACACAGGCTGAGAAGCCACAAGGCAGTGCTAAACGATGTCTTCCGCCTCATGGCGAAATGCCTCATGGACCCTGAAGCCTCCCGCCCACCCCATTCTCTCGAGGAGCTTTGGGCAGGCAGACCCCCGCCGGGCTGCTGGGCACCAGGCACTGGGTCCAGGGGAATCAGGACAGAGCTCTGGGGTGAGGGGAGAGCCAGGGCATCACGTCACAGCTGCCAGCCCCACAGCCTCTTTACAGACAGAGAACTGGCTTGTTTGGAGCAGGGGCTGTGTGTTTTATAAACAGCAGCTCCAAGAGAACCAAAAGATTCGACCCCACCACTGCCTCCACAGAGCAGGTATACGAAGCCTACTTGTCCTCGTTGCTCCAGACTCACACTTACAGAGAGAAAACTCACCGAATCAGCCTTCAGGAACTCAACTCTGCTCCCTTCCAAACCTCCTACCTAGGACAACCTTCAGACAGAAAGGCCCTTTGATGATGACACCTTAAGAGTGGCATTGATGATCTAGCCTAAACCTTAATCTGTACTGTACATTAAAAAAAAAATTTAACACACGCCCTTTAACTCAGAAATTCTACTTTTACAAGTGCATCTTAAGAACATAATCGGCTAAGTGAATAACATTCATAGAAGGCCATGTATTGCAGCACTGGTTATAATAGACAAAAGTGGAAACACCACCTAAATATCTAGGGAGAGGGAATTGGTAAATAGCTTTTGGTAAATCTATTCAATTACATACTATGCAGCCATTGAAAATGATGATGCTGAACTATAGTTATTTACATGGAGAGATGTTTTCAATATATATTGCTAAGTAAATAAGAAAATTCAGAAATGCTATGTCTAGTCCAATTCTTGAAAAATGAAACAAAAAAAGTTTTCATGGAACTCTTCTGAGCATTATTTGCATAGGAAAAAATGAAAATTGAGATAAGCTAAAATGTTAAGCTTTGAGGAGCTTTGAATTCCCTTCTGACTGATTCCTGAATGTATTCATTTATATTCAGGAAGAAAGTAATGAAGCGAGTTTCTTGTGGGCAGGTGGAGTTGTATGAGCCAAAAGATGGCCTCAAATCTTTCTCCAAGCTTTCTAATGTCACCTGAAGAGAGTTCCTGTCATGTCCGACTGGAAGCTTCACTTCTCAAGCAACAGCAACGCAACTAACACAGGGCACTTCCTAGTTTCTCATATCTTCCAACACCAAGTGGGAGACAATGCATGCGTTAGACTAACTTAGAAAGCCCATTCTCACAGTCATTTTGGAAATCAAGAGGTTAGAGTTTTTTTCTCTTGACCAAATCCTCAGAGAAAACAGAGGTTTAGAGAGGGGGGTGGGAGAGAGACAGAGAGATTGAGTCTAACCCAACATCAGGCAGTATACCAGGAGCAAAGCTCATTTCAGTGGCTTCACTGTATCCCCAAAGCCAGAGATCCATGACCCTGAGTGAGGGTGAGACTGAGAGAAGACCTCTTCCATCTAAGAAGCTCCCGAGACAGCACTTCGAACCCACTCTGGGGTCATGGACAAACCTGGGAATCTAATGGAAGCTCTAACCCTCTCCCAGAAAAATTCATGTAAACACAATTTTGCACACAATTCAGAGGCTTATGGGCCATGCATGGACCTTTCATGAGTGACCATGGGCCACTAAGTCATGGGAAGACTCTCATCAGTGGGGACCCATCTCCATTTTAACCCAGCACCAATTCTGCGAAATATTTGTCTGCACGCTTGCCACACCTTCACGTGCGCCACCAAGTTTCAGACTCAAAGTCAGGACGCTGGCACTCCCCGGGGCAGGCCAGATGAAGGCCAAGAGGGAGGGGGAGATGATGGGGGGACAGCGGGCAGAGGAGTGGAGGTGGCCAGAGCACCCCGCACACACAGCGCCTTCTGTTCTCATAAGGAGGGTGTCATCTCGTTACTCCACGGCTGCCTGGCGGGACTTCCTTGGAAGCATAGCATCTTCTGTGTTTTGCAAGGCTGTTAAAGAGGGCAGTGAAAGGGTACCACAAGTCAGACCTCACACAGGCACGATCCTTCCAGGTGGGAGGCCCTGCCTTTCTGATCCTCTGGGCTGGTGCAGAACTGGGGCCAGCAACAAAAGGTGTTAATAGCCTGGTGAGGAGTTCGTGCTGATAGATGACCCATTATGGTGATCACTCTTGTGCGAATGGCAAATAGGTTTGATCAATTAGATTTTAATGTAAAGTGGGGCCTGGGGGAGAAAAACAGCAACCGGGAGAGAGAAGACCCTTTGTTACTAATGTGTCTGCAAAAAGCACTTAATTGAGGTCATAATAATATTAGCAGTTCTCATCATCAATAATTCAGCCTTATTTATTACTAGCCGATAAAGTCCTGTCAGGTGGGGAACGTAGGGGGCTTTTGTTAAAGACCAGGATACATGGGGTTTCCTCTCTCTCTCTCTCTCTCTCTCTCTCTCTCTCACCAGCTGCAGCTGCTGGACCACAGAACATCTAATTCTCAAAATGCTTTCTAGCTATACTCCCTATATGTAGAAAAGAGGGACGGAAAAATACTAGTTTTCCATGAGGTATAATTTTACCCTCTCCTGTATTTCCTGACTCAAAAAAATTTTTTTTGTTAAACCCTTTTCTCCGAAACAGTCCCTAATTTTGCTTCAGAAAAGTCAGGAGGAAATTTCTGTTCTCGCACAATTGAGGATCCTAAAAACGACATAAATTCTGCCTTTTCATACACTTTTTAGTCACCTGTGGTTTGTTAACTTTTAAAGCAAAAGAGAGAAAGCGAGTGACAGCGTGTGCAGAATGAATGTATAATTGTACGTTTAAAGATGCTAGCTCCAGTGGTAACATTTTAAATGTATTAGCCCCATAAAACTGCCTCATTACTCTCCGTGTCTTAGAGGACATACTTGTCCATAATGAGGCAAACGCAGGAAATGGCACAGGGGTGAGAGCAAGGGGAAGGAGGAGATATGTGAGCTGGCTGCCAGTTCATTTTTCAGAAAGGGGGAGGAGAAACACTTAATAAAGATCATTGGCCTGGTAGTGCCTGTTCCCATCTGGAATCTCAACACACACAGACCCCAGGGCAGACGATCAGTCATTAACCAGGAAAATAACCTATTTGGAAGGGATCCGTTTGTTTTATAAATGATGCTCCACTTGAGAACAGCTTAACTGCAATAATAATAGAAGTTCCTCGAAAACCCAGCCAGGGGACGGTGCTGAAATATCGATCCGGCTTCTGTTGATAATGGCTGGACTGGGCTTCCGCTCAGCTTGCAGGAAACAGCTTTTGAAGTTTTGCTTTTCTTTTTTTTTTTAAAGTCTAAATAGAATTTAAACTGCCCTTCGGTGATCGGTGGCTATTAGTGGCCTTGGTTAGGACATAGTGAGTCGTGGGGTCAGAAGAGGTGGCCCAGGCTGAGGATGGAAGAGGGGAGAGGAGGCCCCAAGTGGAGGGGAAGAGAGGTCAGCTCCGAGCTCAGTGAGTGGAGACGGATTCTGCAGTGGGGCCGCCGTAGCCTGGGAGGCAGCCCGGGGACAAGGACTTGGAAGGATGAATTGCCCCCCAGCCCCAGCCTGCCTATTATGCTCCCCCAACATACATGCACACGCGCACACGCACAGACACACAGAGGCAAGGCAGGAGCAACCAGAAAATTCATTCATTGAAGCCAAACTGGAATTGTATAGATCAAGGCAGTGAGGAGAATCCCAGCACCTGATCCCACTGCCCCGATGATGCAGACAAGGGGGACCTATTACTATAATTAGAAATAAGGTTTCAGTGGCAAAGCCCCTCTGATCCACCTATTTCCAAGGAAGGTTACTTAGCTGCTTAGGAGGGCATGTGAAAGTGAGGTCTTCTGAGACAAAGGAAAATGAAGAGGTGGGGATGGAACCTACATGCAAGCTGCCTTTTAAGGAAAAGGAGGAATCTGGGCTCTGAAGGATCCAAGTCTACACCAGTGGTTCTCCACTGGGGTGATTTTGCTGCCCGCCCCCGACCTCGACACGTGGCAATGTCGGGAACGTTTAGAGCCGTCACAATAGGGGGAGAGGAGTTGCTGACATGTGTGGCGTAGAGGCGAGGGGGGATGCTGCATATCCCAGAGTATACAGGACAGTCCCACCCTTTACCCCCACCTACCCACACAACAGAAGCATCCGCCCCTATGTCAATAGTGCCAAGTCTGAGAAGCACCCACCCCCATCTCCCCAGATCTCACTCACTGACAAAAATAAAACCCCACTCTCCAGTTCACTCTGGACCCCAAAACACCAGCCTCTGCCCTCACTCCCCACTCCCCCTCTTCCCTGTCAGTTTCACTGGTTAATTAACATGTTCCAGGAACAAAACATCTTCTTTTAGAGTTTCTCAGGAGCCAGGTCCCAAACATCACTTCCTTAGGTGTTGGTTTCAGCCTGGCAGCCAAAATTGGAAAGAGGATGAAGGTTCATCCGTGACACATGGGACCCACATGCCCACCACCTCAGGATGTGGTGTCCTCCATGGCTCCACAAAGAAGGTCACATCTTTTTTTTTTTTTGGCCACACCATGTGGCATGCAGGAGCTTATTTCCCCGACCAAGGATTGAACCCATGCCCCCTGCAGTGCAAGCGTGGAGTCTTAACCCCTGGACCGCCACAAGGTCACATCTTGATGGTACCATCTGTAAAATGGGTACAATCATTGTGCTGCCTCCTAGGGTAGTGAGGAGGAAATGAGAAAACATGTAGCCCACACCAGGCATGTATTAGGTGCTCAAAAAGGAATGGAGGAGAGAGGAAGGAAGGGAGAGATGGAGGGGGAGAGAAAGAGAGAGAAGGGGGAGGGGAGGGAGAGGAGGGAGAGAGAGAGAGAGAAAGTATTGCCTTCCAACTGGTGTCAGGCACTGTGCTGGCAAAAAACACTGTCACCCCAAATGGCTGGGGGTGTCCATTACCCATCAAGGGACTGCTGCGATGTTTCAATCATAAAGAATAAGCTGGGGCTTCCCTGGTGGCGCAGTGGTTGAGAGTCTGCCTGCCGATGCAGGGGACACGGGTTCGTGCCCCGGTCCGGGAAGATCCCACATGCCGCGGAGCAGCTGGGCCCGTGAACCATGGCCGCTGGGCCTGCGCGTCCGGAGCCTGTGCTCCGCGACGGGAGAGGCCACAACAAGTGAAAGGCCCGCGTACCGCAAAAAAAAAAAAAAAAAAAAGAAGCAGCTAATGCACAAAGCTCTTTGAAATTATCATCCCCATCATATGCAGAGCTGAAGTGTGTGTCTAAGCAAAGCCCCATTCACCTTTCCCCTCTTTTCTCTACCTTGATTCTAGAAAGAGAAGGGGGAGGGCAGGGCACGGCCTTACCAAATTTCTCCCTGCATGCTCGACAGTTTCCTCCTGACAGCGTTTGACTGTGCTTATTATTTCCAGCAAAGCCCTTATCATTTTCAATGTGAATTTCAAATCACACTGATCCAGCCCTTCTTAGCTAAAGTCAGCTTTATCAACCACAAGAGATGTGGGATTTGAGAGAGATCTGAGTAAATTCACATTGTTTGGATAAACTCATTCAGGGAGCTCAACAAATCAAAGCCGAAATGGATACGTATTCCGAAGAGACTGAGAACTGCTGGGGGAAAAAAAGGAAAAAAAGTTACCATTAACATTTTTATTCCTTTAAAAAAAAAAAAAAACCCATAGTGGTCCCTTTTCAATGAGTGTGTTCACAACCTCTTTTTGAACCATTACCAGGGCTCCGTAGGACACCAGGTGAAGTGATAGGAGCTGTGAGGCTTAGTGACAAGAGAAACAAGTAGCTGGAGAAAATCACATCACCCACCCGCAAACGCCAGCCGCCCAGCTTTGGTCAGTGAGACCACGATCAAATATGGTAATGGGTGAATTTATGCATTATCCCATAATTTAAGGAACTGTGTGTATCATGTATATTTAAAACTAGTTCTCTGTAGTTTTAATTATCTCAGTCTGCAGGGGCAAAAAGTAAAAGCAGGCAGCTCCCTTGCCTCAGACCAAAATGAAAGCGTTTGCCTGCTGACAGCTAAGATGTTTGTCCTAGCTGGTTGAGATTTCCCATAAAATTTGCATTGGAAAGGCAGCTTTAAGTATGCTTAAAATAAAAAGGGGGCATTTGCATCTAATTTGCTACACTTGCAGTATTAGAGTTTTATCTGAATAAAGACACGTCGGCTGGATTTATATAGTTAAGCTGATAGCTGGGAAAGTCAACAGCGAAAACATCAGCTAAATTCAACAAAGTTGGAGAGCAGCTAAGAGTATTTACAAGTTTTTTTTTTTTTTTTCTCCCCCATCCACTGATGACTTTAAAACTGTAGCAAATTATCTTCGTTTTACACCAGTCTGGCAATTACAGGGTTTTAATGAAAGGCATCTTTATAGATGCACGCCTTCCCTCTCCCCCCACCAACACACTTATTAAATGGAGTGGTTCTAAAATGTGGTGTCGTGTGAATCTCGGTGGCTTGGGACTCAGGCATGTTCAAATCCTGACTCGGCCACTTACTGGCTGTGTGACTTTGGGCCAGTACCTCTTTAGTCTTAGTTTATTCATCTGTAAAATGGGGATAGCTGTTATTCGGGGTCACTACAGTTGGACGGTCCGCAGACTGCGCAAAGATGCCCAACCATTCCAGCCCCCATTCACTCGGCCGGCAACCAGGGATATGGCTGTACCACATCCTCCCAGGAAGGAGCATCTTTTTCTAACTCAAGTGCTAAATGACCAGCAGCCCCAGCTAACTAACTTCCCAGGGAGGTTATAAGCTTTACAGTGAAATGCCACACCACTAATGTATTTCCTATTTAGAAGGAAGAGTTTCAGCATTGTCTCGACCCACTTTGAAGACTCCATTGTCAAGACCTGTCCCAAGAGGAGCCAGGTTCTGGCATGATGGGTCCCAGATGATTGATTCTCCCTGGCTCCCCGGACACGCCGCATGACCCCCGCATGGCAGGAGGCAGGGGTGCCTATTAGATTTGCTGCCTTTCCCTCAATACCATCTCCTCAGCTGACTGGGGTGCAGTAAATCCCGGGCTCTCACATAGCCTCAGGCAGCTGGGAACAGATTCCCTACAGTCTGGGAGGCCCCTTCGGGGACCACCTTTCTTTCCCTTCTCCCAGCTTTGAAGGAAGCGCTCACTCAAGAAGAGGACGCAACGCCCCCCTCTGTTGGCTTTCCTGCCTCACCATTCCCTGTGACGCCCACCCTGTCACTGCCCCCCGAGCTCCGGGGACCCCCAACTGCCTCTCCAAGGACCTGGATAGAGAGGCATTTCCACCAGGAAGCCCCATGCTTACAGACACATCATGCGAGCCCCACCCCATGACTCCCGTCTCCTCTTTTGCATCAGACCAATCCTGGCTTCAAATCAGGACTCTCCACTTACCACCTGGACACACTGGGGCAAGTCACATTCCCGCTCTGAGCCTCAGTTTCCTCATCTGTAAAAGGGGAGTAGAAAGAATACTCAGTTCCCAGGGTCGTTGTGGTAAAAAGTAGCTGGTGGCAAATGACAGAGAAGAGGACAAGGTCACTCTGCTCCAAGCTCGAGCTACGCAGAACAGACGCCTGATGCCGAGCCCCAGACCAGTGGCCAAAAGTCCTGGCCACGGCTCACTGAGCTCGGAGCACCTCCGTCCATTTCAGGAGCAGGTCATAGAGCCACTGCCTGATGTAGATGTCCACGTGGATGGGAAGCAAAGGGCCTCCCACCTGCCCACACTTGCCAAAGCCTGCCATCTGGGGGCACCGGCACGCTGCCTGCAGGTTGATAATGTTGCAATAGGAAAAATGCTAAAAGCCTTTCCCATTTCACTGAGCAGGACGTGCAGGTCAAGAACGCAGTGCCCCCCGGCTTGCAGCTTCATCACGGTGCGTACGATGATGTCACCAGACCAAGGAGTCTGCTATTTAAAAACTATAAGCGGTGTGTTCCCATTACCACATCCTCCCCTCCAATAAGTCCAGGATCCCGTTATCCCCGAGCAAGAGAATTCCATCTGAGAACAGAGCGTGGAGCATCTCCCACGTGATGTGCTTTGGGAAGCAAAGCTAACAGAACAAGATCGGGTGCCCATGTTTACATGGAAGGTGATCTCAGGAGGCACTGTGAGGGGTGAGGAAGTGAGGAAAAGAAGGGAGGAAAGTCTATAAAAATTGTGTTCATGGGCTTGTTACCAGTGTGGGCAACTGGGGCTCAACCTTGCTGGGCACCCTCCGAGGGACAACGTAGAAGATACCATAAGATGGTCCCATTGCGGGCCCAGAAGCTGGGCTATTTACCCACCAACTCCCATGCCTCACTGGTTGAGGGTGTTCCTCGGGCCTTCAGCTCTCGCCCTTACAGGCCAGGAGACACTCAGCCACTGGCAAGTATGGAAACTGACTAGAGGTGACCTCCCAGTGTCCCCACTCCAGTTACCTGAGGTAGCTGCTATGCTTAGCCCCACTTTGCAGATGGGGAAACTGAGATCCAGATAGACTCACAGTCACACAGAGAGAAAATAGTAAAACCGGGACTATAGCCCAGTCACCTCTGACTCCAGAGCCCATGCTCCGACCCACCAGGCTACTCTGCCCGTCCCGTGTTAAGTCTCCAAACGGTGTAATGAAACGTGATGTCAAACACAAGTAGGTGCCGATGGCAGTCAAAAATAGACAAAGTATATCAAGGTAAAACAACGCCTGCTCGCTGCTGTGAAACAAATGCTTGGCGCACAGCGAAAGCTCAAGAGGAGTTAGTTTCCGTGCTTCCAACTCTTTGAACCTTATTTCTAACCGACATGCAAACAACTTCCCTCTGGAGGACAAAGCAGCAGCTCAGAGGACCAAGAGGCTGGCGTGCTCTTTCTCAGCAACCAAGACAGGTACAGACAAGATGAAGGCACCCCAGATACTGGTGCTACCCCGGTTCACCAGGACTGGAACACAGGAGTCCAGATCCAAGGCCAGGAGGAGGGTAGAGGGGGTCCTGGGACCCACGGACCGGACTGGGCTGGGGAGTGGGGCTGGGAGAGGACAGAAGATGAACGTAGGACACTCAGAGGACAGGAGGCCCACCGTGGGAGCATTCCCTGGGTGACTCTGGAAGCCTAGTGACAGAGCTACTTCTCTTTAAAAGGAAATGGATGACTTCAATAAATTAGACACAGCTGAGTGGAAATTAGTGAATGGGATGACAGGTCTGAAGGAATTACTCAGACTGCAGCACAGTGAGAAATAGAAGTGGAAGTTTTGGAAGAGAGGTTTAAAAAATAGGGAAAATAAAGGGAAACGTTCTAGCATACATCTACGGTGAGTTCCAGAAGGAGGGGATAAGAAATTAGAGGGGAGGCGATATTCAAACAAAACTGGTTGAGAATTTTTCAGAATAGATAGAAGTCACCAATCCTCATGTCTAATCTGTTCAGGCTGCCTAACAAAATACCGTAGACGAGGTGACTTATAAACAAACAATTATTGCGCGCAGCTCTGGCGGCTGGGAAGTCCAAGATTGAGCTGCTGACAGATTCTAAGTGTCTGGTAAGAGCTTGTTCCCTGGTTCATAGACGGTTGTTTTCTCGCTGTGTCCTCACATGGTGGAAGCAGTGAGCGATCTCTCTGGGGCCTCTTTTGTAGGGGTACTAATCCCATTCATGAAGGCAGAGCCCCCCTAAAGGCCCCACCTCCAGATACTGTCACATTGGGCATTAGCTTTCAACATGTGGATTTGCAGGGATACAAGTAGTCTATAACCCTTCAGATTCAGGAATCCTAAGCAGAATAAATAAATAAGCATCCGTGCCTACACATATCTTAGTGAAAGAACACTGAAGGCAAAAAGAAGCATCTTGGGGCTTCCCTGGTGGTGCAGTGGTTGAGAGTCCGTCCACCTGCCGATGCAGGGGACACAGGTTCGTGCCCCGGTCCGGGAAGATCCCACATGCCGTGGAGCAGCTGGGCCCATAAGCCACGGCTGCTGAGCCTACGCGTCCGGAGCCTGTGCTCTGCAACGGGAGAGACCACAGAAGTGAGAGGCCTGCGTACCACAAAAAAAAAAAAAAAAAAGAAGTATCTTGAACTCAAATAAATATTACCTACTAAGGGACAGCAATTAAAATAATAACTGACTTCTCAATAAAAACATAGTTATGACACCTAGTGAGCATTCAATAAATGGAAGCTATCGTTATTAGTGCTTATAACAGTAATAACGGTACTAGAAATATTCAAATCTGAGCTCTGCCACTGTCTTGTGTAACCTGCAGTAAATCATTTAACCTCTAAGAAACCCTTGTTTTCCTTGTCTTAAAAACAGGGTTTTGGGCTTCCCCGGTGACGCAGTGGTTGAGAGTCCGTCTGCCGAAGCAGGGGACACGGGTTTGTGCCCCGGTCCGGGAAGATCCCACATGCCGCGGAGCGGCTGGGCCCGTGAGCCATGGCCGCTGAGCCTGCGCGTCCGGAGCCTGTGCTCCGCGGCAGGAGAGGCCACAACAGTGAGAGGCCCGCGTACCAAAAAAAATAAAAAAATAAAAAAATAAATAGGGTTTTGATAAAGATGCAATGAGATGATATAAGTAAAATATTTGGCACAGTATCTGGCACTTATGTGACGTAAAATGAATGTTGGCAACAAAGTCACGCCACTGTTGGGTCAGTGCAGGAGTGATGAGGGTCAAGTTCATCTCAAATTATTCCAGAATCTCATTTGAAAGCTCAGTTCAGCTCTCTACCAATAGAAACTATTTCTCTGAAAAATTCCAGCCAAGGGCTGACGTATACAGACGTTCCAAGAAAGAACGTTTCATGGAAAGCCATTCCAAAGACTGGTTCCAGGCCACCTCCACTTCTGGGGACAGCACTCCCTACACCGAGTACGCCCATTCGATGAAGAGACATGAATCTAGCCATCTTCCTTGCGGTTCCATTCTGCTTTGTCACTTTTCAGACTGACACGTTGTGATCACAGTGGGACCTCACAGAGATTTTGTGAAGTTAGCACGGCAGGTTAAAAAGCAGAGACTCAGAAAGGTGAATGACCTGCCCCAACAAAGGTGGATGACTTACCCTGATGTAGAGCCCACATAAATGGCGGGCAGAGCTTGGTGCCAGGACTTCTGGCTCACCTGGCTGTCTCCCATCTAGGCCCCAGCCGTGGACTCCAAAGCTCTTTCCCCAGATCTCGGAATAAAGATCTCAACTCAAATGTCCCCTCCTCTGAGAAGTCTTCCCTAACAACCACCTCTCATTTAATTCACCACCGATGCACCCCTTTCACCTGCAAAGTAGCACTCTCCATCATTCCTAGTTACGTGCTATTTGTGGCCTATTTGTTTAATGCCTTTACTCGCCAGAGCATCACCCAGTGCTACCAGAGTGCAGGCATGTGGTATCTATTCAATAAATGTTTGCGCAGTGAATACATTTGAGTGGACTCATGAAGTGGAGTGAATTCATGTATACTATTATCTAATTATGTAAGCATCTACATCAGCACTTAGCAGGGCTCAAAAACTAAATACAATATTTCTTCTTACAACCCTTCCCCACCCCACACTGAGCAATGCCCACTAGACAAAAAGCGTTGAATGAATAAAGGGAATAGTTGATGAGCAGGAGCAGGTGTCTCTCTTGCCTGCTGCCCTTTCTCATCCTAAGCCACTCCTGGAACAGAGGAACCAAGACAAGAATTAGGATAGGGACTTCCCAGGGGGCCCAGGTTCAATCCCTGGTCGGGGAACTACATCCGCATGCATGCCGCAACTAAGAGTCCGCACGCCACAACTAAGAGGTCCTCATGCAGCAACGAAGATCCCTCCTACAGCAACTGACTCGGTGCTGCCAAAATAAATAAATAAATATTTTTGAAAAGAAAAGGCATTAGAATAAATCCATCCCTAGAAGCCGTCTCTCACCTCCATGGAATCATTCAATTAAGTGAATAAAATGAACATGAGTGCATCCCACCGGATGATCATTGTCTATAAAGCATCCTCCTTCCTATCTACCTTTGTTTTCTAGCTCTAGGACTTTGCCGAGCCCCATCCCATATCTGGATGGTACAGAGGAGGTGATGACATGGAGGAGAGAGGAAGGAGATGGAAATCAAAAAAAAAAAAAAAGTGAGAGAGAGGGAGAGAATGAAACAGTGTAAGGTTGGTCACACATTTGTCATGAAGTCAAAGCCGAATCCCAGTGTTTGTGTGAGGTGGAATTATCTCATTCTTTTAGCCTGGGAGTCTCTGTGATCCACCAGTCAAGTATGTGATTGGATTTCAGCTCAACAAAACCTTAAATTACACACCTATTGTGCCTGAGCTAAGCCTAGTTTCACAGCAGTGGAGAAGGCTTCTCCCGGCCTCCTTGGCAGTGTTCGATCCAGCGCCGTTCTCATCCGCTGGTTGATGAATGAGTAATAGGATTAGAATTTCATCTTAAGCGACATGGTAATTGCCATGTTGGGTGCGGGGACAAAGGCTGGGGAGATGGATAGGGGCTGCATAGTGAAGATGGGCCTGTTGCCCCAAATGTGTCCACTGACATAGAGGGACAGGCCAAGGGCAGGGCCAAGTCCTGGGAAGAGGCCAGCTACATTTCCTAGGGGTCTACCAGGGTCAATGACTGTGCTGGGCACCTGCACAGGTGTATCTATCTCATCCAATGCTCAAAACTGCTCTCTGAAGAGTGGGAGGAGGCATCTTTTGGATTTTTCCTGTACCTATTCCCTACTTTTGGATACAGGACCTCCTCTTTCCATGGGGAACCAAACCATTCCCACTTTCAGAGAAGGGTTCTGATGGAACTAACTCCTGGCTCCCAGAGTGGTAATGTGACCATGCAGACCAATCAGAGACACCAGTGTTCATTGTAGAGCCTGTTGCCAGTACCCCCAGGAAACAGGCATGATCTTTTTTTTTTTTTTTTTGCGGTACGCGGGCCTCTCACTGTTGTGGCCTCTCCCGCCGCGGAGCACAGGCTCCGGACGCGCAGGCTCAGCGGCCATGGCTCACGGGCCCAGCCGCTCCGCGGCATGTGGGATCTTCCCGGACCGGGGCACAAACCCGTGTCCCCTGCATTGGCAGACGGACTCTCAACCACTGCGCCACCAGGGAAGCCCATCTGCTTGCCATCTTGTGCTCACGTAGCCATACCAGCTAGCTAGTCTGAATAGCTAGCTAGTTCATGCTGGGAGGAGGCCCAGCCTTCAAGTGGCTGTCCTCTCCCTTGTGATGGAATGCAAGGATCGTAGCAGTCACTGCAGAGGGAGATCTGAAGAAGATAACAGAGACAAGATCTGAAACTGAACGTTCCCACAGAAGGGAGATCTGGGAAGTCAGGTGCAACAGGGGAACAGCTTGGTGGCTGCTGAAGTGTCTCTGGAGATGTTGCCCTTTGGGGCTGTTGGGAGCTGCAATTCACAGCCCGCTGCTTCCGCCACGCAAGCCCTGGTCCCTTCCCACCCATTCCTTACCAGCCTCATTGCCTTGCTTACAAAAAAGACTAACAACTACATCTTCCCCCATCCGAGAGAAAGACTGAGGACAAGACACTAAGGGGGACAGTTCTCTCCTGGAATATGCAGGACAGAGATCCATCTCCTAGTCTCTCCATGCTCACCAGGTCCCCAGTGACCGGGACTTTGATTCATTAATTCAGTCATATATTCAACACACACGGTTTTGAGTGCCTTCTAGTTATCGACTTCGTTCCAGGCGCTGGGGCTACAAGCCAGGAGTAAACCTCACATGCTGCTTGCCTCACCTTTGATGGGACCTGTCCCCAGACCTCCTAGGGAGGTACACTGGGATGCTCCCAACCCCCGAATTTCCACCTCTCAGTTCATGCTTGGGTCATCCTAACCACAAGCATCACCTAGTGCATATGCCCTGCCCTCCACATCCCCGAGGATGACTCTAATCAAAAAGATGGACAATAGCACGTGTCGGCGAGGAGGTGAAGAAATTGGAATCCTCACACATTGCTGGTGGGAATGTAATATGGTGCCGTCGCTGTGGAAACAGTCTGGAAATGACTCCAAACGGTTGAGCATAGAGTTATCCTATGACCCAGAAATTTCACTCTGAAGAGAATTCGCCGAAGAGAATTGCAAACATATGTCACAAGAAACTTTTACACAAATGCTATTAGCAGCGTTAGTCATAAGGACCAAAAAGTGGCAACAATTGGAATGTCCGTAGACGTGTATTCAGTCTTAGAAAGGCATGAAGTCTGCATCCCCGTTACAACGCGGATGAACCCTGAAAACGTTGTGCTGAGTAAAAGCCAGACACAGAAGGCCTCACACTGTGGGATTCTACTTATACGAAATGCCAAGATTCGACGAATTGAGCAAGACAGGAAGTAGATTCGTGGTCGACAGAGGCTGAGACGAGGAGAGAATAGAATGTGACTGCTAATGGGCAGGGGATTTCTTTTGGGGGTGATGAAAATTGTTTGGGGGATGACGGAATTGATGGAATTAGACAGTAGTGATAGTTGCACAACATTGTAAAACAAAACCAAAACAAAACACTGAGTTGTATATTTTAAAAGGGTGGATTTTATGATATGTGAATCATCTCAAAAAAAACCCCAAACCCAACCCCAGCCATGACTGCCATAGAAAACAAACATTTAGCTGGAGAATCAGAAGCTGCCCCAGTTGCTTTCAGTCTTGGCTGGCATCAGCCCAGACGACGAGTCCTCCTGGAGAGGTCTGGTCCTTCGCGCTGAGGACCACAGCGTCCTGCAGACCCCACTGCCAAGGGCTGGCTGCCGGCAGCAACGCCTTTCCCTCCGCCCTCCTCTGCCCTGCGTTCACTGCCTGACGAGGCGGCCACGGTGGACACCGGGCATGTCCTTGGGAAGGACGTGGGGCGGAGGCCTCGGTGGCTTCCTGTCACCGACCAGCTTGTCCTGACTGTGTCATCCCAGGAAGGACAGAGGAGCACGGAACAACCACCAGTGCCGCCGGAGGTGACTTTTGTCACGACCCTTGCCTCCATCAGAACCAACACTCCAGCATGGGAGAGTCACTAGGCGTTTAGCATCAGTTCTTTTCCTTTTTTAAAATTATTTGAGGGAATCACACGGTAGTTAAAGAAGTGACCGGGTAGAGTTTTCTTTTATGCACAAAAGCTGGGGTAGAAATGCCAGGGAGTCCTCAGCCTGGTCCATTTTTTAGGAAGCCAGTTAACAAGACCCATCCCCCTTAGAAGCCGCTAATACTTTTAAGTAGCATTTCCCTCTTCCCATTAGATGCATTACATTCATTTTTTATTCTCTAGCTGTCATGGAGCTAGGGGGAAGAAAAAAAAGCTCAGTTCCCACATTCCCAAGGTTAAAGATTCTTTGCTTCCCAACAGAACTTCTCATTTCCCTCTCAAACACTCCAGTGCCCCTCACCATGCAACCCTGGGTCTTGTGTGAGGATCTCCCTACCCTAGGGAAGGATATGAAAACCCGGTGTTATGGGGGGGGTTGGGTTGGGAGGATAATTCTAATGACTGCCCGCTTTCCTTGGGTACCACAGAATGGCAGAGTCTAATGAGGTTGAGGCTTAACACAGCTGGCTGCCATATCGGCAAGGGATATTTCTGAACTTGGAAAATGATAACGTCAAGGTGGACTCACAGGGGTCCACGGGGGCCCCAGGCTCAAGGCCACTGTTCCCAGATGGGGGTCAGCCAAATGGGAAAAAGGATGCACATAGGTGGAAAGGTCTCCAGTCCCACATCGGGAAGGGGCGTTGCCCTCGACTCTGCCATTCTCCCCGCGGTCACCACTAAGCATCCAGTAGAGAGATGTTTAACATCTCCAACACCCAGGGGACGTGGTCAGGCTGGAGGGTGGGGTAGCCCAGAGCCCTCACTGAGTCCATTCGTTCCTGCGACGTTTCATCCTTAGAATTACGTCTCCGCTTCCAGGGACCTCACGGATAAGACAGGCACTTTTTACACCAGCTTGACTCTCCTTTCAGGGCAGGTGTCAAGTCCAAGAAAGATCACAGACGGGATCCACGTTAATGCTGCAGAATGCCACGAAAACCTAAACCTGGAACATCAAGAAGGAAACACGCATTTGTCGAAAAGCGTTTTTCAAAGATGTAAGAAAACCCTTGATGTTAACTCAGTCCCTTCTGTGAGTTTGTGTGTCCCCTGGATTTACTCTGTTTTCTGGATGTTCCAGGACGAGCTTCCAGAGGAGAAAAAGCCTAGAAATACCCAGACATCGAGCTGAGTTATTATGAATTTTACAACACATTCTCCCCTCAAACATCTATTAAACATCTACACATGCCAGGCCCTGAGCCAGACGTTGGGCTGTGGATGTGAAGCACACACACTCCCTGGCCCCTTCCAGCAGGACAAACAGACAGACATAAAAAAGAACAGTTACACGACAGCGGCGGAGGCTCTCCAATGGCGTTCAGGGTTTCTTGCGGACATGACTAGGCGCTGGGAGACGTGAGGAAAAGCTTCAGAGAGAAGCGTGAGCCCGTTGCTGTCAAAAGAGACTAAACTTTCGGGTCATATAAACCTGAGTCGCAATAGCAACTTCCAGGACTGGGTGACCTGGGGGCAAATGACTTAAACTCTCCCAGCCTGGATTTCTCCACCTGTAATAGAGAGAAGAGAACAGTATCTACCTCACAAGGCTAGATACTGAAGAATGAAATAAGCAACGCATGCAGAGTGTTTAAGATGGTGCCTGACACATGGTCAGTGCTCAGTAAATGGAATGATTGCTACAGTGACTCCCGAAAAATGACTAAACGTTCACCATGGGGCTGTAGACATGGGGGGATGGGTGGGTAAGGGAGTCGTGTGTGGTCTAGAAAGACTCAGAAGCCTGGTGCCCTTGGAGAATTGTGAATTGGTGAAGGGGCCCTGCCTCCTGGACCCCACCTCACCACTGCCCACCAGGCTTCTGTTTGTTCATTCCTCACCCCCCAAAGTCCATGGTACGTCGCCCACCATGTTGACTTCCAACCTAAGAAAACCTCGTCCCGGCTCTGGAGTTAGTTTCCCCATTTGAAGGAAAGCCCCTCTGGGCAGGGACAGTCTCCTGGACCCCATTTGCCCTGTCTGCCCAGAAAACTGGGCCATACATCTCATGGAACACCAGATTTAAGTCTAAACTGGTTCTGCTCCAGCTAAATTGGTGCGCGTACCCATTAAGTCCCCACCTCACGGCCTCTCCTTCCTGTCTGTTCAGGGAGCAGGTGGCCTGGAAGTCACGTAATGTGATCGAACAAGTGATGTCCAAAGAATGTGACCGGATCAGTAAAGGGAGCCTCGGGAGAAGCAGGGGGCAGGGCGTCCCTCCTGCGCTGAGAAAACTCCCCCTTCGTGAATGAGAGACTGTTTAGCTGGTGAATGACTTCCCTGAAGAAATTCTTCTGTGGCATGTCACCATCACCAGCTGGTGTTTCTTGGCCTCTGAAGCAAGATAATAACCATGTGGAAATGGCTTCCACCATCTTGTAGGAACAGGGCGCGACTTGTTACCTCCACACGCCCACATGGCCTCCACCCCTGCGACCCTCCATCCCAAGCATCTGGGGGGCAGCTCACTCCCGGGGCAGTTTCTTTAGCTTTACATCAGACAGAGAGGTTGGTGGCATGAGCCAGCCCCAAGACAAATGGCCACCAGCTGCCCACCAGCTCCCCCAAACACCACACCCCTCCTTCCCCTGCACAAACCCCTCCCACCCTCAGCTCCACCCCAGTGTATTTGGACACATTTGAAAAATCTCCTTAATAAATTACCACCCCTACATGACCTGACAACAGCCACAGATAATCCAGGGCTATTAGAAGCCTCGTTTATAACCCATCTAATTCCAGGTTGTGCAAATCCCAGCAAGTTAGGAAAGGTGTCAACCTTCCCTTGGTGAATGGCATAGCTTGTATTCACAGATTATATGTAATTGATCCAAAGATGTTACAGACATTTAAAAAACATGTCTCCTCCCTCCCAACGTCTCCCTCTGGGAATTCATCTGTAAGAAAACTACAGTGAACCGTGGGCAAAATAAATTACCACAGGTCTGTTCTTTGCAGCGTAGTTTATGAAAACAAAAACTTTAGAAACAACCTGCACAGAAATAGGGGATTAGCTAAACAAACCTTGGAACATGCAATGAGATACTCAGCAGCTGCACAAAATAGTATTGCAAAAGACAGCACAGTGATCTGGGGAAGATATTAATTATCTGTTGTTAAATGAGGGAGCGAAAGCAAGTTACAGAGCAATAGCTACAGTTAATTCCATTAAAATATTTTATATTCGTGCATTTACTTGAATAGTGTTTGAGAGATGGGTGTGCTTTGCAGGCAGACAGACAGGTTTGGGGTTTGAATCTTACAAGCTCTGCCACCTCGGGCAAGTTATATAACTTTTCTCTAAGCCTCAGCTCCTTCACCTGTAAAATGCAGAAAATTCTTACTTCACAGAGCCGTTGCGACGATCAAATAAGATTACCTATGTAAGGTGTTCAGCTCCACATCTGATACAAAATAAATGTCCTGTAATTGGTGATTCTTGCTATCATTGTTATGTAAAAAAGGTTAATGCTGGGTGGCAGAATTATAGGTACTTTTCTCTTTTTAAATTTTGGTTGTTTTCTGCTTATCCATCTCCCAGAAGATATGACCCTAGCAATGACCAAAAAAATTGTTTTAACTGTTAAAGTTGTTGGGGGACGGGTTATTTTTGCTTTTAAAGAGGGAAACTGGGACTCATGAAAGGCGAAGCAGGTTTGTGACCTCAGCAGGTGAGGACCTCAGCGCAAAAGGGCGGTGGGGCTCACGGGGACTCATATCCAAATCAGGGATCTGGAGGAAGCTGGGGAGAGATGGTCCCAGACATTTGGAAACAAGGTGTGAGTGCCTGGTGCCCCCGCCTCTCTTTTCCCTCACCCATCTCATCTCCTACAGGAGTTTAGGTGGCCGAAGGGCTTGCGCCCTGCGTGGGGTGAGAAGGGGATGGACAGGGTTATTAATAAAGGAGATGAAGGAGAAGCTGAACTGGGGGGCGCGGGTGGGGGGCTGGGGCGTGTCCCCAGTGAAAGGGGACTGTGGGTGGCTTAGAGCTAGTGGAGGTCAGTGCGTTTCAGAAAACCCAGATTTGATGGTCATTGCCTTGTCCAAAGGACCTGGAAGGTCAGAGACATAGGCTTAAAACTCTGCAGGTCTGGACTACTTGCTATAGTGTCCAAACACTCCTCGCCTGGGCTGCCATTTTCCAGTCCGCAGGCATCCTGGGCACTTTGGAGCCCCTTTAGTGAGACCTGGTCTTCCAGGTCACGAAAGGTGTGGCAGCAGTGGCTGGAGGCAGGGGAAGGGCTGGCAGGTCACTAAATCTGAAACAAGCCTCCACCCAGAGCAGAGTGGAGTCCAATGACAGGGACAGACGGCAGGGACCAAAAGCTGGGGTCAGACCCAGACCTGTGTTGGTGGTGGGAGCCGGGCTTGGTTGTCAGGCAGAGAAATGCAGAACACAGGGAAAGCCCTGGGGAGGGAGGAGCCGCCTTCCTGGGGCTCTGGAGGAAGGCTAAGGCAGGAGAGGATGCTGAGAAGAGGATGCCCCCTTCAGGGTGACCACGGTGAGGCCCACCTTCCCAAGCCTGGCCTGGGTCTCTTCACTCCCCAAGGCAGGAACTCAGTAGCAGCAGAAACGAGACCCAGGAGTTTTCTACCTGAAACCCTGGCAGCTCTGCTCGGCCCCCCCACACCACCTGCCATCTTAGGGAGAGCAACACGGTGCCGGAAACGCAGGACCGAAAGATAATCCCGGTTTCTCTCATCGAAGTGCCTTTCGAGTCTGCCCTTTCCCCCGACTCAGGAACAAGGGAAGGCAGATTCAGGTGGGGGAGTTCCCGCCAGCCTCAGAGTCCCCAGCTCTGGTGGGGTGAGGGAGGAGTGGGGATGGGGAGAGGCATGCCTGCCCACACTCAAGAACAGGCAACGCTGGTTACGGCTGGTCAGCGTTACAGAGCCATTTCTCAGGAATGTGGACCACTCAGACCCCTAAAACCATCTCCCTCCAGGCCGCTGCTTAAAAATAAATGATAAGATACCACTTCACACCCCCAAGAATGGCTATAATCAAAAAATGGAAAATAATATGTGTTGCTGAGAAATTGGCACCATCCTACACAGCTGGTGGGAACATGAAATGAAACACAAAATCATCATATAACCCAGAAATTCCACTCCTACGTAAATGTACGAAAGAATTGAAAGCAGGGAACTCAAACAAACACAGGTACCTACGTGATCACACAGCATTATTCAACAGCCAAATGTTAAAACAACCCAAATGTCCATCAATGGAGGAATAGTATTTTTTTTAATGTGGTCTTTACATGGAATATTATTCAGTCATGAGAAGGGATGAAGTGCTGACACACGCTACAGCATAGATAAATCTCGAAAAATCATGCTAAGTGAAAGAAACTAGACACCACAGGTCACATATTGTATGATGACACTTACATGAAATATCTAGTATAGGCAAATCCATGGGGACAGGAAGCACATTAGTGGTTGCCAGGGACTGGGCCAGGGTGGGGACTTGGGAGTGACTGCTTCATGGATATGGGGTGATAAAAATATTTGGGGACTAAACAGAGGTGATGGTTACACAGTATTTCAATGTGCTAAATGACACTGAAATTTAAGTATAAAATTGACATAATTTTCTTAAGTAAATTTCACCTCCATAAAAATAAACAAATCATAGCTGGAAACTTCTTCATGCTGGACCCTGTGTTTCACCCACATGATCTCATTTCATCCTCAGAACAGGCCCAGGAAACAGAGATTTATTGTCCCATTTTACTGATAAGAAAACTGAGGCTCTGAGAGGTGATATCATTTGCCCAAGGCCTCACAGATCGTGCTCTGCTCGTGACAGAGCAGAGAAGTTGCTCGCTGCGTGGACGCTGTCTCAGAATTGCCCAGAAATTCTTCAGAGTTGAGTAAGATGGCTCAGCAGGGTGCTGGGAACAGGCATCCTGACCTGGGCGGTGAGGGGTCAACAGGTCTCAGGGATTCCGTGCAGCATTGGGTGCTGGGATACTGAGAACGAGAGCAGGGAGCTGTTATGGCGAGGGAGGCCTGAGGTGGAGGATAGGCTATATGAGAATTGTGGGGGGCTGGGGCAGAGGCTGGGGAGATCAAGAACCCGCCCTCAGGGAACCAAATACCTTGGGTGGCTAACTGTCCTTGATCCTTCAGACCAACTCTGCCTTCGCTCTGCAACACTTGTGATGAAAACCTAACTCAGAACAGAGGCAAAAGAAAAGGAAATCATGCCGCGGAGCGGCTGGGCCCGTGGGCCATGGCCGCTGGGCCTGCGCGTCCGGAGCCTGTGCTCCGCAACGGGAGAGGCCACAACAGTGAGAGGCCCGTGTACCGCAAAATAAAAAGGAAATCAAAAGAGCACGGGCTTTGATGTTACAGCCACTGAGTGCCCTGGGTCTTTGAAAGGTGGATCTTCTCTTTCTCCTTCTCGTCTTCCTCCTCCTTCTTGGCAATCAGACCTAAGATTTATTGAGCACCTACTATGTGTCACGCCCTGTCCCAAACACTCAAGCTTGGATCTCAACCCTTTGATGCAGGATGGTAGCCACAGTGGTTGACTTGGCATCATCCAAACGTCCCTGCCAACCCCCAGCCCAGCCCACCTGAGCCCTGCTGTGTTTAATCTAAACCAGGCTTGGCCATCCCATCCCCCACGCTATCTCTAGAATCACGAATAAGCATGGGACCTGATTTCAGCCAATGAGGCATGGAGGGAAGCCTGGGTCTTCTGAGAAAGGTTTCCTTGCTCTAGGACGAGATGGTCCCTCCTCTTCCCCTGGACACTGTCACATCCGGATGTGATGCCAGAAGCTGCCTCAGTCCTTCCTCCTCCAGCCTGAGGATGGAGTTGATCTGGAGAGGGCAGAACAGAGAGACGGAAAGACAGCACTGAGCCACAGATGACACTAGGCTGGCACCCGCAGTTATGTGAAAGAATACATTTCCCGATTGTTTAAGCTGGTGTTTGCTCTTACTTGCGGCCAAAAGAATCCTTGCTGACAGATACATAATACAAATGAGAACTCTGAGGCTTACAGAGGTTAAGTAACCGGGCCAAGATCCCACAGGTGGTGGACTGGGATTCGAGCCCAGCCCATCTGGCCCCAGAGCTCCACCCTTCACCACTGGGAGGTGATACATACCTCTTTGAATTGTTGCCACTGCAAATAAAGCGTCTGGCACAAATGAGGGTAAAGACATCTACTGCACAGAAAAGGATAAAAATATCTGCCCCACAAGAGACACAAAGGGTCCAGTATCAGGCCTAGAGCAGAGGGCTGCTGCAGAAACATGAAATCCAAACCCCGTTTTTCAGCCCCGACTCGGTGTCCATTTATTCCCAAAGGCTCAGCGGCCAGACTGCTAACTTAGGTCCCTCCAAGAAGAGCACTGGTCTCCAAACTCTGGCCCCAGCCCTCCTGGGGCTGGCAGCCGTCCTAGACGTACCCTGTGCGTGCCCTAGCCCCACTCCCGTCCTACATGTGCTTCAGCGAGCTTGCCATGATCTAGTGCTGTTATCCACACAGCAGCCAGAGGGATCTTGAAAGAATCAGATCAAAGTCACATCACTCCCCTGCCTACAACCCCCTCACTTCCTTCCACTGGAGATGGAATAAAACCCAAACTCACAAGCGTGACCCACCAGGCCATACATGTCCAGCCCCTGCCCTGCTCCCAACCTCAGCTGGTACTAAGCTTCTCCTCTCCACTGTGTTCTCACTGGCCTTTTAGTTCCTCAAACCTGAAATGGTCATTCCTAGCCCAGGGCCTTTGTCCTTGCTGGTCCTTTAGCAGGAGCACACTCTTCCCCCAAGGTCTTGCCATCTCATCGTCACCTCATGTCCACGGTCAGGGCTCTGGAGAGAACTTCCTGAGCCCACCCCGTCTCCATCTCTATCATGCCACCCAATTTTATTTCTCTGTGTATCTCATAGGCTGCTCTGATTCGGTTTCTTGTTTGTATGACTTTATTTCTTTAGTCTCCATCATCCCCCTAGACTGTAAACTCAGTCAGAAATAGAGAGATGTCAGTTTGATCCACTGCTAAATCCTCAGCACCTAGAAGAGTGCATAGTACACAGCAGGTGCTCAATAAACACTCACGGAAGGAATAAAACTCTGTCTCCACATGCAGTGTTGCTGTCTTAGTAAGAGAAGCGATGCTCCTTGATGGGAGTGTTTATTATACTTGCTCTTATCTTGACATTTCAAGAACCTCGTAGTTGTTAGAATATACTTTTCTCAGATTCACAGTGAAAAGCACAGACTTTGAGTTCTCAGCTCAGCTCTGCCAGTTTCTCATGATGTGACCTTGAACAAGTCACTTAACTTCTCTCTGTGTGCCTCGGTAGCCCTGACTGTCAAACTGGGACGATTATTCTCACGGTGCTATAGCATCTGGTACACAGAATGCTCAATATAAAGGCACTGACATTGTTTGCTTGTTGGAATGTAAAAGAAAGAAAGAAAAAGAGAGAGAGAGAGAGAGGAAAGAAGGAGGGAAGGAAGGAAGGAGGGAAGGAAGGAAGAAAAGAAGGAAGGGAGGAAGGGGAGAAGGAGAAGCTGCATCTGAATCTTAGCTGCAGGTTCTGTGACAGGCAGCCTGCCTATGAGTAGACACCAGCCCAAGCCTTTCCTGTGGCTTCCCTGATAGGGTCAGGCTGTGCTGGTGCCCAGAACACAACACTCCCCGCAGGCTTAATCTGGGGAGTGAGTTTTGGGGCACTAGGGGGAGCGGGCAGGAAATCCACCCTCAGTCCCCAAGCTCTTAGCAGTGACGGCCTCTGCTAGGGAAAAGCTTCATGCCAGGATGAGCTGGGTCTTAATAGCTGCTAATTGGTCATAAGGCAAATGGGGGGAAGATATTAACGAGCAATCCATTTGGCTCCGAGTGAAGGGATTATAACCTAGAAGGATTTTATTGGTCTGTCTCTGCTTTTTAAGAGTTTTTATCTCAGGAGTGGCTTGGTCCTAAAATGGTCCACTCTGACCGGGGCTGTGTGATAACGGGGGAAAGATCTGAGGATCACAGGACTCAAGCACCTGCAGCCCACCCGTCCCATCTTCCTGTCGTCCTGCTGAGCATGGGGTCCTCCAAGGCCTAAGTCCACCCCACCCACCCATAGCAACTCAGGCCTTTCTTCTCGCCCACTCCCCAACCCCTCCAGGAGGCATCGTCCCCACTCTAACAGAGAATCCACCGTCGTTTACAGCTAGGGCCTTATCCTGAAGAGTCAGAAAATGAAACGCTCTCTTTCACCGAGAATTAGCACATCTAGCGCGCATGGATTACCAACTTTCTTTTTTCCTTCCTTTTAAAAATGGTTCTTAGAGCAATATATACTAATTAAAAATTCAACAGAAATATATAAAGTAGAAAATGAAATGAAATACACTCTCTCCCCTATTCTTACTCTTCAGAAATAACCACCATTGACATTTTGATGCAGAGCCCTCCAGATGGATGGATGGATAAATCTTACTTTGATATTAAGTATTTCAGAGATGAATATCCAAGAACGCACCATCCATCTTAAGAAATAAAACATTACAGACAAAATTGAAAGCCCTTGTGTCTCTCATATCATTCCCTTCCCCCCTCCCCCAGGTAACCTTTGTCTGGAAATTATTATCATTTTGATGCCCCTATTGTACTTCCATTACATGTACTTGTAGTCATAAAACAACATATAACATTGTTTTATTCAGTGCTACTCATTATAGAAACAGTATCATAGGATATGCAATCTTCTGCAGCTTGCTTTTTCCCCTTCCGCATTGTTTGCAGATTCTGCATATAGTTACATTGTGACGCTGTTTTATTCTTTTTTAACGCAGTATCGTATTAGTTACATTGTGACACTGCGTTATTCTTTTGTAATGCAATATCATATTTTATGGTGTCATTGTACCACAATTTATTTATACATTCTCCTGTAGAGAAATACTGGTGTTGTTTCTAATTTTTCCTTTTAGAAACAATGCTGCAGTGAACACTTTTGCATCCACCTCCTTGTGTACATGGGCATAATTTTCTCCGGTATAGAGCTAGTTGGAATATCTGGGTATATATGAGTAGCTTCCTCTTTACTGAATATTCACAAATGGCTCATCAAAATGGCTGCCATAGGGCTTCCCTGGTGGCGCAGTGGTTGAGAATCTGCCTGCTAATTCAGGGAATACGGGTTCGAGCCCTGGTCTGGGAGGATCCCACATGCCGCGGAGCAGCTAGGCCCGTGAGCCACAACTACTGAGCCTGCGCGCGTCTGGAGCCTGTGCTCCGCCACAAGAGAGGCCGCGATAGTGAGAGACCCACGCACCGCGATGAAGAGTGGCCCCCCACTTGCCACAACTAGAGAAAGCCCTCGCACAGAAACGAAGACCCAACACAGCAAAAATTAATTAATTAATTAATAAACTCCTACCCCCAACATCTTCTATTAAAAAAAAAAAAAGTCTGCCATAATTTGTATTCCTGCCATCGAATATTAATTAGTAGAATCACTTCAGAGAACAATTTGGCAATAACCTCTGCTGTATGAAAGTTTGTGTTGTTCCACATTCTCCACCGTCAACATGCTGTTGCCAACATCAAACATTTTCTAATTGACTGGGTGTGAACTGATATTTCATGGTTGCATTCATTGCATTTCCATGATTACTAATGAAATTGAGAATCTTTCGTATGTTTACTGACCCTTCCTGTTTCCTCTTCTGTGAGTTGCCTTTTCATACTCTTTGCCCAATTTCAATGGATAGATAGACAGATGGACGATAGGTAGAGAGAGATTTTAAAACAATTTTCAAAACAGCCCACCATAAAACATTTCCTGACATATAAGAAACATGTATAATCCGTATTCTGTGTAATATTCTGCAACATACCTTCTATACTCTTACTACAATTTGTACCTCTTACCAGGCTAGTACTTTTTCATGTTATTTTGCAATGGCATAATATGGGAACACTATGATTTATTAATCATTCCTCTATTGACAGACATTTAGATTATTTTTATTTATTTCCAGTACAAATAGTGAATATTTTTGTAGCAATATATTTAGGTATAATCACAGCTGTTTCTATGGAAGATTGTCAATTCCCTGTGAATCATAAGTAGTGATATATAAGAAAGAGGAAATTAGAATTCAATAAAAATTCAATGAAATAAATTCAGCCTTAAATCTCTTCTAAACTTAATTCCTCCTCTTAAAAAAAAAAAAGTTTAACAATTCAAAAAGTAAGGTGTGAGTAACTACTTTGGAAACGTTTGGCAAAATCTACCAAAGTAAACGGGCACCTGGCTATGACTCAGCAATTCTATTCCTGGGTAACCACCCAACAAAAATAAGTTAATATATCCATGAAAAGACATGTATAAGGAGGTACACAGCAACTTCCTTCGTAAGTACCTTAAAATTGGATATGGCCCAAGTGTGTATTACCAGTGGATATGTACAATAACATGGATGGATCTGAAGACATCATCGTGAACTGAAAAGGCCAGACACAAAAGAGTATATACTCTATCACCTCGTTTATATGAAGTTCAGGAACAGGCAAAACTAATCTATGGTATTAAAAATCAGGATAATGTTTATTTCTAGGGGTGAGAGTGTTGACAGGTGAGAGGCACAATGGAGCCCTCAGAGGTATCAGACGTGTTCTCTATCTTGATCTGAATCATGAATATATTTGTAAAAATTCATTGAGTTTCACCTTTAAGAGGTGTATACTTTAGGATGGACCTAGAGAGTATTGTGCTTAGTGAAATAAGTCAGAGAAAGACAAATACTCTGTTATCACTTATATGTGGAATCTAAAAAATAAAACAAATGAAAGTATATAAGAAAACAGAAGCAGACTCACAGATGCAGAGAACAGACTAGTGGTCACCAGTAAGGAGAGGGATAGGAGCAGAGGCAAGAAAGGGGTAGAGGATTAAGAGATACAGACTACTATGTAAAAAATAAATAAGCAATAAGGATATATTGTACAGCAAAGGGAAATACAGTCATTATTTAGTAATAACTTTAAATGGAGTATCATCTGTAAAAATATTGACTCACTATATCGTGCACCTGAAACTAATGTAATATAGTAAACCCACTAGCTTTCAATTAATTAATTAATTTCAAAGAACACTATAATAAATGTCATTGCAGCTAAAAAAGAGAGAGATGTATACTTTAGATTTGTTATGCTACAATAACTTTTTTTTTCCCTTAAGGAAACAACCTTGTTATTTTAACTTACCGTTTGTTTGGGTTCAGCCTCAGTGAAAGGAAGGAAACTGAGTTTATTGAGAACCTGCTAAAGCGCTAACCAATATACTAAGGAGTTTTATAAGTGTTTATAATTTTTAATTATGATTTTTAAAACTACCCCCATGACACAGGTATGACTGTCCCTTTGTCTACAGATGAGGAAACTGAGGCATGAAAAATGTAGGTAACGTGTCCAAGGTCATGGAGCCATTTCAGCTTGGCTGATAACCATTTGAATTGAAACTATAATAGCTAACTCTACGTGAGGCATTGTTCTAAATGCTTTCCATGTGTTACCTCATGTTATCTGCAGTGTGATTCTATGGGACTAGCACAATTATGCATCCCCAGTTTACAGGCGGAGAAGTTGCAGCACAGTAAGTCACTTCCCTGAGTTTGCACAGCCAGTAACTGAAGGTTCTCATTGCTGTATGACACGAGCCCCAGTTCCGAGTTTTCTAGCTCCAAAGCAGCGAGTGGAATTTGTCTCTTGCTGCACGACGCTGGGGATGCTCTCGCTCCAGTGACCCTGGCAGCTGTTTGCTTTGTTTCAAGATCTTCTGAAGGAAGCCTGTGCTATGTATTGACTTCTTTTTCACACTCACTCATCTGTTTAGAGAGTCGGAAAACAGACCCATTAAGCGTCAAAGCCCAAAGGTTCCCAGATAAATTAGCAGGCAGTTCTCCCCAAGGCAAAGGGGAGCAGGCGTGGGAGGGAGAGGCAGAATTCCCACTGTTTGCCTCTGCACAGAGCCAGGCCTCACCATCCCAGACCCCAGCAACCCCAGCACAGATAATAAACTAGCAGCAAGAGGCTTGTGGCCACGTGTTTGTTGCAGAATTGGCTCTTACCTTGGGACTACAATTTAATGGGAAATACAGCTTGATGGAGGTCAACTTTGGGGGGTTACGAAAAAGCGGCGATTTAAGTCAGCAGGACCAGTTAGCCATACTGGACAGAGGGTGAGTGGCAGAAACGGCTGTCTCACATGAGGGAGGAAAGAGGATGTCAAGAGGGGTGTCAGGAAAGGAGGGAAGATGGCTGGCCCACCAACCAGTTTACTGTCCAATGAGCGATCCCATTACACAGCCCATCCTCCTTGGTGCTGCAGTTTCCCAGCCACAGGGGTTCCATCTCAGGCCACAATCATCAGTGCCAGCTGATAAATCATTTCCACAGAGGGAGGAAGAAACCCCCACCACTGTACATCCCCAGCCCTCAGACTCACTCATCAGGGTGAGCCACAGACATGTGTCCCTTTCCCCGTCTCGGTAGGGTAGGTAGTTTCGCACGGGGTCCTTGGATGGAAGAAATCAGGCTGGGAGAAGAAGGAAGAGGAGCTCCAGGGCAGCACGGGGATTCTGGGCTCACTAACAACAGCAATAATAAAAAGCTCCGCCAGCACATATTTAGAGCCTACTGTGTACCAGGCCCTTTACATACGTCACCTCTAATGCTCTCCATGACCCTACACGGGGACTATGTCAGCCCCATTTTACAAAAGGGAGACCTGAGGCTCAAAGGAGATTAAGAAATCATTTGCCCCAAATTTTGGCCTGGCTAATTCCTAAGTTCCTCATTGTTAAGCCCACAGCATCCCTCTACAGAGGAGGAAGGAAGAAAGGAAAGAGGAGATAGGGAGAGCAAATACATTGGCATAATGCTTCGTAGGTAGTAAGTGCTCGTTGAGTAGTGGCTTTATGTGCCCGTTAGAACTGAGTTTACTCCTGATCGTTTCCCCTGGAGAGGGGCCGTTCTGAGCTCACCATTGTCTGGGGTCTCTCCTAGCCTGCACCAGTGACATTTCCAGGAGAAACAGTAGCTTTAAAGGAACACACAGGCCCTGAGGCTTCCCTGACGACGGTCCACTGTGGGAGAAGGCAGGGCGCCTAGAGGCCATTGCCAAAGCGGTGCAGGGCTGGGCAGCTTGAGTTTGGATCCAGCTTGGGCTAAAGGCTGCTGAGGCCGAGGCTGCCGAAACGTGCAGGAAATGAGTTCTGCAGGTGGGTCAGCCCTGCTGGAGAAGGTGAGAAGTTTCTCTTGACTGGGAAGGGATTCATAAGGCCTGGAAGGCTTCTGCGTGTCCGGAATGGGCCCTGAGGACTCAGGTGCTGGAGACTTAAGGAAAGCCAGGCTCATGGACCGCCTCTGTGTAGACACACCCGTTCAAAGTCCCTTCAGTGGGGGAGCAGGAGTGATTTTCAGTGATTATACCGGAAGAGGGTCAACCACAACTTCAGCCCAGCCCAGCCCCAGAGGCAGGGTTAGGCCCGCTTTGGCTGGTGAGGCCAGGAGTCCTAGGGAAAGACTTTGCTCTAGTCCCCAAAGACCAGCAGCCCAGACGCCAGCACAATACCAGATTATTCCCTGGAGGTGAAAATAGGCTGTTCAATTCCTACAGTGTGAAGAAGGAAGCCCGTTGGGGGGCCTCATATACTCTTAGTATATGAAAGGAAACTCGGGCATCCCAAAACAGAGCTGGCAGAAAACATGGCTTCTGAACACAGAATCGTTAATATGCATCATTTCCAAGTGATTACCTACAGCAAGGTCATCGATAGCCACAGAGCTACACCTGTCTGGTCACTGGGGTAATTTTCAGTTCTGACCAGCTGGAGTCTGCACCCTGATTATACTAACTGTGCAAGCTTGGGCAAGACATCTGGTCTCATCGAGCCTCCTCATCTTCTCCCATAAACTGCCCTTATTTCCACTCCTCTCGGCAACTTGTAATGTTCACTTAGCTGCCTGAGCAAAACTCCTGGGCAAAATGGTGCAAGTGTCTCACTTTCCCTGTACCCATGCTTTGGGCCCAACAAGAGGTGGAGTCCATATCCCCACGCCTTGCATCAGGGCTGCCCTGGGACTGGTTTTGGTCAATGGCACATGGCTATGTGATCGTGGTCCATTCGTTTCATGTTTCCAATCACTCTCAGCACCTCTGCTCTTCCAAGCCCAGGCTAGCCTCTTGGAGCATGAAACATGAAGCAGCACTGAGTCCACCTGACACCTCAGACTTGTGAAAGAACCCATCCCAGCAAAGCCACCTGCAGGCCCACAGCTAAACACAGACCAGTGAGTGAGTCCCCCCATGAGCTCAGAGCAGCAGAACTACCCCGTCAACCCAGAGACCCCATGAGCATGCACACAAAAACGTTTCTTGGTCTACGCGGCTGGGTTTTTGTGGTTGTTATGCAGCATCACTGGGGTCATAGATAACAGATACACTCCTCCGTATCCAGTCAATCACCAAATCGATGCCCAGTTCTAAGAGGATGACATTGGAACCACACCTCCTGATTCCAACCCCTATCTAGCTGTGCAAACTTGGGCAAGTTATTTAACTTCTTGGTGCCTCCGTTTCCATATCAAAAAAATGGTGTTGATGATGGAAGAACCTCCCTCATAAAGTGGTTGTGATGATTAAATGAGTAAATGGTGTAAAATGCTTAGAACAGTCCCTGGTGCATAGTTAATGCTATATAAACATTGGCTCGGAATAGTATGCTGTCTGCTAAATACATGATGAATCCACTTTTCTCTATCCTCCACTGATGTCATCCTAATCCAAGACATTCACTGGCTGCTTTTCTGCCCCCATCCTACTCCTGTTAATCCACTCTCTAGAAGGAAGCCAGAGAAATCTTCCCAAAGTGGAGACCCAGTTATGTCATACTTTGATTAAAAGGCTCCAGTGCTGTCCCTTTCTCCTTGGGGTAGTTTGAACTCCCCAGATGACTACAGGGGCTGCATGGACCCACCCCTGTTTAATTCTCTGGCTTCCTCTTCCCCGGTTCCCCACGCGTGTCATCAGTAATAATAAGAGTACTGGGAGCCGTATTGAGCGCTTCCTCTGTGCCAGGCCTGATCCTAAGCACGGTGTTACATTCTATCACTGGATCCTCAGGATTGTGACCACATTGTGTGATAGATATTGTAACCCCTATTTTACAGATCAGGAAACTGAGGCTTGACTTGGCCAGCATCACCCAGCCAGCAGCAGAGAAAGCATACAAAGCCCACCCCGGCTTTCCCGGCTTTAGGAGCCAGGCTGCTCTGGGAGGACACTTTCAAAGAGTTAGAAACCCTTGAGGAGGCAAAGCTCCTTTCTGCTCTGCCCTTGGCTTTGAGCCCAGGCTCCACTTGGGTCTCACTCCAGGAGGCATATGAGGGTGAGGAAACATCCTTGTCATGGTCATGGATTTTCATTCCGGAAAGTGCAAGGAAGCTGGCAGAGAGTGAGGAATTGCAAAGGGCAGCAGCAGCCTGGCTGGAATGGCAGTGCCTTGCTGACCCCAGCATCTGCAGCCGAGCGCCAAGCTGGCCTGCGCCTTATTTTCCCACGCACCTTGCAGCCTGATTCGTAATAGGCATTCAGCGCCACAGGTCACGTAATTAAAACCATGCTTACAGAGAGCTGACTGTGTGCCAGGCAAATTCCTGAAGCATATTACATATATGGGCAACTTGATACGGACCATAGGCCCGGGAGGTGGGTACTGTCACTGTCTCTATTCTATAGATGAGAAACTGAGGGTCAGAAATGATAGAACGTTTCCTTGGGCTGAGATTCAGACCCAGAAGTCTGGCTCTAGAATCTGTGCTCTTCACCAGTGCACCACACTACTTCCCAAAGGGCTCCACTGAGAAGCCCATGGGGGTGAGGGTGGGAGGGGGTCCCAAGGAGGAAGAAAGCACCTGGGCTTGGAGAAGAGCCATACAGAAAGGACCAGAAGCCCAGAGGCTTCAGTGGGGCACAGAGATCATTACTGTCACCAGGACCTACTGCTCTTCTACTTCGGGTCACGGGAAGAATGGTAATTCCTTGCCTCTAGGCCTAGTCATGGCCAACGAGAGGTAAGCAAGCTCAACTCTGCAGCCATCACTTCCCCTGACGTGAAGAACTCTGGAAGCTTCGTGTGGAGATGCCACTGGCATCAGTTGAGTCCCTGAGTGACAAAACACATGGAGTAGAGTCCCCCTCCTCCCAGCCCCACTTTCCACCCCAAGCCACGTCAGACATGAAGTGTGAGTGAGTAATAAACCTTTGCTTGAGGACAATGACATGCGACCTTGGAGGCTATTTGTTACTACATCATAACCTAGCCTCTCCTGACTGATATAAGCGGGACAGTCATGTAAGAAAGAAGGCAATTTCAGCTCTCTCCTACTCTGACAAACTTTAGGGGTTACATGTGGCAGGGAGGGAGGAGAAGGGGGAGGATTCTCGGAAACTGCCAGGTCTTGTTACTTATATTTCACTGGGAATAGTATGTTCTTTCTGCAGATGAGCAGACAGATCTTTCCAATCTGACCGGAACATGATCCAAATGTTAAAATTAGAGACAAAACTTAGCAGCAGAGAAAAACATCAAAACATGATCCTTTGCTTCTGCGGTAACTCCCTGGGGAGAGGGAGGGGAAAGATGGCAGCAACGTTTGGTTCAAATGATTTAGCAGAACCAGGATAAACACCTGCCTTCCACTCCACCACCCACCTCTGCTGCGCTGAACCTCTGTCTGACCAAAATCTGGTCTCCTTTGTCCACCAAGTCTGCTTCACAAATACATTTCAAGTTATGCCTTCCAAAACTTAATCAAGTACCAGAGATCTGCTGATATCACAGGCTGGAGACACTAATAGTTTGATGCTTAGTTCAATCTCCTTAGTGGAGAGAGGGGCCCTAAGTCTTCTCTCCACACCACCTAGTCTCCCAAGGGTTCCCCAGCACCCTTCCTCAAGCCAGGTTAGATCTCCCAAGCCCCTGCTTCCCAGCCACAGTCGGGGGCCCTGAACACTGATACCAAAGAGAGGGTCCACGTTGTACAACCACCCAGACATGAGAGCTAAGACCTAGAGGCTTGTGGAGGCTGAAGGAGATTTGTACTGGGGTTGAATTCAGGTTTGATGTGAGATTCTGACAGGTGCTGGGCCATCAACCCTTTAATAATTTGGTCCCAACTAGCTGAGCACCCAGGGAACCACCAACTGCTTCTGAAAGCTGCAAATTCAGAGGCAGGGAGAGGCAGAGCTCTCCTGAGAAGGGTCATCTCTGGAAAGTCATTGCACAGGCAGAGACACGGGGTGCCTCAGTATTTATTTCCTCTCTCTCCCCAGTTCTTCTTAGCTTCTGGGGACAGTGGAAAGTGAAGGCAGTCCAAGGCAAAGAATCAAGGGAATCAGGAGGTGGGTGGGCAGGAGGGGATGCAGAGGAACCTCTGCTCTGCTGCAGATGCAGTGCTACCCTCCAGGCTGCTAGTGTCCACCTGAAAATTGGACTCAGGCACTGATGCCCCAGCTTCAGGCATTCCTGCTCCAGATTCATGATCTTGCCCTTTCCATGCACTGGTATTTACCTACTGGTATTCACCTACTCTGGCTTAGTTGAGTGTATTTCAAAAGGAAAGTGAATCTAGTGGGTATTTGGAAATGGAAAGCCAGCATTCTCTGTCCTCAGTAAAAGGCAACCTTAAGAGTAAATACGACATTTTAAACTAATACTATTCAAGTCTGCTTCAATGCTGTTACCTACCACAGCCTCTGTGCCTGAAGCCTGCTCTGTTTTGTTTTTTGGTGTTTTTATTGTGGGAAGACACACACAATATAACATTTACCATTTTCACCATTTTTATGTGCCCAATGAGTTCAGTGGCATTGTGTCTTCTTATTGTTGTGCACCTATTACCAGCCTTCATTTCTAGAACTTCTTTCATCTTCCCAAACTGAAACTCCATATCCATTAACTAGTAGCTCCCTCATCCCCCCTCCTCCCAGCCCTATTTTCTGTCTTTATAATCTGTCTTTGTTTAAAGGGAGATTAAAAAGAGTGGGAAAAGTGTTAAGGGCATATTAGCACCAAACTGAAGCTCTCTTTTTTACTTAATTACAATTGAAAGAGGGTTGAAAAGCAACACAGTCCATGCTATGAAATTCTACGTCACAATGTCACCCAGTACCTCTCCTTGCAGGGCGTAAACCCTTGGTATTCATCCCACAGTTGCAAACACTGCATCAGTGGTCCCTGGGTTTCTCTTCTAGATCAATGGTCTCTTGACAAGCACACAATAAAATCAGAATCTAAGTCACCAGCGGGCAAAGGGAGGAGAATCATACCTCTAAAGGAGCCGTGATTTCATTTACTGCTCCCAACAATGCTGAGAAAAATGATTCCCATTTTCCCAAAGAGGAAACTATAGCTCATCCAGGCAGTAACTTACCCAAAGTGACACAAGTAGCCCATGCCAGGGCTTTTTGATCCAACGATAAGCCTCTGTCCTTCCCACCCCATCATACCGATCTCCATGGGCAAGTTTCGGCAGAAACCAAGCCAGAGATTGTGAACAGTGACAGGGACCATCAGTAGAGGGGCTGCTGGGCTGCTCTGTAAACACAGTCCTCACTCAGTAAGACTCCTGAGCAGTTCAACATCAGTCAGAATGGTGCGTGCCAGGGTAAGGCTCTACCTGGTGCACAAGTAGTGCTGTCACTCTCTGGCCATGGGGCCACCAAGCTGGCCCTTTAATGCATGCGCACAGGAGAGACTGGCCACCAGAGGATCGGGGGGGGGGGGGGGGGAGGTGTGTACCCTGCCCACCCTGCTCCTTCCTGGTCCTTCACACCTGCAAACAGCTGTGCATACTCACTTGGCATTTGGGGCTTTCTGTCCTGCAGGATTCTGATGCAGATGGATTTGACACAAGCACAGAGCAGCTCCCTCCCAGCTGAGCTCCCCTGTTTGCAGACTGTTTCCTGCATCCTCCCTGGACTGCTTACCTTTCATCTTTTGTGTTTGTTTAAATAACAGTCAGGTAGAGACCTCCGTTCAATATCTTCCGAGATGCCAGGATTGGAAGTGTTTCCCTTCGCTGCACCCCACCCAAGACAGCAGTTTCTGTGTTTGCAGTGGCTTCCAGGTCAGTTCTTTGGCCGGTCTCCACTGATTCACAAGTCTGGGATGGATCTATATGAATAAAGCTTGCACATTAATAGGACTCTCATGCATTTCCAGGCTGAGGGATGCAGCCAGGTTCCCGGCCTGACCCTTCAGCGGCCTGTAGCCGCGTTATTACCAATGCCCTTCCCCTCCCCAGTGGGGGATGGCTTGTATGCACTGACCCCAGAGACCTCACACAACACAAACATCTCAAAAGAGTTGATCTCATTCTTATTTTGAAAAATCTACCATTGCCTTCTATTCATCTTTTTGGAGGAGAGCTTTCCTTACTATCATGAAACTGACTTTATAAGAATGAGTCTAAGATCTATGTTTTGCCCAAAATGAGCTCACTGCCAGATATCGAGAGAAGGGTTCTCTACCAAGCAGTCAGGAGATGAAGCGGTGGATGAATGTAGCCCTCAGGAGAGGGAAACAGGAGTCAGGCTCCCGTCTGAAGGCCTCGTGTGCCCGGTATAGATGGGGCATGGGGCTATCTGTCTGCAGGTGTCTAGATACAGGGAGAGCCTCCTTCACCGCACTCCAGGGCCGCAGTGGCCACATAACTATGCCCTGGGGGTTATGAGCAGGGACCCTGGAGAAAAACAGGCCTGAGTCCAACCACAGTACCCCCTCTTGGGCCTCTCTGGCCTCAGTTTCCCCAGCCTTCCTGCAAAGCCCTTAGCCTAATTCTGGACACAAAGTAATCATGGGATACTATGGCAGACACGATCAGATGTCTTCCTCCCACCACTCACCCTGCCCTCTCTTGCTGGCCGAGAGATCTGACTTTGCTCAGGGTGGCCCTGGGCCCAGCACTCCACCGATCACGGCAGACTGGCTGCTAGAGCGTTGCACTCCAGCGTACCTTGCGGCCAGAGGTGGTCACGTGACTTCAGTCTGACCAAGGGCCAGAAGGGGACGTGTGCCGCCAGCTGTCTGGAAAGCTCTTCCTGCTTTAGCCCCTTCCCTTCCTCGACCTTTAATCTGGTGGCCATTTTGTGAGCATTTTGTGAAAGGTCCTTAAGAGTGAAAGGCCAGCGTGCTGAGAACAGCAGAAGGGAAGATAAAAAGGGCCCGGGTCCTCTAGGATGTGGTTGGACTCCTGGCCCGAACTAGAACTGCCCTCCTCCAGACCTCTCACGGTGGAATACGATTAAATGGGCACATTGCTTCAGACTGTTGCTCGGGTCTTATACTCGGCCCGGCTATTCGCAGCCTAAAGCATTTTCACCCATTGTTCCCAGACTTACCCATATTTACCTTCCTGCCTGGGGACCAGGGAAGAACCCTAGCAAAATGGACTTCCGAAGGAAGATGCTCTACACTTTTAAGATAATTATTTTCATGACTCAGTAGTTTCAGTGGTTCTAAGATAGCAGCTTCAAAACCTAGAGTAGGGTTTCCCTGGTGGCGCAGTGGTTGAGAGTCCACCTGCCGACGCAGGGGACGCGGGTTCATGCCCCGGTCTGGGAAGATCCGACGTGACGCGGAGCGGCTGGGCCCGTGAGACATGGCCGCTGAGCCTGCGCGTCCGGAGCCTGTGCTCCGCAACGGGAGAGGCCACAACAGTGAGAGGCCCGCGTACCGCAAAACAAAAAAAAACCTAGAGTAATCCCCAGCCTGGGCTGTGACAACCCAGCAGAGGCGGACAAGCTCTGGGCGTCTGTGTGGGAAGCTGGCCTCCTACCCACCACAGTCTGCTCCAGATGCCTCCGGCCCGGTGAGCTGAGGCAAGCCCCTTACCCCGCCCCCACCTCTATATGCCTCTGTTGCCTTGACTGTAAAAATGGGACTCAAGACACCTATTCCACAAAGTTGCTGACAAGACCCTTCTCCAGATAGGGCCCTTCTAAAGCAGAAATCAGCTCCCTGCCTACACCCCTGGGTCCAAAGGCCCTGCTCACGTCGCACCTGCCGACTTCCTCAGCCTTATCCCTTGCCGCTCACACGTACCCCTCTAAAGCCCAGCCACACTGAACTCTCGCAGCTGCTCGGACACACCATGCTCTCTCCTCCATGCCTTGACAAACACTGTCCCCCCTGCCTGGAAATGCTCATTCCCCTGCCCATCACCTGGCTGGTCCCTGCTCCACTTAAACCCCAGCTTAAAAGTCACTTGCTCCTGGGAGCTTTCCTTGCCCATACGCGCTCACACACACACACCTTTCTTTTTTTTTTTTTTTTGCAGTACGCGGGCCTCTCACTGTTGTGGCCTCTCCCGTTGCGGAGCACAGGCTCCGGACGCGCAGGCCCAGCGGCCATGGCTCACGGGCCCAGCCGCTCCGCGTCACGTGGGATCTTCCCGGACCGGGGCACGAACCCATGTCCCCTGCATCAGCAGGCGGACTCTCAACCACTGCGCCACCAGGGAAGCCCACACACGCCTTTTTTAAGGAACTCTGCTATCCATGATCTACTCGACAGCTGCCTTCCCCATGGCCTGTGTGCTGTCTAGGGGCAGAGATCAGATCCCCAGGCTCACCACTGTACCTCTGGCATCTAGCAGGGGCCTGACACACAGTAGGCACTTCATAAATAAGTTTATAAAAGGAATGAGCACTCACAGGAAGTAATATATGTAAAGAATTCAGCACAGTCCCAGGCACTTGACAGGCACGCAGTAAGTTCCCATCTACTGTGAGCACCCCAGCAGTGGTACAGCACCCCTCCCATGAAGCAATCCTTCTTGGGTCTGAATTCCAGCTGAGTGACTTATGAACTGCGTGACCCTGGGTTAGTCACTTAACCTCTCTGAGCCTCCGTTTCCTCATCTGTCAATGAGAACCCTAGGAATCACAACCTCAGAGAATTCTTGTGACAATTAAATACACTGATAGAAATAAAGTAGCAGTACAGAGTGAGTGCTGGCTATGATGGTGATGATTCTTAGCACAACTGTTATTATGCCAGAGCTATCCAAATGAGGGCTGGAGCAGGCCAGTCCCCCGGGGAGCCCCTCGCCCGGGTTCTCGCCATCATCCAGATTCTGCCACCTCCATGGCTGCCCGCTCCGCCCCCGGTCAGAAAGGCCACCTACCCAACCCAAGCCTTGCCCTCCGCCCGCCCCCAGGCTTCCTGCCCGTCCACCAGCGCTCACAGACGCACCCGCCTGATTGATAAAGTTCCTATCTGGTCATTTACGACCTGGCTGCTGAAGAGGCAGCTCCTGCCAGCGCGCAAAGCAATTAATCTGCAAACAAGCTGGGCAACAGCAGGCCTGGGCATTGCAGTCTCGGGCCATGGCCGCTCGAGAGAGCAGATAAGGCTGTGGTCGGCTATTTATTGTACATTTTAATTAAGTGCTTGTTAACGACAGTTATTTTAACAGTCATAAAATTACTGTTGTAATACATTTTGTTGGAGGGAGAATGGAGGGGCCACAGGACTCTATGAAAGAAACCACAGATTGCCTTCACTTTAAATCAAAGAATAAATTCTGAAGAGGAGGGACGGTACCATGGTCCAGGCCGAGACGCTAATGGTTATTTAATGCCCTCATCACTGTTTGTAAGTCCCGAGCATACGGCGCGGACACAACAGCCTCCAAACCCTCTTTAACACTTATTTGAGATGACAGGAAAAATGAAACCGTTTGTGCTTTCAATGGAAAAGCAATCATTGGTACATTATATTCGCCTTGCCCTATCATGCTAATGCATGGTAAAAATGTCACCAAATGTATTTAAGGGCCTGATGGACTGTTACCGTTGGATCCCTGGTACTGGACTGATTAATAAAAATCTTCAATTTGTATGTAAATGCAGCGAGGCCTCCTATCATCCACATACCTGCACCCGGAGAAAATAATAAACTGAAGTTTAATGCAGCAATTATCAGCATTTATGGAACTCTTAAAGCAGTGGCGGCCCTCAGAAGCAGGCGTGGAGGGAGACGGCTGGGGATGGGCGAAGATGCTCCTTCTGGGATGCCTGGCCTTCTCCCAGGGGCCAGCGTTGGCCAAGCCGGTCATGTCACACCATGGCGCCGGGCTCTGATCTGAGGGGTGAGCCAGGTGGAGGCCGAATTGTGGCTGCTGGCAAGGAGATGTTCCCGGAAGTGGCTTCTGTCCCACTAATCTCCCCATCTCAGGACATGTGTCTGTGACTTTCCCTACTTTGATTCGTAAGAACCCTAGGGAGTGTCAGACCACCTGCTGGGCCGAGCCAAGTGTGGGGATGAGAAAGAGATGCACCACAGGTTTGCAGGAACTTGATACCAGGGGACAAACGGCAACAGTGACAAGAACAGCCACTTACTACCTTGTCCCATATCAGGGAGGGAGCGACGTACTTTACATAGTATCTTGATTCCCATAATGTCTGTGCCAGAGACTGGCTCACTGGTCATCACACCCACTTCCTCTTCCTCCTGGACACACAGATAAACTACATTTCTCAGACTCCCCTGCAGGTAAGTGTAGTCATGTGCATTAGTTCAGGTGGGCTGAGTAGACACCTTGTGAGGGGATTAGACATGCAAGGGTTTCACTGGGGGAGGGAGAAGAAGGAAGCAGAGAGAGCTTTCGGGCCACATGAGGGTCTGACGCCTGTGGGAATAAAGTTAGGAAAACGGAGGATCTCGTAGGACAAGTCTCAGACCACATCACACCTCCAAGAAAGTTTCTGCCAGGCCAAAGGGAGGTCTTCAAGCTCGAGTTGCCCACTGGAGGAGTCCCTGATCTTACCAGAATGGGCCTAGCTGAAGACTTCTGCCATGATTAGTCTTTGGCTGGGAACAGCCCAGGAGAAACATGGGCTCCCTCCACCGGGATGTGATGGTAAATCCGGAAAGATGGCAGCTGGGGCCGCCTATGTTCCCCACATCAGGAGCCCTGAAAGGTGCAGCGTCATGGCTGCCACACCACGTGGCTGAGTTCCAGCCATGGAATGTGGGCAGGACTGATGTGTATAAACCCTCCCACGGGTGATCCTCCATGCTTACTTCTCCTTGTCCACGTGATACACACAAGTATGGGAACTTCAGAGCCATGGGTTAAAGAACCAAAGATGGAAGAAACCTGCCTCATCCCTTGCAGAAGAGCTACCCACCAATCAGAAACACCCATTTAGGACGCTACTTGAGGGAGAACTAATCTTCCATGTGTTAAGCCACTGAGATGAATGCTTCCTATGACAGCAGTTAGGTTAAGCATTAACCAAAGGAATATCCCATTCTCAGAAAGCAAATATTCTGATCTCCAGTTTTCAGGTGAGAAAAGCCAATCTAGAGAGGTAAGTGACTTACCCAAACTTATACACTCTGGATGTGGCAGAGCTGGGATTTGAATCCAGGTCTATCTGATTCTAGACACTGTTTCCCCTCATGATTGGCTGGGAACACATAGACCAGGAACATGAAAATATTTGAGGCACCCATGTGCCTTCCAGACATTAAAATGCTCCATTCCCCACTCTCCAGGGTCCCCCTGAAAAAGGAAAGAGAATGAGGCCCTAAAGGAGCTTTGGCAGGGTGGGAGTCTGTGAACTTGAGAGCAAGGAAAGGGTGGCAGGTATGTGTTTGGGGTGTCTCCCACTGTCTCCCCACTTGCTCCTCTGTCTTCAGGGCTCATGACAGCCAGCGACAGAAAACCTCATGAGCATAAATCAGTATAATTATTTTGGAGCACAATTGGACAATATCTACCGTCATTTTAAATATCGGTTCTCTTTAAGCCAGCAAGTCCATTCCTAAGAACTTACCCCATAAGAATGCTAGCACCAGGGCTTCCCTGGTGGCGTAGTGGTTGGGAGTCCGCCTGCCGATGCAAGGGACACGGGTTCATGCCCCGGTCCGGGAAGATCCCACATGCCGCGGAGCGGCTGGGCCCGTGAGCCGTGGCCACTGAGCCTGCGCGCCCGGAGCCTGTGCTCCCAACGGGAGAGGCCACAGCAGTGAGAGGCCCGCGTACCGCAAAAAAAAAAAAAAAAAAAATGCTAGCACCAGGGTGCAAATAATGTTTGCACACAGACTTACTGCACGTTATTTTATAGTATCAAACTTCTAGCTATACCCCAAGAGTTCGTAAATAGGATATTAGTTATATAAAGTATTATATATTCTCTTATTGATACATGAAGCAGCTACTAAAAAGAATGGGATAGAACTATAAGGACTGCCCCAGGAAAATATATATTAAATGGGAAAAAGTTACAGAACATTATTATAATATGATTCCATTTTTGATAATAAAAATTGTTATCTTTGTTAAAACATGGGAAAGAGTATGGAGAAATGTTCACCAAACCGTTAGGAAGAGTTCCAGCTGAAGGGGCAGGAATCTGATATCCAAAAGAACTATCATTTCCTATGCTATACATTTTTGTGATGTCATGATTGTTTATGATAAGCAAGGATTACTTCTCCAATCAGGATGAAATTTTTTAAGTATTTTTTTAAGAATGCTGGGTAGATGCCGTGACACCAGGAACAACATAGTGAAGGAGTGGGAAGTGAGACAGAGGAGGAAGAAAGCCCACAAAAGGTGGATAAATGGGTGGGTTGCTACTGTGGGCACCTTGGACTAGACCTCTCCTGGGACTTTCTGAGAGTGTGTGCAGAGCACGTCAGAGCTGTCCCACCAAGGGGACAGGAAGCTGGGCCATTTCTCCACCACTTCCTCTCCCTCTCTCTCATTCGCTGCTGCTGCTCCTAGAGGCGTTAACAGAAGTTTAATGCAGCAATTATCAGCACTGAGGCAACTCAAAGCAGTGGCAGCCCTTGGAAGCCTATTCCATCCAAAGACTGAGATGCTCCTTCTGCCAGAAAGAGACTTCAGGCAGGAAAGGCAGGAGCTCAAGGTAGAAAGCCATGGTGACCTCTGGGGTAGACAGTGAGGACGTGGGTGGGATACCAACAGCCTCTGCTACAGCGTGTTCTCCTGCGTTCCACCATGTCCCACAGGGCTCCGAGCCCATGCTAGGGACCCAGGAAACAAACACGTGGTGAATCCAACTAAATACCTATATATATATGAAATATTATATGTAGAGATTTTGACTAGCCTAGGAACACCTCTTCCCCAATAAAAGAGTTTTTAACCCTTTCTCTCAATTCCCAGTAATCTTCAGGACTCCAGAACAAAGACGCTAATAATATAACAAAAGAAGCCAATGACCATGCTTGGGAAGCCATGATTACATGCCAAGTACCTGCCATACATGATCTAACCCAGTCTTCATTGCCCACCTGTGAGGTGCAGGCTCTAGGTAACAGTTATGGTCTTGGCTGTGGTCTGGCCTATTGGTCGTACCCAACAGGCAGGTTGAGCTTGCGTTTAAGGTACGGGCAGGGCAGTAGCACCCACAATTAGAGAACAGAACGAAGGCATTCGCTAGACGCTATTTCAGAAATCATGGAGGTAGGCTTTAGAACTCAGCCTTGGTGGAGTTCTCTTCTGTTTTCAGTCCTGGCTGCATGCAGAATTACATTCCTGCGTCTCCTTCAGAGCTCTGGGCTTCTAAAGCTCTATGGGGCACTTCCTGGCCCTCCCACCGCTACTCTGACCACAACCGTGGAGGCTGGCTCCACGTCGGTTTCTGCCAGGTCCCTGCAGTTACAAGCAGACAGCCCTTGCCTGACTCTGCCGTATTCCTCTCGTTTCCTGACCTGGGACTTCTCTGACAGTGTGGGGCTTCTCGGGCCTCCAGGAGCCCAGTATTCACCAGGCTTGTGCATCCCCCAAATACCAGGGGCCTCTCTTGACCAACAGGGGTGGAGACTGGTGGTAAAAAACTCTCCCTTTCATTCCCCGGGGAGACAGTGATGTGACGCGGTCCCTGATGCTTCCCTGTGTTGGTTTTCCCACCCTCCTCATTTCACCCCTGCTGCTCCCTGGGATTTTCCCAAATAAACTACCTCCTCGCCAGCTTTTGCCTGGGAATCTGCTTTTGAGGGAGGCCAGGCGAAGACAAGGCTTTAATCAGAAATAATCAGTTCCCAAAGAGTTAGAGGTTTGAACTGGGATTTTTAAGTAGAAAGTAGAAATAGCTTGGCAGAGAGAAATGGGACCAGAGACCCCAGAAAGACAGGGAGAAAAATTAAGCCAAAAGAGAGAGGGAAAAAAAACAAAAAACAAACCCCTCAATTTTCCGGTTAGCCCACTGCTTTTCTCTCTTTCAAAGTCCCAAATTGCCTTCACTTTCTCAGAATTCCAATCAAGGCTATTCCAGAGGAAGCAATTTCTGCCCGTGCACGGTCTCCCCACCTCCTGATCCAGAAGAAGATCTCAACATTTTCGCTCAAAGAACCCCAGCGGACATCCGCAATTTAACTGGAAAAAGAAAACTAAATTCTAACCGCAGGTCACTGCAGCATGTTCCATCTGACGCAAAGGGTTCACTCACCTTCGGGACCCTAAAGAGAATGTGGCCAGGACACGGCGGGGAGTTTGTGACAAAGGAGGAGACAGTCAGGTCTCTACAGCAAATAGCCACTCACACAAGCCAGTGGGGCAACGGCAGAAACACACAACATTTCTCCTTTTCCCCAATGACACACAGACAATAATAAAATAAGACGTTTCCCCCAGATTTCAAAATTAATCAACTTTAAAGATCTCCTGGCTTCCTGAGCCACTGGCTCTGTCAACCAGAGCCACTGTTGGCCCTTCTTATCAAGGATGCAGTGAAGATGGGTCTTGGTCACGCATGCCTGCTCCCAGTGGGAGGTTGGGGGCTCACTGCTCTTGGTCACCACCAATGTCACCACACCACAAATTCAGGGCATAAGCAAGAGATGGAGTTACTGACTGAGGCAACCACAGCCCCCAGATTAGCAAAAGTTCTCAGGGGAAACTGAATCCTGTCATCTCTTTCTGGGGCAGAAGGGGAGCAAGATTTTGATTTTTGGTTTTTGTGGATTTTTTTGGTGGTGAAATACACAGAGCAGAAATTGACCATCATAACCATTTTAAGTGCACAGTTCAGTGGCATTAAGTACATTCATACTGTTGTGCGACCATCCCCGCCAGCCATCTGCAGGACTCTTTTCTTCTTGGAAAAATGAATGTCTGTACTCATTAAACACTAACTCCTCATTTCTCGTCCCCCAGCCCCTGGTAACCATCACTTTGCTTTCTGTCTCTACGATTTTGATTACTCCAAGAACCTCGTATAAGTGGAATCATACAGTAGTTGTCTTTTTGGGACTGGTTTATCTCACTCAGCATTGATGTCTTGAAGGCTCACCCGTGCTGTACTCTGTGTCAGAACTTCCTTCCTTTTTAAGGCTGAATCATATTCCATTGTATGTACCTACATTTTGCTGACCCTTTCATCCATCATGGGCATGTGAGTGGTTTCCACCTCTTGCCAATGGGAGTAATGCTGCTATGAACATACGTGTACAAATATCTGTTTGACATTCTACTTTCAATTCTTTGGGGCATGTGGGGAAGGGACATTTTTGTAACTACAAGTGGCCCCATGCTAAGCCGGAAGGCAGGAGGCAGAGCCGGTGTTATAAACACAGAGTTTGCTGTCAGAACTGGCTTCCAGTCCGGGTGCCACCTGCTACTCTACATACAACAAAATAGTTCACACTTGTTGGCCACTTACCATATGAAAACATTCTTCTCAGCTCTTCTACATATGGTATTAGCTTCCGTAATCTTCACAGCAATTCTATATGGTAGGTACTATTATTAACCCTTTTCACAGAGGAAGAAGGTGCATAGCAGCTAAGCAGTTTACCTAGATCCAAATAAGTCCTAGAGCCAAGATTTGAATTCAGGAAGTCTGGTTCCAGAGCCCATAAAATGATAATGTAATGAGAAGAAGAAGAAGAAGAAAAAGGAGAAGGAGAATGAAGAGAAGGAGAAGAAAGAGGAGGGAAGGGGAGGAGGGGGAGGGGGAGGAGGGGGAGGGGGAGGAGGGGGAGAGGAAGAGGGGGAGAGGAAGGGGAGGGGAGGGGGAGGGGAGGGAAGGGGAGGTGGGGAGGAGGAGAGGAAGGGAAGGGGAGGGGGAGGAGAGGAAGGGAAGGGGAGGGGGAGGAGAGGGAAGGGGAGGAGGGGGAGGGGAGGGGGAGGAGGGAGAGAGGAAGGGGAGGGGAGGAGGAGGGGGGAGGGGTAAGGGGAGGAGGGGGAGGGAGAGGAGGGAGAGAGGAAGGGGAGGGGGAGGGGAGGAGGAATAAGAAGAAGGGGAACAGAGAGGAGGAGGGGAGGGGAGGAGGGGGAAAATGGTGGTGCCAATGTTGAGGGTTCAAGGGAAACTGAGTCCCATCACTTCTCTCCTGGGGCAGAAGAGGGCCAACATTTTTTTTCATGTTGGTGAAAGACATTTCAGGATGGTGACGGTGATGACTTAGCCAACCCTTATTAGTGCTCCGTGTCAGGCACTGTGAGAGCATCTCTATAAATTAACATATTTGATGCTAACTACTCTCTGCACCAAACAGGGAATATATCATCAGGGAATATATCATCAGGGAATATATCATCAGGGAATATATCATTTCCCTGCTTTGCTCACAAGGAAACTGACTTTCCAAATGGCTTCATCACTTGTACAAAGGCACATGGCGAACGAGAAGAGTATCCAGGATCCAAACCCAGATCCTTCTGTTAGCAAGTCCTCCTTCATCTGTTCATTTGATCACTGATCTCGGCATGATTCCTTCTGTAAAGAATGAGGAAGGACTCTGTGCAAAGAGCTCATGTGTTCTCCAACCCTTCTAGCATGTTCTTTTGGCCAGAGCAGACATTCCAGGGACATCTGGCCGAGAGGCCATAAAGTGTGACATGTGGAAAGGAGGAAGAGGAAATGCCACAGAGGCTGCAGATGAGGAACAGATTTTGGGGCATTTAGACAGCAAGCATCTCTGCAGCAGCAGCAGGATGTGTGAGGACCAGAGAAGAGAGAAAGGGGGATTTTAGGAACCATAGCTCTAGATTATGAATTAGAGCCACATGGAAGTGTTTTGAGAGTCACAAGTAAAGATTCAAATCCCTTTAAAATTCTGAATACCTTTTTATTTTGGACTCTGTTTCTCTAAGTACCACACTGAGGTAAGACTGAGCCACATACTGCCCCAGATTATATCTGGGTTAAACCAGTTGAATAATAATCGTTTGTGGATACTCTAGGCGCCAGGCACTGGGTTTACGGCAGTAACTGAAACAGAGACGTCTCTCCTCACAGATCAGGAAGCCCAGCAGAGGATCGGCTTAAATCAGGAAATAGGGCTGCTCAGGGGTACTTGGGGTTCTGAGAGTATCACAGCTTCTTTCTCTTTCTTCTTTCACAAACACATCAGGGAACATCCAAGTGCACCCAAGCCGTACTTTTGTCTGGATGTCTGTCTTTAGGGCCTCTCCTCTGCCCTGCTCCATCACTCATGGCTGGGTCCTCTCCCACTCCTTCTCATGCCCCCTTCCCACACTCCCACTGTCCTCCCACTGTCATGCTCCAATCATGATGGTGAGTCCAGCATCAGCCCCTTCTCCCTCATTCAGGGAGATGAGAAGGAGTCTCTTACCCCAGCCCCCAGCCCAGGTTTCCATGACCCACTTGAGACCAAGTTGCTCTCAAGTTGCCCCCAAAGAAAACTGACGTTTATCATCAATCATCAGACCCAGTGCCCCCAAATGACTGCCGTTTGCCTCAAATTCCACTCTCTCCAGCCTCCTCTTTCCTCTTGCCTAGTGTTCTCCGGTCTTCAGAAACTGCCTTTTCATTTTCCAATAGCACGAATTGTTTTTCTCTGATTTCAAAACGTTTATATATCCCTTGCACGAAAATTGGAAAATAAGAAAGAGGACAAAGAAAATTAACATCACTCAAATCCCTCGACTCAGGGATCATTGTCATTCCCTAGGTCTTACAGCATTTGACGTCCACAACCATACTGGAAAAGTGGAGACGTGGGTGTTATTAGCTTAATATTATTTCACTTAATGGGTGACAAATCTGGGCCCAGACAGGTAGAGTGATTTACCTAAGGCCACAGATCAAGGTATCAGTACTTTGAAATGTATTTAGGATGGTGAATTAAGAATCTAGAGGATGGTCAGGGGGCTCTGGGACTGGCATGGTAGATCTGAGTTGTTAAGGCAATGTCCTAATTTGGGTTCCCAAAAGCAGAGCCTGAGAAAAGGACTGGGGTACAGGGAGTCTAGTAGGGGGCTGATCCCAGAAGCACAATGAAGTAGGGGGAAAGCGAGGCAGGGAAGGGAGGAAAGCCGCAAAGGTGTGCCAATGAGCAGCTTACCACTGGGACTCAGTCCCCGGGACCCTCAGAGGAGCCACGTAGACTCCGCTGGAGAATCATCTCACAGGTGGATGGGAGAGCTGGGCTGTGTACCCACACACTCCTATCCCCCACTGATTAGCTAATTATAAATACGAATATGAGTGGGACTATAAAAATCCTGCCTAACGTAATTACAGTACATGATATTCTGTGTGTGTTTCTCAAACGTATGCGTTTGTTGGTGGCAAATGTCTAAAACGAACCATGATCTTCTAGAACCTTCTCTTGGCATTTCTTCACCCTATGAAATGATGGAGGGGCTCATAACAATAGAAGTGGGGCTCCTCTCAGACTCTGAGAAGCCCTGTCTGCAGCTGCCCCAGGCCCTCCCTGCCAGTATAACTGGGACATCGGGTCTCCTGGGATGCTGGGAACATTCTAGAGGACTAGGCCAGGATTCGGGTTCTGCCAAAGTCTCAAATGCTCAGCAGTGGCTCTCTAGGCCTCAGCTGGGACTTGAGGCAGTGACTGGATCATCAAAGCACAACAGAGATGACCCAGGGTCAGAGCCCGATGACCTGACTCGGGTCACCAGCCCATGGAGCTCCCCAGAGCTACCCGGACAAGCCCTCTGCTGAAGGGCTACACTTCCCTCCGCAGAGGGCTTGAAGTCCAAGGGCCCAGCACTTGTACACTCTCTCCTTTTAAAGTGCTCTTCCTTCCTTCCTTCTGGCTTACACAATGGAGAAAGCCCCGTTATCATTAATCACCCGGGGGCCTCCGGGGACGGGAACTGCAGGATTTCTAAGCCCTGAAAGGCCCACATCGAAAGCAACTGCCCAATTTGGATCCTGATTTGCTCTCACCGAAGCCTCAGAGCCAGGTTCAGAACTTGTAAGATTCGGAGAAATGAGGGGGAAGGGGGAGGGGCAAGGAGAAACTGAGGAATCCTCCAGGCTTAGCCATCGGGGCATCTTACGTGCAGTTTCTTTGTTCCCCGCTCCAACAACCTGGCAGGACCAACTACGTGATCCATGGGGCCCAGGACAAAATGAAAATGTGGGTTCTTGCTTTTAGGACAGCAAGAGCAGAGCATCACAGCAAGTGCACAGACCTGCAGGCCCAAGAGGCCGGCCCTGCTCAATGTTTCTAAATATTGAGATATTTCTAAACTGATGACTGGTGTCCTTTCCCTGGGCTGTCAAAAATGCCGCCCACCTTCCCAATTACTTGCTTTCTCATATCCTTGTTTTATTTTATTTTATTTTTTTCATTTTTTTACCATGCTCTGAAAATATTTGTTTCAAGTTGTTCATGTCCCTGTTTGAATGAGTCCTCCAGGAGGATGTAAGCCCAGAGAGGACAGAGAACTGGCCAACCTTGTATACCACTGTTTCCCCAGTGTCCAGCACAGGGTGGGCCACGCAGAGAGCACTTAGTCGACGTTTGGTGATGAGCGGATGAGCCACTCCATCACCCTCACTCTGTGGATTCACAGGGCGAGAAGGGCTCAGTGCCAGGCTCATACCCACCGGGGAACAGTGTCAACCCCACTGCTGCTCTGCCTTTCAGCTCTAATAGCTACATTACGAAACCTGCACGGTTTGCCCTTTCGACCAATGTTACAGGAAAAGGATATCCTGCAGAAATTAAAGAAAGGTGGGATGTTTAACAAAACCCCATAAATAAGTCCCTGGCGTACCTTGATGACTCTGCCTGCCACTAGGTCCAAATGTCATGTTGCATTTCCAGTCAATGGTCAGAAAGGGAAATCACTTACAAATACCCAACCCCCGATCTCATTCCCCAACACCACCACACAGTGTCCTGAAAAAACTTTGGCAAACTGCTTAGCAGTATCTACTGAAGCCAAATATACGCATATCCGCTGTCCTATTCCTAGGAATACACACGACAGAACTGCATGTATATGTCCACCAAAAAGCATGTGGCAGAATGTTCCTAGTAGCACTATTCATGAAAACGACCCAGACGCCCATCAACGGTAGAATAGATAGATACATGATAAATGGGACCCTATGCAGTAAGGAGAATAAACAATCTACAACCACAAGCAAAAATATGGATGAATCTTACAAACATAATATTGAGCAAAGTAGGCCAGGATCAAAAGAATACATGCTGCGTGGTTCTGTTTTCATAAAGTATAAAACTAGGCAAAACTAATCTCTGCTGTTGGAAGTCGGGCTAGTGGGTATTCATGGGTGGGGGATGGGAATGGAGTGACCAGAAGACCCAGGGGGCTCCCGAGGGACCATCATCTTCTGTTTCCTGATGTGGGTGCTGGTTACGTGGGTGTTTTCACTTTGTGAAAATACATGTGTTCTACACTTATGATACATGCATTTCATGTATGTCTATTATTCTTCAATAAGAAGTTGAAAATGTTATTTGAAAAGGAAAAATCCTAAATGTTCAGCAAAGCGTGTTGTATGCATGAGTAGATCCCAAAGGGTAAGTGTGGTGAGTGACTCTGGTGCTAAAGGCCTGAGTATGACTCTTGGTTCCAGCTGTGTGACCTCAGGCAAGCTACTTAACTTCTCTGTGCCCCAGTTTCCTTTACCTATAAAATGGGGGAAAAAACAGTCCCTACCTCACAACGTCATTTTGAGGTTTGAGTGAGGTGATTCTTGTAGAGGGCTTAAAAATACACCTGGAATGTAGAGGTTGTTATATACACGTGTTCTTTTTTCTTTTTCTTTTTTAACATATTTATTGGAGTATAATTGCTTTACAATGGTGTGTTAGTTTCTACTTTATAACAGAGTGAATCAGTTATACATATACATATGTTCCCATATCTCTTCCCTCTTGCGTCTCCCTCCCTCCCACCCTCCCTAGCCCACCCCTCTAGGTGGTCACAAACCACCGAGCTGATCTCCCTGTGCTATGCGGCTGCTTCCCACTAGCTATCTATTTTACGTTTGGTAGTGTATACATGTCCATGCCACTCTTTGTCACAGCTTACCCTTCCCCCTCCCCATATCTTCAAGTCCATTCTCTAGTAGGTCTCTTTATTCCCGTCTTACCCCTAGGTTTTTTTTTTTTTTTTACATCTTTATTGGAGTATAATTGCTTTACAATGTATACACGTGTTCTTATAGATAGAAGTATGATGATAGAGGTAATAGTATATCCATACATAATAATAAGTGGGAAAGATGGCTTTTAAAATATGTTATATACTTATTTATATGCCTAAACGCTTACTTATGTGTTCTAAGCACTTTATATGTATTAAGTCATTTAATTTTCCTCCTGGCATTTTATAGATGGAGAAACTGAGGCACAGAGAGGTCAAGTAACTTTCCCAATGTCCCGCAATGAGTAAGAGGCAAAGCTAAGATTTGAGCACATGCTCTTATCCAATAAGTCAGGTGAAGATGGAACCTGGGTTATTATCCACACCCACGTGTTGACTGCCCGTGGAAGACCACGTAAAAACATGACGAGCCAATAAAACGATCTTCCCGACCAAGAGGCGAATTTAATGAGGGAAAGACACAAGCCACTGGAATCCTCTGCTGGCAAGAAGGAGGTGAGTCCACGACACTGGGAGGAGGAAAGACATAGTTGCCCAATTAAGATTTCACTCTCAGGAGTAAAGCCCCAAATGCAGACGGCACAGATGGGCACAGACCCTGCAAGAGCCTGGGTTTGGGTTTTCTTCTTTTTTCCTTCCCTTTTCCTCAAAGTTGAGAGGAGACAGGGATGGGGAGGGAGGTTAGAACCCAAACTCACCCCAGCATGCCAACCTGTGCCCTGCCGAGCGACGTGACTTGTCTACTGCTTCTAAACAGCTGGAAAAACGTCAAACTGTCATCAGTGATTAAAGAGGGATTTTCCAAAGGTTTCAAAAATAGAAATTCAAAACCTTATTCCTCTTGCAGAAGATAAATCCGAGCAGCATTCCCTGAACAAATGCATCATGGGACGTGGTTTCCTTGCTGGAGTCTCTCTTGGGGTTGCCACGGTGGAATCAGGCAGGCTTGGCCTTTGCTGTGCTTTCCTTTGCAGCTTGGCGGTTTCCACCCAACCTAGATGTGTGGGCACACATATGGAAGCCCAACACTCCCCCAGGATGCTATAACTCTGTGATGTGATTATGGTGGGTCCATCCGCCCACCTAGCAGGCTTGCAAAGCTCCCGAGGAGCAGAACGGTGCCTCACCCACCTCTGTACGCAAGACCATTACATAACCTTCAGGGCTCAGTGCAAAATGAAAATGTGGGCCCTTTGTTCAGAAGTTACTTAAGGATTTTGATTACGCATTTTGCAGACACATGGATGGACCTAGAGACTCATACAGAGTGAAGTCAGAAAGAGAAAAACAAATATCGTATAATATAGCTTTTATGCAGAATCTAGAAAAATGATACAGATGAACTTATCTGCAAAGCAAAAATAGAGAACAAATATATGGATACCGGGGTGGGGGGTGAAGGGGAGGGTGGGATGAACTGGGACATTGGGATTGATATATATATACTACTATGTATAAAATAGATAACTAATGAGAACCTACTGTATAGCACAGGGAACTCTACTCAATGCTCTGTGGTGACCTAAATGGGAAGGAAATCCAAAAAAGAGGGGATATATGTATACGTATAGCTGATTCACTACGCTATACAGCAGAAACTAACACAACATTGTAAAGCAACACTACTCCAATAAAAATTAATTTAAAAATGCAATTTAAAAAACCGTGCAAACAAACAAAAGTTACTTAAGAATTTCGAGATGGCAAGAGTAAAGCATTAGACAAAGTGCAGGGTGCTTCTAAGCAGGGGGCACTGGGCACAGGTCACCTGCCCAGGAAACCAGCCCTGTCTGCATTGTGGGAACATCATCAGCGCTCATTCCACACTGACTGAACTTACACCTTGCCATTATCACGACCCCCTATGAGTTTATTCTTCTGGTCCCTGGACGTTTTTGCTAACATTTTCTGAGTGCTTACCAGGTACAGGTATTATTCTTAGCACCTGTGTTAGTGCTACCTTTATATTATTATATTATATATAATTACATTATATTGATATTATATACTGACATATAATATATATATAATAATTATATATATAATAATAATAATATATATATATATAATTATATTACTTCCTCCTCAGTAAAAATGCCATGAGGTAGGAACTATCATTGTCACAGAGGAGGAAACTGAGGCACGGAGAACTGAGTCACTTGCCCAAGGTAAGAAATGGGGTTTGATTTCACCACGGAAGATCTGGCTACAGAACTCCCATGTTTTATTCTTCTTTGCATCCTCTCCCTTGTCTACCTCAGAAAAGGGCAAACATTCAATGGACACCAGTGAATTCCATCATACTGACAACATCGCTGAGTTTCTCTTCAGGGCCAGGCCCAAGGTCTGGCCTTGGAGAGCAGTGGAGATGGGGCTTCCTCCTCCACACACCAAGACTAAGGTGGAGCAGTGGCTGGCAGTCAGGGTTTGTCTTGGGGTGACATATAAATATGCCATCACTGGTATGACATGAGAACTGACCAATCAGAGTAGACCCCAAAAGCTCCGGAGGCCCCTGCTGTGCCTGCCTTATGCCCTGTGGTTGCTGGACCATTGGGCCAAGGAGGGGGGTGGTGGTGGTGGGCAGCTGGGGCAGCAGGAGAGCCCTGGGAGGCTCAGGGTAAGGCAATAGGAACATTTCCAGATTGTAACAACCAACAAACTCTTCACATACATAGCAGCCGAAATCTACCTGCTCCCTGCTCCATGATTACAGAATACTCCATTGTGTTTCCAAAGAATGTCCTGCTAATTCCAATCTCTAAAAACCAATTTAAATCCACAGACACTTGGCATACCTACAGAATGCCATCAACTCAGAAGTGCCTGAGGGAACAGTAGATAAAGGAATAAATGCAGCATTCTGGAATATGATTGAGACTGGGCCTGGCACACAGTAGATGCTCAGTTAACACCTCTTAAATGGAGCTAAACTGAAATCAGAAGCCCTACCCCATACCATACAAGCCCAGTTAGGCCCATTGTTCTAGATCCTAAAGTCATTGTATTAGTTATCTATTTCTGCAACAATTATTCTAAAACACAGCAGGGATCAGCAAACTTTTCCTTAAAGGGCCAGAGAGTAAATATTTCAGACTTGTGGGCTGTATGATGTCCGCTGCAACTACTCAACAGCTTCTGCTACTGGAGCCTGAAAGTAGCCCCAGACAATGAACATTCTCGTGTTCCAATAAAACTTTACAAAAATAGACAGCCAGCCCACCTGTAGTCTTGGAAGAACAAAATTCTAGCTTAATAAATGGACTAACGTGGTCTTTGAAGTTCACTTTGCAAGCTGTGGGTTTGAGGAGGGTGGTCTCTGCTCTGTACCGTCATACCATGGCCTTGGCGCCAGCCATCAGCAAATAAGGAGACTTATGGAGCTAGACCTCATTCCAAGTCCTTCACCTTAACAAGCATAGAGAGGACTTCCCTGGTGGCACAGTGGTTAAGAATCCGCCTGCCAATGCAGGGGACACGAGTTCAAGCCCTGGTCCAGGAAGATCCCACATGCCGTGGAACAACTAAGCCTGTGCGCCACAACTACTGAGCCTGCTGCGCTCTAGAGCCCACAAGCCACAACTATCCAGTCTGCGTGCCACAACTACTGAAGCCCACGCGCCTAGAGCCCATGCTCTGCAACAAGAGAAGCCACCGCAGTGAGAAGCCCGTGCACCGCAATGAAGAGTAGCCCCCGCTCGTCACAACTAGAGAAAACCCACGCGGAGCAACAAAGACCCAATGCAGCCAAAAATTAATTAATTATTTATTTTTCTTAAAAAAAAAGCAAGCATAGGGAGAGAGTGAGATGGACGTACTGAGCAGAATGGATGGGCAGAGTTTGTGCCTAAGGGAGTTGGAAAGGAGAAAGGAGGTGCCATTCAGGCTGAAGGGCTGAATTTCATGACCTCTCCTTCCACTGAGAAGAAGGAACGAAGACATATATTTTATTCTTTTTAAGTTCAATAGGGCTTCTTGGATCAGCTCCCCAGGTTTAGCAACATCACCAAATAAATATCAACATGCAGGCTGAGTATAGAAGTACTGAACACATGAAGCTCCCTCCCTGCCACAGGGCCTTTGCACATGCTGTTCCTTCCCTTTAGAACAACACCATGCGATAGAAATATAATGTGAGCCACAAATGTAATTTGAAATTTTCTACTGCCCACATTTAGAAAGGTAAAAAGAAGCAGGTGAAATTACTTTTAATAATATTCTTTCTTTAACTCGATCTATCCAAAATATTATCATTTCAATTTGCAATTAATATTTTAAAATGAATGAGATATTTTACATTCTTTTCTTTTCATACTAAGTCTTTGATATCTGGTGGTGTTTTACTCTTTCAGCTTATCTCAATTTGGACCAGCTGCATTTCAAGTGTTTCATGGCCACATGTGGCTAGCAGCTACTGTATTGGACCGAGCAGCTTTAAAATACACTTGCCCCCCAGAATTTCATGACTGGCTCCATCTTAGCTAAAACATCATCTCCCCACAGATTTGTGATTGTGCTCTCTAAAGTAACAGCTCTCTTACCCCCATCACATCACTCTATACATTAGTTTCCTAGGGCTGCTTCTGTAACAAATTACCACCAACTAGATGGCTTGAAACAACAGAAATTTATGGTTCTGAAGACTAGATGTCTGAAATCAAGGTATTGACAGGGCTATGCTCTCTCTGAAGGCCCTAGGGGAGAATTCTTTCTTGCCTCTTTCTAGCTTCTGGGGATTGTCAGCAATTCTTGGCATTCCTTGGCCTACAGATGCATCAATCCAATCTTTGCCTCCGTCTTCACATCACCTTGTTCCCTTCTGTGTCTATCTCTGTGTCTTTTCTCCTCTTCTTATAAGGACACTGGTCTAACAGTAGGGAGGGCAACAAAGCAGAATTCTGGTCTATAAACTCATGCAGGTAAACTGAACCAAAAAAGGCAAGGAACAGGTCTAAACGCCCATAGTTAGGTCAAGCAAACCAGGATATCTTCTCCCCCTACCCCAGCCTGGCTGCTAGCAGGGAAAATGGGCCCTTGACCCGCTGTATTTTCACTCAAGTTCTCTCCAAATATTTGCATGAAGCGTGAGGATCAAGGGGAAGGGAAAACCCAGCAGTCTCGTTGCCTTTACCTTTGGTCAAACCAGGGACTAGTCTTCCAGTATCCCGCTCTGAGCCTCCCAGCACCACCTCCCCCAATCCCCAAAAGACCCTGGTCTTCCTCCTAGAAGGATGAATATCAGATGGCGCTCCAGTCTGGGCTTGGTCAAGCTCTCTAAGCCTCAGATAAGAGCTAGGTCATACCCCAACTTTGTGCAAATTAGAGAAATACGCTTTTCCTCGAGTGCAGCCCTGAGCTGAGGTACTCAGTTTGATGAGCACACAAGCACTGAACTTCAGATCCTCCTCAGCTGGGTTCCCTTGTTCAGTGAGCATCCTGCACAATCATACATGGCCACCCTAAGCTAGTCTCTCCCTTGTAGGTCTGTTGTGAGAATTAAATGTGATACTGTGCGAACACGTTTAACACGGTTATTGGGTAAATAATAATAACCCAACATGTTATTTTTTTATCTTGAATATTTTACATACTCTTCAATAGACATTGGTAAACCCTAAACCAGTGCAACTTTTAGGGTCCTCAACATAATTTTAGATAGTGTGGAGACAAAGAATTAATTAACATTATTGAATGGTGAGAAACATTCCCTTTTCAGTTCTCTCATTTCTTCCAGAAAGATTTGTATTTGACACTCTCAACACTTGCTTATACACACACACACACACACACACACACACACACACACACACAGTTGGACCTCTAGAAGTCATTCCCAGGCAAGCAACATAGCTAACCTGTATTAACGTTGGTTGGTTGTGTTTATCTTTTACAATTCCCTTTTATGGTAACAGCCACTTTTCCAGTCACAGTAGTAGTATCAAGGTTTTTTCCAAAAACATGTATTTAAGTATTTAAAGTGAGTCAACGTAAGGGAAAATATTAAGCAAATAATCGTAGAGGTGGTAGCCGTGGGCTTGAAGTTTGGGGGACGCGATATTACACAATTCCAGACAAGGCCAGATTTGACATTTTTGCTTCTAAACCAAGTGCTCTCAGCTTTCCCAGTACGAAGTTGGAAGAGAATGGGGAGATTAATGCAAAAGTGTAACGTCCAGAGGTTCTCGGCTCGACCGTGTCTGGAACGGAGGCTTCATGCACTTCTGATTTTCCAGCAAGGAGTACGTCGGTTCCCTCTGAGCTCAACTCAGAGTTTGCGCCCTCTGAGCTCCTAACTTTCAGAAACCTTCACATCTTGGAGAGGCGTGCCTGCGTCCTGAGTTTTGCAGATCTTCTCTGGGAGGGACACGCCCCTCTAGAACGGCTAGGACCTCCAGGTCGGCTGAGCCCAGGCGGGAGCGGACAGCCAGGGGCCTGCGCACAACCTTCCCTGGCCAAGAACGGCCACTGCGCCCTCCAAGTTAACGAGTAGTGAGCGAGGGCACCGTACACAATGCGGCTGTGTTTGATCCCGCGACGTGTCATTCGGAATCGCAAACAATTTATTGCCATTAGACGATGTTGTCAGGCACTAATTTCCTGGTGGCGCTCCATCACGGGCATCAAAACATCAGGGGAGGGAATTCTGAGGCCCCTGGGCTGGGGGGCGCGAAGGGACCGTCGCGAGCCAAGCGGGGGTTCCAGTAATGAGGCTTTAATGAGAGGAGGGCCGCCAGCCTTTGTGGAGAAGCCCAAGGAGGCGGCGGCCCGAGCGGGCGCTCGGCGAGGTCACTTCCTTCCCCGGCCCTGAGCACGGTGAACCCGCTGAGGGCCATATGCGACCATCAGGCCGGGTGCCCACTGAGGGCACTCTTGGGCCCGCGACACCCTCGTCGGCTCCGAACTGCGGCAGGAAAAGAAGCACCTCCATGCAACAATGCAAACGCACTCATTACCATCTCGTCAATATGCATGAAGAAAATGCGCTAGGCTGGCCGAGCCCCATCACCCAGCTCTGGCCTCGGCATCCAATAAAGCGACATATTCATCTCCCAAGATGGATGAGGAGGGGGCGCCGCCAGGAAGGCAGGTCCACGGGGGGGAGGGGACGGATCCTGGAGAGGAAGAGCAGAGAAAATACATGCAAAGAACCTGAGAGACAGACCAAGAAATCGACGAAGGAAGGAAACAGATTAGGATGAAAGAAAGGGACGAAAAAAAAGAAAGAACTAGAAATGAGGGCGAGGGAAAGAGATGCAGAGTCAGAGGGAGGGGGGAAAGCCATAAATAAGGGAAGAGGGAGGGAGCAAAATTGAGGAAAGTGGACTGAAAAGTGGTCCAGAGGAAAAAAGAAAACGGCCAATGAGGGGATTAAGGAAAGAGAAGAAAAAGCAATGACCTAGAAATCGAATATATAGAGAGTGGGAAAGACAGACGGATAGAGACAAACAAAGGAGGGGGAGGGAGTGAAACTGCTCGAGTCAGGTGGAAAAGGATGATCCTGGAGAAGTAAAAAAAAAATAACGTCAGTCGCGCCGAGGGGCAGGTTTCCCGATCCTGGCAGTTCTGTGCGCTGCGCATCTCGGCTGCTTGGAGACCCAAGGGCGCGGGCCAGGTCGGGGAGAGGCAGGGGCGGAGTGGGGGAGCGAGGGGCCGGCCGGCGAGCCGGCCTGGCGCGGCTCTTTGGGCGGCCCGGCCCGCTCCGCTCCGGGTGCCCGGGCCCGGCTGGGGGCCCACCCCGCGCGTCGCAGCCTCTCCCTCGCCGAGAGCGAAGTTGGCAAAGTTTCTCCCAAAGTTTCCCCGTCGCTTCTCTGGACCCAGGGAGGGGCTCCAAGGCCCTGGCGGCTGGTGGGGAGAGGCAGTCCGTTATGGGGCGGCCCTGGAGGCAGCGGCCCCGCGCCTGCTGGGATACTCGGGGTCCGGATTCCTGGTCAGACACAAACCCCTCCCGGTGCGGACACCAGGCCACGCACTCGGGCGTCCACGCGGCTGCTAATAGCAGAGAGAGAGAACGCAGAAGAGAGAGAGAGAGAGAGGGAGAGAGAGAAAGAAAAAAATATTCTCAGCTCAATTTAAGTCTCATGGAAAGGGCTTACAACTGTAATTAAATCATTAAATTCTTGTCTACGCTTCACAGAGCGGAGAGAAATTAACTTCCCACCAACCTCATTTTCTATTTGAACATGAAATAATGATTTTCTGCCCGTCTAATTACAAAGCCAACATCTGATCAAGCCAGCATCCAGAGGGGATTATCGCATGCACGAGTATTAGACCTCATTACCAGCTTGAGTGCAAAATTATTACATCTTGTAATTGGATGGTGAGATTTATATACAGATCGGCCCGGTTTCTGTAAGATTGTAATTACAAGCTTCGTTGGTTAGCTACTTATCAGAACTTTGCAGGAAAACAAAACAAATGACTGAGGAAAACGAGCATTTCATTAACCTGTAACCCGAGCGCGGGGGGAGAGAGCGGTGGGAGCGTGCGCCAAGGCGTCTGCAGGAAGCCGAGGGATCGCGGGTCCTCACTGCAGCCCGGGGACTTCGGGCCTGGGAGGGAAGGACAGAAGATGGGCCTCGGCGGGTAAACTTAGGGCTACAGCGGCGCCCCCCGATGGGGACGCGTGGACACCGTGGGTCTGGGCAAGGAGGGGGCAGAAAGGGGGCCTGGTGGCTCGCGGCTCGTGTACACTACGCAGCGCAGCCCCTGAGCCAGATGGGCCGCCGGCCCTGGGCACACGTCGGGCCGCGGCTCCAAGTGCAAGACCGGGCAGCGCTGCTGTGAGCGCTAAGCGAGTGATATGGACGCCCCCTTGCATTCCCCACACTCTGGGCCGCGTTGAGAAAGCGTCTACAGCAAGCCTCCGAAGCGCTTTGTGCTCTGGGAACACTGGAAGAAAGCGAGATGATGGAGAAGGGTTTGCGCGCGGCGCGTTTTTGCGCGCATGCCTTTCCCAAATCAACTTCCCGTGCACCTGCTTTTCCTCCCTGTGCGAGTGTGTCACTTTGACCCCATCTCGTGGATTAAAAATCCCTGGAAAAGGCTCGGCTGTCCTTGGACCCGTGAGTTCAGTTCGGAGCCGGGCTCCACCAGCCTGGTGGAGTTGGGGAGCCAGCGCCACGTCGGGGCTCGGCTGCCTAGGACTCTGCGTCACGACGTGGGGCGCGGATCGCCCGGGCCATGGCAGGGCTGATCTTATCTGGAGACTAGGGTAGCGGAGAGACCGATTCTGCTCGAGACCTGGGGCGCTTGGAGGTATCTAAATAATAGAGGTTCTTGGGTCCTTATCTGGGTTAGAGGTTCACCTTCCGGGCCACGGGTGCCCCGGCCCGGCTAAGTCATTGAGAACAGCCTCGCCCCTTCCCTGGCCTCTTTCCCGCCTCCCGCAGCCCGACACAGCCAGGTCGATAGCTGGTTAAGGCGGACAGAAGCATCATCTCCGGGGCTCATTGTTCTCTCTTTTCCTTCTGGAAGAGCTGAGTTAAATAGCGGCCCAGCGCAGCCCCAGTTTCCCCGCCTCAGAATCTCGCTCTTGTCTCCTCGCGGGTCTGGCTCCACTACTCTGTGCAAACTCTAGGTTTCCAGGGACGTCGAGGCTCCGGGTCTGACACTTAGGAAACGCTGCAGGCAATAAGGTCACTCTCAATTGTGTAACCCTGAGATTTTTCGCGAGAAGGTGAGCCCAGGATTCCCTACGCCACTTCGCTGAGAGGTTTAACTGAAAACGAAATCAGGCGCCGGGAAAACATTGCAAAGCCAGAGCTTCCCCTGATATCTCCTCTCCTGGGGAGACTCCAGTTAAGGCCAACACCCGGCATCAAGCATAAGCAGGCGGGGAGGAGATTAGGAAAGCAGTCTGACCCAATTTGAGAAGGCCGTCCCTTAGTTTCCCCAATCGAACCCCAAACCGAGCTGCCCCCAAACTTTCCCTTGCGTTCCCCCCGATTTTCTCGGCCTTCACACCTACTGGAGCCGCCAACCCGTGCGAAGTCTGGTAGAAAGAGGCGGGAAGTGGGGTGGGGTCAAAACTGGGTGCCCGCGGGACTCCCCACTGGGGTTCCCTGTTGTTGCTGAGACCAGAGAGAGCCGGGGCCAAGATTCTACCATCCCTCCACTCTGGTGGAATTCGGATTCGATTCCTCTATCAATCAGCCCGCGGCGGCGAGTTTCCGCCTCCGAGCCGGGACTGGCAACTCCAAGGCAGTTACCGCCCCGGGTGCTGTCCCCGGAGCGCTCCTGCTGCAGGCCTGGCCTGTGCGTAGGTCGCCGCAGCGGCCTAAAGCGTTTAGCCCGAAGCCGCCGCAATACCGGGAATTTCAATCCTGCTCTAGGCTGCACGCCCTAATCCGTGAAGGTGGGCGCCCGGCTACTGGGATTTCAGGTTTGGTTTAGGAAATATCCCACTATAAAACTAAAAGACTTGCCTCCCATCCGCACCCGAGCGGGAGGGAGTATACCTGCCAAAAGAAAACAGGTTGGCGCAGAGACCCGGCAGCAGGACAAGGGGTAGTGAAACGAAGAATCTCTACGGACCGAAAATTCCAATATACAAACTTCTCCAAGGGCTCCCCGAAAGTTCCTGGAGCTTCCGCCACCCGGCTCCCTGCTCCTCCCCCATCCCACGCCAGCTTAGGGCACGGGCAGCCTCCACTTTCCTGACGTCGCTCCCCAGGATTCCCGGGGCGTCCACCCTTCGGCACCACCCCTACCCCCGCCATTTCTAAGACGGGATTCTGCACCCTGAAACCCGTGCGGCGTTAACGTGGTTAACTGCAGGATTTGGTCCTCCTGAGCAGGGGGCTGCTTCGCCTCCCTGGGCATAGAGACGGTCCTTAAAGACTCCCTTAGAACGCACCCCCGATCCCTCGCGCACTCTTCAAGCTCCCTCCCTACGCCTGAGAGTGGCCAGGAGTCCAGAGGTGCGAGCTGGAAAACGGACCCGGGCAGAGTAAAGCCCCAGCGCCTGGTCCAAGGTCTGGTCCCGACCCAGGCCCCGCGCGCCGGGGCTGGGGGAGAGGTACCGAGAGGCGGGAAGCGGGAGGGGCGAGCTGACCCTGTACTAACCCCGGTCCCGGCGCCTCTCGCCCCCCCTCCTCCCGCCGCGGGCCAGAGGGGGCGGGAAGGGACTGGCAGAGCCCGGGCTCCCGCCCCCGCCCCGCCCCGCCCCGCCCTGCGCGCAGTATCCGCGGGGGTGGGCGGCCTCGCCTGCAGGGCGCCCAGGCGATTGGTGACTCGCGAAGGAGACGCAAGGAAAAGTCGAATAAGAGGGCGCGACGTCAGACCCGAGATTTGGGGAAGGGCGAGGGAGGGGGGTGAGGGTGGGGACGAACACACAGACACAGATACGGGCACGCACCCCCAGCACGACACCCCAAATGTCCACAACTTTAGGCCGCCTTAGCCCGGGGCGCAGAGGCCGGGGATGGGGGTGCGGGGAGTGTAGTGTGAGTAGAGAGAAATAGGTTTTAAAAAGAAAAGAGTGAAGGGAACAGAGAGGGGAGAGAAAGGAGTAGTGAGAGAGGGAAAGAGAAGAGAAAGACGAGAGTTTCATAGCATCCAGGAAAGTGAAAGACCCGAAGGAGCGGAAGCGATCCTGGGGGTTGGTGGGGGGGGGGAGAGGAGCGCAGAAAGGGGAGGGGAGAGGAAGGGCGAGGAGGGGGAGTGAAAACTAGAGGAGGGCGAGGGAAGCGAGGCGCGACACAGCTCGGGGAGAGGAGGGCAGTGAGGAGCGAGGCGCGGGCAGAGGCAGCTCCGGCTGCCGAGAGGAGGGAGCGCGGCGCAGAGAGGAGGGGCTTGCGGGCCCGTAGAAATGTCAATCAGAGCCCGGAGCCCCGGGAATCTCCGCCAATCTGTTCGGACCTGACCTGGCTCCTTGCCTCCGCCGCCGCCGCCGCCGCGGAGCAGATCAATAGGCAAACGCCGAGCGCAGCGCAGCGCGGGAGGCAGCGCGGCCCCAGCCCGGCCCAGCCCCCGATGCGCGCCGCAGCCCGCGGGCGGCGCTGAGCTGGGCGGCCCCAGGGGCCGGGCCCCCTCTCCGTCCGTGCCCCGCGGGCCACCATGTCCTTCCCCCAGCTCGGATACCAGTACATCCGCCCGCTTTACCCACCCGAGCGCCCGGGGGCCGCCGCCGGCGGTGGCAGCGCTGGGGCACGGGGCGGCCCGGGAGCCGGAGCCTCAGAGCTGGCTGCCTCGGGGTCCCTGTCCAACGTACTCTCGTCCGTGTACGGGGCGCCCTACGCCGCGGCGGCAGCGGCAGCCGCAGCCGCCCAAGGCTACGGCGCCTTCCTGCCCTACGCGGCCGAGCTGCCCATCTTCCCGCAGCTGGTAAGTGGCCGGGGAGCCGCAGCGGGGAGGTTGGAGCTGGGGCGCCGTACGAGGTGTACGCGCGGGAGTAGACTAGAGGGGCCTGGGCCGGGAGGGTGGAGGCGGCGATGGCCAGCGCTCATCCACGCTCCCTTTGCGCGTGTCCCTTCCTTCTCCCTGTGCGTACAGGGCACGCAGTATGAGCTGAAGGACAGCCCGGGGGTGCAGCATCCGGCCGCGGCCACCGCGTTTCCTCACCCGCATCCCGCCTTCTACCCATACGGCCAGTACCAGTTCGGGGACCCGTCCCGTCCCAAGAACGCCACCCGGGAGAGCACTAGCACGCTGAAGGCCTGGCTGAACGAGCACCGCAAGAACCCCTACCCCACCAAGGGCGAAAAGATCATGCTGGCCATCATCACCAAGATGACCCTCACCCAGGTGTCCACCTGGTTCGCCAACGCGCGCCGGCGCCTCAAGAAAGAGAACAAGATGACTTGGGCGCCCCGCAGCCGCACGGACGAGGAGGGCAACGCTTACGGGAGCGAGCGAGAGGAGGAAGACGAGGAGGAGGATGAAGAAGACAGCAAACGCGAACTGGAGCTGGAGGAGGAGGAACTCGGGGGGGAGGAGGAGGACACCGGGGGCGAGGGCCTGGCTGACGACGAGGAGGACGAGGAGATCGATTTGGAGAACTTAGACGGCGCGGCCGCGGGGCCCGAGCTGGCCCTGCCTGGCGCGGCGCACAGGGACGGCGACCTCGGCCTGGAACCCACCTCAGACTCCAAGAACAGCGACTCCGACGACAGTTCCGAGGGCTTGGAGGAGCGTCCACTGCCTGTCCTGAGTCTGGCCCCAGTGCCACCGCCGGTGGCCGCGACTCCGCCATCACCGCCCTCGCCCTCAGCAGGCCTGGACCCCTGCGCTCCCGCACCAGCGCCCGCCTCGGCCCTGCAAAAACCCAAGATCTGGTCCCTGGCCGAGACCGCCACAAGCCCGGACAACCCGCGCCGCTCGCCTCCGGGCGCGGGGGGTTCTCCCCCCGGGGCAGCCGTCGCGCCCCCAGCCCTGCAGCTCTCTCCGGCCGCCGCCGCCGCGGCTCAGAGACTCGTCTCGGCGCCGCTGGGCAAGTTCTCCGCTTGGACCAACCGGCCGTTCCCAGGCCCGCCGCCCGGCCCACGCCCGCACCCGCACCCGCTCTCCCTGCTGGGCTCGGCCCCTCCACACCTGCTGGGACTTCCCGGAGCCGCGGGCCACCCGGCCGCCGCCGCCGCCTTCGCTCGGCCGGCGGAGCCCGAGGGCGGAACAGGTGACTGCGGAGCCCAGGATACGGAGGGAGGGGGCGAGTTTGGGGGTCGCGCCTGGGCAGGTCCCGGGGGGCGCAGGGCGCTTACCACTCCGCTCCCGCCTCCCGCGGTCCTGGGCGCCAGAATGGAGCGATCTAAAGCCCTTCCTTTTTCTCCCGCTTCCCGTAGATCGTTGTAGTGCCTTGGAAGTGGAGAAAAAGTTACTCAAGACAGCTTTCCAGCCCGTGCCCAGGCGGTAAGAGACCCCGAGCTGGGGTGGGGTGTTGGGACTGGCAGTCGGGGGCAGGGAAGAATGCGGAGGAAACTCGGGCTTCTGCCCCCGGGGGAACGCAGCTAGGATGAGCTTCTAAAAGGGGACGAAACATACTCCTCCGTCGTCGCCACGGGCCCAGAGATGGCTCGAGAGTCCCAGTCCAGACACCCGGGCGGGGCCCAGTGGACCTCGGAGCGGGCGGTGGCTCCGTGAAGCTCCACCACCTTCCAGCAGCGCACCTCGGGTCTTGACGCCTCCCGCCCAACCTTATAGTTAAAGCGGAAGACCAGCATCTACAGCTGGACCTCATTGCACATTGAGACGTCTCCCTTCCCCCGGCCTCAGCCCCGGGTTGGGTCTCCCAATGCTAGGCAGCGTCGGTGCCCCTAACTCACTTCCTTTGCTACCACTGCCTCTCTCTTGCAGGCCCCAGAACCACCTGGACGCCGCTCTGGTCTTATCGGCTCTCTCCTCATCCTAGTTCTTTTTAAAAACAAAATTTTTTTAAATCGTTGTAATAATTGTAAAAACCAAATCGCTCTGTATAGTTATGACTTGTAAGCATGTCCGTGTATGAATACCTAAAAAGAAAACGAAACAAAAAAAGAAAAAATAAAACAAATCTCCCCCCGGTCCTCCCCCGGTGGTTTCTGTACCCCACATTAGCTGAGTTTGTGAGGTTTGTTTGTTCGGTTGATTTGGGGGGGTGGAGTTTCAGTGAGAATAAGCGTGTTTGACTTTTTTTGTATATACAGAAAAATGTACATATGTGTGAACCAAATTGTACAAGAAAGTATCTATTTTTGGCTAAATAAATGAGCTGTTGCCACTTTGACTATAACCTGCCTGTCTGCCCCCGGAGGGATCTGTTTGGTGCTTTTCGTTTTGGTTTGTTTTACACCCTCATCCCCCCATGTTTGAAGAGTCGCCCGAATCAGCGGAAGAGAAGCAAGGCGAGTCAGGGCCCTGTAGTCGGAGGACGGCGGAGGAGAAGCTGGAGTGGCCGGGCTGGGGGCGCCGCTGGAGAAGAGAAGGTTGGAGAAGTACCTGGGGCGCCCGAGAGAAAGGGCAGAGGAGACAGGTGGGAAAGGGGGCAAGATTGCCTACAACGAGCTGGGAAATGGGGCCCAACTCCCCGGTCCACTGGAGCAACCGCGGGGCCTTGGGGCCTTCTCTGATGACGCAGCAGAAAGACTCGGAGAAGGATCTGGATGCCTCCCTCCCCCATTCTTCTATAGGCACAATCGAGGCTTTCTCAGTCTTACATAAGGGGCTGTGCAAGCTCCGCTTCGGGCCCCCTTCCAACCACATTGATCCCTAGACCCCTTATATAGATGCAGGGATGTGGGGTGGCAGTGAGTTGGGGGTGTATGCAGGAGCGGGGAATCCAGGGGTGCACATCCTTTCCCCTTGGTGACTTTGCCCAGCCCACATTGCCCGTTGGGGCTCCGGGCGGCATGTACGTCTTGGCATCCCAGTGGGTTTTGCCGAAGTGCCCTGAAAGGGCAGCTTTCTGAGGTCCCGGCGCCGGGGGTTCGGGCAGTTGCACCGGCCCAGCCGGGATTCCGGCTCCAGGCCGGACAGAGGGGTGGTCGGGCCGGGGGAGGGAGCCGGGAAATTTGGGGCTGGAGCTCCCTCTGCAGGACAAAAGGGCCGCTCGGCGCCTGCCTCGGCGGCCTCTCCAGCCAGGCCGGGCGTCGCGTCCCCTCCGCACCCTCTTTTTTCTCTTGCAGTCAACTAGCCTTGCCCAACTTTGACTGAAAGAAGTTGTAGGGATGCTGGAAGAGTGGCGCCTTGGGGGTGTCGTTTTTGCATCTCCTTCCCCATGCTGAGTTAGTAAATTTATAGGATGGCCAGACGCCTGGTTTTTGCCCCGCACAGTGGGACATGTCACAATCTCGCGGGTCCCCGGCAAGTTTGGGGAGCGCTTGCAAACCCGAAGTCACGGAACAAGGCGCCGCGTCATATTGTACATCTTGGAGTTTCGGCGGGAGCAGAGGGAGTCCGGCAAGGACCCACCCATGCGGGCACAGCCGCCAGCGCCGGCCCGGCTGACCCCCACGGAGGCTGGGGCCGTCGGCGTGACGGCGCCCCAGGGGCGGGTGGGAAGGAGGGTCTGTCTGCAGCCGCTGGGGCCCACCGGGGGCTGGTGAAACAGGAGCGCACACCCATGGAAGACGTTGCAAGGACGGGACTCGCTCTTCCAGTCCCTTACCCAGAGGCCAGAGACGTCTAAGGTTTCGGTTCAGGCTCCTTCCCAGGTGGCAGGCACAGACTTGTGGTTCAGCTCTGACCCTGGGCACAGCGCCCCAGACGTGGCGTCCGTTTCAACTGCCTGGGCCTTGGACCTCAGAGGTGGGACGGAGGCCTCGGGTATCTTTACATGGACAGCAGCCTGATAGCCCTTCAGGGAGTGCCTCACAAGCTTCATCGGAGCACAGGCCGAGTTCCCCTCTCTGCATCCTGGGAAACTGCGGGCAGACAGTGAGCTTCTCTGCCCCCCATTTCCTCATCTGTAAAATGGGAATAATGACACCTACCTGGCATGGTGGTTGTGAGGATGAGAGACAAAGCACGTCCAGTGCTGGCATGTGGTAGGAGGAATGATAGCCCTAGTTTTATCTTTATATTCCAAAAATCTCCAGCCCACTCCTCAAACTGCCGGTAGTATTCTGCCCTACCCCCTCCCATCAGTCATAAAAGCCGGGTGTCTGCATTCAGACATCTGAGGACCCAGCTGAACCCAGCGAGAAAGGACACTCTCCAGGGAGGAGTGCAGCAGGGCGAGCAGGTGAGAGAAGTCAGGCAGGCTTCCCACACGGACCGTCCAGCAAGAGAGGAGACCGTCGTCAGTCTGTTCAGAGGCAGACGTGTGTGAAGAGGCCAGGCCCAGCTTGGAGAGGTCTGATCGCCTGTGAGGTTTGGTCAGCATTTCAGTGCATCCTATTCTGGGGATATTAGTCCTTGGAGGAGACCAATCGTGCCCCACTGAAAGGGCAGGATGTGTGATGCCAGAGGAGGGTTGAGGTACACCTGGGAGAGACCCCCTGTGTGTGTGTATCTTCTCTATCCCATAGAACACATGGCCCCTTCAGATGGCCCCAAGTTGACCCCCATAACATAATGGGATCAAAATGAAAAGGAACCTCATAGGCTTTTCAGCTAAAAAGGGGAAGAGGAGACCACTTCTTTGCACCACTTTTATTTCACCAAGGAACAGATTCCTCAGCCACCTCCTGGGACCTCCTCCCCAAGTCCCCCGCCTTACGCCCTCCTTTCAAGGATCCTAGGAACTGTCTCTGTCCTTTATTATCTGGCCCTAAAATTTAAAAAGGAAAGAGGAAGCTAGGGAAGAGAGGGAGAGAAAAACAGAAAGGCAGAGAGAGAGAATATATGGGGATCTCATTCTTGGTCCTGATTAGGCTTCAGTTAGAAATAAAATATGTCAGTCACTCTGCCTGGAAGGGGTTCCTCCTGTCGGGGCTGGTTATGCAAAGCACTCAGAGGTGTGTGGGGATAATCAATTAGGTCAGAGGAGGGAGTATATGTCACTGCTTCCCTCATTATCTGCATGGAGGTAGAGGAGGGGGGCTGCTTTGCTGGGCCGCGGAGCCAGAGGAGAATAAAATTATCTCCCTAAGTGATGGCCCACCTCTGGGACCAGGACGTTCATGGTTTTCAGTTGAATTTATTTTTGGTTGGAATACAGCGAGGAGGAAGCGGGGTCCAGTCAGAAGGCAGCATGGAAGGGCCGGAGGGCTAGGGCAGCAGAGGCTTTGGGGAGAAGGAGGGATGTTCCAGCCACTCACCTGCCCCAGGGGAGCAGCAGGGAGAGGGAGGGCTCCTGGGCTGCTGTTCTCTGGGCACCTGGCAGGTCTGCTGTCTTAGGCCTGAGTTCTGGAAGGTTAGAGAGAGGGATTGAATATTTGGGTAGGAGCTGGATGTCTGACGTCTTCACTGGTTTGTTGGGAGCTTCTGTCAGGAACTCGCTTTGGGCCTAATTATTTATGTCCTTCTAGAAATGTCCCCCGCATCCTAGAGTTCCTGGTTGTATGGACCTTCTACCTCCATCAAATGAAAATGGGCAATTGCGGGTGTGTAAAAATTGCATCTGTGCTTAGAGCCACCTCCAACTTGAATGGGCGCAGGCTTCATCCTTTCTCAAGGCCCCGCTTTCACCATCTGCCACTTGGAGGAGATTGGATGAGACAAATTTATTCAAACTTTCTTACAAAGCCAACATTGTCTAGGGTTAGGCATGAATGTCGGAAGTGTGGGCCCAAAGATAATTATTGGGATAAGGAGGCCCCATAACCTTTCTAGTAACCACCTCTGGATCGTAATTGGCCACTGTCGTCTGATCCAGGCAGCCAACTTGACCATATTGAAAGTGTCCATCTATTGTGTGACCAACCTAGCTTTGATGCAGCTGCCGCTCGCCTTTGAACAGAAGCTCCAGCCCCTCCGAAGGCTCTCCTGATGGTCTGGCTGGAAAACCCCACAAGGCATCTCTTCCTGAGGGTGAAAGGGATGAGTACTCAGGTCAAGAGACCTGGAAGAGCTCCTAAGAGAGGTCCTCAACCAGCTGTCCCTCCCACTTCCAGGACAGATGGCAATGTCTGGAGACACTTTCAGTTGTCATGCCTGGGTTAGGGGTGCTACTAGCATCTCATGGATGGAGACCAGGGTTGCTGCTGAAGGTCCAGCAAGGCACAGGCCAGCCGCGTGCAACAAAGAATTATCCAGTCCAAAAGGTCAACAGTGCCAAGCTTGAGAGACACGGAGGTGAGGGAAGGGAGAGGAGTCTGGGGCAATCACGGAAGATAGTGTCTCCCAGAAACCACAGCTTCGTGGAGGGAAACATTAAAGCAGGGCACTAAGTGGGGCGTTTTTGTTCTTTAAAAACTTTTGGCCCTGGAATGGGGAAGTCGGTGTGAGGGAAACTCTGCCAGCCTGGGAAATAAAAAGAGCGGGTTTTCAACTCAGCCTGGTGCCCGGGAGCCACTGAAGGTGAGACGGTCTCAGGCAAGAGGGGCAGAGTCAGCCCCAAGGAGGATGTGTGTCTGCGGAGGTGGGGCCTTTCTCCCTGGGTATTTATATCAGGAACAGGTTATGGGAATATTGTCACAGATGAAAGCTTAACTCCTGTGGCTTTGCCTCAGAATCATCGCCACCTCTTAACTGCTGCCAGCCCTTCCGTGCACATACACGCGTCTATTTATTTACTTGCTTATTTTACCCGGGAGTGTGTGTGTGTGCGTGTGTGTGTGTGCACGTGCCCGCGCGTGTGTGTCCCGTGTCAGGGAGCCAGAGGGAGACAGAGGCAGGGTAAGGCCTTACTCCGGGGCTGACCGTGTAGGACGGGAAGGCTGTGATGTTACAGCTTTTTTCTTGCGTTCTCTCACTGCTCTAGGCGGCTAACAAGTGGGCCCACAGCCCTCGGGGCCCTTGGAGTGCACTCATCTGAGAGATCGTGCTCTTCTCAGCCGCTCAGATTTATTTTGCCAAAGTTACAGGGCAATTATGGAAATGCGCCCTTTGAAGCTGGGCTGATTTCTCTTTATTTTCTTCTCCCTGACAAAGCAGAGCTTCCCTGCCTCTTGTGGGCTTTTTTTTCCTCCCCTCTCCCTTTCCTTTTCCTCTTGCCTTTTTTCTGATAATTATTAGATAGTGGGAGTTTCCAGGGGTAATTTGAAAAAATCTTTTAAACAGTGATAAAAATACCTATAGAGTAAAAGAAACTTACCATTATTTAAATGTTACGTTGGGTTTTTTTTTTTTTTTTCTCTTTTTTTTAATGGGATTTGATGGCCAGGAGGAAAGAAATGAATTCATGATACTAAGAGACAGACCCCTCCTGCCCAGATCGTCATGGGGCGGCCCACGGCAGCCGGGCAGGCCACCGGCTTGGCTAACAGACTGTTCCAGTGACCTGGGGCTCCTGCTAGGCCCCTGGAATCGTAGCTCACAGATTTTAGCAGGACAAGCGCTCTGCTCCCCTTTGCTCACACCTCTGGATGAATAAGAGGCCCAGACTCGACAGGGCTGTGTTTCCTGGGCCTTGTACATTATTCATCACTGCAGCATGGAATCTGGAAGCTCTGTGTGAACCAACCCCATTTATTTCTCTCCTCCCGCCCCACTTTGCTTGGCCTGACGCTGGCGTGTGGAGGGAAAGTGTCTGAAGCCAGATGGTGTCCGCCTCAGTGCTGGCGAGGACTTCGAGGGGGAGAGTCGGCCTGTTTGGGGTCGGGGTGGGAAGGGGCCCAGTTTCTGTGTTTCAGAGTGACTTTGAAGTTTTCTTCGCCCATCTTTTTGTTTGCTCCTTCCTTCTTCCCTTCCTGTGTCTGGGGGGTGAGTGGCTCATTATCTGTCCACAAACTCCGACAGGAAGTCGCGTCCCCTTCAGGAGCTGGCGTTGGCCTCAGAGGCCTGTCCGGAGTGGAGACCATCTCAACTCTCACTTCCTTTACGCCACTTAAATAAAATCCAGTCAGGTAAATGGAGTGGAGTGCTGCTTATTTGATAGGCCCCATGGTGAGCACCTTCCATGCTTTCTATTTAATGTTCATAGCCGCCCTCGGCCAAGGCACAGACAAGGACATTAAGGCTTGGGAGAGGGGGACGGAGTTTCAGAAAGTCTCCTGGTAACATGAACATTCTCCATGGAGTGAAAGATAGCCACGCGGAACGTTCCACGTGGCGTGCTACCATCTGAATTAAAAGGAGAGTATCCGTTTGTTTGTACAAGAAGCTGGTAAGAGTGGCCGCCTTAATTTAAGGAAAGGACCTGGGCAGCTGGAGGTCAAGGCCCCGAGGGATATCTTTCAGCTTATATCCCTTTGTTCCTTGTGAACTCTGTGAATGAATATGTTAGCTCTTCCTGCTTGTTTTTAAATAACTAATATACGTGAGAGAGGTAGAGAGCAGTTTCTCTGGACCTCCCAGTGGAACTGAGGATCCTTCATTCACTCATTCATTCACTGAACATCCACAGATAGTCAGGAAGCACCAGGTCAGACTCCCTTGGTACAAATCCCAGTTCCATCACTCCCTAACTGTGTGACCTTGGGATACTGACTGCATCTCTCTGAGCTTTGTTTCTTTTAAACCAGAAAGAATAATTACAATTTCACCTCCCTCATAGACTGTTGAAAGAATGAGTTAATTCACGCTTAGAACAAACAATGCATCATGCATAATGATCTGTCTCATGCAGAGTAATTACTTAATACATTACGAATATTATTTTTATTTACGACAACAACAACCCTAGGCAATAGGTATTTTTGGCCCCAGTTTATAGATAGGGAAACCCAAGCTTCGCCCCTTGTTCAACTTGGCCAAGTGTTCTGACCCAGACCTCTTGGACCCTGATGCACTTGGCCTGACCCTGTCTTGGATGGGCCCAGCACAGCAGCTCTCACTGCAGCCCACCCTCTGCATAGAAGGCAGTGGAATGCAAGGGCATGGGAATGGCTGGGCCAGAGGGATAACTTGGAATCTGTTGCCTTTGATTTTATACTTTTAACTAAGCACAGGACAAGATGAGGGGCTCTGTCCACTCCTTTCATTCCATCTCCCATCCTGGTGGAATGGGCTTTCGGGAGAATTACACACCAACGTTCTGCTGTAAGAGGCCATCCATATGAGCACAAGAAAGGCTTGTCTTACTTCTATATGTCTGCTCCTCAGTGTGTGGTCCCTGGGCCAGCAGAATCAGCATCACCCTCAGAGCTTGTTAGAAATCCAGCCTCTCAGGCCCCTCCCAGATCCACCGAATCAGAAGCTGTTTCCCCAGGACTCTCTGGGTGATGAGTGCGCATCCTGAAGTGTGAGAAGGGCTGGCGTAGATGTTCCTTAGTAAAGCCTGTGGTCCTTCCAGAATGGAGACAGGAAGAGGCTCCGAGACTCCGATCTCCTTGGGCTGCACAGGCAGGAGGATACTGGAGGGAGGGAGGGCAGGGCAGAGGGTAAAGAAGGAAGGAATGAGAGAGGTCAAGGTGCCAAGTGCCAACCCAAGGCTGATTTTGCCAGGGCTGAATACGGATTTTGCCCCTTTCTCCATCTTCACACATGTTCAAGGTCGGCTGTAACACTGGGCTCCTCACTGCCACAGCCTCTGCTCACGTGCCCCTCCAGGTATTTCACAGCGTAAGGATATATGTAATTAAGAAATGTAGGACTTTTTATTAATTGTAACTGATTTCTTACAGCCTGCCTCACAGCTGATCCCCACTAAACTTGGGTACATCTCGTGAAGAGTGGGAAGGAGGGGGTGGGAGGAAAAGAGAGAAAGGAAAAGAGGAAGGAAGGAAGAGGGGAGGGAAGGAGAATGGAGGGAGAGAGGAAGGAAGGAAGGGGAGAGAGAGAGAGGAAGGAAGGCAGGCCAGCTATTCTGAATGGGCACAAAATAGGTAGGAACTTTTGAGGCCAAGGATTGACTCCTTCACTTATTTTTATTCATCCATTCATTCAAGAATATTTATCAAGGATAACGATATTTATTTTTATTAATTAATTCATTCAATAATGTGTCAAAGAGACACAACGTGAACAAAGTCCCTGCCCTCCTGAAGCTTTCAGTCAACTGGAAACACGTAATTTAATAATAATAACAATAATAATAATAATGCTGGATTATGAAGGATAAGAACAAGATGCTATTAGAATGCGTAAGGAAGTGGGGTATACCCTAGCTTGGGGTGGGACGGGTGGAGGAGGTGGGTACAAATGCAGATATGCATTTGAGTGTCCAGGTACACAAAGGAAGGAGGCCTGTAGCCTGGAGGGAAAGCGGTAGCTCTAGGTCTGTGCTATCAAGCACTTGATATGTGACTGGTCCTAACTGAAAGATGTAGTAAGCACAAAATACACTGTGGAATTCAAAGATTCAGTACATTAAAAGAAAAAAGAATGTAAAGTATTGCAATGATTTTATGTTTGTTATTTGTTGAAATGACAGTAGTTTGGATCTATTGGGCTAAATAAAACATATTATTAAAATTAATGTCACCTGTATTTTTATACGTTTTAAAATGCAGTTACAAGAAGTTTTTCAATTTTATTTATTTATTTATATAAATTGCCTTTCTAATGTGTGGCACTACTCCCAGGAGACTGAGATGCCAGGAGTCCACATGCCAACACCACTGCTTCCTAAGTCATCTTGAGCAAGGTAGCTTAGCTGCACTTAACCTCAGTGCCTTCCTCCATAAGCAAACGCTATGTGCTCAATTTAATCGTCCCAAAGACCCTATGATATAGATCAGGGATTTGAAAGCATCAATACTTTGTTTTTTCATTTCAGCTTCTGCTTCAGTGTTGACTGTCTTCTCTCCTCCAGGTGGCAGGTACACAGGTGTCATTAACTCTGTGGCCATGGCCTTAGAACTGATGATCCAAAGGGAAAGAAATGGTTTCTCTTGCTTTGTTTCAGTTGTAAAATCCCAAGGAAGAACTCTGATGGGCTCAGCTTGGGTCATGTATTCATTGCTGGTCCAGTCGCAACAGCCAGGAGTGGGGCAGGAAGAGGAAGAAGAAAAGTGAGGATGCTACAATCATAGAAATGGGGAGGGTGGGGGAGAATGTGTGCTGGGAAGACACAATCAATCTGTATCTACTACACTGGAGTGGTAGGGAAAGGGTAGAAGAGGAATAAGGGAAGGAAGTTCTATGAAGAGGCTTGGGAGGCAGGTGAGAAGGGAGAGTCATCAGCCATTTCACTGAAGGCCAGTCTTGCAGGTAACTGAACAAAGGCCAAAACCCATGGCAAGCAACGCCCCAGCCCTTCCAGACCCAGCGGTCTCCCTCTGATTACACATTGAGATGGACGTGGGTCATGCCACAACTTCTCTAGATTTCCCACCTGAGTATTTCTAGGAAAAGGGGTGAGTGAACATACAGCCTGAAGAATCTGAGGTCAGCCCCAAAGTGGCCCTCCACAAGAGTGCAAGTCCTTTCATGTCTCAGTTTTTCTCTTATAGAAGAATGCACATCTTCATCCGTGATATTTCCCTCTTTGTCTTGTTATAAAGGTAGTTTTTCTTATAAAGATCTTCAGATAAAATGGATAATTCAGCACCCTCATGTATCCTGTGGCTTTGATATCTCCTGGGACACTGCTGGGGACCACAGAGGTCTGGGGCCTTGATTCAAGAAGCTTGGGCACATGGGTCGGCAAGAGTTTGACCCCAATGTCTTGGAAGGGTGACAGAGACCAGATGGATGGGGTCAGACTCTTGCGGACTCACGTTTTGCTTAAAGTCAGTAGAACTTTAGAGCCTGACATGTTCCCTTCTCTTTAATTGTCCCTCTCTCTCTCTTTCTTCCCCTTTTTCACTTGAACCTGAGCTGGGGGATGCATCTTTGGCCTGGAGATAATCTTGGTGCTGGGTACCTCCCAGGGCCTAGTATTAGTGATTGCTCAATAGATATGCACAGAATGCATTGCTGCTTTGGAATTCAGCAGTCAAATTAGGTTATTCCTGAAAATGTATTTAGATGGTTAGAAAAATCACTTGCAAATATTTTACAAAATAAGAATTATTAAATATTTTCATTACAGGTAGAATTTGGGGAAAATATTTTAATAGTCATCCAATACAACAACTTTAAATACAATTGTAAGGTGTAATCATTATACAAGATAGCGAGAGCTACGCTTTGTCCGGGTTTGCCGCGTGTCAGGGACTTGTCATCATGTCTTGCTCTATAAAGTCAGCGTGAGATCATTGTTTGAAGGCAGCAGCCGCTCCATTTTTAGTTGCCCTCTGCCCTCCCCCTGCCATACCTGAGCACCCTAAATATATACCCAGTCTGTCCTGACCGCTCATCCATTATGGTGTCATAGGGACCTTTTATGAGGTCACTCAGTGAGGTTGGGCCAGGGTACTCTGTCATATGCTCTCGCTGATTTTCCTAAGATATTCCTTTAATGGTCACATAACAGTCAGGCCAGGAGGTCTCCACACCACGCAGTCTGTCCTCCCGGCAAGTCCCCTGACCTTTTGTGTCCTGGACTACAGCAGAACAGGATGGCATGGCCCAGCTGGAAATAGCACTTGGGAAAAGGCCATAGACTCAACCGTTTGCTCCACAGCACGAAGAAGGGCCATTGCCAAAAAGATAATTATCCAGAAATGTGGAACGAAGACACTGCAGGAGAGAGGGGCTGAGCAGGGCGGGGGGAGGGAGGGGACAGAAGGGCTGGCAGAGACAGAGCCCGTCCGATAGCAGAGTCCCTCTCCGTGGCCTGGCGAGCTGCACAGTCTCGGGGGCTTAGGAGGCACCAGGCACTAGACTTATCCACAAACTAGAGGCTTCTAGGGAAGTTGTCTCGATCTTTCAACCTTTCCAGGAAAGAGAGAGGTCCTTCCATCCCATCAAATTGTGGACTGTCAGACTCGCTCTGCGAAGGGAGAATCAGGGCGTCTCTGCTACAGGATGGTACAGGAGGAACCCCCCAGGTCATCTCCCTGGTCCTCGGATGGCACATGTGTGATGGGAGCGTAAGATGGGCTACACGTTTGCCTGTGGAGAAACCACAGCGGAATATTCTCTTCTTGCCGCCTCTGAGATCTTTGCCTCACAGGTTTTCATGGAACTACTGAGCTCATTCTTGGGCAGGGTCCACTCTCATCTAGTCCTCACGGACATGCTAATTACAGAAAAGGTGGCATTTCTCTTTGCTCTAGCAGCACCCCCTCGAGATACAATACATGGTTATTCATGGCACGTTATGGGACATCTCTGAGTTGATATTAGTATCTCCAACCCTGAGACTGTGTCACAGCACACACCAACACATAGGTGGAATATTCAAAATACTTAACAACTGGGACCTTACCAGCATCAGAACCAGCAGAAACCTGAGGCCTCCTGCTGTGCCAGACATTGACAGGTCAGTCTGTGAGTCATGGGAGTGGCCAGGAGGTCTGGGGAGTTGCCAGAGCAAAAGAGGGGACACTATTTACCAACAGGCATGGAACTATCTCTATATTTTAAAAATGGAGACAACTGGATATCCAAGTCCAAAAGAATCAAGTAGGATCCTTCCTAATTCCATATACAAAGATTAACTCAAAATGTATCATAACCTTAACTGTAGGAACTAAAACTATAAAACTCTCAGAAGAAAATACGGGAAAAAATACTTGTGACCCGAAGTAAAGCCTTCTTAGATAGGACACCAAAAGCACAAGTAATAAAAGAAAAAAATAAACTGGACTTCATCAAAATGTAAAACTATGTACTATAAAGGATAACATCGAGAAGGTGAAAAGATAACCCACGGAACGGGGTGGAAATATTTGCAACTTATATATCTGATGAGAGAATTGTATCTGGAATATATATTAAAACACTATTTCAACTCAATAATAAAAGACAAATAACCCAATTTAAAAGTGGGCCAAGGATCTGAATATACATTTCTCCAAAGATGATACATAAATGACCAATAAGCACATGAAAAGATGCTTAACATGATTAGTCATTAGAAAAATGCAAATCAAAACCACAATGAGGGCTTCCCTGGTGGCGCAGTGGTTGAAAGTCCGCCTGCCGATGCAGGGGACACGGGTTTGTGCCCCAGTCCGGGAAGATCCCACATGCCGCGGAGTGGCTGGGCCAGTGAGCCATGGCCGCTGAGCCTGTGCATCCGGAGCCTGTGCTCCTCAACGGGAGAGGCCACAACAGTGAGAGGCCCGCATATCGCAAAAAAAAAAAGAAAAGAAAAAAACCCAACACAATGAGTTGTCACTTCACATCCATTAGGATAGCTATAATAAAAAAAAAAATGGACAATAACAAGTATTTGTGAGGATGTGGAGAAATTGTCACCTTAATATTGATACATTTGCGGTAATATAAAATGGGGCAACCCTTTTAAAAACCAGTTTGACAGTTATTTAAAAAGTTAAACATAGTTTCTGTATGACCCAGAAATTTCATTCCTAGATACATGCTCAAGAGAAATGAAAACACACATCCACAAAAGCTTGTCCATGAATGTTCATAGCAGTGTTATTAATAAGAGCCAAAAAGTGGAAACAGCCCAAATGTTCCTCTGCTGATGAATGGATGAACAAAACGTTGTCTAACCAAATAACAGAATACTGTTTGTTTGGCTTTAAAAAGGAATGAAGTACTGATACATGCGACAGCATGGATGAACCTTAAAAACATGCTCAGTGAAAGAAGCTCACCCTAAAACATCACATGTTGCATAATTCCATTTATCTGAAATATCCAGGATAAGCAAATCTATAGAGACAGAAAGTCAATTAGTGGTTTCCTAGGGTTGTAAGGGCCGGGCAGATGTGGGGAGTGATGGCTAATGAGTACAGGATTTCTTTCTGGAGTGATGAAAATGTTCTAAAATTGATTGTGGTGATGATTGCACAACTCTGTGAGTATATTAAAGCCACTGCACACTGTACCTTTTAATGAGCTAATTACAATTCATGTGAGTTGTATCTCAAAAGCTGTTGGATATGCCCCACTGGCCAACACACAAACATACTATTTAAAGACACTCCCCAAAATGTTCAGACATGCGCTCGCACACACACACACACACACACACACACACACACACACACACACAAACCAGACACAAACACAAGAAGAAAAACAATTGAGAGAACTAGGTCAACACAAATAGCTGTGAACCTTCTCCTCCAAAACTGGTAATGGTGAGTGAATTTTTTTGCAGAGTTTTGGCATAAAAAGTCCTGCTGGAAGTACTTACAGATAATTTTAACCCCCCCCCAACAAAAAAATAAGAAGCTTTTGTACCCTCAAATAATGATGTTCTGGAGCGTTCTTATTTGGAAAGCTCCCTGGGTTGTGCTCATATCTCTATTATCACAGTAATAAGACTGCAAGTGGTTGTATTTGAAGGAGGACCTGCATGGGGTTTATGAAAGCCTGGTGCTGTTTCCCCCTCAGAAAGCAGATGACTTTCCCTCCACACCAGCAAACTGCTGTTGCCTGACACTCACTAAGGAGAGGCAGAGGAAGAAGATGCTTTCTGGAAAATTACAGCACCATGGTCCAGGAAAGATGGAAGCTTGAGTGACACCCCGCAGGCCAGGCCAGGAAGCCCTGAGTTACACACCGTGTGGGAAAGACTGGGGGAAGAATATTTGCCAGGCAGGTTAAACCCACATCTTTATCCAGAGGGCCGTGAAATCTATCAAATGCGCTGGCTGGTTAAATGCAATTCCAGGGAAGATGAGTTTGGGTTCAGGAAAGCAACGTGGCCTTCCCAGTGGCACATCCTTTGCACTGCTGCACAAAATCGCCACTGTCAAATCCTGCTACCATCTAACATTTTTTGAGCATTGTAATAAACACCTATATGCTTATCTCGTTTAATCCTCAAAACCACTCAATAACGTCAGTGCTATCGTCATGCCCACGTTGCAGGTGGGGAACTGAGGTCCAAAGGGCAGAGTGAAGTTTTGAACCCAGCCGCCAAACTCTGAACCACTCAGGCGCTCTCTGAACATATATTGACAAACTCACAGAGTTGGATGGCCAACAAGGCTCATCCCTTTCTCTTTTGGCCGTTGCGTTCAATTACTCTTGAAACTCTTGAGAAGCAACATTTTGAAATATAAGAAGCATATGAGAGAAATGGCCCCATCCAAGATACAGGGAAAGAATTAATGAGGGGAGGGATCTGTTACACTGAAAATATCTTCCTGCACATGTTTAGGGAAGACAGGAGGACCGGTGGGTAAGAGACGAAGATGAGAGCCCAGAGAAGACCCTCAAAGGCTGAGCCAGGCCCCCTTACCTGTGTCCACACCAGGACCCAGACAAACACCTCTTCCTCTAGTGCTACAGCAGCAAGAAAAGATCCTGGAGACGTGGCCGCAGCTCCCCCAGAGGGCACCCCCTGCTCTCCTCCTGCCTGTGCCCATGTCAGGGTCCCTTCCCGCAGGTGAATGAGGAGGGGGTTGGGAAACCCATTTGCTCAGCGTTGACCTCCACCTGAGGTTCCCCTGTAGGTCCACACCCAGAAGGAAGAGAAGGCTGTGGGACAAGAACGAGAACCCTGACTAGGGCCAGAAGGACTGGGTTCAAGCCTCAGCCTCAACTCTCACGAGCCAGACATTGCTTTGGTTTTTTTCTTTTAAATTTTTTAATTTCGACCTACTTTCAGGTTTACAGAAAAATTGCAAGAATTGTACAAAGGGGTTCCATAAACCCTACACCCAGATGCCCCAAATGTGAACATTTTACCATATTTCTCTCTCTCAACAAATAGATATAGAGACATCCAAGTATATATCTTTTTTTTTTTTTTTCTTTCTTAGCGGTACGCGGGCCTTTCACTGTTGTGGCCTCTCCCGTTGCGGAGCACAGGCTCTGGACGCGCACGCTCAGCGGCCATGGCTCACGGGCCCAGCCGCTCCGCGGCATATGGGATCTTCCCGGACCGGGGCACGAACCCGTGTCCCCTGCATCGGCAGGCGGACTCGCAACCACTGCGCCACCAGGGAAGCCCCCAAGTATATATCTTATACTTGTATAAACATATAGATATATCTATACTTATACATATATCCAGGTTTATAATATATACTTATAAATATATAGATGTGTTTATATTTATGCAAATAATATCTATGTAAATATATACAAGTACATATATACAAGTGTGTATATATATATATATACATATATATAAACATTGTACTTCCGATTCTAATCCAACATGGCAGAGTTCATTAGATCTTTCTTCTTCCATATATGTAACTCCCTTCGCTGTCAATGAGAAACCTGGCTCTCATTATGCACAATATATTTACTTCTATGCTCAATCTCAGAATACGCAGCAGGTATTTTCAGAATTGCTAACCTATACATCTGCAAAAATAGAAACCAACTATCTAGAGTTTAAGACTCATGTAGGATTCTTTTGTCTTTCATCTAAACATTGTGTTCCAAAATCACTGAGGTCAGCTCTCCCTGGCCCTTCCTTTCAGTGTGGTTGTCTGTTTCGCTTGAAAAACAGTTCAATTCATTTGCTTGCATCTCATTTTAAGATTTTTCCCCAACCTTGTTGATTTTATTTTATTTTTTTTGAGTACATGAAATAATAACATAGTTCCAAAAGTCAGAAGTATACAAAAAAGTATGCTAGAGAAGTGTCACTCCCTCCCGTTCCTTCTCCTCTTTCAGCCCCATTCCCACTCACTTCCTGTAACTAACCAGTATCATTAATTTCTGTTTTATCCTTCTAGCCCTTTTTTTGCACAAATGAGCAAATACATGTATATTTTCTCCCCCACACCATTCTACACAAAAGGTAGCATCCTACTTTAACAATATGTCCTGGAAATCATCCCCAGTTAAGGACATAGATATCATCCTCAATCATCTTTACAGCTGCATAGAACGCTGTTGGGTAGATGTACCACAATTATGTAACCAATCTCATACGCGTGGGTTTTTAGATGGTTTCCAATATTGTGTAATTACAAATGATACAGCTGTGAACAACATTTTGCATACATATTTTCACATTATTGGAATGCCATCCACTTCTAAGTGTTATGTATCAGTAAGGATTAGACCCAACTGCATGTAATAGAAAATGCAATATAATAGAAACACTTAATCAGTTAGTGTTATATACATGAAAGAAATACTGAGGTAGGCAGTCCAGGGTTGGCACCGCAGCCCCATGGTCATCAGAGATCCCGGCTCCTTCTCTCATTCTGTTCTTTTATTCTTCTTAGTATGTTGTTCCATCCTCACAGTTACCTCATGATCTAAAATGGCTGCTGATACTCCTGCCATCACATTTATACCCCAAAAAGGCAAAGGAAGTAAGGGCAAAAAAGGGCTTCCTCAGCAGTCATTATTTATGGAGACATCCTGGAAGGCTCTCCCACCACCTTCTACTTGCATCTCACTGTCCAGAATTAAGTCTCAAGGAAGGTTGGAGAAAATAGTATTACAGCTGGCCACACTACTATGTGACTAGGGTTCTTTTGGTGAGGAATCAGGGGAGAATGGGCTTTGGCTGGGCAACTAGCAATCTCTACCATGTAACTACAATGAACTTTTCAGCCCTTCCATTCTACTACACAACCAGTAAATGTTTCGTGCACAAAAGTGAACAAAAAAAGTCATTTCTTTTCCTAGGGTACTTGGGACAATTTTAGGAGCATTCTCATAACTCTGAGCCAGTGCAAGGCCCTCCTCCCCTTGGGGACCAGGAATGCCCCTGAGACAGCAGCCACTGGGGACCACCCCTGTTATCTGAGCCACTGGGAGGGTCAGTTGTTTTCACGAGGAGAGGAAATACAGTGATCCTTCAACAAGCTTAGGAGATAAGCCCAGAAGCCAGATGCCACTGTCTTTCACCAGAGGCGAAAGTAACAAGGTATTCGATGTTAGCCAGAGAACCAAATGTATCAGGAGACATTAAAAAGTGCCCCGGTTCATCCCAGGGGGATGGGGACTGTCATTCGAAGCAGCATTAAGTATAAACTGAATGATGTCTGAGGTGCCAGAAGAGGCAGCGTTTCTGCGTGAGTTTGGGAGCAGAGACTGGGGAGGGATGAGGTTAGATGGGGAGTAGAAGGTGAGACTGAGCTGACAGTCTGGACTCGAGCACCCGGACATGGAAAAGGGGACTCCTGGGGCGGCATGGGGGAAGGCACTGGGGTTCTGGCATCCAACGGAGCTGAGTTCACACCCCAGCTTTATGTGTAACAGCCACAGCATCATTTCCCCTCTCTGGGGCTCAGTTTTTTCATCCACAAACTGCTCTCTGGCTTGGAGGGTGTGGAAGGAATTAAAAGATGAATTAAAGATCCAGCGAAGCGGTTATTTCCTTAATAGTTACTATTGTATCATTCACTACAGAGGCTCTCAGCTGGTCCTCCCCCAGGTGTCAATGTCTACTTAACAGACCCTGCTGCACAAGGATGGAGGCTCAGGGAAGGCAGGATCGTGGACAAGCCGGCCTGCGGGAGGCCCCGGGGGAGACGATGGCAGAAACCCAGCGTTAAAGGAGTCTCCACTCTCCTTGGTTGAACCTCCTAACCCTCCGCTAGGTAAGACCAGAAAGATGGCCCCAGGGACCAAAAGAGGCCACTTCACATCAAGATGTGGGAGGACATTTGCCGTTTCCTTTCTCATGTTTCAATGTGCTGGGTCGGAAGGAGTTTTGTCCCCAAGGCTCTGGCCATTAAGGCCATACTCCTCATACTCAGGACTCCAGGGTGTCAACCTATAATTTAGTGTTGTCCCAGTGTCCACTGGATGTGCAGCCTTGGACATGTCTCAGCTTCTGGAAACTTCCCTCCCTTCCCCCTCAGGCTGTTTTGAGAAGTCAATCAAAGCTCTGCTCTGAATCGTTAAAGTATCAGTAAGTGTTCACGCCCATAAAGCAAACATGTCCTTACTCACTGGACTGTCTTGGAAAAGAGGAAAGAAAGAAAGAAAGAAGGAAAGGAAGGAAGGAAAGAAAGAAAGGAAGGAAGGAAGGAAGGAAGGAAGGAAGGAAGGAAGGAAGGAAGGAAGGAAGGAAGGAAGGAAAAGAAAACGCAACCATTTATCGAGCATCTACTATGCTTTTATACTTTATATGCATTATCTCCTCTCATCCTGACTACCATCCCATAGGTGTGGGGAGCAACTGTTATCATCCCCATTTTACTGAAGACTAAAGTGAGATTCAGAGAAGTTAAGGGGCATGTCCAAGGTCACAGAGCCAGTAAATAGTAGAGCTGGAATCCAAACCTAGTGCCACATAACCCAAACACAGAGTCTTAAAAAGTTAGGCCCTTTATTTATTTATTTTTTGAATTTAATTTTATTTATTTATTTTTTATACAGCAGGTTCTTATTAGTTATCCATTTTCTACATATTAGTGTATACATGTCAATCCCAATCTCCCCATTCATCCCACCACAATGCCCCACTCCCTACTTTCCCCCCTTGGTGTCCATATGTTTGTTCTCTAGCAAAGGGCCTTTCAAAGGCTGAAAGGCAGGGCTTGGATGGGAGGGCACGGGGCAGGTGTCCTCTCAGGTCCCAGGAGCCTCCTTCCCTCAGAAGATCCACCCGTGTCCATTGGCAACTGCAGGCACAGGGTATCCACTGCCTGGAATCCAGACTTCCCGACTTTGTTTCTCAGCCACAGTAAAACCAAAGTTTATTTTCATTCCCCCCGTCTCCATGTTAAAGGAAAGCAGAGCTTGGGCCCCAAATTCCATTCTAAATAAGGGATTGGAGGACTGTTCAATCTAATTAAGATGATTTGGCACTTTCGAAAGAAGTATTTCACATGCGTGCATGGCACTCGCGTACACACGCGCACACACACACACACGCACCTCCAGGCAGACCTGTCGGCTCATCCCCAGCCACGACCTCTGATGCCAGTCCAGAGCCGCAGCAGCATCTGTCCACATCACAGCTCTACCCCAGGGTCCGTGGACAGACGGCGTATCATTTCAGGAGCCGCGCGTTCAGCTGTGGTTGATGTGTAGCCCGAGCCCCTCTCCTTCTCCTTCCTGATGAGAAAATTTTGGATTTCCTCTGCTCTCCGGCTCCTTCTACTTTCAAGACAGGAAGGCGATTGCTCCCTAGGAGCAACTATGATCCTGACAGTAGGTATGGAATAAGTGGGGGATGTGAACCACTTATAATAAATATTATATTAATAATGGTGGTGATAAAACTATGACTGCCCATGCTGGCCTGGAAATCCTCACGGCATCCCCCTCGAGTATTAGCCAATTGAGGAAGGTTGTCTTCTAAGACCCTCCTTCTCAAAGTGTGGTCTGTGGACCAGCATCTTGGGCATCACCTGGGAGCCCAATAGAAACACAGGTTCCACACTAATGCGTACATAGTAAAATTACTGAACCTCTGCTCTAAGATACTGAAAACCTTGAGACCTCCTCCACCTCCCCAAACCCTGGTCCAGGTAGCTCAGCTTTCAGGGCTGAGCATCTGGCAAAATAAATCAACAAACAGTTCTGCAGGAAGATACGTTTGAGAAATATGACAAGCCACGTTCCTCTCTAGAGTACACAAAACATATCAGCACATTAGAGGTCCTGATAAGTCCTGCATTCAAGAAACATGTTTACTTTTTCATTTAACTGAAAGGCTCCCAAACTTATGTGACCACAAACTATTCTTTTCATAGAACACCCAAAGGTGGAATATATTTTGAGAAACACCACTCTTCCTTGTAAGAAAGGCAGCCATAATCCCTTACGTTATCTTTAGGAGAAGACAGCTGGGGTGTGTCTATGACATTACGTTTTTAATAATCAGTTCTAAGACCTCAGGATGTATAAATTAGGAAGCTATTTTAAAGGCGACAGGAAAGCTTACACCACTTACCTTTAACTAGGGCCACACCCTCATTGCTTCTGGATTCCAATCTGCATTCCCACGGTCCCCCAAACTCAAGGTCCCCAACCCAATTTCATTACACGGCAAACCTCTCCCCTAACAACATCACTATTCTCCCAAGCTCTAGAACAGTGTCTTCACTACCCCTCCCTTATTACCCCTCATTCCCCTCCCACTCCCACTGCTACGTCCCTTCATCTAATCTAGTGCATCATACTTTATCTGCGTTACATCTTTCAACCCTTCACACCCTGCTCCTTTCCACTCTATCCGGCCTCCTGCGTCCTAAGCACCTCCCTGCCCTGATTTCTCCATAATTCATCCTACCCACTACAACTAGAGGGATTTCTCCATGCACAGGTTCGCCTGCTCAAACAATATCAGCAGCAGCATCACTGTGGGTGACATTTATTAAGCACTTGCTTTGCTCCAAGTCTTATATTATGATTCCTATTCTGAAGACGTGGAAATTGAAGCACAGCGAGGCTAAGTGACTTGCCCAAGACCTTACATTTAGTAAATGATGGCAAGAGTAGATTTAAGGTTGGGCAATATGGTACCAGTAGCTGAGCGCTCCACCCTTGCATGGCCCCGCCTCCCTTCACAGACTCTGCCATGAAGGCTACCTTGACCTTCCACCAGCCCTGCTTGCACCTCTTGTCTCAGTCACGCCAGGCCCATCACTCAGGTGGAGGGTGGTACCCTGACGCATCTCCACCTGTTGACACCATCTTGACATCTTTACTCAGACACATTTCCTCCATGCCCCGACCCCACGTCCCCTTCTCCCGCAGCTGCCCTTATTAGTGGAATCTTTTATCACCCCTATGAGATGGTCAACTTTCTGAGGCTGAGGGCCAGACCTTGCCTGCTATTGCCTTCACTGGGCCCCACACAGGGTCGCTGCCCCTCTGCCTCACAGCCCACTCTCCCCTCGGCTTTAAAATATCTGGAGAGAGCTTGAAAACTTTTTATTATGGAAATTTTCTAACACACACCAAAAATATTTCTAATAAACAAAAGCAGAGAGAAGGGTTTGATGAAACTCCATCACCCGCGTCTTCAACAAGTATCAAGATTTTGTCAGTCTTGTCCCATCTGTTTATCCCCTTTGTTTTTGCCAGAGACTGGAAACAATCTCAAACTTCATGGCCTGTCACCCGCAATTTCTACAGTCCCTAGATTTAACAGATAGTAACTTTAAAAAACTGTAATTACAATATCGTCATCGCTGACAAAATTAACACTATCGCATAAAAGGTGTTGGCAAAGTTTGGACCTCGGGCCAAATCTCGCCCTCTGTCTGTTTCTGTAAAGAAAGTTTTATTGGAACACAGTGACACCCATTTGCTTTCCTATGGCCTAGGGCTGCTTTCAAGTTGCAACAGCAGAGTCGAGCAGTTGTGTACAGTGCACAGAGCCTAAAATATTTACAGAGATATTTGCTGGCCTTACAGAAAGTTTGCTGGTCCCTGCTGCATAATATCTGGTCTGCTTTGAAATTCCCCAGATTGAAGAGAGATCTTTTTATTTCTTTATTTTTTTATTGAAGTACAGTTGATGTACAATATTATATCACTTACAGGTGTACACTGTGGTGATTCACAATTTTTAAAGGTTATACTCCATTTATAGTTATTATAAAGCATTGGCTCTATTCCCCGTGTTGTACGATATAGCCTTGTAGCTTATTTTATACATAATAGTTTGTACCTCTTACTCCCTTACCCTTATATTTCTCCTCCCCCCTTCCCTCTCCCCACTGTAATCACTAATTTGTTCTCTTTATCTGTGCGTGAGAGATCTTTTTTTTTTTGAGGTACGTGGGCCTCTCACTGCTGTGGCCTCTCCCGTTGCGGAGCACAGGCTCCGGACGCACAGGCTCAGCGGCCATGGCTCGTGGGCCCAGCCGCTCCCCCATGTGGGATCTTCCCGGACCGGGGCACGAACCCGTGTCCCCCGCATCGGCAGGCGGACTCTCAACCACCGCGTCACCAGGGAAGCCCTCCAGACATTTTTTAGTCACCTATAGAAGTACATATATATGCATGTATATATGGATAGATACTATACACACTCATACATATACCCACCAACCCTCACACATGTAGGGAGTTGTACAAATACAGGAGTATTCTCTGCACGTGCTTCTGAATGTGCGCTCTATGCATTCAACGATTCATCATTTCATTCTCTAGGCTGGCCAGTGTACCTTGCATTAGCGTCAGGATCAGGGTGAGGCAAGAGAGGCACCCTGCACCTTCACGACCCTGTGGGCATCTCCTTAAATTTTTCACCCTGGGCATCTCATTCTTCTCACTCTAGCCCCGGCCCTGGCCTGGCTTTGCAATACAACATCTTCTTATTTAATCCTCAGAGGAAGCCTATGTTGTAGGTAGGTACTATTGTTATTATTATTATTATCTCCATTTCACAGATGGGAAAACTGAGGTCAGAGAGATAAAATGATTTTCCCAGGTTGATTCCGGATTGAACCCCAGGCTGTCCAACTCCAAAGCCGTGCTCTAAACCATGGGGATTCTTTGAAGGCTGGAGAGCAGCACAAATGAAGTCCATACTTGGCAGACTGTTCTGCCATCCGTGAGAGGAGAGCTGGACCACGTACAGGGGCAAGGACACAGATGGAGGGAGGAGGAGCTCTTGGGGGAGGTGGCATTGAGGTGAGACCTGAAGGACGGCCAGGATTTCAACAGGTAGCACTTTGCTGGAGGTTATGCCAGGAGGAGGGGACAGGAAGTAGAAGGTCTGGAGGCGGGAAGGGCAGGGGCTGTTCCAGGAAGGCATGGTCGGGTTTGGCTAGACCATGGTCACGTACACAGAAGGGAGTGGGTGGAGGCCCCAGCTGTGGGGTGTGCCAACACAGGGGTGCCCCTGGCTGGGGTTGGGAGGGCTTTACCCAGCTGTGCCCAGGGGCAGTGTGACTTCTCTTGGAGTGGAGGGGGCACCAAGGCCCTGCTGTGCCCGGAAGTTGCCTACACCTGTGGGCCTTAGTCTGGAGCAGGCCTTTGCTGCTTCTCCCTGGGGAGACAGGAGATTCAGGCAAGGGCTCTCAGGCTGCTTGGAGAAACCCCTGTTGTATTTTGGCACCAAAGCATTCAGCTGTAAAGCATGACCCAGAAAGTTCTAGTGATTCACGGGGCACGGGCAGAGTCTCAGAGGGGCGCACGGGAGGTGGTACGGCAGGGGCTCAGGTGGTTTCTGGGCTCTCGGGGAGGTGAAGGCAAGGAGGCAGGTGTGACGAGAGGGTTTGCCCTGCTGCCCGCATCACAGAAGATTCCTCCTCTTCCCCCTTCCTTCTCCATTCCATGGACAGACACCTTGATTTCCTCCATCCTAAAAAGCATGGGAACTTCTAAGGATGACGGGAATGCCCAGGTTTGGGGAAAACAGGCTCTTTCTCAATGATTTGTGTCCAGATTGCTCTCTCTGTGGATCATCTGTGGAAAATCGTGAATCCCTTAATGGGCCTCAGAACCACCCAGCTCATTCCCCAGCTAACCACCAGCATACACCTCCCAGAGCGTCTGCCCGGCCTCTCTTCTGAGACCTTCATCCTCAGCACAGAGGCGCATGTCAGGGCCAGAGGTCCACACAGGCCACTTCACCCCGATTTCTCACCTCTTGCCCATCAACTGCTTCATTGCCCTCCCCAGGCCAGCAGGGGATCCCTCAGAGCAGGCCTGTCATTGTGATGATCGTGGCCTCACCGCCTGGCACCTAGGAGGTGCTTAGTAAATTACCGGAAGTAATGAGTCTCTCAAATGGGGTCCCCATCAAGTCTCCCGAAACCTGAGTCCTTGGTCACCAAAGACCTTGCAGGCGACTCTCATGGGCCTATACAGCCACTGAGTTTTTCCTGTAACTTAACCGAACTGCCATGTCTTCTTTATTAAACACATATAACATAAAATTTACCATTTTACCCTAAAGTACACAGTTTAGGGAATTCCCTGGCGGTCCAGTGGTTCGGACTTGGCGCCTTCATTGCCGTGGCCCCGGGTTTAATCCCTGTTTGGGGAACTGAGATCCCGCAAGCCACACGGTGTGGCCAAAACATTTTTTTCAGTTAAAAACTAACTGTCACAATTCAATGACACCTAGTATTGTACAACCATCATTACTACCTAGGTTCCAGAATATTTTCATCACCCAAAAGAAACCCTATAGCCATTAAGTCTTCTCCCCACAGCCATAGGCAACCACTCATCATTATGCCCTATAGCATAATGTTTTCAAGGTTCATCTGTGTTGTAGCAGAGGTCAGCACTTCATTCTTTTTTATGGCCAAATAATATTCCATTGTGTGGATATACCATATATCATTTATTCATCCCTTAGTGGACATTGGGTTGTTAAATAAACCTTTGGCTACTTCGAATAGCGTTGCTATGAACATTCAAGTACAAGTTTTTGTTTGAACACCTGTTTTCAATCATTTGGAGTATCTAGTCAGGGGTGGACTTGCTGGATCACATGGTAATTCTATGTTTAACTTCTTGAGGAACTGCCAAAGTCGGTCACCAGTTTTTCCCCAAAGTCATACACCTTTATCATAAGACGTTCAGAAAATGTGTGCAGAGAAAAGAAAAGGTTAGAATCACCCATAGTCTTGGCACTCAGAGATTAGCATTGTCAACTTCTCTGAACGTTCCCCACCAGGACTTTTTAGAATTGCCTAAGCTGACCCATATTAGTACACCTTCTTAAAAGTTTTATTTTATTGAAGTATAGTTGATTTACAGTGTGTTAATTTCTGCCGTACAGCAAAGTGATTCCGTTATACATATATATACATTCCTTTGCATGTTCTTTTCCATTACGGTTTATCACAGGGTATCGAATATTGTTCCCTGTGCTGTACAGTAGGACCTTGTGGTTTATCCATTCTATTTATAATAGTTTTCATCTGTTTGTGTTAGTACACTTTTCATTGAGCAGTTTACACAAAAACAGAAATGCCATTTTATGCCACTTTCGGGGTGACAAGCCTATTTCAAATGGCAACTTTGGTCCTCCCTACCTCTTTCCCTGCTATACTTTATCCCCTAACATTTATCATCATCCACGAAACTCTCTTGTGCTTATTGGAAACTCTGTTAATGTTGGGATTGCCGACTGTTTGGTTCACTGCCCTGCCCACAGTAGAGATGCGATGAGTATCTATTGAATGAATTAATGTTTCTGAATGAATGAAACATGGCTGCCAATTTAAGATGTAAACTGGGTTTTAAATGCATTTGCTGGAACGCAGCAGAAACGGTTGTGCGTTATTCCCCATTGGTTGCCAGCCATGCTGGAGTCTCCCCAGCCCTTATTTTTGTTATGAAGTATAAAGAAGAATAAGCAAGGCATGGAGGTAGTCCCTGGGAATTCCATTGGCTGGAACCGAGTCACTGCCCACCTTGAACTTTCTGCGTACTATTTGGCAAGGAGGCCCCTCTCATTTTCATCCCAGGCTCCTGGAAGGGGCTGGAAAAGATGGTCCTGAAAATCTCCTCAGAGCCCAGAGCTCATTTGGTCCTAATTTCAGGACAGGTTTCTTCCGAACTCCAACCAAAGCCAACGGTCCCCAAGGGGAACTACGTCTCTGCCTCTACCTTCCTGTCCATGTCAGAGCAATTCTCCCAGCCACCTTGTCACGAGCCTGCTGTGCTGCTGCTATTAGTTACAGATGATGGCAATTAGAGGCTGAATCTCCCTGGCTCCTGGTAGAATATTGAGACAGAGCTACAGCTATTTTAAGATTTTAAGCAGATTTATACTTAGTGCTTCAAAGCGGGCCAGCCAGCAAGGAAAATATGGTAACTGTTGCTTTAAATTATAGCTATCATTACTTCAAAAGGAGATTCAATCAGAAACCACTGAAGACTAAAACTATTTACATCTCCTGACACTTAAAAGCAAGCGAGCAGTTTTAACCTGTCAGCCTTGGACATATCGGCTACAAAGAGAGAGAAACCTCACTGGCCTGCGAAGAAAAACATTTTCAAGGGAGCAGGACCTGAGAAGGGATCTTGGGGGTCCTCCCACTCAGATCTTGCCTCCCATGGCTCTATCGAGGGCCAGGAGGGATCTGGGGTCTCGGGTGAGCAGCTCTGCCCAGGTCTGCAGGCGGCGGTCTCCAAACCCCTGGGAAGCCTGGCTCGCCCCAGAGCAGGACAGCTGCCTTTTCTGTCTGGCCTCTGGCCTTCCAGTCCCTGCCCTGGGGAAACCCTGTCTCATCCCATTAATACAAGTCCCAGGACAGGACTGTCCCTTGGTTCCTCCGGGCTCAACTGCATCGACTGGACAGGAGGGCTGGGTTATATATCCATCAACTCAGAGCCTTAGACAGTAATCAAAAGCATCAGCTTTGGAGACAGACTTCTCTGGGTTAGAGTTGGGGCTCTTGAATTTGCTGGTTCTGTGACCTTGGAAAAGCCACTTAACCTCCCTGAGACTGAGCTTCTTCCTCTGTAAAACTGGGGTGATTCAAGTCCCTATTTCAGCGGATTGTTGAGAAGCTTAAATGAGATGATGTGCGTAATGCGGCCTGCCCCCCACTCACACAAACACACGCAAACACATACACACGTGCCCATGCAAACCCACACACACTTAGCATCTGGTATCTGAATCCTACAGCGCCTGCAACTCCTCCCCGAAGTTTTACTTTGTCTCCTCAAATAGACCTTTAGCTCCTTGAGAGCAGGAATAATGCCTTAGAACTCTTCTGGATTTCTCTTTGCCCCAGCTTGGCCTGCCAAGCAGGGATGGAGGCGGGGGAACACCAGCTTCAGGGTCAGGAAGAACTGGCTTGCGCTGCAGACTCCAGCATTGCCAAGCTGTGCTGTCCAGGGCAAGTGCCTGAAGCTCTCAGAGCTTGTTTCCTCAGCTCTAACTGATCCATGGAGCTGTTCTGAGGACCAAATGGGAAAACATAAATAAATTACCTAATGCGCTAAAAGGGGCTATTGCTATTATCATAATTATTATTGACACACAAGCCTGAAGGCAAATACATGTTTTCTGAGTTGCAAAATGGCTTCTGTTCTTTTCCAGGAGATGGTGGTATCCAGGAAGGTTTTAACAAGAACCGCAAACTCATAGAACTATTGTTGAGGCCCTGCCACTCAGATTGTCCTGACAACTTCTCAGCACCTGCTCTGTGTCAGGCACCCTCCCTCCCCGGGTGCTTCCAAATAAGTTTTCTGGAAGCCAGAAGGTCCAGGCAACAGGTAAGTCCCTTTCAGTTCCTCCTCATTTCTTTCAGGAATGAGGAGTATGGCACAGAGACCTCATCTTCTAAATGGGGGTGGGCTTCACCTATTTTTCTGATGGGACGCCTTTCCTGTGGCAGGGACATACCCTCAAATTGTCAGCGTGGACCCTTAAACACCAGGAAGCCTGTGCTGTGTTCTGGGCATGAGAGCACCGTTAAGCTGTCATCAGATGTCCCAAAAGGCAGCCATCGGTCCCCAGAAGGAGCGGAGCCGAGGGTGAGACCCCAGGTTGACCAGAGTGCTGGTCCTTTCCTACACAGACGAGAGTGGCAGCTCAGGGCCCCGGGAGACAAAAGAGGGCACAGAGCCATTGCAGGCAGGGAAGATGTTTCCCAAACAACAGGACTCGCCGGTGCTGCCGGCCACCTGTGTGCCCCGCCCCCCCAAAGCTGCTTTGCCCTCTCCTCTCCCTGCTCTGTGGCCCAGGGGGCTGATCCAACCGGTCAGGATCAAAGAGGTCCAGTGTGTTTCCTTCTCGCCTCCCCACTGGGGAATTGACTCTGTGGCTCCTTCCCTGGGGCACCTGGGACCGGCTGTGGGGTTAGCAGATGCCTCAAGAAGGTCCTTTCTGTAGGTTCTCTCTTCTCGATTCTGATAACTTCTCCCTCCCATTGTCCCTTTGGGCCAAGAGGTGGCAACAACTCCACTGTCATCCCACAATGGGTTTCTCTGCATCCTGCCCACATCTTTGCAAATACAGTGAGTCCCCTACATACGAACCTGCAAGTTGTGAACTTTCAAAGATGTGAACGTGCCTCTGGCTCCAGCAAAGAACCAGAACCTGTGCTATCAGTGTCAGGCGTGAGTGACGCTGCAGCTCGCCCTCCGTCTCCCATTGCTGACGATCCTTCAGCTCTGCCATCTCCCACCTCCCCTCCCTCCTCCAGTCAGTAACTCTTCTTGCCTGTTCACTCGATGCCAGCCCCTGTGTGCCCGCTGTCGTATTGTGCTATTGTACTTCTCAAGGTACTGGCCTGTGAGGTTAAAAATGTTTTCTTTATTTTTTGTGGTTTTTTGTTATGTATTATTTGTGTGAAAAGTATTATAAACCTATTACAGTACAGTACTATATAGCCGATTGTGTTAGTTGGGTACCTAGGCTGACTTGGTTGGACTAATGAACAAACTGGACTTAACAAACGCGCTCTCAGAACGGAACTTGTTCATACGTAGGGGACTTACTGTAGTGCCTTTCAATGGCCTCCTTGAATGACCCTGTTTCCTACTGAAGGCCTAACAGCCAACCTGGTATTGACGTCACCAGCCCTCTCCAGGCCCTGTTTTCCATCAGCCTGCATGATAGGGACACCCCTTCCAACCCCACATTTCACTGTGGCTGTGAAATAGGCCCCGCTGCGGGGGCGCTTGAGAAGAGACAAGGAACCTCACCCCTGCCAGGTGGTCAGGGCCCGCAGGCGGCCCAGGAAAGCCCGCTCTATAAGTAGCGGACAACCATAGATCATTCTAGGCGAGCTTCTGTGGGTGTCTCAGCCACAGTGAGGACAGGGGTGGAGCAGGGAGGGAGAGGCAGAGGGAGGGAGGGGTCAGAGAAGGACTGAAGGAGGCAGATAGCCCTTACGTAATCTCCTTACCACCCCAGGGAATTCTCTTTATTTCTAAGCGATCATAAAATACCTAATTTAGGGGGAATCGGTGACAAAAGAAGTTGCTTCACCACGAGCACTTTACACAAGACCGTCTCCATGATAAGTCATGGAGGATTTAAAAGGTTGCTGACATTTTCCGTTATGTATCTTTTCCTTAGAGGTAACTATCACTTTAAGCAAATTGTTTCAGGGCCTGGAATGTGGCAATAAGTGATCTAATTAGTGTAGGTTGTAATTTAGGAAGGTTCATTATGTCACAGACATTATGACTCCTGGGTATTACTAAAGGACTCATTTGTAGCCCTTGAAATGATTTTCTCATGAACACACATAATGTCACTCATCAAACTAGTGTGGAGCCTTAAGATGCCTGGACATGTATGAAACTCCAGCTTTCTTGGGAACGAGGTTTCCAGACAGTAATAAACAAGTGAACAGACAGTTAGAGGAAAACCCAGTTTTGACTAAAACAACACTGGACCCTTCAACTCTGTTACACAACATCAAACTAATCACTTAGGACAAATGTGGCATTCAGTGAAAACCAAGAAGACTGTGACCTCTAACTATTTTCAGTCTCATGGAGCCAGAAAGCCTGAGAAATGGCTGGCTTTGAGTTTTTGTTATTTTCTTTGGTACCTTTCTGTCCCCCCAAAGAAAGCACCCTTGTGATATTCAGAGTCACAGAAATAAAACATGCTGTCAACTGAACCACCAGCTTGTAATTGTGTCACTGGGGTGCGGGAGAGTGTAGTTGCTGTCCATCTACATTTTTCCCTTCCTCCTGGGCACCCAGCTAGACTACATTTCCCAGCCTCCCTTGCAGTTAGGGTGGCCATGTGACTGGGTTCTGGCCAATGGGATGTGGGCTGATTTGCATCTGTGCCAGGTGTGGCCCATCAAACCTCAGCACCATACTCCACGCTTTCTCTTCTTGCTGCCTACTGTCAGTAAGCAAAGATCCAGTGGCTGTTTGGCAGGTGCAGGGGATGGCTGAGGCACCAGAAAGAAAGAACCTAGACTCTGAAGGACTGGGAGAAGAGCGTCTCCTCCTACCCACCGTCAGCAGGACAGGATATGGGTGAAAACTAAACTGCGTGTGTTAAGTCATTAAGCCTCATGTGCTTTTAATAGTTAGACCCTTGATTAATACATGCCTATGGGGCTCCCCATTACATCAGTGTTTCTCAGCTCCACTAGCCAAGACCTTGAGAGTCTCTGCTTTCCATAATTTGTGTTCTAAAAGCAGTGGGTTTCTTTTCCAGTATTTTCAATATATTTTTAAAGAACCATAGAAACATACTAGCTTTCAAAACTTTCAACCACCAACAGTCACAGACGTGAACAAAGCTGAGTGCCAGAGCAAACCATGTTGGATTCACTCCCCATGAACCATAGTTGTTGATATGGTGCCAGGGAATTGAGTAGCTTTGCTTCTGACTAGAACGGACCGATCACTGGAGCAAGAAGGATGCACTGCTCTGATTGGACAGGCCTCGGTCACGTGGCCATCCCTAGTGCTAAGAGATATCTAGTTCCCCCAACCAAAGGGACTGAGAGTAGGAAAAAGATGGTTTCTCAAGGCAAATCAAGATGCTGTTATTAGAAGAGGGGGGAAATGGATGCTTGGCAGGTGAAAACTAGAGGCATCAATTGGACACACATTCAGATGAGGAAACTAAGAAAAAGTTCTAGGCACTTGTCTTGGATTGGTTTAAGAAGATGTGAGAGAGATATATACAATGTAATATTACTCAGCTATAAAAAAAGAACGAAATATTGCCATTTGCAGAAACATGGATGGACCTAGAGATTATCATACTAAGTGAAGTAAGTCAAACTGAGAAAGACAAATATCATTATTGTATCATTTATATGTGGAATCTAAAAAATAATGCAAAAGAATCTACATAGAAAACAGAAACAGACTCACAGACATAGAAAATGAACTTATGGTTACCACAGGGGAAATAGACGGGGAGAGAGATAAATTAGGAGTTTGGGATTAACAGATACAGATTACTACACATAAAATAGGTAATCAACAAGGATTTACCGTATAACAGAGGGAACACTATTCAATATCTTGTAATAACCTATAATGGAAAATAATATAAAAAAATGTATACATAACTGAATCACTTTGCTGTACACCTGAAACTAACACAATATTTGTAAATCAACTCTACTTCAATTTTTTAAAAAAGAGTGTACAATAAAAAAAAAGAAAGAAAACAATTCTAGGGACTTTGCCAACATCAAACAGCTAAGAAGAGCAAGAGGACAAACCATCCTGTCCTATGTCAGCTTTCTCCCCATAGCCCCTGGGGTAGCACAGGAGAGCGTGTCCACAGCGCAGCTGTTTTTGGCTCTGTGACCCTCAAACTGCCAGCAACTGTGGATAATTATAACCACAGAGCAACCATGTTCCCTAATGCATGGGCCATAAACCCATCGGCTATCCGGAGGCTGCAGAGGGATTTATAAAAGGCCATTCATCTAATTAATAATTGATCTGCTGCCAACTTAAGTGGTTTGGTGCTGTTAACCAAAGTATGTTTTTAATGTAAGGAAGTTACTCCCATTAGCTGTCTTCTCTTTTGAAAATATGACCAAGTAAGAGGCTGAGATTTCACAGGCTGAGAGAATCACCTGGCATTAGCTGATCTCTTAAGAGTTTACCTGTGCAACCAAGTTTATTTTCAACATTAAGTCCCAAAGGACAAAACCCACCTTTCATGGAATAAATGTTGAGGGAGAATCCCAGGCAGTGCTGGTCCTTTGGCACTTAATTTTGTTCTGGTTCACAGCATCAGGGGCCAGGCGTGGAATAAGACCTCCTGGGTGACAGTGTTAACTACATCGGTGATTAGGACATTTATCACCTTTGTGCTTCTTAATGCAGAAGCATTTCTAGCAGACATAATTTGGGGGAGGCATTTGTGTCTTGGTTTGTTAAATGTTTTGATGAATACCTTGTGTCTCCCCAAAATTCTTATGTGGAAGCCCTATCTCCCAATGTGATTGTATTCGGAGATGGGGCCTCTGGAGGTAATTAGTTCGTGAGGGTGGAGTCCTCATGATGGGATTAGTGCCCTTATAAGAAGAGACACAAAAGAAAAAAGAGCTGTCTTTCTCTGTCATGCAAGAAGACCATGCCAGGAAGAAAGCTCCCACCAGGAACTGAATTGGCTGGAAACTTGAACTTAGACTTCTCAGCTTCCAGAACTTTGAGAAATAAATCTCTGTTGTATAAGCCATCCAGTCTACAGCATTTTGTTATAGCAGCCCAAGCTGACTAACACACTTGGCTAGACCCTTTTCTGTCTGCCAGTCACCCCACTGAGAACTCTGCAGTTAGGAATAAACCAAATCCTTCTTTCCTTAAAGAGCAATGGCAATGATTTGCTTCCCCAGCCTTCTTCTTGGTGATACTTTCAAAATATCCTCAAGAATGTTCTTCTGGGCCAGGCACAAATCATAATTCCTCCAGCTGATTGTGATTTAAAACTATGATTTATTGAAATGTTTAATTTGGTCCAAAGCTTGCCTCAGCTGATTGATCTGATAGATTAAAACTAAAGAAAAAAATTTAAAATCCTCTTAGGACTTTTCCAGACTTTCTCTGCTTTTGCCAGGCTGTGATCTAATCCTAGAAACCTCTTAAGGACGGTTTGGGCCTAGTTAGAGTTATTTAAGGCAGGCCGGCCGCTCACTCTGCAAGTGGCACTCAACACCTACCAATAGTCAGATGCCTGGGCCCTGGATGCTTATATTTAAATAGCAGCCCCACTTTATGACCTCAAGCCTGCTTAACCCGCCCTATAAACATGTGGAAGTTTCAGGAAAGCCCTTTGCATAGAGAGAATAGAGTCGGTTTGGGGAGAATCAATTTGGATAAAGCTTTTCTGTAAATGGGAACCGGCTTTATAAAGATGCTAGGCGTGTTAGCCATTTTCCCTCAAGCATCCAGCTGTTTCTTCTAACTGACTCCAGAGAACCCAGACAGAACCAGAAATGCTCCAAGAGGAAAGATTCCAGCATTGCTGAAAAACAAAACCAAATCCCCTCCTCCAGTCCCCACTGGAGGGGCTTCACATCTTTTTGTTGAGACTTTGTTCGGGGGACCGGCTGTCACATCTGCACAGGTGTGCGGTCTGTTGAGGGGTACCTGCCTCTTCCTGAGGCAGACTTGACCACCGGCCTATTCCGCCCACTCTTGCTTGTCTGCAGTCAGACCCAGTTGTAAAAGAGATTACAGTTTGCATATTTTTTTGAAAGAAAAATACACTCGCGTCTCCTCAACGTTCCCTGCAGTGAAACCAAGCCAGCTAAAGAGAACCCATAGGAGGGAGAGGGATGCATTGGGAGTCTGGGATTAGCAGATGCTACTATTATATATACAATATATAAACAACAAGGCCCTACTATATAACACAGTGAACCATATTCAATACCCTGTGAGAAACCACAATGGAAAAGAATATATATATGTATAACTGAGTCACTTTGCTGTACAGCAGAAATTAACACAACATTGTAAATAAACTATACTTCAATAAAGTTTTAAAAAGAGAGAGAACCCATGGGAGAATGTGACCAGAAGAATTGGTGCCCGATAGCCCGTTCCAGATGATGCCGGCTCTGCAGGTCTGGAAACATCTGGAGTGTGGAGATCAGGCTCGTCTCTCCTTCAGCTGGAAAAACACTCACAGCTGAGAGGCTGCCAGGGACCAAGGGGAAGGCTCCAGACTTCCCGGCTCACCCCAGCCTTCTGAGGTTAATATCCAAAGGTAAGGACTTCATTTGAACACCATGTTCTGTCGTTAAGCCCTCACTTCGCTGAATCACTCACTTGATGCTTTTTAGCAAGGGTGAGGTTAAGGGCAGAAAAGGGCCTGCAGACAGAAGATACTACACACAACGCAGTGATTCTGCTCATTTGTGGCATCTCATACTTGGACGTGTGCTTCCAAATCCCTTCTCATAGATGATCCCTGCAATAAGGCTGCCCACAAAGGCAAGACAGTGACTGGCATCCCCATTGGATGGATGAGAAAACTGACACACAGAGTCTAAGTGGCCCAAAGAAAGACCTTTAGGAAAATCTCCCGCGGGGGCCACCACGATACATCCGTACTACTGGGCACAGGTAAAGTCACCCAAATCATTCTTACTTGTTCTACCGCTTCACAGCTGTGTGACCTTTGGTAAATGTCATCCTGTCACAGACTTCCATAACATGGGACTGTAATCACACCTGCCTCATAAGGTTGTTGCAAGTAAATTATATAATTATATAAAACTTCGAATAATACCTGGCACATAGTAAGTACTCAGTAAATGTTCACAATGATGATGATGTGTAATGCTGATTTCGAAATACATACTTACATAGGTTCCTAGAAAAGATTAGGTGTAAATTTGTCCATCAGAATTCCAAAGAAAAGAAGACTATGATTAGATGACACTATGGGTCTTTAATTTCTTCCCGATGTCAAATATTTAAAGAGGCGAGAACATGACCTTCCCTCCTCCATTTTGGAACAGGGTCCTGTGGTCATATTTGAAAGGCTCTGAATTCAAGTGTCAGAAAAACTCTTCTGCTATGTATAAAATAGATAACCAACAAGGTCCTACTGTATAGCACAGGGAACTATACTCAATATTTTGTAATAACCTATAAGGGAAAAGAATCTGAAAAAAATATATATATATATTACATGTGTATAATTGAATCACTCTGGTGTACACCTGAAACTAACACAACATTGTAAATTGACTAGACTTTAATTTTTAAAAAAAAAAAGGAAGAAAAAGAAAAACTCTTCTGCTATCTTCTCTGCTCTCTAAATGGCCAGTTGAAGAATCTCCCACTTTGGCAGCCGTCAGAAGTAATGCAGATAACACCTAACTTTCTGCTTAGGGAATAAAGAAAATCTACAAGCCTTTGACCCACCTCTTTCTCTTGGAATCTAACATTTTACTGTTTCTTTGGGATCAAAAACCATCCAGAGGCCCAGTGGCAGAGACAGCTGGCACCCCCAAAGTCCATGTTCTCCTTGTCATCCTAGCACACAGCCACCCTCACTGTTAGCTGTGGCCATAGCACTGACTTCTGACTGATGGAATGTGGGCAGAAGTGATGTGCACCACTTCCAGGCCTCCCTTAGCTAACCTTCATTTCTCATGTACCAGCAGAATGGAAGCACTCCACAGACCAGAGGAGGGCTGAGATTCAAGATGGAAGGAACCTGGGTCCCTGAGTCACTACATGGAGGAAAGTTGTCCATCGATCAAGAACACCTGTTTTCGCTCATGAATAAGAAATAAACTTACATTAAGCCACTGAAATTAGGAGTGATGGTTTAAAAAGTTAACCTGCCCCTGAATAACAAGGCTCCAATTGTGGCAAACTTCTTATCCAAAGCTCTCACCATTAAAAGATGTCATCCACTAGTGCCTGAAGGCTCTCCAAAGTCAGATGGATGGATGGGTGGATGGATGGATGGATGGATGGATGGATGGATGACTGGCTGGGTGGATAATGGACAGCTGCAGGGATGGGGGAATGGCAAGGATTGCTGAATGGACGGATAGATGGATGGGGATGGTGGATGGATAGGTAGATGGGTAAGTAGACAATAACCCTATGGTCACTTTTTCTTTTTTTTTTTTGCCGTACCTCGCGGCTTGCAGGATCTTAGTTCCCCGACCAGGGATCAAACCCAGGTCCCCCTCAGTGGAAGTGTGAACTCCTAACCACTGGACTGCCAGGGAAATCCCAACCCTATGGTCACTTAACTGCTAAATTGTCTTCAGTTTACAGAGGAAGTGATCAGCCCAGAGCCCTCAGAGAGATGGGCGATCCTGTTTGGGGCTGTGAATCCTGACCAAGGGCAGTTGGAGACACATGAGAATCCCTAGGAACATTAACCATTCAGACTCACAGGGATCCCGACTCAGTCTTCCAGTGGCCGCACTGCCACTCAAGACAAGATAGGCGACAGCTTTCTAGACTGGTCTTGGCCAAAGACTACAATATATTTACCAAGAAATAGGGGGTGTGTCAGCCTGCTGGGCCAGCCCCATCCCATTCATCAGTGCTTATCTCCCCCAGAGTGCCCGTCTACTGTGCTGAGGTGCAGAATGCTCCGGCCTCCTCTCTGCGCAGGATCCACCCTCTGCAGGACTGCAGGGGCTGAGTCCCCGTGCTCAGCTCTCCATGGGGACGGCTGGTCTCCCCTCCTCCCGGGGATGCGCCAGGCTCTCTGGCTCTGGCAAGCAGGTCCTTTAAGCCTGTCTTTATGTCCTTATCAGGGCTCCACGGCAGGCCCAGGTGCCAGGCCTCATTCACTCAATTACCGTCTTCACAGGACACAATGCTCTCTTCTGAAAGCCTACACTGGGCGCAGATAGAGACACTTTCATGGCAAGGGTTCAGAGCTAAATCCTCTTTTGATACTGTCAGAACCTCCCTGCCAAGCTGACACTGTATGTTAGAGGGAAAAGAGCTCACCAGCGCAGAAAGCCGAAATTAAATTAAACAGGATATTAATACCTAGTAGTTAAGGAAATGATATTTCCTTTTTCTGATTCCTCTCTCTCTCTCTCAGTGCCAAAGCCAAAAAATGCATCCCAGTTTGCCTGAACCGGCCGGGCCCCGGGATTTTAAAAGCAAAACACCAACGTGATTCCTCTCAAAGAAGAGTCTTCCACGGGGTTCCTTCCCCACCCCTGGCCAGCCCCCCCAAATCTAGTTTCTCTCTGTTCTATTGAAATGCAGTCTGTTTAATCCCTCTGGAGTAGAAGGAAACTGAAACTCAATGAAAGTGGTGAGATTATCGGTGGAGTTTTTCTCTTCTCTATTTTCTAAATTTTAAAAATTAGGGTCACATTACTTTTACAGTAGAAATTGTGTTTATATTTAAAAAAAAGAAAAAGAAAAAGGAAAACTCCCTTTGCCCTCGCTTTGAATCTGCAGCCCTGTGAAATTTCTCTATCAAACGCCTGGCTTCCACCAGGGACTTCCCTGGAGGCCTAGTGGTTAGAATTCCAGGCTTTCACTGCCATGGCCTCGGTTCGATCCTTGGTCGGGGAACTGAGATCCCACGAGCCGTGCAGCGCGTCCAAAAAATAAAATATGCTTGGCTACGATCATCATTAATAATAATGACTCTATTGTTATTGAATCTTTATTGAATGGCGTTCTTTCAACCCTTTTCATGTGCCAGGTCCCATGCCAAACAGTTCATGCGAATCGTTTGATTTCATCCTCACGACAGTTGTGTCAGGCAGGTAATTACTGCCATCCCCATTCTAAAAATGATGTGTACACCCATGTTCATAGTAGTGTTGTTCATAATAGCCAAAAGAGGAGACAACCCAAATGTCCATCGATGGATGAATAGATAACCAAAATGTGGTCTATTCCATACAGTGGAATATTAGTCACCTTTATTTTAGAAAGCTTTTTTTTAGAAGGAAATTCCAAAACCTGCTACAACGTGGGTGAACCCTGAGGACATTATGCTAAGTGAAATAAGCCAGACACAAAAGGACAAATACTGTATGATTCCACTTATATGAATTACCTAGAGTAATCGAATCTATAGAGACAGGAAGTAGAATGGAAGTTGGCAAGGGTTGGGGGAGGAGGGAGGGGGGTTAGCGTTTAAGGAGCACAGAGGTTCAGTCTGGCATGATGGAGAAATTCTGGAAATGGGTAGTGGTGATGGTCGCACGACAATGTGAATGTGCTTAATGCCACTGAAGTGCACACTTTAAAAAGGATAAGTTAGAAGGATGCATTTTGTCTATGTATATTTCACCACAATAAAAATAAATAAATAACAAAAAAGAAATGAGACAATTGAGACTCGCAAAGGTGAAATGACTTGTCCAAGGGCAACAGCCGCCAGCGGCAGAAGCAGACTCGTCTGTGCCAAAGCCATGGGCTCACCCTGCCGGGAATTCTGCTTCTCTGTGATAAAGCACAGGTGCTGTCATGATAAGTCTCTCTTACACTCCAGACCCTCCGATGGATTCCTGTCACTGCTTAAAATACAATCCAAGTTGGAATACCATTTAGAAATAAAAAGGGATGAACTACAGATACGAGCCAGGACAAGGACCAATCTCAAAAAAACACTATCCTCAGTGAAGGAAGCCAGACAGAAGAAATTCCATTTGTACGGGACATTCAGAAAAGGCAAAGTTAGAATGACGGCAGAACGTAGATAGTGGTTGCCTGGGGCAGGGGCGGAGGGGAGCGGGGATTAACGGTAAATGCACATAAGAACTCATACTGGGCGGATGGAAAGGCTCTAAAACAGATTTAGGGTGATAGTGGCTTGGTAAATTCACTTTTAAAAAGCATTGAGTCGTATACTTGAAAAGAGTGGATTGTATGATATGCAGAATACGCCTCAATGAAGTTACTTTATTTAAATACAATCCAAGCTCTACAAGGCCTTACAGATGCTTCTCTGATGACTTTCCCCTATGTCTCTCCCCACTTCTCACTCCACTCAAGTCACACCGGCCTCTCCCCTGTTCTTTGAACACATCAAACGACACTTGCACCCCAGGGCCTTTGCACTGACTGCTCCCTGTTCCTGGAATTACGTTCCCTCAGATATCCACACGACCTCCTCGCTCCATCCAGATCTCTACTCAGAGGTCACCAAATGTGAGGGCCCTTTCCTGATCCCCTGCCTAAAGCAGCCCTCTTAACCTCTCTGTCCCTTTAACCTGCTTCGTTTTTCTTTGTAGCATGTATCCAGCAGCCTCCTGACCTATTATGTCTTTGTTTACTCTCACCCCACATAGAAACTTAAACTCTAGGAGAGCAGGGACTTTGTTCACTGCAGGATCCCCAGAGCCCAGAACAAGGCCTGGTCTGCAATGGGTCTTCAATATGAATATGTTGAATAATGGATGAACCATCAATTAAGAAAGTAAAAACAACTGCCTCAGTAAATATCATCGCCATTTTGGGAAAACAAGCTCGTTTTCCCATCTCCCTCCCTCCCTAGTCTTCTGGCCTCCACAGTGTGGGCTGGACATCTCCATCTTTAGTGAAGTCTCAGGGAAATCATGGACATTAGTGCCCCAGAGAAGGTTCCCCTCTAGGCTAGGGGGACGGTGGCCTTTCTGATGAGCCAATCACATTTCTTGGCATAACTTCCTGGGCACTCAAAGTCATTACCATTATCCTGAACATAGACCCCTGTGTTCAGACCTTGAGCTGAGGGGTCCAAAGAGTCCCCCAGTCCCATCCCTGTCCTGAAGAAGCTTGCAAATAGCACCAAGGGAAGGATGCCTCTGTTTCTGCCAGGGGCTCTCCCAGTCCTGGAGAAGTCCCAGCTGCCCCTGACTTCCTGTCCTCTCAGGAGACCCAGAAATGAGCTCAGCAAAACAGAGTTAACTGCTCCTGGGTCACCCTCGTAAATCACATCCAGGTATAGAAAGACTTTAGAGAAACAGGCCTCCAAGGTCAGAGAGATCCCAGAAATGCTGATTCCATAAAGGCTCTGAGAAGTCCTGTAAGGGAACTTGGTTTGACTGTTTATCTCAACCTTTCCTAAATGAACTTGACCACAGAGCCCTCGTCTCCTCTTCTTTTGCCCACTGAACTATAAAACATGGTAACATTCTTAGAATCTCAGGGCAAACCTTGAGAAATGCTGGTTCCAGTCCCAGCTTTCATTTCCCAGGAGAGGAAACTGAGTCCCAGAGAGGAGATGGGGACCCAGCCCAAGGTCACAGAGCTGGGACCAGAAAGCAGATTTCCCAGCTCCCAATCCCATCCTTTCATTATTAACCTTCGTTTCTGGATGCCCCACAGATACAAGGCATCATGCTAGACGCAGAAGAGAATAAATGTACCCTGTTTCCCAGAGTTCACCCTTGAGGATGGTGGAAATAGGGAAAGAGACACGTATGACTCTTCCCGCAGCGCTGTGACCCCTCTGTATCCACTAGCATTTATTGGGCACTTACTATACCTAAGGCACTCTGCCTAATGCTTCACACGCATCAATTCTTTTCATGGGACACTAGCCCAGCAAGGAAGTGTCATTTTATAGATGGGGAAACCGAGGCTTGGCAAGGTTAACTGACTTGCCCAGGACCACATGGCTAAGAAGCTTGGAGCCTGGATTTGCACTCTAGCTGTCTGACATCAGAGCCCACGTTCTCAGCCCCCTTGGGACCAGCTGCCTCTCACCAGACCCACTGGAACCTTCCTGTACCCCTAAAGTTAAGAGCTTTGCAAATCTCCCTTAATAAACTCTACTCCCACCCCCCGCCAGGTCTGCAAATGAACAGATCTGGGGAACTGCAGCTTTTATAACTTCACATCCTTTTATGTGTTCCAGGAGAGAAGGGGTGGGGGAGAAGACAGGTGATCTGGGCTAGAGTTAGGGCTTGTTCTCAAGATCCCACCTCCTCATGTATGGCTGTGTGGTCATTAAATAGTAAAAGGTACAAGATGGGGAGGAAAGAGCACTGTTCTCCGGGCCCCACATCTGCAAGGGCACTCTCACTGTCTCACTATTTGTTTTCTCTCTTCTAGTAAAATGAGCTTCTCTGACAACCTCTTGGCACAGAACCCTGTAGAACGGAGATCAGCAGAAAGATTGATCCCCCATAAATCAGTACAGTTCAGTCTAACAAGTAATTATGTGATTGCAACAAGCACTGTCGGAGCGGGCAGACCGCGGCTCGCAGTAGCTCTGTTTGCCTGACACACAGCCCTGGTCCCACGTGCTTTGTAGTTGCTGTTGTTGGGTTTTTTCAAACAAAAACAAATGACCAAACTTCATGAAAATAAAAGAAAATACAGCCCAAAATGGATGTCAATTTTGCCTCATCTACCTTCCCCCTAATCTCAGCTGAATGAATGCATTTGTCACAAGCTGGCCGGCGTGCAGGGCTACGCTCTTACCACGTGCTTTGCAGTGTTCTAAGTGCTGTACATCTTTCTGCTCGTGAATTTCCCGAGAACCCCATGAATAGGTGCTTTTAGGGTGAACCATAGGAAGTTGCCATTAATTGATTGCTTCTGATCTACATGGATGGCAATTCCATGTGGTTTGGTCTCATAACATTGTTTCCATTTCACTGATGAGTAAACTGAGGTACAGAGAAGAGAAGTCACTTACTTGCCCAAGGTCCCAAGGTGATGGAGTCAGGATTCCAAACTGGGCAGATTGTGGTACGAGGCCCTGCTCTGAATCACCCCCCCTCTCCAACTCCCCCTGCAGACCATCTGGCTGTCGTACTAGTCCTGTCCCTGCTCAGGCACTGGTGGGCTTTGTTTTATAAGGGGGATGTGTGGTCTGATAGATCAAAGAAGAGCTACCCAGTAGCTTGTTCCAACTTGAGGCCAGCAGCCCAAGAAAGGAGTTTCCTAATACCTCCTCCAGGCAGCCCGAAGGATTGTGGCCTCAGATGGCTTCTTGACTGAAGAAATGTGTAGTTTCAGGCCCCTGGAGCTGGGAGGTGATGGTGGAAGAGGACACACCACGATTCATTATTAGTGGTGGATCACTCAGGGAAGGGGGACCTCGGGAAACAACAGATCACGTTTGCACTTGGAGGACAGTATCTTCTGTAAATGTCGTCCCAGCGTTTATGGGTGGGGGACACCCAAACAACGTTCCTAACTTGAAATTTCTACCTGGCCAAAATCCACCAGCCCCTTTCCTACCATCCCAGAGGTTTCTAGACAGTGGGTAACTCCAGACCAAGCAAAGGCCAGCCCCCAAACCAGAGCCTTAGAGGACCTGGGCACCCACAGGGCCCAGATCCAAAGACGCACAGGGACCACGACACTGGTCACTTTCAAAGGCCAACCCAAAGTTGAATGGTGAACCCAGGCACAAGACCAGGGCTCAAGCTATGGGAGCAAAGGGTTGAGAGCTGGATGCATTTTTTTATGATGATGATTTTCAACTCTACCAACTTAGCAGTGACAGTCAGAAATCAATCAAGCCCTGTCTTCAGCCCCTGGGATGAACAAGAGCTCTGAGCGGCCACGTTCCTATCCAGACACAAGCTGGTGAGCACAGATTGTTCCAACCTTCCTTCCCCATCCCCAAGGGACATCTGGGCCCAAGAACTCTCATCTGATGCCTGCAGCCTCCCGCACCCACGCTCCACTCTTACTATTTCTGATTTAATAGTTAACACAGGGCCTCCGACTGCAGCCCCAGTGGGCAGAGTTCAAATGAAGGAAAACAGGAAATCTGCCATTCCCCTTCTCTCTTCATGTTCTCCCCAACTTTGGCAGGCAGACGACGTGAGCAGGACTTCGGGAGTTAATATTTGAGGCGCCTTCCCTGGTAGCACCAGCTCCCCACGTCTCTGTCTTTTGTGCAAGTTTAATAAAATAAATTTTGAATATCAATAAAGTAGGTCCTATTTTTCTTGGCATGTCCCGGCCCCGCTCCATCCTTCTATTGCAGAAGTCATGCTACAGACAGATCACTTTTCCACAGATCATTGATGTGGTACCACGAGGACTGCAAATGATTTGCTAAAATGCTCCAAAGGTATTCAAATTTCTTTAAAGAAGAAATTCAATTTATGTGCATTTATATTACAATGTCTGTCAGGAAGAAAGGTTATAATCACCAGCATATTTTAGATTTACATTTTCTTCTGTACATGAGGTAATGGTATTAGAGGGAAAACTCTGAAGCCTAGAGTTGAATTGGACGCATGGTCCTATTTTCATTGCTGCTAAAAGCAGGTTTTTGAAGTTCTGGAGGAAAGCATATGTTAGCATATGTTAGGGAAATAGCAAGAACAGGAGGCCGGGTGGCTGAGAGTTTAAAACATTTGTCTTTCCTTCTGACCTCTGCATGTGGGGCACAGATAGGCTATTTCTCTACCCCTCGAAACCTCAGGAAGCCATCTGGGGTTGCAGCACCTGACACGGACTCAGGAATACAGAGTCCAGGCTAAACGGGCTTGTCCCAAGGGCACTGTTCTACCTCACCCTGGGAGCGCCCTGAGAGCCAACGCGAGGCTCCAGGGAGGGCAGGAAGGGTGAACCACGAACTTCCCCAGGAAGCAATCCTTGGTCCTGGATATTTTTAAATTATTTCTAGTGCTTTCTTCTGGGAAAAATGCACCCGTCATAGGTGCCCAGGAAGCTTCCAGCTTCAACTGTTTGACCAACTGATGGACCAGTACACGCAACATGGCAGCTGATCCTGCTTCATGTAAACAAGAGGCTGAAGTCTCTGTTTCCTGTCTCAGATCCAAAGCTGGTAACAGTCAAAGCCAGGATTTCAATCCAAGACGTTTGTTTCCGTGAGCCGCTGTGTTAGTCCGGTTGCCTCGGGCCATCGAGGTGGAGACCACATTTAGGTTTCTTGAGCCATGCTCCCTAAGTAAGGATCTGCAGGAAGTTGAGGAGACGGATGTCCCTTAGGGATACTGACCAGGTCCACAGCATCTCACTCTTCATCATGGCAGAGACGTGAACACCTGGCCTCACGACTTCCAAACCATGCATTAAAAAGATTCGGCGAGGGAAGGACGACAATGTCTCCCCAACTTCTCTTCCATGATTAAATATATATTTTGTTTGATGGCTGATTTTAACTAAATGTCACTTCTTTTATTGTGTTTCCTCCTAAAACAAAAGGAATAACCACTGAGTGTAGAATATTTGGGAACTATGTAAAATACATAGATAAGCTGGGGGGAAGACATCCTAAAATCAATCTTAGTTTTATCTCCCAGAAGGAAGCATTGTTAACACTTTTGGTATATATCCTTCTGTATATTTTATACACATCTATATTATAGGTATAACATATTTTGTATAAATACATTTTTCAGAAAAATAAAATCACACTCAATTGTTTTATTGATATATTGGTTCACAGCAGATTTTGAATATCTTTCTATATCATTGAATAGCCTTCTACAACAGAACGTTAACAGCTGCATAGCATTCCCTTCTATGGCTATACCTTAAAGTATTTAACCAATCCCCTCTTACTGGACATGTAGGTTATTCCCTGTTTTTCACAAATACAATTGGTACCATGAGATACTTTTGTGTAACTAAATCTTTGCTCATAGCCACAGTTATTTACTTAGGACAAATCCCTAAAAGTGAAATGCGGGTGTCATGGGTTATGTATATTTTTAATTCGTTTCGTCAAAATTACCCCATGGTCTCCAGAAAGGTCATATCACTTACTCTGTCCATCAGCAGTGGGTAAGATTCCATGTTTCATGACCTAAACTCTAAATTACTTGTTTAAGAAAACCTCTGATAAGTTATTCTTCCACCTGGAGAAATAGTGGATTTCTTGGGAGTTTGGCCTCCTTCTGGGGGAACAGGAAAATAATCATCTTTAGTTAACAGAGGATTTGGGGAAGAGTTCATGGGAGAGAGAGTCCATGGCTTGTACACAGGTGTTCATGGGACACCTATGAGCCTTTTGGGTGATACCGAGATCTAAGGTTCATATTTTATTTTTCTGATCCTCCAGCAATCATTAAAACATGGTAGGATGGAAATTCCTAGCTAGGAAGTGACCATGAAAGGGAAGATCTTTTGTGTTTTAAAAGAAAAAAAAAATACCAAACAGAAGGAGTTGGATAAAACAGCACCACATACATCTCCTCAAAAGCCATGAAGAAACAAAGACATGGGGAAGAGTGGGTAACTAAAAGGAAAGACACACGGATTGGCTTAGAACAACAATATCATTATTACTCCTGGTTCTGTGGGTTGGCCGTGCAGTTCCTCCGTGTGTTCTGCCTGGCCTCAGTCATGTAACTGAAGTCAGCTGGGGGGGTCAACTGGGCTGGAAGGTCCCAGATGGCCTGACTCACACTGACTGCCGGCTGGGGTGCCTCGTGACCCTCCAAGGGTCCCCTCACGCTTTCAAAGGCTAGACTGGTGCTGGGGGTCTTTGGTCCTGGGGCCATGTTCCAAGAGGACCAAGGCAGAAACTTCCAGGTCCCTTAAGACCTGCCTCCAAACTTGCCCACTCTCACTTTTTAAAAATTTATTTTTGTTGTGATAAAACACATATAACATAAAAGTTACCATTTTAACCATCTTTAAGCGTGCAATTCACCGACATTAAGCACATTCACATTGTCGGGTCACCATCACCACCATCCATCTCCCAGGACTCTCCCATCTTCCCAAACAGAAACTCTGTACCGATTAAACACTAACTTCCCGTTCTTCCCACCCCCTAGCTCTTGGTAACCACCTTCTACCTCTGCCTTTATGAATTTGGCTACTCTGGGAACCTACAGAAGTCGCATCATACAGTATTTGTCCTTTTGTGATGGGCTTATTTCACTTAGCATCATGCCTTCCAGGCTCATCCATGATGTAGTATGTGTCAGAATTTCCTTCCTTTTTAAAGCAGAATAATATTCCTTGTATGTGTATATCACATTTTGTTCATCCATTCATCTGTCCATGGACACTTGGGTTGTTTCCACCTTTTGTCTGTTGCAAATAATGCAGCCTGACTTCTGCCACATTCTATAGGTTAAAGCAAACCCCAAGGCCAGCTCAGACTCAGGAGGGGGGAGTAATAGACCCCATCAATGGATAGGTGGGGTAGCAACATCGCATTGTGAGACCCATGGATGCAGGGACCATTGTGTAATACCCACTTATTACAGAAGCAAGTGATAGCGTGGACATCCAGAGAGATCTCGACCGAAGCACAGTGAAATGTAACAGGTTATGAGTGCAAAGTCCAGAACTGTTGGTTCAAAGAATAACTTGCACATGCACAGGAAGGGGAAAGTGGGCGTGTTTGTGGCACATAGATTCGGGGTGAGACAACTCTGCTTCCTTCCAATTCAAAGACGTAATGAGTTTAGTGCTGGGCTTACGAATTGCATAGAAACGATCTCTGTATGATGAGCGGGCTGGTCTGTGAAGCAGATGAAACAGAACTATTAGAAAAAGGGACAGGTATAGGAGCAGAGGGCCTAGTCTTCCCAACTCCTAAAGAAAGACTATAGCCGTGCTACCGAACACAAGTTAAACCCTACCTTCTCTGCGCTTACGTTTTCTCAACAGTAAAATGGAAATCATGGTATCGAGCTTGCCATGAATAGATGAAATAATGTTTGTGAAAGTCATTAAAAAAAAAAAAGAAAAGCATTATTGTGTCTTGCTCCTTCCTTCTTCCCCTGGTGATGTCTTTCAAGTAGCCGCATGCTCTTTTCTGGTGTCTAATTCTCCCTTTCTTCCCATCTGGGGTCACTGACAATGGTCTTGTCTTTGCTTTATCTGATTTCTCTCTGAAGTACAGCCAGGTGCCCCCAAAAGGCTAAAGAGCTAAGTTTACCGGGATGTTTCCTGGTACATTTTGATTTCAAAGTGCGCTGCGGGATCTGATGCATGTTAAATAGTAACATCGACCACAACAGACACGGCCCAGCGTCCCCAGCCTCCTTGCTATCCGCTGTCTATTTTCCTGTCTCCCTGAGAGGGGTGGATGAACAGAGGTCCACAGAGGACCATTCAGAACAGAAGGAAGGCTGCCTGCCTGGTCAGTACCCCTCAATTAGAAGGCCCTGCGTTATATGGCAGGAGGAGAGGCAGTCTCTCTGAGACTCCGTTTCTTCATCTGTAAAATGGGGATGACGCTGGGCCAGGATTAAAGGTGAGGCGAGTGAGGCCGGGTCACACAAGTACAGGGTAGCATGCTACGTTATTTAAAATGTTCATAACGCGTTCATCGGGGATTTTTTGCATTGACTTTTTTTAAGCGGCATGAAAATATTTTTTTGATTATTGAGTTTGGGGGCACCCCCTTAAATCGGGGGCCTGCCATGAGTGCCGCACTCGCCTCACCCTAGTCTCAGCTCTGCATAATAGGGCTGATCTCGTGGGATTGTTGCAAGGATTAAATGAGGTGACGGTGATGGCCGGGAAACAGTGACAGGCGAGTAGCCAGCGCCAGACACAGGTGGGCTGTGGTTACAATCACTGCATTCATTTCGTCCGTCCCCTTGTCTGGACCCGGAAATCATGGCTGAGAGAGGTCACACAATCTACCCAAGCCACCCGATGATTAAACATTGGCATGCCCGACTGCAGAGAAGTCCTTCTAGTCCTTCTAGTCCTAGTCTAGTCCTTCTAGTCCATTTTCCTCCATGCAAACCGTCACAGAGGCAAGCAATGTGGATTGGGCTGGCAGGAAAGAAACCATTTTTTTTTCCAGGCTAGGCAATGTTTTCCATTTCATGTTGCTCTCCCCAGAAATGGGCTCTGTCCAGGGGGCTGGGGAGTCTCACCTACAACCCCCAAATTTAGGTCAGGCACGACCGCCCCCCCCCCCATGGTGCCAGGTGCAGATGACAGCAGATACCACTGTCACAGAGCTGCTTGTATGTACGTCCTCTGTGTCCTCCGCCAGGCCAGGCCAGGGACTCCTCCCATGCAGGCGCCTGGCCCATCTCTCTCACGCTCTGTCCCCGCGGCCCTGAGCAGAGCCTTGTGCAGAGCAGACCCTCCCAGAGCACTGATGGAATGAAAGCACGTTCATGTGCAGGAAGAAGAGAACCGAGTTAACCAAGGGCCTTGCTTCAAATCCAGCTCTGTCTTTTGCATATCAGGCTTCTCCTCTGCAAACCGGGCTCAGTCACAACACCTGCATCATGGTCACTGTAACGATTAAATGGGTGACACGCCAAACCCAGTGTCTGGCACATAAAAAATGCTCAACACGTAGTCACTGGGACTGTTTTGTCTTTCGAATTCTAGAATCCTGAAGAAATAGCCTAGGGCCTTGCAACAGCAGCACTGCTGACATTGGAAGCAGGATAATTCTTTGTGTCAGGGCTGTCCTGTGCGTGGAAGGACGTTTAGCAGCATCTCTGGCCTCCACCCACTAGATGCCAGTAGCAGTGTCCAGTGGGACCATCAAAAAAAATTCTCCAGGCATTACCTAATGCCCCTTGGTTAAGAACACTGATGGAGCCCATTGATCCAGATTGTTTTAAGAGAAAAAAGGATGATTCTTTTCTTTTTCTTTTTTTTAACATCTTTATTATAGTATAACCGCTTTACAATGGTGTGTTAGTTTCTGCTTTATAACAAAGTGAATCAGCTATACATATACATATATCCCCATATCTCCTCCCTCTTGAATCTCCCTCCCACCCTCCCTATCCCACCCCTCTAGGTGGTCACAAAGTACCGAGCTGATCTCCCTGTGCTATGCGGCTGCTTCCCACTAGCTATCTATTTTACATTTGGTAGTGTATATATGTCCATGCCACTCTCTCACTTCGTCCCAGCTTACCCTTCCCCCTCCCCGTGCCCTCAACTTCATTCTCTACGTCTGCGTCTTTATTCCTGTCCTGCCCCCAGGTTCTTCAGAACCATTTTTCTGTTTAGATTCCATATAGATGTGTTAGCATACGGTATTTGTTTTTCTCTTTCTACTTACTTCACTCTGTATGACAGACTCTAGGTCCATCCACCTCACTACAAATAACTCAATTTCATTTCTTTTTATGGCTGAGTAATATTCCATTGTATATATGTGCCAAGTCTTCTTTTTCCATTCATCTGTCGATGGACATTTAGGTTGCTTCCATGTCCTGGCTATTGTAAATAGAGCTGCAGTGAACACTGTGGTATATGACTCTTTTTGAATTATGGTTTTCTCAGGGTATATGCCCAGTAGTGGGATTGCTGTGTCGTATGGTAATTCTATTTTTAATTTTTTAAGGAACCTCCATACTGTTCTCCATAGTGGCTGCATCAATATACATTCCCACCAACAGTGCAAGAAAGTTCCCTTTTCTCCACACCCTCTCCAGCATTTATTGTTTGTGGATTTTTTTTTCAGTGTCCATTAAGTTTTATTAGAACCCAGCTGCCACCATCATTTACTTGAGTGATGTCTGTGGCTGGGTTTTTTTTGTTTTTTTTGTTTTAATTTTTGAATTTTATTTTATTTATTTTTTATACAGCACATTCTTATCAGTTATCTATTTTATACATATTAGTGTATACAAGTCAATCCCAATCTCCCAATTCATGAGAAAGAGATGATTCTTATGATGGTCTCATTTTCTCAGGATTCAGCAACATAAACAAATTACGATTGAGTGGGAAAATATTAAAATAATAAGAAATACAATAATAACAACGTTATGAGAATAGATGACATTATCTGAGTGCTTCCTGGGCTTCCAACGTGTGCTTGATGCTGTATGTACATCACCTCTAATCCCGACAGCAACCCTGCAGGGTAACTGTTACGATTCCATTTTCCAGATGAGGAACCTGAGGTTCAGAGGAATCAGATGACTTGCCCAGAACCGCACACCCGTGAGCGGCAGATCTGGAATATTCACACCAGGTGGGCCTGACTCCAGAAGATGCATCTTTCTCACAACTCCATTTTTGTGTCTTTCAAAAAACCTTTCCATCTGTGTTCCAGTTCCTCGTTGACTACTCTCCATCTGCCGGTCTCTCTCTCCACCTCTCAGCTCCCCTCCCCATCCAGATGTTCAAGAATGAAAATATCTGAGAAAATGAGCTGAATTTCTAAAAACTTACATCCAAATGTCTGGAAGCCTCTTGCATGGGTGATTAAATTAAGAGAAAGTATGCTTCAACAGAAAATGCCCCTGCCAAACTGAATTCTTCTTCATCATGTTGTTTTTGGATAAAGAACACGACCCTCTGTGCGCGGTCAGAGCTGAGATGATTCTGCCCCCAAGAGCCCAAAAAGCAGCACACAAGCTCTCCAGGGGCCCAGGGCACAGGACCCTTCCTCTGCATTTAATTTCTGAAACTCCCTTAGGAAAACATCTCTGCTTGCACCATCCAGGGCCGTCTGGCCATCCCTCTGCAGCTTCCAGAACACACGATGAAGATGCAGAGGGGCTGCCGACACCGAGTCTTGTCACTGCTGCTCAGAGAGCAGCCCCTGGACTGGGGGCAGAGTCAGCAGCACCCGGGAGCTTGTGGAAATGCAGATTCTCAGGTCCCTCCCAGACCTATTGAATCAGAATCTCTGTGGGTAGGGCCCAGGAATCTGTGTTTTCTCGAGTCTTCCAGGGGATTCTGATGCCACACCGGCCTTCAGCAGTTTCCGTTGATAGACTTCACTTCTTCTTTTTTTTTTTTTTTTTTTTGTGGTACGTGGGCCTCTCACTGCTGTGGCCTCTCCCGTTGCGGAGCACAGGTTCCGGACGCGCAGGCTCAGCGGCCATGGCTCACGGGCCCAGCCGCTCCGCGGCATGTGGGATCCTCCCGGACCGGGGCAGGAACCCGTGTCCCCTGCATCGGCAAGCGGACTCTCAACCACTGCTCCACCAGGGAAGCCCGGACTTCACTTCTTGAAGGAAAGAGTTCCTTCCGATCTTGGCCAAGATGAAGAATTTGGGATCCCAGAAGGAGAAAGAAGTTATCTGAATCTTGGATACAAAGCACAGAGAACAAGGGATGCAATGGAAAGAACAAGGAGCAAAAGCAGGGGTCCCAGTGAGGACCCGATGCCCCTGCAGGTGAGCAAAGGACAGATGTCAGCACTGCAAAAGACATCTCTTCATTTGTTCTCTTCTTTGGTCTCTGTGCCTTCAGTCCTGCCCACCGAGCTGTCCAAGAGATCTTTCTAAGTCACGAGTCGCCGGTCACTTCCCTCCGAGGCTCCCCATCGGCTTCAGGCTCAGGTCTGAACCTCCTTAGCGCAGGCCCCCTGTAACCTGGCCCCTGCTACCTCGCCTGAGGCCGAGCTCCCAATGGTACCCACGACTGTGGGTTCCCACACTCTGCCTGGGCTTTCGTGGTCTCCAGAGCCGGTATGTCTTTCCTTCTGCCTGAGCTTATTCATCTGCTGGGGTGTCTCATGGGTATCTGCTCCCAAGAGGTCAACCCCATCGGCCGTGGCGTTCTGTACACCCTCCAACCTCCACCCAGTTCTGGTACAAAAGACGTCCACCTGCTTTCAAGTCTTCTTAACCTTGAGGTCAAAGGGTAAAGTTTCAGCAATGTCACACCATTGAGTGTCGGCCACCAGGAGCTACTCAGAAAAAAGCTGGTACCATGTGGGACACTCAGCTGGGACTGGGCAAAGTTTTGGGGTCAGTTGCCTTGCACTGGGAGAAAAATTAGGACCCCGCATCCCACCATTCCAAGCCCCTCTGATCCACGATGGGGGTGCCCCTTTGTTTTCACATTTCAAAGCATCCCTCCATATTTCCAGGTTGAATTTCCTAATTGCGGCCTATGTCGAGCTTCTGAGTAGCCTGACCATCTCTGCTAAGAAACTACTACCAACTTCTAGAAGAAAACTTCAGGGCTTTTACTTTGCCCCTTGCTCGTGAATAAAGTTGTTTGGTAATTATTACCCAACTTGCTTTAATATTAACCAGCATCTTTGTCAGGGGAGCACTGATTTTCCATTGACTTTTACAAAGATTTTGAGACTTCTTTTTCCAACTTTCCAAACCACAGTGGACATGTGCTTTGCAGTGCCCACTCACAGTAGCCGAAAGCAACAAGCTTTGCAACACTGGCAGACACCCCAGGGCAAGGAGTGCCCACCAGCTGCACAGGACACCTGGCAGTGGGTGGCTCCCGGAGAAATGAGGAGGAAATTAACAAGGAGGGCAAAATCCGGAGAAAGCCGACAGCAGAACCCAAACGGTTAAGTGGCAAGGGGGAAGCTGTGTCTTGTGCCAACTTATGGTAAAGTGACACATGTTTCTGCTTTCCGTGATCAGTTTTTACTTTTAACATTGAAGATTAAAATTAAGTGCATTACCATAGATCAGTTTACAGGGATTCGGTACATCTGTTTTGGAAATGTAAAACAAAACTGAGTAACATCATTATGTGTATTACCAGAATTGGGGAAAGGTATCAGTAACAGCCTGGACCGTCTCCATGCCACCTCCTCATTTCAGCAATCCTCACCCTTGGAAGACGTTTGGCGGGGCTTGTGGAAGAGCTACCCTCCAAAAGTGCAAAGAGGCACTGAGATGCAGTCCAGCCCCCGTGGTGGCCAGACCCCCAAAGCAGCCACCTCCTCAGCAGAGGCCCCAGCCAGGGCTCGCCAACCCCATACCCTGCGCCTGGCCGGACACCCCATGAAGCCTCATTTGCCAGGAGTTTGACGCTGACCCCTGAGGTCTCTCCAGAAAGGAGGAGACTGGCAAGTTCAATTATTGCTTCAATAATGAGCGAATCGTTTCTGGTTTGCTATTTACACTGCTCTCCGGGAGAGAAAACAAGTCTTCCAACCGAAGTCCTCCAATTTCTACTATTTATCCAAGATTACACATCTAATCCCATAATAAAACACCGTTCCTGCTCTGAAAGCAGAGTGATTGCCTACAGATGTGCCCAGACCCAAACATCTGCACATCCAGAATGGCCACAGGCAGGATATCTTATCTGCTGTGGGCTGATGACCAAAACGGCTGATTAACTTCTGAAACTTTACGAGAAATCCAGTCCATCTGAATTTTTATTCTGCTGACAAATGATGTGCGTCCCGGCCTTTATCTAGCTGCTTAGATTCAATATCTGAGCGCAGCAGAGACTTCTTAATTTGCTCATTTCTCTTGGTACCGTTTAGAATGAGAGCTCAGAATGAAAACGTATCACGAGGCAAAGAGAGACGTCTACCTGCTCATCGCAAACCCCTGGAAATTGCTGTGCCCCCTTAGATCTCACCGCAGAATCATCTCAGCTCCACCTTGATTTGTCTCTCAATATACTGTTTAAAACTGTAACCCAATCAGCAAGCCCAACAGGCAGTCTGTTTATTATTACTTTTGATAGAAAAGGTTCATAACATCCTGTAATGTGTGTGCATTTTTTATTCCGTTTGGCTACTAGACACTGAAACCATTTGGGACATTTATTAAAATGCATTCAGCCACTCTTTAGGATGAGGTTAATGTGGGATTTATGCCTCTGTGGTGTGCGGTGCACAAAGCAGTAATCATGCTTGTTTAGTACTTGGTTCACGTACAAAATGGTCGGCTATAAAAATCGAAGGAATACAAAGATGGGCTGAGAAAGCATAGGATGGGGAGGGATTTCTTCAAGTTGGGGGCTTCCATAGGGCACCAGACAAAGAGGAGAAATTTATTTCAATGGAAAATCGAGTTATCTGGTTGCATGAAACAGGCTGGGGAGGTAGGGGCCCCAGAAGGAAGTCTGGTTTGATAGACTCAAGCCTGCCAACCTGTCCAGGGAGTCCTGTGCCACCTGGCGTGGGCAAGAGATGCTTTCTGTGCAGCTCTGCTTCCTCCTCATGTGTCCCTAATTCCTTTCTACCCCAGAGGCCTTCAGATAGACCCAAGCCTGTGAGAGGGCCAGAGGGCCAGGGGTGGAGCCAGTCAGACATCAGGGCTCAGGCCCGTCCAGTATCCAAACCAGATGGACCCAGCAAGACGGGGATAAAAATTCCGAGCAACTTCCTAATGGTTGGCTGGGAGTCTGGGCAGAAGGCAGAGCACACGTGTTTCCTACACGTGTTGGTGGTGTGTTTGCTTCCAAGGGTGGAAGTGATCAGGAAACCCCCTGGAAACCACCCAGTGCCACCCCAGGGCAGGGGATGGCCAGTGTCCTGCTTCCCAGCAGGATTGGAAGGGCTTTGGGGACCTATGCATGGGAGGGGTCTTCCCTTCAGCTGCATCTCAGCTCGCTTCCCTGAGACCAGGGGACGCACAGTGAAGAAGACCAAACCCATTCTCCAGCCGCTGCAGCTAGGTTTCAGAGGGATTGGACTGGAGGCTCTGCTCTCTGCTTCCCACCCCAAGTGAGGGCGGGCAGGCAGGCTGAAAGTAGACGTTGACAGGGGCAGCTGAGCTGCGAGCATCTCCCCCGCAAGATGGCAGGAGCCCTCTCTCTGGTCTCCCTTCCATTCTCGCCCTTCAGTCTGTCATCCCAGAGCAGCCCCAGGGATTATCTGAGACTGAAAATCATACCAAGTCGCTCCCTCACCTGCACGAACCTTCCTAGGGCCTCCCGCTACGCTCAGAGCATCCGAAGTCCTTCCCAGAGCCCATGAGGCCCTGTACGATCTGGTTCTTTCCTCTTTCTACCATTTCACCTCCTTCTACTCTCCCCCTGGTTCACTCCGCATCAGCACCCTGGCCTCCTTTCTGTCCCTCCTCCTCTTCAGGCTCAGGACCTTTGCACATGCTGGTCCCCTGCCCAGGAAGCCGTTGTTCCAGGGACTGGCATGGCTGTCTCCTCATTATCTCAACTTCCATGTTCCCTCCTCACAGACACCTTATCTTGCCACCCAGTGGAAAGTGGGCCCTTTCCGCCTCTTTCACGGCACCCTATTTTAAGCATTAGCATAGCATTCAAAGCTACCTCATTGCCCTTGTTTGTTTATTGATGGACTGGCTGATTGTTGCTCTTTATTCATCCTCTCTGTTCCAGGATATAAGCTTTTGGAGGGCAAGGGCCATGCCTGCCTTGTTCACCCTTGTGTGCCAGTTCCTGTGTGAGTGGCGCCAGGCACGTAACAGGGCTAAATAAGGGTTGTTGGATGGTTGAAGGGCAGCGGTTATCATGCGCCAGGCGTTGTAAGTACTTTACAAACATAACCTCATTCAGTCCTTGTGACAGCCCTGTACTCTGGCTACTGGACTGTTATTATACCCATTTTACAGATGAGGAAACAAACTCAACCAGAAAAAGCACTTACCCAAGGTCACACAACCTAGCCAGAGGAGGCGGCAAGGACTCATGCCCAGGGCTGTTTCTGATCCCAGAGCCCTTATTCTTGACCACTGGGCTCTACGACCTCAATTTGTGGATGACCCAGAAGGAGGATGCTGTGTCCCCCGGATAACCCAAGGGAAAGGCGAGTCAGACTGTTTTATAAGAGCCTCTGAACAACTGGTCCTGTAACCACTTGCCGGCTTTCCCCACCCTGAGACAAGTCTGGATTCCTGGTCTCAGCGGGTGCCACGTATAAATTTAGCTTCAGTGATGTCCAACAAGGCTAATGCAAGAGAGCACATTCTCTTCCCTACCCTTCCCTCCGGGAGCCCCAGACCCACCCCAAAACAGCTCCTCGACCAGCCCAGGGTCCCCTCGTCATGCCTTCCACCCTCATGCACATGCCTAGTCTCCTTCCCAAACTCTTGTCGGTCCCATCATCCTCTCCCCACCCGAAGAGAATGACTTTAAATACACACAGTCTAAACCATAGCAGGTCATGAGAAAGTGATGGAAGGAGGAGTAAACTTGACTGTCAATCAAATTTTTAAAAACGGGGCCTCTGGCTTCCGATAGCTTTCCCTACGTGCCTGTGGCTCATTTGAGGAATTATTCTCGGGTACCATTTGCTCTCCTGGCACCGCATCTCCAGCATGTGTATTAGACACATCCCAGGGTGGGGCGTTTTGCTTGGTTACACTGGATGACGAATGTTTCCACAGCTGCAAACAAGACACTTTTGCTACGAAGTTTGGGCTGTCAGAGAAGCATGAGGACCTTATTATTGGTGTCTGAATGAAGAAAGGGAAGGAAGGCGGCGGGGATCCCTCTAGACAGTATCGGGGCAAATGGCAAGTCTAAGAAAGACAAATAAAGTAAGTCTCTGCTGGTATCTTAACAGGCAAGGAATTTAACTGGAACTATACTGAATAATTAAATTAACAATTGGTAAAGCCACGCTGTGTGCTCCACTCTTAAAACGATGCTAAAAGCCAGCATGGATCGAGGGCTTGCTATATACCAGGCATATATATTACTTCCCTCAATCCTCACCACGGCTCGAAGAATTGGATATTCTGAGCGTTACAGATGCGGACACTGAGGCATGATCAAGTAATTTGCCAGGGCTAGGAACGGAACCAGAGTGCCAAGTGACATCTGTCAGACTCTCAGCTCCTGCGCTGAAAGCTTCCATCCTCTACTCCTCATGTTCAAATGAAGCAGTGTTTTCGAACCCAGCTGCACAGAATCACCTGGGATGGGTGCTTTTTTATAAAACACCCCTGCCTAGACCCCTGCTCAGACTAATTAAATCAGCATCACTGACAGTGGGCCCCCAGGCATGGGGATTTTTCAAAAGCTTTCAGAAGGTGATTTTAATGTGCAACCAGACTTGACATCTACTGCCCTAACTAGTGTAGTTCTTCTCAAAGTGGGGTTCCCCGGACCAGCAGCAGCAACGCTTAGGGACTTGTTAGACGTGCAAACTACAGAACCCACCCTACACCTGTTTGAATCAGAAGCTCTGCAGGTGGCAGGAGCCCAGAAACAGACATTTTAACACCCCCTCCAGGTAATTCTGGAACATGCGAAAGCCTAAACACCACTGCTCTGGACATGGGTTAACATCTCTTTGAGAGGCTGAGATGCTTTTTTGGATATATACCCAGAAGTGTGACTGCTGGATCACATGGTAGTTTTATTTTTAATCGTGTGAGGAACCTCCATACTGTTTTCCACAGCAGCTGCACCGTTTCGCATTCCCACCAACAGTGCCAAGTGTTCCAATTCCTCCACATCTTCACCAGCACTTGCTGTCTTCTGGTTTTGGGGTCTGTGTTTTTGTTGCGTTTTGATAAAGCCATCCTGGCGTGTGAGACGATGGTGGTTTGGGTTTGCGTTTCCCTGGCGATTAGTGACAAAGTGCATTCTTTCATATACTTGTCGGCCGTTTGAGGCAAAATAGCTACGATGTGGAGACAACCTCAATGTTCATTGACAGGTGAGTGGATCAAGAAACTGTGGTGTAATGGACGACTACGCAGCCTTCATAAAGAAGGAGCTCCTGCAGTATGCCACGACATGGGTGAACATCGAAGAAATTATGCTAGCGAAATAAGCCAGACACAGAAAGACAAGTACTGCATGACTCCACTTATACGAGGTACTTTAAAAAGTCAAAATCATAAAATCAAAGACCGGAATGGTGGTTACCGGGGGGAGGAGGGGTGAAGGGGAAATGGAGAATTATTCATCAACAGGTATAAAGTTTCAGTTAAGTAAGATGAGTGAGCTCTAGAGACCTATACAGCATTGTACCTATAGTCAACAATAACATATGGCACAGTGAATAATTAAGAGAATAGACCTCACGTTGTGTTCTTATCACAATTAAGAAAACAAACACTGCTCTTTCTAGAATATAAACTCCATAAAGGCAAGTTTTGTTCAGCCCTGGAATGCCAGCACCTAGCACCAAAATACTTATAAAAATGAATGAATGAACGAATGAATGAATGACTACTTGCTACACGATGTTGATCTTTCCATTACACTGAGAAAACTTGAACTGGTAAAGATTTAGATCCTACTGTGCAAAGTTAATTAAGGATTCACTTGGCTATCTATATGGGTAAGATTAAAACCTTTGCAGTCCAGAGCACTTAGTTAGTCTCTTTGGTTTTTTCCAAACAGGCTACAGAGATGAGGAAATTAACACCAACCACAGTGGTAACTGCTGGTCTGGCCCCTGTTACTCTTATAGTCCTGGTTAAGCAGGTAGGTAGCTCATCTGCCAGGCTGTTTTATTTTCTGCCATCACACCCCAAGCGGGTGGAAGGCCACCCATGACTGACAAAGACAGGGGAATTTTCCTAGCAGTTGAAAGAGTCAATCCTGCATTCTTCTGCACAGCCCAATACCCAGATTGAGCCATAGCATAATCAGAGAGAATTAACTAGCCTTCCAGCTCTCCTCATTAAACGATGGAAATGCGCTGTATCTTTCTGCAGTAGCCTGCTTCTCTCACAATTCCCTTGCCGCAGCCTGACCACAATTTTACTGTGTGTGAAAAATGACTTGGAATTGCAACAGGACTGCAAGGGAGCAATGATTAAATTTGTCCCCCAAATTAATGTGGCTGTGATTGGCAGAGGGGAGGGGGAGGGCTGGAGAAGGGAGTGTTATAGAGCAATCAACAATCAATGGTGGGAAGGTGACCCGACATCACCGTCTTCTGCAATTGTAATCAATATCACTCTGGCTTCAGCAAGGGCCTCTCAATCTATGCTGCTTCTCTCGACAGAGTTTATTCTTGTATAAATACCTTAAATAAATAGCGCAAGGAGAACACCCAGGGATACTTTAAATTGCATCCATGTCGTGCAAAGGCAAAAGCGAGTTCCACTGGGGAGGATCTGTCTCTCAGAACCAAACAAGCTTCTCCTTTAAAAACCTCATAATTGGTTATTTACACACTCCGCAACTTTGCATTTATGCTGCACCCCGATTATCATAAGCATTTCCAATGTGACAGAACCCGACTACAGTGCATATGCAAGCTCTTCTAATTTCCAAAGCGGCTAACTGGAGGTAGTGAGGAGCGACGATTTATCTGTTTGTGATTTGAATAGGATAATGCCTGTAGCATCTCGAAGCCAGGGCTATTTTCTGGGAACATGTGTTGTCGTGAAACCCTGTCTGACACTCTTCAGGAATCATAAAAATGACAGGGGCCAAGATTTTTGTTGTTGTTGGTTGCGCCCACAGCTTTCATCTGGGAAGGGGAGGGGAGGAGGATTTTGTAGAGCAATTGTGCTGTGGACAGCAATGCGGCCCCGTGGATACGGGCTGGTTTGTGGATTGGCGAGAAGCAACATCAATTACATGCAGATCAATTTAATCACAAACACCAGAGCAGATGGAAAACAAAGGCACTTCCGGAGCTGCCGGGGATGCCAGGGAGGCAGCTACCCTTAGGAACCCTCTTGGAATTGCTCTTATTGATGACCGCCTCCCTACTGGGGTAGGATCCTGGATTACCATCCTCTCGCCTGCTAAAGCGTAGGGTGAACTTGCCCGCTTCTCTCTATGTCCACTGCTGTCGCCAAGCCTGTGTTACCTGGAATCCAGACTACTGGGTATCCTCCTGGGAGCATCCCAGCCCGTCCCTGCTTCTTGCCCGCCCCAATCCATCCTCCACAGGACAACCAAAATGGTCTTTTAAAAATTATACATGAGGTCTCGGGGTTTCCCTGGTGGTACAGTGGTGGAGAGTCCGCCTGCCAGTGCAGGGGACGCGGGTTCGAGCCCTGGTCGGGGAAGATCCCACGTGCCGTGGAGCAACTAAGCCCGTGAGCCTCAACTACTGAGCCTGCACTCTAGAGCCGGAGAGCCACAACTACTGAAACCCACGTGCTCTGCAACAAGAGAAGCCACCGCAATGAGAAGCCCGCACACGGCAACGAAGAGTAGCCCCCGCTCGCTGCAACTAGAGAAAGCCTGCGCACAGCAATGAAGACCCAACGCAGCCAAAAATAAAGAAAGAAAATAGATAAATTTATTTAAAAAAAATTATGCGTCAGGTATTGATGCTCCTGTGGTTAAAACCCTCTGCGTCTCCCCATTGCACTTGGAACGACAAGGCTCCTCAGGAAGTGGCCGCAGCCCCCACTCCAGCCCCTTGCAGGCTACTCTCCCACGCAGTCAGCTGTGCCCTTGAACACACCAAGTTTATGTGTGTTCAGGGCTTTTGCCAAGGCCGTGGCCCCGCCTGGACCACTCTTTGTGACTCCCCTGTGTCTTCACCTGGTGGGGTGTGACGTGATGTGATATATTATTACATAATATACCATACATATGTATGTCTATATATCTCTGTATTACATCTATAGATATCATCTTTTTGTGTGTGTGTGTGGGGTACGCGGGCCTCTCACTGCTGTGGCCTCTCCCGTTGCTGGGCTGCAGGCCCAGCCGCTCTGCAGCATGTGGGATCTTCCCGGACTGGGGCACGAACCCGTGCCCCCTGCATTGGCAGGCGGACTCTCAACCACTGCACCACCAGGGAAGCCCTATAGATATCATCTTATACCTGCTTCAACTCCAGTGTTACCTCCTCAGAGAAGCCTTCCCTGACTTCCTACCTAGTTCACCTCCCAGCCCTTCCCTCCATCCCTCTGTAGCCAGGGCTTGGCAAACAGTAGGTTCTCAAGAAATAGCTGGTGAATGAATGAATGAATGAATGAGCTCCAAGAAGGAAGCTCAGTGGCTAGACAGCAATCTGCCCTAAGTCCTGGTTCCTCTCACCTGACAATCAGTTTCTCCACCTGCAAAATTATGATCCAGTTGCCGTGAAACTCCTTGAGCAGAGATGTTGGCTGTGTTGAGCACCCATTGCCAGGTCTTTGCATCTGCTGTTTCCTCCTCCTGCCTCCTTCCATATATCAAACCCTGTGCTCTTTTGGAGGCCCAACTGAAGACCCACAAGCCTCCTATATCATTTGCACCATCAAGGTATCCGGTCCATTTAAGAAGGTCCGGCCCCCAAGCTCCCAAAGCCCTACATAGAGTGGTCCATGGGCCCTTCCACCACATCCACCCAATTCCGGCGCCTTCCATCCCCTTCCATCCATTTGAGAAGAGCCCTCAAGGGGGAGGGGAACTCAACTCCAGGGTTCCTGGAGTGGAGACTATTCTTCTCTCTTCTGGACCCAGCTTGATGAAAGGAAAAAGAAGCAATATAGTCCCTGGAGCCCCATCTGCCCAAACACCGCCCCTGAAATCCAGGCATCCACAGGTCTCTAAAGCTCCCGCACTGCTCACTGCCCACCCTTCACAAACCCAGGAGGTGACCTGTGGTTCTGGTCACCAGTTACAGGGGGAGCAATTAGCCTCAGTGAGCTCAGGAGAGAGGAGAAAAGTCAACGGCCACCGTGTACCGAAGATGAGGTCTCACGGATGAGGGTCTCAAAATGTGACTAGAGGCCTCTCTGCAACCATTCTGCAGAAGAAAGAAAAGCAGGAAACCCACCCCAGATTTGGCCTACTGTGTAGAACTTGAGCTCCCATGGGTGCCTACACCACCAGTGAGCCCCCACCTGGGCCCATTCCCTCATCTACCACCCACAGACTCAGGACCACCCCCCCCCTTGCCCCACAGTGAACACGCAACTCTGGCTAGGTTGCTTCTGTTCTCAGGGCAATTGGCCTAGTTACCTTTCTCCAATCTTTCCAAGGAGGTTACACCACTTCCACTTCCCCGGTATTTCACCATTAGAGATTCATTCCTTTGCATTGACCAGATGCAGTATTAAAATACAGATTACTTAGGGGACGTCCATTCTGTCCCTGTGCGTGGGAACTCTTCCTGTGGAGAAAAGGGAAAAATACAAGTTTAATTCCTAGCAGGGCATCCCCTCCAAAGATAGGCAGCAGGGCAAATTATGGCAATGAGGGCTTGCCTTGTGAGCTGCAGAGGAACTTTTACATCTCAAGAGATAAGTGTACCATCACCACCCTGCCCCAAATGCCACTTCCACTTCTATATTTCACCATTAGGGATTCATTCCTTTGTGTTGACCAGATGCAGTATTAAAATACAGATTACTTGGGGGAGGTCCATAAGTCATGCATTCATCTGCATGAAGGGGAGGAGGCCATGGACCAGTAGTCCTCGACCCCGGCTATATATTAGAATCAGCTGGGCCACGCTTGAAACTAAGTCTCTTGGAGACAGGGCCCAGGCATCTGGAGTTAGGAAAAGCTCTCCAGGTTCTTCTGATGCAATATGAGTACTGAGAACTGCTTCCATGGGCAAATCTTCACCTACTGAAATGTACCAGGAGACACCCCACTGATCACTCTTTGTGGATTTCCCACAGAGAAGCCAGCTACTGTTCAGTCTGGGGGCTGCCCTGGCTTCTCCCCTGGCTGAGCTCTCTCGGCTGGCAGAGTCCCTTGGCCAGGTGTGAGACGGATGCCCTAGGCTACCTGTGGTTTCTCAGTGCTCCTGGCATAGGGACTGAAGAAAGGACTCTGGATCATATGGGGGGAAAGAGAAGAATTAGCTGATGATAAGTGACGATGGATGTGTAGCCAAGACACCGAGCAGAAAAACCCCTGGCAGATGGGCAAGACGGTCTAACTCAGAGATCAGGAGCAAGTAACATGCACACTCCAGTCCCCACTGCCTCAGCCCACCACCTGCCTCGAAGGATCCAGGGAAAATGAAAATTAATGGGATGGGGAAGGTAATCAGTGGTGAGTCCCACTTTTGTTAATAACCACCTTCCATCACGGGTAGAATGAGACAGAACATTCACTCAAGGCCAGGGTCACCTTGAGGAAGGAGGGTGGGAGACTTTGAAGGGTTTCTTTCCAGGCTGGTGCCTCCCCAGGTCATGGAAGATGGTCTCAGAAGTGGACTGTCCCTTTTGAGCTTTCGCGTCCCGAGGGTGCTTTCAAGATTGGCTCCGTGGACTGAACCAGAATGTCCATCAGTACCCCCAGCACTGAGTGGTCAGCCCCACCCACTGCCCCAGCCCTCTGCCTTTGCTGCCAGGAGTCTTACACCCTCGTGTCTTTAACCCCAGCACGTCTGGCCCCTGCTGCCCCACCCCCACTGCCAGAGCCGTCAGGAAAAGGGAGACACTTTGGGATTGAAGCTGCTGCAAGCAGGTGGGGAGGTCATCAGCCTCTGAGCCCTGACGCTGCCTCCACACCCAGCCTGATGATAACATCTCACTGCCAACTGCCCCGGCACTGCCAGCTACCTCAGAATCACAAGGCCCCGTAGAGGAACACCTCTCCCGAGGTGGCTCTTTGTTTCTAAAACCATTTTCACTTCGTATATGTGCTTAGCCTCCCCACAGCACCGTGTTGCTTGGTGATGGGTGAGACGGGCAAACAGGAGCCTCCCACGGCGGGTCTTTGATGTGTGTTGTTGGAAGCCGGGAGCAGCGCAAGACCTGCCGCGGAAACCCTGCCATGCAGCTCTCGCAGGCACGGGGCATGATGGTCAACCGTCCTGTGAGGAATTTCCGTCATTTCCCACATGCCAGGCACCCTGAGAAGCCATTTACATGTAGTATCTCATTTATTCCGCACACCAAGCCTTGACTAAGTAGATCAAAAAGTAACTAAGTAGTTTCGTGGTGAAAGCTTGGATTCTGGAGCCAAACTGCCTGCCACTGACTAGCTGGGTGTCCTTGGGCAAGTGACTTAATCTCTCTGGGCTTCCAATACCTGTAACTGATCTATAAAATACCAATAACAGCACCTGGCATACATGGTTGCTGTGAAGTTTCAATGAGGTAATACATATAGAGAGAGAAAGAGTATTTAAAACAAAGCCAAGTGTATTAGTCTGCTCAGGCTGCTGTAATAAAATACATAGACTGAGTACCTTAGACAACAGAAGTCTATTCCTCATGGTTCTGGAGGCTGGGAAATGCAAGATCAAGATGCTGGCCCATTCAGTTCCTGGTGAGGCCCCTCTTCCTGGCCTGCAGACAACCGCCTTCTCACTGCGTCCTCACTTGGCCTCTGTGCTCAAAAGGAGAGAGAAATTCAATGTCTCTTCCTCTTCTTATAACCAACCCTGTTGGGTTAGGTCCCCACCCTTATTTAACATTTTTTTTTTTTTGTGGTACGCGGGCCTCTCACTATTGTGGCCTCTCCCGTTGCGGAGCGCAGGCTCCAGACGCGCAGGCTCAGTGGCCATGGCTCACGGGCCCAGCCGCTGCACGGCATGTGGGATCTTCCCGGACCGGGGCACGAACCCGCGTCCCCTGCATCGGCAGGCGGACTCCCAACCACTGCGCCACCAGGGAAGCCCTCATTTAACCTTTACCACCTCCCCACAGGCCCGATATGGAAATAGAGTCACATTGGGGGTTAGAATTTCAACATGTAAATTGGGGTGGGGGGGATACGACTCAGTCCATAGGAACAAGCACACAATGTGTTCTACAAGTGTTACCCACCCTTATCATCACCCCAGTTCACATGAGAATGCTGAGGCCCAGAGAAGCTACAATACTTGCCCGGAAAAGTGGCAGAGTCCAGATCTGAACCCAGCCCTTGGCTGTAACCAGATGCTGACTGCTTGACTCTTCCCACCAGATCTCACGGGCTCTTGATCTCCTGCCAGGTGCCCACTGAGTGCTCTTTGACCAATGGCCCCTCCCATGGGCACTAGAGAAACGGTCACAACTCTTGGCCAGCAAGCCAAGATTGTCAGGTTGTGGGCACAGGATGGGTGCCAAGCCCAGGGGAGCCATGGCTCCGGGAGCTGGAGAAGGTCTTCCTCTTCTTTGTTCACCCACTGGAACCCTATATCTTCATACTGGTTCCTTCCCTGGCCCTATGTTAGCTGCTTGCAAGGTAAGGCTACAATTTGGTCAGGTAGGAAAAAGGAAAACCCACAGCCACGGTTCCCCATCAGTGAGGCTCCATGTATCACCTCAAGAGCTGACAAGGTTGACCTGAACGAAATTCTCTTCTTGCCTTAATTGTATAGGAAAGAGTCAGGCACCATCTCTGCCCCAAACTAGGCTCTGGCTGTAAGGCAAGTAGCAGACAGCTGCCTGCCCGGCACCCATCCCATTCTTCTGGAAACCGCATCTGCTGTTGCTTTTGGGAACCATCCATCACACATTCTGTCCATGCAGTTTGAGCGGGGCCAGCTCTAAGCCATTACGTGACCTCAGCCTGACCAGTCTGAGCATCACATCTCCGATCCACGTTAGCGTTAGTAAGTCTGCCACTAACGCTCAAAATAAGAATTGGCTGAAGGGTCGAAATATCATGCTTCGACGTTTGGATGCGTGGAGTATTGGAATAAATGCCAGGATTAGGATTGAGAGCAGCAGGGCCGACTCCTCCTAGCTTGTTGGGGATTGACTCTAGATACTGGAGTTGACTCAGGGATGGGCATATGTCCAAATCTGGGCAAACCAGAGCAAAACAGAGTCAATTCCAGGCTTATCATTAGCGAGAGCAGGGAAGAAACATTCTTTTCATTGGACTTGTGTCTGGGGGTACAGGAAGTCAGCTTGGAGCAGGTAGCCACCATCTTGCTACCAGGAGAATGGAGCCAAAGAAAGGAAAGCAGAGCTGAGGGAGGCCAGAGGAAGACAGAGTCCCAGTGACATTGTCTTAGCCCCTGGATATAGCTGTGCCTGAAGCAGTTTTCTAGGACATTATAGTTAACTAAAGCAAAATATTTCCTCTCTTGCTAGTTTGACTTGGGTTTGGGTAACTTGCAAAAAACGCCTTTAAAACAGAGGGAAGAGGGCTTCCCTGGTGGTGCAGTGGTTGAGAGTCCGCCTGCCGATGCAGGGGACACGGGTTCGTGCCCCGGTCCGGGAAGATCCCACACGCCGCGGAGCGGCTGGGCCCGTGAGCCATGGCCGCTAAGCCTGCGCGTCCGGAGCCTGTGCTCCATGGCGGGAGAGGCCACAACAGTGAGAGGCCCTCGTACCGCAAAAAAACCCCAAAAAAACCAGAGGGAAGAAAGGAATTAGAAATTCTGAATCGGGTCAGAGGGGTTCCAGAGCCAGCTTGCTCCCCGCGCTGGAGAAGAGAGTCACGGCCTCTCCCGCAGCATCAGCCAGAGCTGTCTTCTAGAAACAGCAGAGTGTTCCCCAAAGAAGCAGGGGGAAATGCCACTGGCTTGAGTCACTCTCCCACCCATTGGCAGAATACCTTGATTGACGGTCCTACCAAGAGCACCACTGGTTGGGGAGGGGTCACAACCAGAAGTAAAACCAGTGGTCTTACCAGAAATGGAGGAGAAGGAGGCGGAAGCAATGGATGTACCAGACAACAAGGAAAACACCCAATGGCTATGGCAGGGGTCACTGTGCTCCGCCTCAGGAAAGACTATTTCCCTAAGAATCGCAATTAACTCTGTCTTTACTTATGCCTCATCAGGTGATTAGGAAGCGTCCCTCAAAGCCCTGACAAAGGAGGAAAGAGGGTCAGTAGGAATAGCAGCCTCTGGAGCTACATTATGGAGCTGACACCCTGGGCTGGGCAGTGAACGAAGTGTTTTGCACTCATGATTTCACCTCACTTCCTCCCAGCCACACCAGGCGATGGACTTTGCGGATGGAGAAACCGAGGCTCAGCTAAGGGACTCACCCGCACTCACGGCTCCCAGAGCCAGGAATGGATGGAGAGCTGTCAGACTCCCAAGCCCCGACGGTAATCTGCTGTGCCCCACAGATTTCTCAGGGGCAGCACAGGTGGGGGGAAATTGGGGTGAGATGATAAGGAGGGAGAAGAAAGGCAAGAGAAAGAGGAGGGGAGAGGGGAAAACTCAAGGAAGCAACACTCTGAAACAGGAAACCAAGGCTGGGGTCTTGACTCCCAAGCAGCAGGCTTGTCCGTCTCACCACCAGCACCCACCTTCTTGCCACCAGCCTCCCTCCAATCCCCGTCTCCTCCCACCATATGGCAGTAGGCACAGGTGCCATTTGGTGAGAGAATCACAGAGACCCAATGTCATTGGGGGCCATCTTATCGCTGGTGCATGTCCCTAACGTGTTTGGGAGGAAGGGGTTGGCCCATATGGACGGCCGCATGTGTTCATAAGCTCATGTAATTTTCTAACTACTTTCTACTCTTCCCCCACCCTCCACCAGGTATCTGAAAACACAACGGCCAACATCGGGGAAAGCGGAATGGATTTCCCATTCACTGAGCACCTACTCAGGGCCAGGTGCTTTTCCAACATTAACCCCAAGCCTCAGGAGAACCTTGAGAGGCGGGCATGCTGTCTCCATTTTACAGATAAGGAGACTGAGGCTGAGAAAGATGTGCTGGGATTCGAGCTCACGCGTGGCTGATTCCAAAACCCCAAATGGAAAGCTTGCAGGTGAGGAGAAGAGGTGGCTTCCAAGAAGCCCACCTTTCCCTCCTGCACTGGCACCAGGATCAAGGGCGCTGGGTGGCCTGGCCCCTGCTTTGTCTGCTGGGCACAGAGTCCACGACATCTGGAAAGCTGCCCTTGCTAAGTTATGGTCTCACTTAACCAAGGCTTGCAAACGGGCACCCTGAGAGAAGAAACAGTCTTACCTCGCCAGAGCCCTGCTGAAATTCCAATAAGCCCATCGCGAGCTAGAGATTGAAGAGCGATTTTGGCATCTCTCCTCTGGTGTGGAAAGAGATTACACTGAGTCATATTTCAAAAAGGCACGCCTGACACAGTATAATCTCCGGTCTTAACTCCCCCTGACCTTGAGAAAGCGGCCATAAGGCAGAGGGGCTGGCGGCAGTGCTCGGGAACAGAGATTCAGACAATCACGAAGAAGCCGGGCGGGTGGGAGAATCCCAACAGGCCCTTGTGGGGCAGCGATGCTGCTGCGGGGACCACTCTTGAGCCAGTTCAGAAGTGGAGGCTGTACAGAAGTGGAGGGCTTCCTCTCCCACAGCCCCCATCTGGGACTGACGTGCAGCTTCATCTTCCTGGGGACCCCAGCTCTGCCCCTTCCCCAGCACCTCACTGATTCAAGTCCCGAAGGACCCACCATAACCTCCTCTCATCTTTCCGCACATCTGCTTCCCCCCATCCCACCCCCAGCTTTTTCCAGTGACAATAATGAAGCTGGAAATGTCGCCAGAAAAGGCATCGATCTGTTTATCTATCACTTGCTAATCAAAAGTTTCCTGCCTCCTGTTAAAATACCAATGATTTCCTTTGCGGAACCAAACGGGTCTGTTCTCAGAGCCTGAGCGCGTCAGTGGGGACAGTTTAATTACCACCTTCGATGTTCCTTCCCCAAATACCAATCTTTCCTGAGTTACATGATGAACACACATTGGGGGAAGGATTAAATCAAAAGGCAAGGACTGACTCATTGCAGGGCATCTTACATGGAATCAGCCTTCCCTACTGTGCCTTCCGTCCCTTCCTGGGTCCCAGTCATTCCCAAGTATCCAGCCTGAGGAATTCCAGCACAGTCCAAGAAGGGGCCCACTGTTTTATGTTCTGAGTCCCTTTGACATGTAATAAAGGCTGTGGTTAAACCATGGGTTTTCGTGTCAAAGGCTGGTCTTACATTCCAGTCATAGCTCTGGCCACTTACTTTCTAGGAGCCTCAGTTTTCCTGCATGTAAAATGGGAATATTACATATCCATATAAAAGGCTGCTGTGAAGATTAAATCAAATGAAACAGGCAATGGATGGACTTAGAGGCTGTTATGCTAAGTGAAATAAGTCAGACAGAGAACGACAAATATAATATCACTCATATGTGGAATCTAAAAAAAACAACAACCTGGTGAATACAACAAAAAAGACGCAGAGTCACACATACAGAGAACAAACTAGTGGTTACCAGTGGGGAGAGGGGAGGGGGAGGGGAAACATAGGGGAAATTAAGGGATATAAATTATTATGTATAAAATGAGCTTCAAGGATATATTGTACAACACAGGGAACATAGCCCATCCTTTATAATAACTATAAATATATAAACTATAAATATATAGTTTTTATATAAAATATAAAAACTATAAATTCACAATTTAAAAATTGTGAATCACTATATTGTACACATGTAACATATAATATTGTACATCAGCGATACTTCAATAAAAAAATAAAAATAAATTTTAAAAATTATTGATAGTCCTAAAAAAATGAAACAGGCAAACCTTGATCACAGTGAGAGGTCAATTAATGAGAGCTGTTATTATCTTTATTCCCATTAAATAGATCAACAAGCAGACGTTTATAATAGATTATATCATATTTTATTTAAAATACACCACTAAACATTGATAAATTTTTAAAATCTAGGATGTTATTATACAATGTAATAAACAGACTGTCTTCTTTACGCAGCATGTTATGCCCAGTGCCTAGAACCATGCCACTGCCCACAGGAGGGGTTCCATAAATTGGGGGAATGAATGATTATAACAGGCACAGGGAATCACACATGGTAACACACATGAACGCTGTCCCTGCCTGCCTGACTCCGCCGTGAAACGATGAAACAAACTTGGTCCTTTACAGAGATGCTCAAAGCTCCCCTGCCCAGCCTTTAACTCCCAAGCTGTCCTGAAGAAGGAGGCTGAGAACATCCACGCCATCAACTGGCCCACTTAACAGGGATGACCAGAGTGGTGACCGTTTCTTCCCTCTCCCACTGCCAAATTCATCTGACAGAAACAAATGACTACTGTAAGATGCCATTTATGGAAAAGAAAACACACAAAAATAATGCTTAGATTTTCAAGGAAAAATAATATTATTTATAAAAATAAAGAAAAATATTTCTCTTCTGTCTGGAAAACAATAAGGTCCACGGCCCCCCTTTCCCTCCTCCATCCCCCCCAGATCATTTTTCTCCCTCTCTCTCTCTCTCTCTCTCACTCCCTCTCTCTCTCTCGCACGCACCTCCTTCTCTTCCTGCACTGCTAGTCTCCCCGCTTCCCATGTGGATGGAGACTGGGTTTCCCCTGCAATTCATCACCTGCCCCTGATGCCATGCTGGGCTCCTCAGTCAGAGAACCAGCTGGAAGCCATGTCCCCAAATCGCTGACTCTCCCCTTTTGTTGCCAGTGACATCAGGAAGCATGACATTGTTTGAAGGTTAAACACGCCAAGCCCAGGAGGGAGACCTGGGTCAGCCTTGGGGGCGGGGGCTTTTCCGTGATGGCCCCGCTGACAGGCTTCTCCCCGTGACAGATTCCTGTCCTTCCGTGAGTGTCGTGAGTGATGTCAGCGGGAGAAAAGAGGCTCTCCATCTATCCCTGGGAGTGCCCTGCCGGCGCCCTGGGGCACAGGGGACCTCTCCTGTGGGTGCTCTTCCGATCAAAATGAAGCCAGAGGGAACCTGAGACCCAGTGGGTTTACCCATTCCCCACACCGAGCCTCTAACAAAACACTAGATGCGCCATTCTTCAAGGTCTTTTCCCCAAAAGATCGCAAAGCCCCCGCATAGGAGAATAAGGAAGAAGACACTTTTCTGGGGATTCTGCTAGAAGAGATTAAAATGATGCCACCCAACTCAATGCACTTAGGGTCAGGGCCGTCCCATATGGACGCACAGCCAGGACCACGGGCATATGTGCAGTGGTGACCACCTTCCAAGCGAGTAGTCCCACAGGAGAGCAGACAGCTCAGCAGGCAATTACAACACAGCGTGAGATGCCGGGGATCCGGAAGGCCGGGGATGGCATGACACAGAGGGAATTTTCAGGAATCAGGCAGGGCTTTGGGGGTAGGTTGGGGGTTGGCCAGGGAAACGCATCACGTCCAAGGGCGGAGGGTAGGCAGGGCCAGGTCACCCCGGGCCTGGTGAGTCGCATTGCAGAGCTCCTCCTGAGGTCAATGGCCAACTATCGAAGCACTTTGAACAGTGATGTGATCTTTGCAGTTCGCTTGGGTCACAGAGTGGGTTTTTGAGAAACGACACCAGGAGGATGATGGTTGGGCTCCTGTGATGGGAGTGGCTCACTCTTCCCATGAGTGACATTGACAACGATCTAGTAAGACAGCTAATGAGGGCTGCACTGGGTCACTTGCGGCTCTCTGCATCCCCCATCTGCCTGAGCCTCCACCTCTGGCCTCCACCCTTGTCTCTCTCCTTCAGGGCCGCCTTCCCCTCGGTCTGTCTTTCCTCCCTCCCTCCCTCTGTCCCCTTTCTCCTCTGGCTCCGCCTCTCTCCCTCTCCCACCACCCTTTTGCCCTGCTTCATTTCCTCTGTTTCTCAGTTCTCAGCCTCCCTAGATTCCCCACTTTCTCCGAACCTCCAGCGACCACAAACACGGGGAACTGGAGGTCATTTATTTTTGTGAGTTTCCCCCTGCCCCCCTTGGCCCGCACACAATTCCCACCCAGCTCATAATGTAAATATGACCTTCCTGATACTCAGTATCAATTAAAGGAACAAATCCCCTTCTCCGAGAGAGCGCCGAGCTGCGTCAGAGACCTTTCCAGCCCAAGAGCACAAAAGCGCCTTTCACGCGGGCTGCCGGATCATCTATCTCCCACCCCTTGGAGGCTGCGTGGCTGGGTGGGGAGGCCGATGGAGACGGGGCGGACAAGCAGACATAAATGTGGCTCGAAGCCCCTCGAAAGTCTTTGTGTCTGTGGGTTGCACCATGCAGCAAACCCCTGGGCCAGTCACGGCGAGTCAGAGGAAATGCGGCAGCCATGGGCTTTCTGTTCCTTCTCCCCTCTGTGGTCACCCCAGACACAAGCCAGGCTTCTCTTCAGTTCCCTGCCTGCGCAGCTCTGGCCACTAGGGCTCCAGCGGCCACCCCTTGGCCCATCCCAAGAGTTCCTTCCCTCTTCTGGTGATGGGCTAAGGACCCACTTTCAGCCAAAGGTGGATCTCAGCCCACAGGAGGAGCAGCTCTGGGGTCCAAACACAGGCACCTTGCAAATTTTAAAAAAAAGAGTTTACACATTTTATATATTTTTTGACAGCAGGGCGTCTGGCATGGAACTGTGTACCCAGACACAGCTGGACGAGGGACAGGACAACCTGCCAGGATGGAACACAGGCTTTCCAGAAGGTGGCCTCAGAGAAGCCGTTTCCCATGGCTGTATCCCCAGAGTCTTTATCCCAGATTCTCTGACACCCCAGGCCCACGAACCACCCAGGAAGAAACCCTCCAGCCACCTCCCGACCCGCGTTGTTATCACAGCCGTGGATTCATGGCTGCTTAGGGAGGGGCAGAAGTTCCCCAAAGAGCCCGTGACATGCTGGCTGACCACACCCGTCTGGGCACGTCTGAGGCCATGCTGTGTGCGTTAGAGGCCCCCATTTGTGCAAACGTCATTGGACACGGTGGTCACCCAAGTCTGGTTCCCATTCTTAGAGCAATGCGCCACTGGCATCCAGAGAAAGGGGGAGAGACCAGATTGCTGGGGTGAAAGGCACAGTCAGGGAGTGACACAGACAGATGGAGGTGGGGAGAGGGTGGGGCAGAAAACTCAACACCCACAAATTCTTAGAAAATTTGGCCTTGGTGTCTGAAATGTGGTGAGCCGCCGCCCAAGTTGGCACGTGTTATTCACTCCTGGCAACCAGTGGATTCTCGAACCTCAACCCAGCGGAGAGGAGTTGACTCCTCATGACCTTGAACCAGAACGTCGTCCTGTGCTGTCCGAAGCCACAGCAGCGTGGGGCTCTGGGGGCTCCTCCAGCGTCTGTCCCTGCCTCTCCTTTCCGGCGGATGGAAAGCCAGGTCCACAATAGCCAGGCCTTCAAGAGCTGCTGTCTAGAAAGACCCACAGGCCCCTGTGCGTGTGCAGCTCCAGACCCCCGGGAAGCCAGCCCGCCTGACTCCAGGCCTCCCTTCCTCAGCATCCGGCCCCTTCGGGCCTTCCCTCCAGGAGGACGTGCGCTCTGGTGACACCACAAGGCAGTGCAGGGACTCTGCAGAGTTCAAGGCTGAACCGGGCTAAGAGGAGGGGTCAACACTGGTTGGTACACAGTGCCTAAGGGACACACTCACACACACACACACACACACACACACACAGGAGCCATGGTGTGTGGCTGACAAGCTGGCCAAAGAGCATGGGCCCCTCCTTTTGGCCACACCGCGCTCCCTAAAGCCCACATAAAATGTGACACACATTTGGGGTAAACAAGGGGAAAGAGACTCCAGAAAGCGTCTCCTCCGTTCCCCTGCCTCGGCAAGATTTCGACTCTCACATTGTTACCTGCTCGCCCTCCTGTTACAACTCCTGTGTCTCCTGTCGTAATGGTATCTCCCCAAATTCAGAAAATTAAGAACTAGAGCATCCTACGTAGATACACACTACCAGGAATTTACCTTATGGATATACCAGCCAAAACTTTCCAAAATATATTCATGGCAGCATTACTCACAAGGGCAAAATAACTGGATACAACTTTATGGTCCATTACCAGGGCCTGGCTGAGTACAAGGTCATGTATCGAAGACATTCCAACAGAGCAAGGACTGGGGCAATAAAGGCAATGCACCTCAGCCCCACCCGCACAGAGCTCACAGGCCAGTGAGGGGGCGGGTGGTGGCCAGGCAGGAAGGATAAGTGAGCCTGGGAGGAATAGACCTCCCGTCCTGGAGTGGAAAGGAACTTCCTTGCTGCTCTTTATTCCGTCTCTCCCCGGCTGTGTATGGTATCTTTTCTTTTTTGACATCTCCATCAGTCCCCGCACCCAGAAGGCATAGCCACATCTATGTGGGGTAATTGGCAGCGGTGGGAAAGTCTCCAGGTTACGAAGAATACAGTAAGTCCCCTGCACAGGAACCTTCAAGTTGCGAACTTTCCAAGATGTGAACGTGCGTTCGCATGTCCAGTCATGTAAGTTAGTTCACGTGTCTGGCGTACATTGTCACGTGCGTGGCTGTGCTTTTGTGTACTTTACTGTATGGTACTGTGTAGAGTACAGTGGTACGGTATCTTTATTTCTTGCCTGTTCACTCGATGCCAGGCCCTGCGTGAGGCTGTTGTACTATACCACTGTACTTTTCAAGCTACTGTACTGTAAGATTAAAAATGTTTTCTTTATCTTTTGTGTTTGTTTTTTAATGTATTATTTGTGTGAAAAGTATTACAAACCTATTACAGTACAGGCTACTATATAGCCGATTGCGTTAGTTGGGTACCTAGGCTAACTTTGTTGGACTTACAAACAAATTGGACTTGAGAACGCACTCTCGGAACAGAACCCGTTCATATGTAGGGGACTTAACTGTACAGTATCAGCATGGAACAGTTATTCTGTGATCCCCCTTTACTCCTTGCTGAAATGAAATATTCCTTCAGCTAAACTTTCAGCTACCAATAACCTATGCATGTTTCCCTTCTGAAGGAAACACTGCAGTCTAGGCAGGGGCTGGAAAGTGAGTCATTTTAGTTATTGCATTAACTATTTAGTGCATATGTATTACATTAAAAAATTACCTTGGGGTAATGTTTAAGCCCTAAACTTAACAAAACAATAAACATTTCTTATCTCACATAGTTTCTCCAGGTCAGGAATTTGAGAGCATGTCCAGGGGGTCTTCATGAGGTTGCAGTCATCAGAAGGTGTGACTGCGGTTAGAGAACCCATTTCCGAAGTGGCTCACTGGTATGGCTGTGGGCAGGGGGCCTTAGTTCATCACCACGTGGACTTCTCCACCAGGCTGCCTGAGCAGCCTAACAACATGGCAGCCAGCTCTCTCCAGAGCAAGGGATCCCAGTGAAAGTACAATGAAAGCCAAGTGTCTTGTGTGTCCTGGCCTTGGAAGTTGCACACCATACTTTGCATAATATCCTATTGGTTACACGGGTCATTTCTATTCAGTATGAGAGGGGATAACTCAAGGGCATGAATGCCAGGAGACAGAGATCATTGGGGGCCACCTTAAAGATTGGCACTACTCCACTCACCACTGGCCTCCAGTCCCCTCACGGGCCCCGCAAAGATTTCCGCTTGCTACCATCTCTCAAATTCTTTTTGGAACAGAAGAGAGTACAAGTGGATGTATTTGCTTATTAAAACAATGTCCACCTATCATCCTGTATTGAAGGTCCAAAGGGATCTGGCCCTGACACACTCTCCTGTCTTGTTTCTACCATTTCTCTTCCACCACCCCGTGTTTCTGCCAACCTAAAGATCCTTAAATGAGGATGGTCACCACCCACCTCCAAGCTGTGTATTTGTTAAACCTAGCTGTGTGAACTTTGACAGGTTTCTTAACCTCTCTGGCCTTCTTTTCACTTATCTGTAAAATGGGGATAATAAAGTACCTGCCTCTCTCAAGTGTTATGAGGATAAAATGAGATTTCATGTGTCAAGTGCTTAGAGTGCACTGGCATGGAACAGGCACTATTCATGTTACTCTATCAGCACTGTATCCCTCTGGAAGCCCCTCTCTCCAGCTCCGCTTATCAACATCCTACCCCTCCTTTCCGTAGAGCACTCCTGGATCTCCTAGCGTCCCCAGGCAGGGGGGAGTCCCCACTTCCCTGCATTTCCAGAGCCCATTTCCACCTTCCTCAACCTGGTGACATTCTGCCTTACAACCCATGGGTGACCCCATGTGTTCATTCCCCATCCTCCCCCACCCCCAGTTAAAATGGGAGCTCCTTGGCACTCTCTCAAGTCCCCAGCACACAGCAGGGGTGAGTGATTTGCCCCCATTAGAGGATCAGTGAGCGTGTGTTGAAAAAGTCATCAGGGAAGTGAATTGCCCCAAATCCTCACAAGGTGAAACTTTTGCGCTACTTCCATTTTCCTAGAGCCTGTATCCTCAGTTACGAAAAGAATAAGTAACTTTTTAAATTGTGGTAAAACATACATAATTTTTACCTTTTTAACCCTTTTTGAGTATACAATTCCGTGCACTCAATTCACAATTATTGTGCAACCGTCACCATCATCCTTCTCCACAAGCCTTTCATCTTCCCAAACTGACACTCTGTCCCCATTAAACAATAACTCCCCTCCTTCCGCCCACCCCAACCTCTGGCAACTACCATTCTACTTTCTTTCTCTATGATTTTGACTCTTCTAAGAGCTTCATATAAGTGGAATCATACAGTATTTGCCCTTTTGCGTTGGGCTTATTTCACTTCGCATAATGTCTTCAAAACTGTAGCATGTATCAGATCATTCTTCTTTAAGGCTGAATAACATTATCTTGTAGGTATAGACCATATTTTGTTATCCATTCATCAACTGATGGACATCTGGGTTGTTTCTACCTTTTGGCTATTGTGAATAATGTTGCTATGAACGTGGGTATATAAATATCTCTTCCAGTCCCTGCTTTCAATTACTTGGGGTATACATACCCACAAGTGAAATTGCTGGATCATATGGTCATGCTATGTTTAATTTTTTAAGGAACTGCCATACTGTTTCCACAGCATTTGTACCATATTGCATTCCCACCAGCAGTGTACAAGGGTTCTAATTCCATCACATCCTTGCCAATACTTGTTTTCTGGTTCTTGGAGAACAGCCATCTTAATGGGTATGAAGTGCACAAGTCTTATCCTCTTATGGCTCTTTGGGCCAAAGAAGTACACACCGGTGCCTAGAAAACAGGAGCCTCTCTATGAATGCTGGTAACTTTGATTATTTAAAGCTCCAGCTCGAACGACAATATCACTGGGAGGAAAGGACACTGAAAGCCAAACGTGGGCTCAAGAAGCAAAGAATCCACCTTGCACCAAAGGCGGATTCCAGAGTGTCCGCCAGCACCAGCCCAGTCATCTGTCCCTGTGTCTCCTTGTGACTCACAGACCCCACACCTGTCTCTATGGGTAGCCTTGGTCTCTTCTCTCCCCTGAGGACTCCTGGAGGAGAAGTAAGTGATCCCCCCAAATGTAGAGGCGGGAGTGACCTGAGGACCAAGGATTCCCAAGCAAGACATCTGTGACAGGTTCCTGAACAGAGATTGGAGCATACGTTTCACAAGAAAGCAGACTCTCTTCCCAAGACTGGTTTGGAAAGTGCAGTTGCAGAGGTTGGCAAGTCCAGGTCACAGTGACTCAGCTTTGCTTGGTGCCTTGAAGCGTGTCAGACAGCTCCAGAAGGTCTCTCCTTTTGCATTCTTCACTCCAGGTGAGCTGACCCTGCTGGGCATGCTCACTCTCTCCTGGAAGCCCTCGAACAACAAGAGGCCATGTGATGCAGTGGGAACTCAAGTCTGGGTTCCCATCTCAGCTCTGTCCTTGGCCAGCTGTGCCACCTGGAGGACCTATTTCACCTTTCCGAGTCTATTCGAAGGGGGAAGGGGAAGGCAATTCCATGACCCGAGTGAACCATATCACACCCTCCCTTCCTACCCACAGCGGCAAATATATATCACAGCCATTTTGCAAACAACCTATGTGTCCAACAAGAAGGGATGGAGTAAATACATTAAAGTATGTCCATAAGATGGGACATAGAGCAGCCATTAATAATGATGCTGACAATGTTTGGAATTGAACATTAAAAGAGGGGGTTAACAGGGACTTACCTGGTGGTTCAGTGGTTAAGACTTCACCTTCCAATGCCGGGGGTGCGGGTTCAATTCCTGGTCGGGGAGTTAAGATCCCACGTGACTTGGGGCTAAAAAACCAAAACAGAAAACAGAAGCAATGTTGTAACAAATTCAATAAAGACTTTAAAAATGGTCCACATCAAAAAAAAATCTTTAAAAAAAAAAGAGGGGTTTACAAAATGCCATGTGCAATCTTCTCTTTGTAACATAGGTAGGTACATATGTCTATACATAAAAGAAGATTTGGAAAATGCCATGAAAGAAGTAAGAGCAGATTTTTTCTGGATGAGAGAGATTGAGTGTGTTTTCCCTTTTCTTTCTTTCTTTCTTTTTTTTTTTTGCTTCTATTAAAAGAAATTATTGTTTTTGTAATAAGAGATAAATGTCTATTTTACAATTAGTCCCATACCTAGTAAACGTCAGAAGTGGGATTTGAACTTATATTGCTTTCCAGGACACCATGCTGCTTTCTGTCCCGGCACCAAATGTTTGCCCTGGAGTCTCTGTTCACTTAGAATGACCTCTTTCCCAGGAGACACCCCACCTAACACCATGCCTCACTGAATGACCCTGCTCATAATTTCAAGTACTTTCACAGGTCTAGGGAGGATTCTTAAGTGGATTAAACCTGAAGTTTCATCATTCAGTTGGTTTCCTATTCTAAATTATCTGCTAAGCCAGACTTTGCTTTTTTGCTCACAGACACTAAACCTTAACCACCAATTCACTTGTGAATTAAAAAGCCACTCCTTAGGAGCACCACGCCTGCTCTATGCCCTCTCCAGACCTCTTCTACTAATCATGAGTGCAAGGGCCAAGAATGGGAATGAGCAAACAGAATATCTCAAGTGAGATATTCTCATTTCTGAGTTTGTCAAGGTGTCTTAGCAGATCTTCTCTTTAATTTACATGATTTCAGCTAGCATCGCTTCCCCTCAAGGGGCTTTTGTATATCAAACATAAACGGGAAAGACGAGTCAGTCCTCTCACCTTTGCCAAAGCCTAAATGAAATCAAATAAAAAAGGTAATAGGTAAAAGGAATGATGGTCACGACCTCGCCACAGCTATTCCACAATAACAAGGTCCGACAGGTATTAGTTCACAACACAGCCATATGCATGCCCAGACTATATGAAGTGATACTTACTTCCCAGTCCTTTGGACTAAGAATGTTTTCATCCCAAAGAATCTTCAGAATTCAAGTCTATGAAATTTTAACTGTGCAGTATCTGTAAGAATGAAATTTCACCAGGAAAGGGATTCAGATAGAAGTCAACTAATGGATGGTTCCACTTGGAATTTGCAGCTTTTAAGAATAAAACAAATCTTATCAAAAATCCAGGGATATTTGGCTACCAAGAGTAGAAAACAGAACCATTGGAAAGTCATGCACTCGCAAAAGATGCTGAACCCCTGAAATCATTAACTTGGGGAATAACAAAGGAGCCCATTTTATGTTCGAGGGGCAGGTCCTTTTCTAGCATGAACTCTTTTGAATTTCAGGAGGACCCCAGAACATAAAGCAATGATGTCCTCAGTTAAAAAACTCACCCTGGGTTCAGCAGAGCGGGGGTGGGTGAGCGCCACTGGACCTAGGATTTCCCGGGAAAGAGCTTATCCTATAGGAAATGAGAACCAAGCTGCAAACCTATGGTGCTAGAACAATGGGTCAGCATGGGAGAGGAAGGCTGCCTAATATTCAGATTGCCATCCAGTCCAGTCGGGGAATTGATATCTGAATTCTAGGAATAAGAAGCCGAAAGAAAGAGTGAGTAAAATGAAAAGAGCTAAGAGGGAAATGACATTTGCTTCAGTAGAAAGCTAAGGAAAAAAGCTTCATAAGAGGGGCTTCCCTGGTGGCGCAGTGGTTGAGAGTCCGCCTGCCGATGCAGGTGACCCGGGTTCGTGCCCCGGTCCGGGAAGATCTCACATGCCGCGGAGCGGCTGGGCCCGTGAGCCATGGCCGCTGAGCCTGTGCGTCCGGAGCCTGTGCTCCGCAACGGGAGAGGCCACAACAGTGGGAGGCCCGCGTACCGCAAAAAAAAAAAAAAACAAAAATAAAACTTCATAAGAGTTCCATAAAATATTGAAAGCATAGATTAGACCTCCTCTGTAACTGAGGCACAGTATGGGGCAGGGGAGGAGCTAATATTAGAGGAATGAATGAACTTGGGAGATAGGACAGCCTGTGTACGCAGTGGGAAAACGGGACAAGACTTCACGTGGTGGCTTTAGCTGTGGTAGTAGCAGCAAAACAATTAAAAGTAGGATGCAAGGAAAACGGTGGACTCCTGATGGTAGCTGAGAAGCCTGGAGTGACCCCTCTGGCCACTCCCAGAACGAGCTGGAATGAGTCTAAGGGGGTGGAGGGTCCATAGAACTGGTAGAAGCAGACTTACAGCAAGGAGACTGTCACTCTTGCTGAGACCCTCTGGTTACTACCTTCCCCACCTGGGGTGCCTGGAAAACAAGGTTGTTGGCTGCACACGCACCTGCCCTCACTACAAAATCAAAGACTCGGTTGGGTTCTATCAGGAGTTCAGCAATAGAAGAAGCCAGAAGCCAAGGCAATCGGTTTTAATGAAGCACCTCCTAAGATGTGTTATAAGATTCTTTGGCTTTGATGCTGATTGAGAGCTCTCAGAATCACAGGTGGGAAGATGGAGGAGAGGAATGAGAGGGCCGTTACGTGAAAGAGAATTACATCACATCAGGACTCAAAACAGGCAGAATAACCCAGAACCCACCTCTTCCAGACACTTACCTCTTCTTTATCAGGTAAGGATCTGGCCTGTTTCCCTTTGGTAGGACCAAGTATTGAAACGATTGGGACATAGGCAAGTGTTTCTTTCTTTGATACCTGCTTTCATCTCTCATCCTCCCCAAACTCACCCCAAGGAGTCTGAATACCTGAAATACCAACTGGAATTTGCAAATTTGTAGAAGATTCTAAATAGTATAAAACGTTTCCAGACTCAAAGGAATGGAATTTTTAATGGTAGGAACTCCATGGGGAGCAGTGAGGACAAAGTGGTATGATGAGCACAAAAACTTTATGGAATATCTACTGCAAGACCAAAGGAACCAACAGTAGGTCCTGAGCCTCCAGGACCTTGTGCCCTAAGGATTAGAAACATGAGCTCCAAACATTTTGTTCTAGGTGTTGGTCTGCCCTACTTTAGAATGAAACAGATCTGAAACCAGTCAGACTCTTCTTCCTAGGTAGGTGGCTTTGAGCCTCAGTTTGCTTTCTGTAAAATGGGGACAATGAACTTCTGAGAGTTGTTGGGAGACAGGAGCTCAGTGCCTGGTCCACAACATTCTTCTTCTTATTGCAACACTGTTACCCTCCCCATCCTTTCAACACCCACCAGTCTCACTTTCCAATTCAAATTGTTTCCTAACAGAGGAGGTGAAATGAAATCTCTCTCCTGGCCTTGCCTCATTAGTGATAACAGAATATGTCAAGATTCTTTTGATCACAAGTGACAGCTACCCAAGTCAAGCTGGCCTAAGCAATGTAGGAACTGGTTTTATCTAACCAATTATTTTAGGGGTGGTATGGTTTTATGGCTTTCAGGCATGGCTGGATCCAGGAGCTTTCATGATATCATTAAGACTTAGTTCTTCTATCTCAACCTATTAACACTGTTTTTCTCTGCGTTGACTTTATTGTCTACACAGTGGTTCTCCTGGCAGATCCTTAAGCCAGCCATCTCTGCATAAAAAGAAAGCTCTTTTTTTCCACATAGTTATAGAAGTCCTGAAATCAATAACTGTGGCCAGGGTGATGGGATGCTCTAATTGACCTCTCCTGGAGACAATGGACTAAATCACTGGGGACGGGTAACTCTTCCTGAGGAAACTGGAATTCTATTAACAGAAGAAGGGGGAAAGGCTACCAAGACATAATCAACAGAGGTGCTCGGTCAACCTCCTGAAAAGAAGGAAACATCAAGAAATGAAGGAACTTCCAGATTTCCAGACAGAGGTTGAGGAATATATGCCCCCACCCTCTCCAGTACTAGTCGTGAGAAATGAAGTAGAAGCCACCAGAAGCAAAGTCCTAAAAGAGTGTAATGTCCACCAACAAGAACTACGTTTTTATTCCTAGGGAACGAAGACCTTGAACTAAGACTACTAGAAGGGAAAATGCATCAGTCAAACCCATACCAAAGAAAGGCAAGAGAAAAAGAAGGAAAAAGGGAAAAAAATCGTCATCAGGCAGCTGGGGCATCAGGTTTGGGGTTACTGGCTTTTCCTTTTCTGGGGCCTATTAAAATGTTTGATTCCAAAGTATATATACTACATTTATTGGCTCCAAAATACAAAAAGAAAACCATAAAATTGAAATGAATAGGTGTTTAATTAAAATGTCTGCAAAACTTAACATTATATCGACTTCATTAATGGCTAAATTTAGTATTCATAAAAATTCCATTATATTGGAGAAGAGTTTGAAGGGTAGACATTTCTGTCTTTGCTGGAGTTCCTAGGTGCGTTCGATGATTGTCAGGAAATCTCAGGCACTGTCAATGAAATGAGGTACCCATGGCCAAATCATTTCAAAGGCAAACTGATTTTTAAAAATCTTGTCAACAATCTCAGTGACAGTGAAAGGAGGCAGGTGCATCTAAATACGTGTGGTGTGATGTGAGGCAGGTCTCCAAAGGTAGGGTGCCCAGGTGTCAAAATAGCACAGCACATGGGACACCGCAGAGCTAGGGAAGCAGCAGCCAGGGGAATTCTGCTCGGCACCACCCCCAGCCTCCTTCAGGTGGCCCAAGCCCTGACTGGCTCCCAGCACCTCCCTAGCTGAGCCCCTATCTTCTCTTTTAAGCTTCTATCATAGCAACAGCCCCGGGGCCAGACCCCTAATTGCCAGCTTCTTCTAAGTGCTCGGAAAAAAACCCTGTCCAGCCCTCTGCCTCCTCCCCAGCGCAAGCCCAGGGGGTCAGGCAGGTTCAAAAGGTGAAATAAATGAATCTTTACACATTATAAGGACCCAAGCAACATTCTCTGTGGCATTAGTTCCTGAAATGGCAGCAAGTAAAAGCAGGTGTGCTGGGCGCCCTGTCAGCTAACGACACTGATAAGCCTGCCATGCCCGGTTCTGCTTCATTTCAAACAGACTGCTGGAAAAGAAGGAGGGGAAAGCCAGAGCAGAAATAATTGCTGGAGCTTCCAGTGAGCTGAGAGAGCCTGCAGGCAGAGATCAACGCGCCTGATTTCATCCTCTTCCTTTTATTTCTATAACCTTAAACGTTCTGCTATTATAAAAGTCATCATGTCAGCTTTCTCCCCAGCCTCTCCGGCTGCCCATTTTCAAATTGTATCAATTGGTAAGGCTTTGGGGCTGTAGGGTTTTCATCTTGATTTATGGTTCCTGTGCTTTAAAGATGAAGCAAACTCTACTGGCCCGATTCGAGCATGGAGCCACGCTGTCCTGGGCGTGTGTTCAGAATCATATCCTCCCCAAATGGTGTAGAAACGAGGGAAGGCTTGGTGTCCGTCTCTTACTTTTCTTTCTTTATTTAAAAATAATAGATATTAAAGCAAATGGCAAGTGAATAGCATTGTCATGCATCTCTGGCTAAAGTAGGTGAAGGGGTGTTATCGATTCTTAGCAGTGATTTGGGTCTGGGTCAACAAGCTTTCAGTTCGTGAGGCTACAGATGACCGTTGGCTTCAAAACTGGGGAAGTAAGCAATATAGAGGATGTGCAGACAGAGCAGGGACCTCGCAGTGGGTTCCTTCTGAGCTGCCGCTTTCTAGGTAAAGAAAGAAAGGGACTGAGAAACAAGGGCTGTGCTGGCCTTTTTAACCAGAGGAGTGCATAAACGGGAAAGAATAAGTAAATAAAAAAATACAAGCTGGAACTGCCAATTTCAGCAAGTCCACAGGCTTGCAGAGAGAGCTCACGTGTTGCTTTCTAACGTATACATGGCGGGGGCCACGGAGAGTGGGTTATTAAAATGTTGGGGTGTGAATCCTGGGAGGGCTACAGAGCAAACGGCAACTTCTGCAGCCCTCTTCGTGCACTGTGCATCAGGAACTCCGGAAAAAGCGACCTACTGAGTTGGTCACGCAGCAAATTGTGCCCAGGTCTCCCACCTGTCACCCACAGTCCCCACCAGGGCGGCAGGAAATAACTAAGAAGGGAGACAGGAGGAGAAGCAAGAGGTTACATCAGATGCAGAGCAAGAAGTTGACTTTTCCACTGGGCGCTCAGCCAGCGTCTTTGGAGAGGGTTTGGAGCTGGGGGGGTGAGCTTGGTACAGTTCAGTAGAAAAAGAGGACGACCACTGCGGAGGAATCAAGGACTCGCGGGTCAGACTCAGGGGCCGATGTCCCGGATGCAGCCAAACACGCGTATATATTAATCAGACACCTGCACCACGAATTTATCAGTGGGACTCTTGGGATGGAGATGGCAAAGACGTATGAGGCCCCATCTACGAATTTCCCCAGGTACGATGATGGAGGTCCCCCGTAGTCCCTTCCCTAATTCTTTCCAATTAATCTCAGCATGCAGATTACAGGCCTATCGAGTTCCAGCATCACCTTTCAGAGTCTCCAAAATCACACTTTCCTGAGACTCAAGCCTCTTTCAAAGACTGCCGACGAGAGAGGTGGCTCTCCAAAGCCCAGGTAAAGCTGTAGAGAGAAATAAACCTCAGTGCTGGGGGGCCGAAGGGAAGAGAAAGAGAGAAAAAGGGAATATTAATTGTACCAGGGATGCGGATGGCTTTGACAGACGGTGTCTTCATTGAGAAATTGCTATCTGAAGTTCCGCCTTGTTCCTTCAGAAACCGGAGGAGAGAGGCATGGGGGAGCCTGACAGGAAGTGAGGATTCTCAGACTTCAAATACAAACATTAGAAAAAACAAGCAACATCTGCAAACAGTAAGTACTTATTTATATTTTATGGAGTGTGTGCTTGGGATTCTGACAGGTTTTTAAACAGAGACCATATTAGGCCCATTCAGAGGCGAGAATGTCCCTTTTAAAAATGCATTACCCCGCTGCTCGGGCAGGTCGGCCAGGCTCTGCTGGCCTCAGGTGAGCCCTGACCTCTCCCGACCTGGTCTAACAAAACACACATGCGGGTCTGCGATGGAACCGTTTAGGGCCCCTCTCTCAAGGTCAGCGCAGGCGGGCGCTGGAGGGTTAGTATGCAGCAGGCTTCTCCCTCAGCTGACAGAGCCGCTTTGAACTTTTCCCTTTTGAACAAATCGGAAGGGAAACCGCCAAGAAACAAGTGCTGGGAATCATAGAAGAGAGTGCGCGGCAACTAAATAAATAAGTCGCAAATAAATAAATAAGTGGCCAGCCGTGCATCCCCGGCAAATAAAAAGCATCCTTCTCAGATTTCCAGTGTTTCCATGCATGGGGTGCCTACGAGAAACTTTGAAATAAAAACAATAGGAGAAACCTGCTCTCTTTTTTCTCCCTCCCCCTCCAAAGGACGAACCCCTTATTTTTGACAACAAATAAGAGGCAGTTGGCAGGTACGGTGTGCTGTGCACCATGAAATATTTAGTAAGGCAATAACGACTCCCCGGACAGCTTAAGAAAACCACGATTCTATTCAGAGAGAAAGCCACGAACAAACAGAGGGGGGGAAATACAAAGAAAGATAAAGGAAGGCCTTTCATCCGGACTTCCTGTCCAATAAGGCAGCCAGGCTTGATCCATATGTTTTGAGAAAAATCAAAGTGTCACAACTCTCCGAAATGTCAATAGCTCCGGTAAGGAATATTGTCTAACATTTTCTATCACAGCGTTCGAGAATTTGCCTCCCAGCTCAATTTGGAAGAAAAACTCTTTTATTTCGAAAACCCTCAAAGAAAAGGGGGAAGGGGGGAGGGGAAAAAATCAGAACAAGGCGCGTTTCAGCGCGGTGTGTAATACAATAATGCTCTGGGCTCCCAGACCATCCTGAAAGCCGATCCTTTGATGAAAGTGAGTTCTTCTCCACACCTCTCATATGTTCCATCCTTTCTTTACAGACACTCCTGCAAAGGCACTTCCTGGACAGTTGGATGTAACGGAGCAACCTCCGTGCAGCAGGAAATCAGAGAAACCCAACTTTCAGCAGCCTTAATATTTGGATAATCCTGCATCATGATTTCAGGGTGGATTCTGGAAAGTTCTACCGGCTCCTGTACACGATAGGTGCCTGGACCGTTCGGTGACCCGCTTTAGAACGGGGAAAAAAGGACCCTGGCGTGTAAGCAAACAACCGATGCCTGCCTTGGCAACGTGTAAACAAAATGCGCGCACCTCGCCCTGGGGATCGGCCCGGCGGTATCTAGTTTGACAGAACTTGCCATTCGGCATCTCCTGGATTTACCTCCTCAACGTGCTAGAAATCCTAGAGGGAAAAATCACGCCTGAGTGACTGCTGTCTGTGGCTTGCGGAATCTTAAATAGAACGAAGCAGGCCTCTGACAATCAATATTACTGACATATTAATCTCTGCAAATAAACTGTTGTTCGCTTCAAGGCTGTCCCAGTCCCCCAAATAATCATTTAAATGCAGTGGAGGCCTTTGTGCCAGTGTGTTGGTATTTTTTCCTGGTTATCTACCTGTGGGTAGCACTCAGATTATCCAGAGAGATTTAGTTTCCTAAAATAAAATTATGCAGCGGGCCTGACCTTGCTCCCTGAATTCCCTCTCTGCTAGGGCTTTCCCTCTGCTTCAGATCGAACATTTGCCAAATGCTGAGAAGATGCCCTTAACCTATCCTGAGGGAGGGAGAAGGCCAGAGGAGGGCCGGTGGTGGCTGTCTACATTTTTGCTCAAACTCAGAGTTTATCGGAAGCACGAGGTAAGCCAGGTCTCCGTGTCAAGGTTTCAAAATTCTAGCCTATTTTTTTCTTTTTTAATTAATTCTTTATTTATTTTATATTTGGCTGCGTTGGGTCTTCACTGCTGCGCGGGGGCTTTCTCTAGTTGCAGTGAGCGGGGGCCACTCTTCGTTGCGGTGTGTGGGCTTCTCATTGCGGTGGCTTCTCCTGTTGCAGAGCACGGGCTCTAGGAGCTCAGGCTCCGTAGTTGTGGCACACGGGCTTAGTCGCTCCGTGGCATGTGGGATCCCCCTGGACCAGGGCTCGAACCCATGTCCCCTGCATCGGCAGGTGGATTCTTAACCACTGCGCCACCAGGGAAGCCCTATTTTTTTCTTAAGGGATGGGAAGGGCACACAATACGTCCAAGACTTTCCCAAGATTCCTAAATTTGTGTATGTGGAGGGGCTCATATCCAGGGCTAAAATTCACTCGGTAGGCACTGATATTAAATATTGGGATATTTTGCAACAGTTGATAAATAGCTATTTCCCCCCAAGCCCTCTGCTGTCCACTGCCCTGGCCTTTCCCTGGAGCCTCCTCCCTTCACTTAATTCAGCAACTAAAGGGTTAACATCTGGCAAAGCAGAAGGACCTCCAGGATATCCCAGCCAAGTGCTGATGGGTGGAGGCCATTGCCCACCAGTATTAAATATTTCAGTATCACCCGAGCTCAGCTCTACCACATCCATCGCCCAGTCTGAGGTCATTTGGCCTGTCTTTAGTGGCGTTCCTGCAGAACTTCTTCAGGAGACGGCAGAAGGGCAAGGCTTTTCTGAGCTCCCACCTCCTTGGGACCAGGTTTCCGACTGCTCTCTATCTGAGCCATGGATGGAGGTGCGCCAGAACCCTCAGGAACATCAGAGCAAACAGGCGAAACTCAACAGCCTCTTTCCCAAGTCACAAGTAGTAAACGGCAGCGGAAATCAAGAGCCGCAAGGGTATAACTGTCGTTTAGTATGTAAATTTTAAAAGCGCAGTCAAAAATATCAATACCTCCCACTTAATTTATTACTATATAAAGATGGATGGTAGTGGAACGTGGCATTGATTTTTAGAGCCCTTTAAGAAAAAAAACAGCGAGGAAGAAAAGAGTCAAAGACAACTTAACACAAAATGCTGTGTCTCAAAATTAATCAGTGTGCTTTTTAAAAAACACACACGCTTCCAAAAACACTGTACCAACAGCCTGCGTGGTTCAATCTTATTTGATTGCCTTTTCTGAAAATAAAGAAACGGCATAGGCCATTTATGTAAAGAGCCCTCTCAGAATGGATTAGATATAAAGATGGGTAAGCATTTTTACTGTATCGACAGCAAACCATTAGGCAGCTACACTCCAGCCCAGCCACTGAGAGGAAATCGAAGAAAATAGTTCTCTGGTTGGGCTGGGCAGGGCAGCCTGTCACCTCCCGCTCTCCGACCGGCTGGGCTGTCAGCGCTCTTCCTCTCCCTGCCTGGTATAATTATGCCATCACCCTCATATTTACCAAAGCGTTAGTAGAAATAGTCATGACCACTAAATAAATAAGTGAATTCATCATCATCAGGTTTAAAACTGTTCTAGGGAGCCTGTAAATCCTGGGAAATGTGTTTGCGTCTGAAATGACGCAGAGCTCAGAACATCATCGGCCCCTGTGCGGTTAAAGGATGGGTCGCGTCTCCACTTTTGACATTTGGAGGTGTTTGCATTTATCCAGAGGGAGAAGAGGGGTGGAGAGAAAAGATGGTGAGCGAGTAAAAAGGAAAAGAAAGCAATAAAGATGTAGAGATGTATTGATTGGGGAAGCGTCTGTACCGTCAAGCCACTCATTTTGTTTTGTTTTTCGGGAACCATGGCTCTGCATCTTTGAACAGTCTCCTGATTAAAGCAAGTGAGCCTTTTTTTTTGTAGCCTAGATGGGGGTTACGTCTCTCCACATCTCCTGGAGGGCTAAGATTTCCAAGAGAATAGGAATGCCCATGTTTTAAAGTAATAAGAATATTACCTGCCTCCTATTTCCTGAATTCCAGAGCGTGCTCGCGCTCTCTCTCTCTCTCTCTCTCTCTCTCTCCCCCCCCCCACCCCCCACCCCCAGCAAACCCTGTGAACTATGGATTCTCGTCTTGGGCTTTATATGGCATCTGGGGAAACATTTTTTTATAGAGATGTTCCACCAATAATCAGGCTACAAGCCAAGAGCGGTACCTCACATTCATCAGGCTAGAAATATGCACCTTTTCCAGTACATTTTGTCAAGAGAACCCCAGTCTCCAATAAGGGCTGTTCGGCAGGGTCCATGCTATCAGGCTGATATTTCTAATTTATTGGGCTGCTTCCACTGTCTTAAGCAGGAGCGTCGTTCTCGTTGTCACTTTGCTTACAAAGTAGAACTGTGGTTCAAAATGGACATCCAGTTGCTAGCTGTCTTCTTGCTGTAATTGGATTTAATTCATTATCTTTCATTTCAATAAAATCACAGGAAAACACGAGGATGAAAATGTGTAGGCTAATTGCTTACGGAAATGCAAGTGCTGTCCTCCGTATAAATTCACCCCTTGCGTGAGGAAGACACAGTTGTGTCATTATCCTGGAATTTTTACAACAACATGCAATTATAGAGAGAGGCAGGTGTAATTAGCAAGTCTTTCCACAAAGCAGGTAGCATTCTTGGTTAAATATTTACAGCTGCGCAAACAGCCGGTAATAATGAGAGTTTTCTCAGCCACACGTTACAGAGAATTCAACAAATATTGTGAAAAGTGGCCATTATCAGCCCGGCAAGCACTGCTTTGCCTTCTTGCTGGTGAGAGATGCTTCTGCGCGGTTTGCAGGACGGGAATCCAGGCTGGGTCGGCAGTGCAGTTTCAACAGTGATGAAAACACGGAACTAACATCACCTCTTCCCTTGTTGCTGCGGAGAGGCGCAATTAAAGCTGCATGTTTAGAGATGACATCAGTCAGGACTCTTGCGCACAGAGAGAATGAGTCGCGTTTTTTGCCTTCTTTCTTTCCTTGTTCCCTTTTCTGTCCAAAGGAAACCCACGGCAAACTGCAAAAGGTGCCGAAAGCTGCAGGCTCACAATTTCCAAACCGCTCACCAAGGGTCAGCCTGACCTGCAGCTGTCGCACAAAATAAAATCAGCGCAGCCCCCAGTTCTGTGCAAACACCCTCTGTGGCTCTTTATTACCAAATGATATGAACTTTGACCCCCACTGAACAAAATTTAATACTTTCTCCCAAATATTTAAAAAATTCATTCTGGAGCTCGAGAGGAGTCAGGGAGTCTGCGAGCCGTAATTTGACATCTGAATTATTCTGAGGCTAATACGGAAAGCTATTCACAAGCTTATTTGGAGATGTGTCAATCAAGATATCACTTGTGCCGGGAAGATGGACGGGGGCTTAGGATTGCAGATAGCTTTCCCGGAACCACAACATAAAAGGAAGGCAAGCTCTGATGAGTATGTTACGTCTTCATTCTTGACGATGACATTTTTTTTTTTTCTTGATTGAGAGTACAACCTAGGAGATCAGTGTCCCAGGGATGTGCCTCTTTCCACACCTGTAAAAATATTTTAACGTTTATTAAAAACGATAACCATAAACCACAAACATGGTGTCGAAACTCGCCTCTGTTAATTTCAATGCGCTGATTAAGATTTTAAGCAACGCTTCTAAATTAGACTGTCAGGCCGCCGTCCTCAACGCAGGGTTGAGGTTCTGATCTCCCGCGGGATTGTTTGAGCAGGCAGCTTTTCTGTGTGGATCGCAAGCCGGGCTAGCGACGTTCCATGTTCTTTTCCTTCATTTTCGATGAGATGGGGGTGATTCAATTAGCCCTGACTGTCCGTGAGATGTGGCCCAAAATAAAACGGCTGGGCTCCGATATCCTCCGCCCGAGGTATTTCTCAGCCGACAAGGAACAATGTTAATTACCCATTGTTGTGATCTGAAAGACACTGGCATTTTAATTATGTAAATTCGGAGCCATTTTGTTCATATGAGCGTAAATTCAGCAGACAGTGTTTTCCATAGAGGGAACTGTAATCCCTGTTTGGAATCTCGACAAACTTAACGGCAGTGCATGTGATGTGGCAGAGAAGAGTCAACTCCATCCTGGCCTGAGCCACCTGGGGATGACTTCTTTCTCAAGAGACAAAGAATAGGACATTGTCTCCGACATTCCATTCCTCCTGGCATCCTTCTTGGGAGGCTCTGACAGCCAGCTCGCTGGGCTATGTCTGCTGATGCAGAGGGTGTCTGTAATGGATGGCTTTGCAGTAGGCAAACAAATGCCTCCAACCTCAGTACCTATGAGGGCTACACCGTAGCCAAACAGCAATTACATCAAGCACCTCCAATAGGTGCTCCCAGGTAAGTTGGAAACACTTCCTGGTAACTACCAAAACTGCATTTAGGAAAACTCTGCAAGCTGGAAAAATAAAATCAAGTTCTCTTTGAAGCTGTGGAGAATTCAGGAACTTTCCCATTTCCCAGGAGAACTCTTTATTCCAGAATGAGGTTCTCCATGGCTCTTCCTTCATCCGTTAATCATTCCCCTACATCATTAAAATCTGTCAAATGTCGAAGAGGGAGATGGTATCCATGTGGGTGTTTATGGGAATCAAGTTGGACTTGATCTCCTGGGGTTATATGGTGGTGTATCTCAGAGCCTTGGGAAAACTAATGGGTTGGGGAGGGATCAGGCAACTCAGCTAGAAAAGAATATAAAATTTTATTATTATATTAAAATACACAGTGATATATTATGGACTAGAATTTAAATTTATTGTTTTTTTTAAGATGAAATAGGGGACTTGAAAAAAAATGTTTCCCTGGAGTTTATTACCTAACCCTTGCCTGCATCATACCCCAAACCGTGGGAGGGAGGCTGGGTGAAGGATGGTTCAAGTTTTTCTCCTTTGCTTCGAAAAGGTCTGGCATGCCTTGGTCCTCAAAGGGTTTACGATCTGGTGCCTTTTTTCCTACTTCCTAGTCTGATAAAAATAACCTCTATGCACCAGATGCCAGTAGCATCACCCCTAACGCTGTGATCGGGACAATCAAGAACGTACCCAGAGAAGCAGCTGCATCGCACAGGGAGATCAGCTCGGTGCTTTGTGACCACCTAGAGGGATGGGATAGGGACGGTGGGAGGGAGACGCAAGGGGGAGGGGATATGGAGATATGTGTATACGTATAGCTGATTCACTTTGTTATACAGCAGTAACTAACACAACATTGTAAAGCAATTATACTCCAATAAAGATGTTAAAAAAAAAACAAAAAGAACCAATTACGGATTACTAAAAGTAGTTGAATCTATGAAAGGTCCATAAATTCATAATGCTATTGAAACAAATAATTTAACATAAAGTATTCAAAATAATAATTAAATATTTGAGAATAATGCTTATGATAGGCTATTCTTATGCTGTCATTAATTTTAATAAATAGAATAGTGTTCATTGACAAAAAAGAATGTACCCAGACATTGCCAAAATGTCCCCTGGGCAGCGGGGGGCGGCAGGGAGGGCAGAATCACCCTTGACTGATATGCACACCTGGTTGAGCGTAGCTAAATACGCTCTAGATGTATTTCTATGTCTTTAATTCCTGTTCCTACGTATTTCATTACCAACCACACATGTAGGTACGGACCATCTCTCAAATCTGCTTGTGCAGCTAGAACTCTCTCCCAAGCTTGGCCTTACTTATTGTCACGTAAAATCAGATCTTGGAGATCTCACAAGTGCCTCAAACTCAACACACTTGAAACTGAACCTGTGACTTCCTGGACCCTCCCTCCCCCCCGGCAAAGCTGCCTCTCTTTCAGGTTCCCGATCTCAGAAGCAGCACCAGAAACCTGGGAGTCATCAACTCTCCCGCCCCCCTTTATTTCAAACCATACCTCTGCTCCCCCCACCTGCACACACCCCTCCAGTCCACTCTTAAGTCCTGTTGGTTCTAACTTCTGGCTTTCTCCTGCATTCTTCCACCGCTTCCCATTTTCAGTTCCCCCACTCTCCTCCCATCCATGCCGCAGACCACGGGCTGTCCTCTTCAGCCTGCCCCGTCCCCCCCCCACCCAAATCCACGTGTGCACGACAGCCACTCCAGTGACGTATTTGTAAGGATCTGCTCATGGTAACTTCCCTGCTTCTTTATGACCCTCTGGTGGTTTCCCACTGCTCTTAAAAGAAAGTCCAAATGCCCATCGTGGCTGGAGGCTGACTTGATCTGGTCCCGCCGGCCTTGCTGGACTCATGTCAAGCCATGCTCCCTGGGCTTAGGGCAGCTCACCAAGTGTGGCTCACCAGCCCCTCATACATTGGTTCTGCCAACCAGGAACGCCCACCTCTCACTTAATGGACCCGCATTCATCCTTAAGGCCTCAAATTGTGCTTGAATTACGTCCCTGGGTGTCATGATCCTCCCCTCCACCCCCTCACCACCACTGTGAGGTACTTTTTTTTTTTTTTTTTTTTTTGCGTTACGCGGGCCTCTCACTGCTGTGGCCTCTCCCGTTGCGGAGCACAGGCTCCGGACGCTCAGCCTCAGCGGCCAGGGCTCACGGGCCCAGCCACTCCGTGGCATGTGGGATCTTCCCAGACTGGGGCACGAACCTGTGTGCCCTGCATCGGCAGGCAGACCCTCAACCACTGCGCCACCAGGGAAGCCCCATTGTACTATTTTGTTTGCTCATTTAATTATGGGTTTTCTCTGCTGGGCTCTGAGCTCTGTGAGGACAGAGACCATGATCATTTCGTACACCACTGTCTACACCTGTACCCCTGTCTACACCTGCATGCATTATTCAGTATAGTAGCCACCGATCATTTGAAATGAGGCAAGTGTGAATTGAGATGGGCTGGAAGAGTAAAAGAAACACTGGATTTCAAAGATGAAGAACCAAAAAGACGTGAAAGGTATCGTGATAGTTCAGATCCATTGGGTTAAATGAAATAATAAGTCTATCGCCTGTTTCTGCTTACCTTTTTCAATGTGGCTGCTAGAAAATGTCAAATTACTGATGTGGCCCACACTATGTTTCTGTTGGACAGCACCAGTCTAGACCCAGCACGATATAAGGTGTAGAGTAGGGGTTTGTTTTCAGCTGTCTTAATATATAGAATGAGCAAACATCCTCCAGGCAGATGATCTAAAATGCCAGTCAATCAGACCTCATCGCTCTGCTACTTATAAATCCTTTGGGAGCTTCCAGAAGGAATTCAAGGGCTTCCCTGGTGGCGCAGTGGTTGAGAGTCTGCCTGCTAATGCGGGGTTCGAGCCCTGGTCTGGGAGGATCCCACATGCCACGGGAGCAACTAGGCCCATGAGCCACAACTACTGAGCCTGCGCGTCTGGAGCCTGTGCTCCGCAACAGGAGAGGCCGTGATAGTGAGAGGCCCGCGCACCGCGATGAGGAGAGGCCCCCGCTTGCCACAACTAGAGAAAGCCCTCGCACAGCAACGAAGACCAAACACAGCAAAAATAAATAAATAAAATTTTTAAAAAAAGAAGGAATTCAAGCTCCTCACCACCACCTGCGAGGTCCTTCCATACCTGGTCCTGCCCAGGCTCCAACCTCAAGTCTTACACCACACGGGACCCTCACATCTTTCTGTGCCTTCTGCCCGGGTTTACCCTTCCATCACCTCTCTGCCCAGCTCTCTCCGACTGCTCTGTAAGTTCATCTCCAGGAAGCCATCCTTGGGTCCCATGGGATGGGGAAGAAGCCCATTGTATTACAACTCATTCATTCATTCATTCATTCATTCACTGTGTTAGCTCCCGGGGATCCAATAGTGAGCAGAAGAGATGCTTCCTGTCCTCTGGGAGCTTACAGACCAGCTCCCCCATCAAACTCTGGGGACCATGTCTTTCATCTCTAAAGCCCCATCCCTACCCCGGAGTCTAGTATACAGCACAGGCTCCAAAAATGTTTTCATAGATAACAAAATACCGTACACCCCAGTGCTGTGGGTCTCACATGAAAGCATTCCCTGGCAGGTGTGCTCCATTCAAGCCCCAGCCTGGGGTGCTCGCCTTCTTCCTTGCTGATGCCCCAGGGGAGAGGGGCCGGCTCAGTCAGGGAGTTACCGGTTAGGCCGGCATTTGCTCAGGGATTACCAGGCCCCTTCCAGAAGACGATTACCTTGTGTCCAAACCCATCAGGCATGGGAACAGCCCTCCAAATATTTGCTGAGAGTTCCCGACCTTTACCTCCTCTCCCACAGCCCCACAGGGCGGGCACGTGAGCCATGCTTCAGGTGACCGGCAGCCCCAAGCTCGTCCCTCCCCCTTTCTCCCTGCCATCTCTTTGGTATTCAGACCAGGCCTGGCTGCAAGGGCAGTGTCTCTGCTTAGTCACTCTTCATATTAAATAGGGATGCCGGATGCTCTCCCTGTTGATCTGCTAAGACCATTCTTGCCCTGGGTGGCATCACTTTAATTTGTGCTCTTGAAGCAAACTGCTGTCATAGAAGCTCTGGCTGGGAGGATGTTGCTTATATTAAAGACCAGGGTGGAGGGGGCAGCCAGCTCTGACCTGCACCAGTGCAGCTCAGGAGCTCTGGGAAAGATGAGCCCATAACTGAACATCTGGAACCAGACACAGGACGTGGAGGGAGGGCCTGTGGCTTCTGGAAGTTCAAAATTCCCCCCCACTACCCCATATCAAGATGAGCCACTCCACTAGCCCAAAGACATTGTATGAAGTTCTTCACAATGTTGGGGGGCTCCCTGCAGGCAAAGCCAAGGGGACAAGGCAACAAGGTCACTGCTGACCATGAGGCAAAAACAGAAGAGAAACAGGCTGGGCAGAGGCTCAGACCAACACCCCATCCTCTCCAGGCAGCAGGTGAAGGGAGGGATTGAGCCGAAGGAGGAGAGAGGCTTCCCTGGTGGGGCGGGGACCTTCAGGAAGAAGACCCTAGAGCTCCTGCAGCCATGGGAACCATGGGGGCCGAGGCAGAACCATGGGGGCTGAGGCAGAACCATGGGGGCCGAGGCAGAACCATGGGGGCCGAGGCAGAACCATGGGGGCCGAGGCAGAACCATGGGGGCTGAGGCAGAACCATGGGGGCCGAGGCAGAACCATGGGGGCTGAGGCAGAACCATGGGGGCCGAGGCAGAACCATGGGGGCTGAGGCAGAACCATGGGGGCCGAGGCAGAACCATGGGGGCTGAGGCAGAACCATGGGTGCTTAGACAGAACCATGGGTGCTTAGACAGAACCATGGGTGCTTAGACAGAACCATGGGGGCCGAGGCAGAACCATGGGGGCTGAGGCAGAACCATGGGGGCTGAGACAGAACCATGGGGGCTGAGGCAGAACCATGGGGGCTGAGGCAGAACCATGGGGGCTGAGACAGAACCATGGGGGCTGAGGCAGAACCATGGGGGCTGAGGCAGAACCATGGGGGCTGAGACAGAACCATGGGTGCTTAGACAGAACCATGGGGGCTGAGGCAGAACCATGGGGGCCGAGGCAGAACCATGGGTGCCGAGACAGAACCATGGGGGCCGAGACAGAACCATGGGGGCCGAGACAGAGCCATGGGGGCCGAGGCAGAACCATGGGGGCCGAGGCAGAACCATGGGGGCTGAGGCAGAACCATGGGGGCTGAGACAGAACCATGGGGGCTGAGGCAGAACCATGGGGGCTGAGACAGAACCATGGGGGCTGAGGCAGAACCATGGGGGCTGAGGCAGAACCATGGGTGCTGAGACAGAACCATGGGTGCCGAGACAGAGCTGCCCAAAACATACAGAAAGCCCAGTTAAACGTGGATTTCAGAGAAACTACACACCATTTTTTAACAACTTTTTTGCGACACCTTCATATATAAAAATTGTATATATCTCTAGCAGATACACGCTACTATATATATAAAAAAATAAATAGATAAACAAGGTCCTACTCTATAGCACAGGGAACTATACTCAATACCTTGTAATAACCTATAATGGAAAAGAATATGAAAAAGAATATATATACATATATATGTGTAATTGAATCACTTTGCTGTACACCGGAAACCAACACAACATTGTAAATCAACTAAGTATTTAAAATACTTCAATTTTAAAATTAAAAATAAATAAATAGCCAAAAATTGTATATATCTAAGATGTACAATTTGATGTTTTGATATATGTAGGTATTGTGAAAAGATCACCACAGTCAAGCTAAATAATATATCTATCACCTCACGGAGTTACCATTTGTGTGTGTGTTGAGAGGATTTAAATTAAAATCTGTCCTCTTAGCAAATTTCAACTATACAATACAGTATTGTTAACTATCATCACCACACTGTACATTAGATCCCCAGGACTCAGTCAGCTTGCCTAAAGATGACTCAGTCATCATGTCCTTTGGCCCAAAGAAAATGGTGGCCTAACCATACAGTGGAATATTATTCAGCCTTAAAAAAGAAGAAAATTCTGCCGCACGTGACAACGTAAATGAACCTAGAGGGCATTATGCTAAGTGAAGTGAACCAGACCTAGAAAGACAAATGCTGCGTGATCCCACTTACACGTGGAACTTTAAACAGTGAGACTCATAGAAGCAGAGGGTAGAATGGTGGTTGCCAGGAGTGTGGGTGGAGAGTGGAGAGGTAGAAACGAGGAGGCCTTGGTCCAAAGGCACATCATTTTTTCTTATTGTGGTAGAATAGGCATAACACAAAATTTATCATTTTAACCACATTAAAGTATAAAATTCAGTGACGTTAAGTGCATTCACATCGCTGTGCAACCATCACCTGTTTCTAGTGTTGGGACTTTTTCATCGCCCCAAACAGTAACCCATTAAGCAGTCATTCCCCAGTGTCCCCTTCCCTCACCCCAGGCCCTTGGCGAGCACTCGTGTGCCTTCTGTCTCTAAGGATTTACGTATTCTGGACCTTTTGTGTAAATGGAAACATACAATATGTGGTCTCTGCATCTGGCTTCTTTTCCTAGCATTATATTTTCAAGTGTCATCCATACTATAGGACATATCACTCCTTCATTCCTTGTTACGGTTAAGTAATATTCCATGGTACAGATAGACCACATTTTGTTTATCCATCGTCCACTGATGGACATTGAAGGTGTTCCCGCCTTCTGGCTGTTGCACATAGAGCTGCTATGAACATTTCTGTCTACATTTTTGACTGAACCCCTGTCTTCAATATTTCTGAGTATATATCTCTGAGTGGAACTGTTAGGTCTTATGAAAACTGCATGTTTAACGTGCTCAGGAACTGCTCACAATTCCCACAAGGGCTGCACCATCTGACATTCCCACCAGCCATGTACTGGGGCTCCAGTAATCCTGTGGGGTGCAGCTGGATGGAGAAGGCTCTGAAGGGATGCATGTCAAACATACAGAGCAGGAGTGAGGTCAGTATGACCTGCAGCTGTGCTGACCACAGGGCATGAAGGAGAAAGCAGTGGCAAGGATGATGCCTGGTTTCTGGGTGGAGAGCGGTACCATTCGCTGAGGTGCACATGCTGAAAAGGACCATGTTTATGCGTCGACCATGAGTTCAGTTTAGGGCACATTAATATTTTCAGAGTACTCACCCTGTTTTAAGCACTGTTTCCCAGCACTTACCTCTATTATTTTATTTAATCATCACCAAACCTTCCAAGTGAAGTTAAGAGAGGATCCATGACTGGCCCAGTGTCACACAGCTGGAGAAGTGGAGTGGGCAGGATTTGAGGGCAGGCCTCCCGGACACAAGGTGTGTGATCCCGACCACAGCACCCTGCTGCCCTCTGAGCCACCTGCCTCGTAGAAAACCCCAATTGTCTCCACCCCAGATGGTGTCACATGCAATTCTCACTCTCAACCCTAAGAGAGATATCAACTTCCATCTGTGTTGTTTATATACTCATGAATTATTTCAAGATTTACCAACCCCCCCCAAAAAAGTGTTTTATTTTTATAATTAGGGAAAGGATAGACTTTTTTTTAAAGGGGGGAAAAATAAAACCAAACAGGCACAGATGCAGGGGAGGCCCAGGGGCCACAGGACTTCTGTTGGATGAAAGACGCTAAAGTAGCCAGCATCATTCTGGAAAGAGAAAGGCTGAGAACAGACGTGATCAAAGGATGAAACATCCAGAAGCACGTATCTGGGTGAATGTCGAGTAACCCTGCTCGCCGGGACCGCAGGAGGGGCCCCCGAGGCTGGAAGAGGTTGTTTCCGGACAAGTCAAAGCAAGCGTTACCTACATAAGATAGTGCTGTGGAGCTTTGCCATGTCCTCCCCAAACTTGTTACGTGTCTCTGCTACACCGAAAAGCGGTTGATTGTAAATGGAGCCCTGGTTATGGGGAGAACTCCAGGCAGGCACTGGGGAATAAAAGATGGTGTGTCTTGGGAGTTCCCTGGTGGCCTAGTGGCTAGGATTCCGAGCTTTCACTGCTGTGGCCTGGGTTCAATCCCTGGCTGGGGAAGTGAGATCCTGCAGGCCGCGAGGTGTGACCCCCCCAAAAAAAGATGGTGTGTCTTGCTACCCTACTAGGCAGGCAGGCGGACCTCGCTAATGGATGGGGCCCAGACACTGGTGGTGGCCCCAAAGCAGTGTGAAGAATCCTTGTGTAGGCTCCCCACCTCAGCAGCCTGCCCCCCTTCGGCATGCACGATTGACACCTCCTCAGGGCGGTATAAAATGCTGGCAGATACGGCTTCACTGGCCATCCCCTCCTTCCCTCCCACCCCCAGGCTGGCTTCCCTGAGCCTCTTATAGAGAAACAACCACTATCACCCTCAGAAAACCAAAAAGCCTGTTGAGGGGAAAGCAACAGAAGCCTCTCCCAGGAGGACAGACGCCAAACTCTGAGCTCTCTGAGGAGGGCGTGGTACATGAGGGAGGAACCGTCCACAGGAGAAATAAACACTCGTCACAAGGTAGCAGACAAAGCTCCAGCGCTCCCCGGGTCCAGAGTGTGTTGGCAGAAAGAGATGAACAGGCACGAGGAGGACGTGGGCCTGATTCCAAATGATAGAGCCGCGCCTCAGGTGAAGCTGGGCTGCCTCAGCCAGACCCCGCGCCCTTGCCAGAGAGGCCTACATTCAGTGACTAGTAATTGCGGGGCCGGGGGGTGGTATATAGGCCCAGCACCCTCATCCCAACTTAGGACTAGTCTAGGAGCAGCTCCTGGGGGCTGTCTGAGGCCTCCAGGCATGCAGCTCAGCTTCTCCCTCCGCCCAGGGCTGCCCCCTCCCTTCCCTCTGCAGGTGGCGATGCCAAGCCCACTGCTTGTCTCAGAGTCACCCTGCTCTCGGGGAACCCCACCTGCCTCAGGAATGCTGGTCCGTCTTCTTCCACTCTCCTGCTCCCTGACAGCCCCCTGTCATCTCTCAGCTCCACCGCCTCTTCCTCTAGGAAGTCCTCTGGGACTGCCCCTCTTCCCACCTACAGTCAGGGTCCTGCCATCACCGGCTTTCCCAGCACTCGGGTATGCCCTCCTTGGGACTTTATCTCAGTTTGTGATGACTTTATTTGGTGGCTGTCTGAATCTTGCATTCACATTCACAGGCCCCATGGAGACAGGAACAGTATCTGGTTTTCTCCACGCCATATCCTCAGAGCCATCCCATGCCTGGATATATTTGTTTGATGAACAAGATCCCTGGTAGTGACGAGGGTCAAGGCTCCGATCCAGGTGGCCTAATGAAGAGTAAGTCCAGACTATGCCATGAGACCAAATCCCCTCTCCTGCAAAGATCTTTCTTCAAAGGTGGGATTTCTCTTCTCATTGACGAATAGCCCTTCTGCCAACCCACCTCCCCACCCACAAACGAGGGGGAGACCATCACCTTTCCCCTGGGGCCAGAAGCAGGTGTCTCCCTCCAGGTATGCTGGTCCCCTTTGTCTGGCCCCCACGTCCCCATGACGCCCAGCCCTGGGCTTGGTCCCAACATGGGTACCTTGTTTTTCTTCCTTCGTACACAGGTTACGGGAGGGTAGGAAGCTGGAGGCCCCGCCAGGGCTGAGGGCTCGGCACCTCTCATAATGAGAGGTCAAACGAAATGAAAACCCACCTCCCTTGCCCCATCATCTGAATTCCTACATTGGCTATGACATGGCTAAGGGGAAAATATTGGATTTATTTTTATGAGTTAGTCATCACCCTAAGGCCCTTAAGAGGAACCGTGCGAAGTGAATCCATTCAGAAGGTCGGAAGGTCATTGCTAACTTGTAAAAATAAATCCAATATTTTTCACTCTGTCTTATTAGATTTATATGATGCAGACATCCGAGGGAGGTTTGTTTTAAAAAAAAAAAAACTGGTCGTTTTCCAGTGCTACTTAGAGTGTTTCTTCCTAGCCTCAACCAAATACCCATCCCGTCTCCAGGCTTCCGCTGGTCGTTTGGCTGTCTGGCAATTTCTTGATTTAAAAACAAATTTACTTTGAAATGAGTACCTGAGAGTCTTCACACCTCTCCCTTCCATCATTCCACCTCTACAGATACCAGCACCAATGTTTTCTGAGCCTAGAGTAGTCAAACATGGAGGTTGGAAATAAATGAAAATATTTGACGGGTGGTGCCCCCCATAGGTTCAAAAATTCACTTTTTATCTGAAAAAGAGACAGTAGTGTAGGATCGATGGACTCACTGCCGTCACTCAGGAAACCAGCTGTGCTACCCACACGTTTCTCTCTCAAGTTCCCAGGTTGCTTCTGTCTTCACCAGCATCTCCCAGATGAGAATGAGGGGTTATCGGTCGCCCGAGGGTTTGTGGGGAAAGTCCGTCACCCCTCCTGGATATTTGCTCAAGCTGACTCCCCTTCTCTCTCCTTCCTCACTTTCTCTAGCAAGAGTCTGACATTTAATTATAACTGTGTTCTGCACCCAAAGCCTGTTTCCCCTCTGTTTGCTAAGGCTGCCTTAACAGAGTACCACAGGCTGGGTGGCTTACATGAGGCAAATCTATTTTCTTCCAGTTCTGGAGGCTGCAAGTCCAAGGTCAAGGTGTGGGCAGGTTTAGTTTCCTCTGCGGCTTCTCTCCTTGGCTTGCAGGTGGCCGCCTTTTTGCTGTGTCCTCACGTGGTCTTGTTCTCTACGTGTGCATGTGTCTGATATCTAAACTTCTTCTTTATGACAGTCAGACTGGATCAGGGTCCACCTTAAAGACTCATTTCAATTTAATCACCTCTTTAAAGGCCCTACCTCCAAATGCCGTCACATTCTAAGGTACTGGGCTTAGGGCTTCAATATATGAATGGTGGGGTGGCGGGAGGGGAGGCAGACAAAATTCAGCTCGTAACACCCTCCCAGGAGAGACACTAAGCTTTTTACCAACAAGGAGTCTCAGTCTTCAAACAGCTTTCAGGCCCCTCACTGCACTCACTCCATATGCTGAAGGGGCTTCGCAAAGACTTGAGTTAAACCTCGGCAATAAGAGAGCAATGATGCGTGAATCATATTTAAGGGACGTGACAGTCCTGTAACCATCATTCTTGTTATTTCATAGCCACGCTTCATATTTTATCTGTGTGCCCATGCCCACATACATTACCTTCTCATGGATTACCTTTCTCTAACTACAAAGCCACTTTGGACAGAAAAAGCAGGAACGGGATTGACAGTGATTTTAATCTGCCAATTACGAATGGTGGGAACCGCCATAGCCCTACAGTTTGTTATGCTTCGACTTCTTTCTTAAAGCTGAAATTTCAAATTATTGTGTGTTCTCAAGAGAAAAGCCATCCTTCTCTGCTCTGCCTTTCCAAGGCCACTTTGCTGTCCGTGATAAATACCCAAAGCCAGCCAGATTGATCCCGCTCTGCTGGACGGGTCTCAGCTCCCCTGGAGAGAGTGTGAGTGATAACGTGGTCACCAACTATCTGGCCTGCCAGCCCAGGCTCTAGTCTCCCACCCCTTCTGAAGGATTCAGTGGAGAGGCGGGAGAACTCTGGTTGGGCCAGAGGGCTTGGCAGAAAGTAAGTTCTGGAATTCTCCAGTATCTGTCAACCAGCGCTTTAAATACTTATAATGGCAAGCTTCATTCACGCTCAGGGATAGGTCTTTTTTTATCAATATATTTTGTTATTGAAGTATAGTTAATTTACAATGTAGTGTTGATTTCTGCTGTATAGCGAAGTGATTCACTTATACATACATATATATATATATATATACATTCTTTTTAAAATATTATTTTCCATTATGGTTTATTACAGGATATTGAATATAGTTCTCTGTGCTATACAATAGGACCTTGCTGTTTATCCATCCTACGTATAATAGCTTACATCTGCTAATCCCAACTTCCCACTCCATCCTTCCCCCAACCCCCTCCCCCTTGACAACCACCAGTCTGTTCTCTATGTCCATGAGTCTGTTTCTGTTTCACAGATAGGTTCATTTGTGTCATATTTTAGAATTCCACATACACCATAAGTGATATCATACGGTATTTGTCGTTCTCTTTCCGACCTATTTCACTTAGTATAATAACCTCTGGGTCCATCCACGTTGCTGCAAATGGCATTATTTCCTTCTTTTTTATAGCTGATTAGTATTCCACTGTATATATGTACCACATCTTCTTTATCCGTTCATCTGTTGATGGACATTTAGGTTGTTTTGGCTATTGTGAATTGTGCTGCTGTGAACATAAGGGTGCATGTATATTTTTGAATTAGAGTTCTATCTGGATATATGCCCAGGAGTGGGATTGCTGGATCATAGGGTAACTCTATTTTTCGTTTTTTGAGGAACCTCCATACTGTTTTCCACAGTGCCTGCACTAACTTACAAGGAGTAGATCTTTATACAAGAAAAGTAAGCTGCTTTCTAACAGGTGTGATGTTAAGGGTCTTCCTGCCCCAGAATATTCACCATGTTTCAAAATTCCACCATTAAAAGCCACTCCTTTGATTTAAGGGAAGCGTTATGCTCCATGGAACATTGGATTTATATAAATGACTATCTCGGGTTGTGCAGGGGAGGTAAGGAAGAGACTACCTTTTCTTTTACACATTGTCTTCCTAGATCCTAGCAGGAGGCCTGCCACATAGGCCATTCAATCAATCTCTCTAGAATGATTGTTTAAATGGCCAGATGAGTTTGGGAAACACCAGATGAAAGCCAACATGAAGCACATTTTCTTACTCTGGACCTTCACAGAGTTGTGTGAGCGGATGTGCCTTAGGAAAGGCCAAGAGAGAGAGCTCCTTTGGAAACATGTTTATCTGGGTCTAATATCCCACATGCAGTTAACCGCCAGATTGAGATGCTCTGGTTCTCCGGTGCTGTAGTTTTTATAGATGAAGAACGTCCTGTGCAGTGCAGAGGAAGGACACTAAGAAGCAAGTGAAGGGGCGTGAATCTGATAAAAAAATGGCCTTTGGGGGCACCGAGAAGAAGGTGCGTAGACAGGGGCCCATGGAAAACCTGGAAACCTGTGGGGCCTCAAAGCCCATTTGAGGGAAATGCTGATGGAGGGCGCTGTCTCTAGTAGGCACCTGATTGAATGGGTTTCGGTTACATCAGGGGTGGGGAGAGAACACAGGGTTTCAGAGGAAGTTGATTTGACTTAAATGTCCATCAACAGATGAATGGATAAAGAAGAGGTGATATATATATACAATGGAATATTACTCGGCCATAAAAAAAGAATGAAATTATGCCATTTGCAGCAACATGGGTGCAACTAGAGATTATCATACTAAGTGAAGTAAGTCAGAAAGAGAAAGACAAATACCCTATGATATCACTTATATGTGGCACCTAAAATATGACACAAATGAACCTATCTGTGAAACAGAAACAGAATCATGGACAAAGAAAACAGGCTGGTAGCTGCTGAGGGGGAGGGAGTTGGGGGAGGGATGGAGTGGGAGGTTGGGATTAGCAGATGTAAGCTACTATATATGGAGTGGATAAACAGCAAGGTCCTACTGTATAGCACAGAGAACTATATTCAGTATCCTATAATAAACCATAATGGAAAAGAATATTTAAAAAAAGAATGTGTATATATATATATATATATATGTATCACTGAATCACTTTGCTGCACAGCAGAAATTACCACAACATTGTAAATCAACTATATACTTCAATTTAAAAATAATCAGAGGGAGTTGATTTGCATGGATTTGTCACCAAGTCCCCCGCAGATGTCTAGGGCAGGTAAATCTTCCTGGGACCGGGGAATGAGCAGGAAGTGGAGAAAGATGAGGAGGGAGGAGAGTCAGTAGAGCAGGGAACTGGGGGCTCGCAGAGCCACAGAGGCAGGTAGGGAAGGGGAGTCGGGGCCCCAAGGAACCCTGAAGATGAGGGTCACAGTCACGCCCAAGCCTGACCCTGCTCCCCGGTGCTGTCAAATAAACACAACCTCATCATCAGGAAGCTGAAGTCCGTTCCTCTCATTCTGGAAAAAGACAGAGAGACAGGGAGAAAGAGAGGCAGAGAGACAGAACAGCTCCTGTCTCTCAGAGCTTCAATTTAGCCCTCCCTTTGATGAGCGGCTGGCATGATGCGCACAAAGAACAAGGGCAATTTAAAACTCAGGAAACTCGGCTTTCAATAATTCCCCGCTAGGTTTCCGGCCGCAGAAGAGTAAATAACACAACGACTACAGACGCTGGGAGCAACATCGCCAATAACAGCTCCATGCTTATGATAACTTTCCCAATTTTCTGCAATCTCTGCCACTTCTCTCTTGACTTGGGTCTGTAACAGATTTTTTTTTTCCCCTTTATTGAACATCTGCCTTGGGAGCCACTGTCACAAAAAGTAATAAACACATCAATCCAAAAGAAAAAGAGAGGATTGTGCAATCCAAACTACTTAACCAATCAAATGGGCAGCTGGTGGAATGAAACGGGAGGGTGAGAGCTAAGAGACCCACTTCCCAGAGAAGGTTTCTAATGATGGTACCCACCCGGGGCGGAAGATGTACCCAAACTGCACCAGGGCTGCCGAATAAGTTAATTGCAGTTTCTAACACTAATTACAGATTTCAACCTTTGTTAAGATTTCAAGCCCTGGGATTAATTTGTAAGTCTTTCATTCAGCCAAAATTTGACAGCTCTTGTTTCCCCTCTGCCTCTTCCCAAATATAAGGGAACAAGGGGAGGATTTGTCTTGGTATAAAGACTTCCTTTCCTTACAAAATAACCCCAAATAATTATATCACCCCTTTCCTTCTTAGTGGTGGATTCTGCAAACATGCACTGGAGAGGGCAATTACGATGTTCACTGCCCCTGAAGGTCTCCCTCCCCACCCAAATAACAACAAAAAGGGAAACGAAAGCATCTTATGTTTTCCAGTTATCGGCCCAGAAATAGTCAAAGATTACTTGCATACAGAACAGACGAAATCAGATCTTTCACTACTGCTTAAAAAAAAAAAAAAAATCTTATTACAAATTACATTTAACTCAGGTGTGTATAGTTTGCCAGTCCTTATCCAATTGTAAATTAGACCAGGGCTGCCTGTTGGGAGGGAAAAGTGGCTTTTGAAACATGTCTTATTGACTGGGTATAAATTACCTGCAGCAGATTTGTGAAGCAAATTTGAAGCAGGAGATGCCTCCAGGCAACATCGTATTGACTGTACATTGATATTCAGCTGATTTTAAGGTGAAAAATAAATATTGCTTTAGCAGCAATTTAATTAACAAATCATTGCACAAATGGTAAGAATATTGTGTTGTCTAATACAGGGATTTACGATTTTTTTTAAAACAATTATCTGATAAGTGCTTAGTTTCCCATGTAGATTAATTGTCTTTAGTTAGCGCTCCAAGTCTGTGACTCTGCATAGAGTAAAGTAATGGTTATGGGCACTCTGCTCATTTTTCTTTAGACTCTGAAAGTGAGATTTTTCCTGCTCCTGAATGAAACAAAAACGCTTCTCTTCAGCCCTGGCAAAACCTGAGTTGTGCCATTTTTAGCAGAGCCCTTGTGGGATATTTGGAAGCTGGAGGGATTCGGGAGGCCCCAACTGTCAAGCCAGCTCTGGCCTCAAGTTGTCACGTGACCTTGGGCAGATCACTTCACTTCTCTCAACCCCAGTTCCTTCGTGGATTAGCTCATCCCTAAAGTGATGGTGTTCTGCTAAACAACTGGCTCTTGGAGGGGGAAGGCCCCTGATTGGTAGTGTTTGCCCATTCCCATGGTGTCAATACTCCCACTGTTGCTGATGTCAAGCTACCGGCTTGACATCACTGAACACACAGTTGGGATGAGATGCCTCAAACCATCTCAGACCAGCTCCAGCTGACCACTGCCCCTAAGATCCCTTCTAGTTCAAGAATTCCATCACTTTACGAACGTAACATACATAGATGGCTTACCAGCTTTCAGAACAGGAATAAAAACAAACTTTAAATGCACATACAACAAGAAGAGAATTATATCAATAACTTTTCTAATAATTCAGCAATTATTTCAGAACCCTCCAGTATAACAGGGTTATAATAATGAATATCATTATGATTGCTCATTAATAGGATGCCCAGAATATCCAGCTTTTCTCATTTTGTTCTGTTAGAGGGGGAAAAAACAAGACAATGGCAAAATCATCTAATACAGAGATAATGTCTGTAAGGGTTCCCAGAAATCCTCCAATGAACTGATTTTTAAAAAATATCTTCTTTCCCTTAATACCAAAGTATTATATGTGCAACAAAGAGAATACAGGTGAATTCAGGAAAGCAAAAACAAAAAAAAAAGTTTAAATCTCTGTAGTTACCTCACCCAGAGATTAACATATCGGTATATTATTATTCAGTTATTTCTTTCTCCTCTCTCTGTCTTACACACACACACACACACACACACACACACACACACACACACACACTTATTTATACTATTTTTACAAAAATGGGATCAAACAAGGTTTTGTGACTTTTTACTTGCTAAACAATGAAAATACTCCCATGTCATAAAATACTCCTGTTTTATTTTTAAGGACTGCATCACCAAGCTTTAATCAATCAATCCATCCTTTATTTTTGGACCTCTAGGCTGCTTCCAGTTGTATGGTAGTGGAAGACCATTGTGTATTTGGTAGAATGGACTGAATCTTTGTACAAAGTCATAATGATTGCTGATGAATGAATTTCAAGAATGGGAGATGCTGCACCTACTAATGTACTTGTAAAACAAAGATCAAACTTGTCACTGAAAGAAACCTGTTAGCGTTAACTCTGTATGAGGTCAGAGAATATCCATGGTCTGGAGGTAGGCCCAAATTGACTGAGTGATGTTGTATGGTTTTAGTTTGTTTCTCCCACAAGGCAATGAGGAATCAGTACAGTTGGTTGGTGTCATCTTGTCAGTCATATATCACTGCTCTTCATAAGGATGACCACAGACGTGGGGGAAGGGTCCAGGAGGCCAGTTCTCCATCCCTCTTCCCATTTCAGAGCAGCTGCCTCAGAAGTAAGTGGAGGAAACCTTACTTCTGTGGACAGTCCACAGAACTGTCCTTGCTTGGAGGAGAGATGGCAGGGAGAGCCAGCCTCCTGCTAATGGGCAGGGAGGGCTCTGGACACTGAAGCTCCTGCAGGCCTGAGAAAAAGGCCACCTGAAGGGCATTAAAAACCCCTCTCTCGCCATATAGACTTACTGCAAGAAATAGACAGCTTTAGGAAATTTCTGATTTCCTTTTGCAATAATATTCAAAGGACAATGAATCCAGAAACTAGAGCAAGCAGGATGAGAAAGAAACAATCTGAGGTAAGGGAAGAGCGCAGGGAGAAAAAACACAATTGATTAATTAAAAACCATCATCTGAACAGCAGGTTGGATACTGAAGAAAATCAATTTAATGAGGTAAAAGACAAATTCAAGACATTTTCTTTTATACACATGGGAAAGTTTGAGAGATACCGATTTATAGTGACAGAGAAAAATGATCAAAGATGTGTTTGAAAAACTTAAAGATTGCCACTAACAGAACAAAAATGGGGTCTGTCCTAAATTTTTTTAATTAAAGGAAGAAATTAAACATTATATGCTTTTTTTTAAAGGAAGAAGAGGAAAGCAAATAAGCCTAAAAAACAAAACAAAATAATAGAAAACCAAATGTTAGTCATAATAAGTAAATAGATTAACTATTAAATACAAAACCAGATAAATGAATTAACTCTATTAAATTCAGAGACTCTCAGAGTAAAAAAAAAAACGCTGTTTAATTAGATAATCCTAAAACAAAAAAACTCAAGAGTATTAAATAAGGATATAAAAATTTGAATAATATAATAAGGTTGATTTAATATATACATATCAAATTTTATTCTCTACAAAGGAACACCATAGTCTTTTAAATTTCCCATAGAACATTTGCAATAATTATCTTTTAGCTTCCAATATTAACCATAATCAATTCCAAAAAATGTATACAGCTCCTGACAGGTGGTTTTAAGACTGAGAATCAAACCCAACAGTGATCTCCCCCTCATTCCCAAGATCCCAAAAGAATGTTTTGAAGAAATCTAAGAATAAGAAAAAATGTGTAGCTGTCCTAGAAAACAGAAGAATGCAATTCAGTGGACTCAAGTCTTAAAGAACTTCTGGAAGCTGCAGATATAGACTGAAAAATACTACATCCAGTGACAAAGAGCCTGCCTTGAATGGCAGGCACGGAGGAACCCTGAGAAGAATCTAGACACTCCAGGAGTCCAGGAGAAGCCCCCACAACAGAAGGACCGGGCTCAGGATGAGGAGGACCTGAAGTGGGCAATGGGGCACTTGAACATAGTCCTCTTCAGGATTCCGATGACAATCGAGCCACTACCAGTGATGGGAAGTGTCACCGGGATGAAATCGATGTGCCCTTCCTGATCTCTGGGGCTCCCCGTGGCCCCTGGGCTCTGGCCCCTTGCCCTGTAGACAAAGTGTTGCATGATAAAGACCCACAGAAAAGTCATCAGTGTGTCATACATTTTCAAAGCATGAATTTCTCATAGTCCCCATATGAAAAATTCAGCATCTTCATTCTCAGATTCCAAAATGCTGAGTTTAGAGATTTAAAAAAAAAAAAAAATGGGAGGCAGGGGGTGGGAAAGGGAAGCCAAGCCATATCTCCATTTTGAAAGTGAAGCCAACCCAGTTTCCTCGCTTCCTTTTTGTTGTATTTTTGTTTGTTTTTCCAGAAAAAAAAAAAAATCTAGGAATGATTTTTTTTTTTTTTTTTTTTGCGGTACACGAGCCTCTCACTGTTGCGGCCTCTCCCGTTGCGGAGCACAGGCTCCGGACGCGCAGGCCCAGCGGCCATGGCCCACGGGCCCAGCCGCTCTGCGGCGTGTGGGATCTTCCCGGACCGGGGCACAAACCCATGTCCCCTGCATCGGCAGGCGGACTCTCAACCACTGTGCCACCAGGGAAGCCCTAGGAATGATTTTTGAGTTCTTTTCCAAATTCATACTGAATAAAAATCACATAGTCTCATGTTTCACAAAGTGCTTTGACACATACATAATTTCATTCACCCCTCACACTAACCCTTTTAATTAGGTAGCCCAGGTATTATTATGCCCATTTAACAGATGACCAATGGGAAAACTGAGGCCCAGAGAAGTTACATGGCTTTCCCAGAGTGGTAGAGCTGACTCTTGAAACCAGAACTTCTAACTCTAAGACCAGTGTTCTTGTTCCTTCACCAATGACCATAATACCTTGACCTGACTAATAACCTTTATGAAGCAAGAGCCTTGGCCACATCCATGGGAGCTGAGATGGTTCTAAAAGAGTGACCAGAACTAACAGGAGCAGCTAACACGTGAGCTTTTCTGCTGAGAGCTCGCCCTGGTCTTTGACTCATTCTTTCCAAATTAAATGGGAGTGGTGGGAGTGGCCACCGCTCCTACCCTGTCCCTTTCCAGGGAGCCTGTCTCCTGGTCCACACTCATGGGAGCCGCAGAAGATGCAACGGGCAGCCCATCACTCCAGCAGAGGCAGCCCAAGTGACTTCACTGCGAAGGGGCCTGGAAATGGGTAGTCAGGGGCCCCAGGGAGGGAGGGTGTCTGCCCTCTTAATGCAGGTGAGGTCTCCAAACCTCTCCCACGAGACTTGCCCGTGGCCGAGGACAAGGCTCTCTGAACCCTGGAGCTGGCTTTTTAGTTCAAGGCTTGGCACAAAGATTTATGTTCCTGGGCCGACCGTACTCACCATCCATCACGATTAGTTACAAGAAAATCTCTCTTTGTGTTTTTAAAAGCCCTTCGAGTTACATTCCATTATGCAGTTAACATATCGCAGATGGTAGGGCCATTGTTCAACCAGGGAACCATTTTTTGATCTCTGAAAAGGAGGGCAGGGAACGAGCACTTGACCTCCCCAGAGGCTCTGGAAACCCGGAGCCCAGAGTAGAGGAGAGAGAACAAAGAAGGGGGGACCCCAGCTCACTCCCGAGGACTCGGTGGTAGGGCTGAAATGAGTGGCTGAACAAAGCAGAAGGGCTTGGGTTACCGGCCTTTTTCTTGAGGGAACTTAACCTGGGTGCCCTCTGGTCTCTAGAATATCCAGTCTGTCTTCTCCTCTAAGGCAGGCACTCTCCCAGGCTGGTTCATACCTGACTCATTCAATTCATGTGGGATCGAAGTCCCTGCTGGGAACTCAGAGGATGAGAAGTGAAGGGGCAGTTATATGTTGTCCCCCAAACTGCTCCCTACCTCCTCCCATCACTGCTCTCAATAAACGGCCCGAGCTGCTAGCCCAGGGCTTGCGGCAGATTTTGTTCTGGTCCCAGATAGTCACTCCCCTGCTGCAGGAGGGTTCTGGGGTCCCGTTCCCCAGCTGAGACTTGCAGTGTGCCCTGTGGGAGGAGTACACAACCTGCCCTTGACACTGACTTGGCCACGTGACTTGCTTTAGCCAATGGCACATGAGAGGACGTGAGGTAGGCAGAAGTTTTCCAAGCCACGTGTGTTTCTGCTTGTTTTCTTCCTTTTTTTCTAATCTATCCAGAAGACAGGCTGCTCCTTCAGGCTGGATCCTGCAATGAAATAGATGTGTTTGAAGCAGATTCAGCAGCCCACAGTGACCTTCAGTTGACATGGGACCTAAGTGAGAAATAAAACTGTTTTTAAGCTACTGAGATTCTGGGGCTGTTTGTTACCGCAGCATAACTTAGTAAAATTGGAAGAATTCAGGCCCCCAATTGAGGGGTCGTCCTTGATTACCTTCTTTCACTCAGCCTCCACATCCATCTGCACCAAGTCCTACCATCTCTACCATCAACTCTGTCTCAAAACTACCCACTTTTCTCCATCCCTACGGCCACTATCTCCATCCTTTGCTTACTGGACCACTCAGCACTCTGCTCCCAGCTTGCATTCTAGCTCTTCTCCCATCATTTCTCCACTCAGCAGCTGGTGTGTCTTTCAAGCAGTGAAAATCAAATGATGCCTCTCTCAATACTAACCCCCTTCCAAGATTTCTCATAGTTTTTACAAGAAAAGTCTAACTCCTCGTCCTGCCCACAGGTTCCGTGGCCCAAGCTCTTCACGTCTCTCCACTGCAGCTCAGACTTCTCTGCTCTCTCTTCCTCAAACATGCCCATTCTTTTGCCATCCCCAGATCTCTGCCTGGAATGTTCTTCCCCAAATCTGGCTACTTCTCCAGGGATCAGTACAACTGTCATCTGCTCAGAGAGGTCTTCCCTGACCAACTTCCCCTCCCCCTGCCAGTTCTATCTCAGCACAAAGGTGGCTCTCATCCATTTATAATTATCTTGTTTGCTGGTGTATTTACTTTCTGTCTGCCCCCTACACTCCAGAATAGAATGTAAACCCCATGAGAGAAGGAACAATTATCTTCTCTGATGCATCCCCAGTGCCTGGCACACGGGTGCTTGACAAATATTTGTTGAATAATGCCTAAATAAATGGAATGACTTTAGTCAACCTTCTCATTGTATGGTTGAAGGAACCAGGAACCGATTCCCAGGGAGTTTGTGTCTGGCGAGGACCCCCACTGTCCCCTAGTTAGTTAATGGCATCAGCTGTAGAAGAACCCAGATCTCACGACACCATCCAATGCCAACCCCATCCAATACCAACGCCATCCAATCAACGCTTTCCTCTCTATGTCACCCCTCTTCTCCTCCTTCTGAAGCTCTTTAGTCTCCTTCCCTTCCTTGTCCCTGTGCATAACCTTCACTGAGATCAGAAACTTCTTCCCTATGTTTAATATATAGCCTTCAAGCAGCAGCTTATATCCCGATGAACTCAACCACTGACCTATTAAGAATCTGGCAAAGGAAATGGCCATGCCTCCATTCCTGTAAAAAGATGGTACTGATAACAGCTAACTTCCTTGAGCACTTGCAGGTATTAACTCATTTAATCTTCTCAACAACCTAAAGGTAGAGGCTATTATTATCTTCGTGTTTCGGTGAAGACTCAGAAGCACAGAGTGGTTACCTAACTTACCCAAGGTCACACAGCTAGTGAGTGGTGGGCCTGGGATTTGAGCAGCCTGGCTCTAGAGCCTGGGCACGCACCTACTGTGCCATCCTGGCCAGATCAGTGGCGTGTGGGGCTCTCCCGAGTCACATTCAACCAGAAATAACACCATCAGTCAGTACAGCTTCGAAGAAAATACACACATGTTCAAAATCCAACCACACTTCTTCCTTCCCGTCTCAAGGTTCCTGTGATATTATGAAAAAAAACATGGACTCTGAATGCGGACAAGCTGGGTCAGCTGTCATTTACTGAGTACTGACTATGTTCCAGGCACAGAGCTACGGACTTAGCGTGTGTTATCTCATTTGACAGATGAGGAAACTGAGGCTTAGGAAGGTTGAGTACGTTGTATAAACTCACAGGCCGAGAGAGAACATTCCAGCGCAGGCAATCTGACTAAATGACTGTGGTCAAGACACTCAGTCCCTCTGAGTCTCCTGCAACTCCATCTACACAGTGATCCGAACGGATAACACACACTCACAAAACACCCACAGCCCTGAGTGGCACCTAGCAGACCGTCAGACGGTAGCTGAAACAGCGAGGGGGCTGGCCCGCCGCTGGGCACAGTTGCTCATTAGAAATAACTGTCTCGGCTCAACTAGCAAGCAGCCAGGGATTTCACAGACTCCTGAGAAAAGTATTGATCCACTAACGACCCACCTAAATCGCTAGAAAGCCATCTGCAAACAAAACGCACTTGAGAAATCAGTTGTCACCAGCTCCGTGAACCTTCGTGGCCGGTGGGGTCAGATGGCGAGCTTCATTCCCTAATGTTGTGGCTCCCCCCCGCCCCCCGCCCCTTCCTGAGCCTCTGAGCTCGCTGGTGAACAGCTTTGGGAACAGGCAGCTAACCTTTTCAGACCCTCCACCTCCCAGCTAAAAAGGAATCGAGCCCAAGGTGACCCCAGAGAGCCCCAAATCAGATTCATTTTCTCTAAGTCCTAATAAATGAGAAGGAGGCAGAGTGTTTCATCTCCCGCTTAGCAATTGTATGATCCATCCTAGGGCCGCGGCCACGAGGCTGGGGGCATGACAGATCCATCTCATTAGGCGGCGAATTCATCTTACTCTCCATGTCCATTCGAGGTGCCTTCTCAGCCCGCCCCTGCCTTGTCTCCCTGTCACTACGATCTACTCAAGGGCACATCCGCTGGCCAGGCCACAAGGAGGTGGACTTAAAGGGCCCCACTTGAAAAACACCAGGGGTCCCTCCTTGAAGGCCTTACTTTACTTATTCTCAGTACAGATCTGGAGCTCTGGCTGTGCCCGGGCTGCTGGTTGGAAGCTGGCAGAGGGACCTTAGACCCCACACGTCAGATGTCAGATGAGGAGAACAAGTTGGCGTCCCTGAGTAGACCACGGGCATCTCCCAAATTCCAGACTGCCGCCATCTTCCCAGGACTCCTGCTGGGTCCTTCTTGCTCTGGGACAGGCTGGGTTTCCAGGTCTTAAGTCGCGGCATGCGTGTGGGTTCTTAGTTGCGGTATGCATGTGGGATCTAGTTCCCCGATCAGGGATCGGACCTGGGTCCCCTGCACTGGGAGCTCGGAGTCTTACCCACTGGACCACCAGGGAGGTCCCTGTCTCTATCTATTGTTTAAGGAGTTTGAAAGCAAATAGGAACTAGTTGCTCTTCTCCAGTGAGGTGAAAGAGAGCTCTAATTGGCTATCACCCTGGCCCAAAATTTATTCCCTGAACATCTTCCCTCCCTACCTTGGGAGCAGTTTCGCAGCTGTGTCCGCAGTGCAAGCCCTCCGTGTCCCCCCTCAGAGCATTTTGAGAGCCCTGGTCAGCTCAAACAGGAAAAGATCCTTCCTTAAAATAGAGATGTGCAGTTACCATCTGAATGTTGCTCAGTCTTGTCTTGGACAGGAAATTAAAGGGGCTCTTAAAAGCCTTTGGACAGATAGGACACCAAAAACACAGGCAACCAAAGGAAAGAAATAGATAAATTGGGCTTCATCAAAATTAAAAATGTTTGTGCTTCAAAGGGCAGACTCGAGAAGGTGAAAGATAACCCACAGAACGAGAGAATATTTGTAAGTCAATATCTGATGAAGGACTAGTATCCAGAATATGTAAAGAGCACACACAACAATAAAACTGGAAATAACTCAATTAAAAGGTGTGCAAAGGGTTTGAGTAGTCATTTTTCTGAAGATAATATGCAAATGGAGAATAAGTACATGAAAACATGCTCAACACCATTAGCTGTTAGGGAAAAGTAAATCAAAACCACAAGGAGATACCACTTCATATCCGTTAGGACAGCTATCAAAAAAAAGACGGATGATGATAAGGGTTGGTGAAGATGTGGAGAAACTGGAATCCTCATAAACTTCTGATGGGAATATAAAACGGTGTAGCTGCTTTGGAAAGCAGTTTAGCAGTTCCTCAAAAAGTTAAACATAGCGTTAATACATGAACAGCAATTCCACTCCCGGGTATATACGCAGGACAACTTGAAATACATCCACACAAAAACTTGCACACAGATGTTCATAGCATCATTATTCATAAGAGCCCCAAAGCGGAAGCAACTAAAATATCCATGAATTAATGAATAAATAAACAAAACGTGGTCTATCTCTACAATGCAATATTATTCAACCGTAGAAAGAATGAAGTACTGATACATGCTACAACATGAACGAACCTTGAAAACATTATGCTAAGTGAAAGACGCCCAGGAAAGTCCACATACTTTATAATTCCACTTATGTGAAATGTCCAGTATAGGTAAATCCATAGGGACAAAAAATTGATTAGTGGTTGCCGGGGGCTGGGGAAAGGGGAGAGTGGGCATGACTTCTACCGGGTATGGGGTTTCTTTTTGGACTGATGAAAATGTTCCGTTATATAGTGGTGATAGTTGCGTGACTTTGAGAGTGTACTAAAAATCACTGAATGGTACACTTTAAGAGGGTGAATTTTATGGTATGTGAATTATATCTCAATTAAAGAAAAACTCTTCGGCAGTGATTACAAGGATCAAAGTCGGACTTAACCTAGAGAAGGATGCAACTGCTAACTTTAGCAGATCCCAAGAAGGCAATGGAAGTTACTGTAAGAGCACGAGCAGGGGCATGGCACTGGCCAGAGCTGAGTGTGGGGAAGTCTGCTGGCGGATGGAAGGGAAGGGATAGAGCGAGAGGGTCAGCCAAGCTGCCGCTGTCTTCCCAGGCTAGTGGTCCAGTCATAAACGAAACAGAATTGAGTCTTTAGAGACAAAGTAAACTCCTTCTGCTTCCACTTAATGTAAACCCCAGTGAGCTTAAGGAAGATCAACAAAGCCTTCTGTGTCCTTTAAAGCCTCGGGCACTGAGGATCCCCTGAGAACATCAGTTTCGTCCATGACCCACACGAAAGTCTGGAAATTAAGAATCGTGGTGATCGGCCCAGTTTTGACTTTACTGGCTGTACAACCTGGGGCAAGTCATACAACTGTTTTGGATCTCAGCCTCCTTCCTTGAAAGTGAAGAAATTGGGACAGTTGATTTCCAGGGTCCTTCTAGCTCTAGAATGCCAGGATTCTGTAACAGAAGTCCCAGAGCAAGTGACACTTCTCCTGTTTCCTGACGTCTCGTTTTCTGAATTGGTCTTTGATCACGAATCACATTGTGTGATTTCCATCCTATTCCTTTTTCCTACTCAAACTGGGCTGGAGGTTTGTCCAGGAGAGAGTCTTGAATCCCTCACAGGACCTGGCAGGAAGTGAAATTCTCAGTAGTTTTTCAAGGAATGTCTATTGGCATTGAGTTGAAAAGTTCTTCAGGATTCAGTCTGATGACCTGGTTCATATCTCCGTGCAGTTGTGGAGAACCTGGCCACTATAGGTTGAGAATCAGGAAGTATTAGTGGGGGGGGGGGTCTGAGACTGGACCCCAATATTTCTGAACTCTTGGTAGTTCCAAGAGTGGACGCTGGGACTGTCCTTTGGGGTAACCCCCACTTTTGGAGGGACCGCTTGATGGGTGAGTTTATTCATGTAGAGATTAGGAAAGACCCTCCTGTGCTGTGGGAATGGAGTCACCCAGAGACACATGCTTCAGAAGAAATGCTAAGACGTCTGCTTCTTCGTATCAAAGGCCGGCTTCATGAAGGACAGGGATTACTTCTGCAGATAATTATGGTATTAACCAATTAAAACAAAATCCTTTCCCTTGAAAGGGGTCAGCAGTGAGGCCTTGGGGCTGGACATGGGGAAAGAGAGAACCATTAGAAAGGAGCTCCTTGCCTGGGAAGAAAATCTAGCACCTACAATATGGCGGCAAAGTGGGGAGGGGTAAAGGGGAGAAGTGGCAAGTACACCCCCCTGGTGAATATGAGAGGCTGCTGGCTTCTGGGTGCAGAGAATCCACGTTTCAGCGTCAGGTTTTCCTTCTTGGTGTTGGTCCCCGTACTTATCATCAACCTTGACGCAACCCTCGTTCATCATTGCTATGCAACCTCTGCTTTCTTATGAGGATCTATGGGACGGATCCTTATCTTCCTTTGTGGGCAGGAAACTAAAAGAAAGTGTATTTCCCCAGGAAGGGTCTTCTTGTGGCAGGAGAATAGGCAGCCCTGAGACCTCAGGAGGTGCCCAGGTGCAAAGCAAGAGGCATCTCAGGTGGAGTGGAGGTGGGGCAGGCAAAGCAGGGGTCTACACTTAGCAGGGCTCTTACCCACAGATACTCTAGAGGAGAAGGGGTGGTGAGAAGACTGCCTATCCTGGTTGCTGTCGGTGCCACAGAAGGCAGCCCACCCTGTCCCACTCCTTAGACCCACAGGTCTGGCAAGGCCACCTCCCGTAACTGGCCTTCAAACAAAGGCAAAAGCAACCAGAGCTACTTAGGAGCAAACAGATGACCAGAGCTGGGGAGTCCAGCCCTTCTGCAGCCCCAGTTTCATTGGCCACAGCTCCAAGGCTGGACCTCCCACAGGTGGCAGGAAGCAGCATCCCCAGTGTCTGGGTCTCAAGGCACCCTGCTAAGGAGCCACAGTGCCCCTCTGGTTGTCACTCGGGAGCACTGCCAAAGCCCATGATGTCACAGTTGAAGATGGAATCCGCCAGGCCTGGCTGACCAGACACCCTGAGCCTGAGTCTCCGTAGTGGAGCCTTAGCCCCACTCTAGGTGCCCACATCGGTCCTCCGAGATTCTGCACACACCCGTCACTTGTCAGAGTCTGAAGACGGCTCAGAACGTTAGGAGCCCAGTTAAAGGCTTAGTTCCAATAAAGACGCTGAGTTTTATAGCTGAGCTTTATGGGGTCACAGGGAAACTTCTGGATAAAGTCATATAATCGTGCTGTCACTTAAAAAGCATGGAAAAGAATACAAAAGATATATATATATATATATATATATATATATACACACACATACCTATATATATCACTTAGCTGTATAGCAGAAAATAACACAGCATTGTAAATCAACTATATTTCAACTTAAAAAAGGGAAAAAAAAGATTGGGAATTGGGATCGACTACTGATGGGGTATTTTTTTGGTGGGCAGTGATGGAATCAGATAGTGGTTCTAGAATAAGATAGTGATGATGGCTGCACAACATTGTAAATATACTCAAAACTACTGAATTATACACTTTAAAATGGTTTATAAGGTGAATTTTATGCTATGTGACTTTTATCTCAATTTTTTAAAAAAAGACTAAGAAACTCAATTCTAAAAAAAAACCAAACCAAACCCCAAATAAAGAGCACATCCAAGAAAGCCTAACTCCAAATACAGCAAATGGAACAGCAGCACAAGGACTGGATGGAGTCATGACGCAGGATGGGGTTTGTGGGAACGAGGCATCCTTTTTGTGAGGCATTCTTGTCTGTGTGATTTCTGGGGTGCCTCAAACATCTCCCTCACTGAATTCTGTACTTGTGCTTTCAGCAATGTATTTCTCTGGGTGAACCCCTCGCTGTGTTTAAACAACAAATACTCCTGGGAGGTCTCACTCTCACTCTCTTCTTAGTATGAATGAGTACTTAGGTGGGGAAGAGGGATTGTCAGAAGGGGCATTCGGAAAGAGGCAAAAAACACAGGAAGAATAGGGATAAAAGACTGAATTCAGCCGTCTCAGAGTTTTGCTAAGGGCTGCTTTCATATCTAGAGCCAAGCTGAATGCATTTTTTTCCCATCTGTAGGGACAACAGCTATGGCTTCATTCTCCTGTGGCAAGGAATGAGTCAAAAAGAAATTGTGACCACAGTGAGATACCACTTTGTATCCATTAGGATGGCTAATATAAAAAACAAAAACAAAAAAATAGAAAACGATGTGTCGGCACGGATGTGGAAGAATTGGCATCCTGTTTGTTGCTGGTGGGAATGTAAAATTGTGCAGCTGCTATGCAAAACAGTATGGCGAGTCCTCAAAGAGTTAGAAACAGAACTACAACATGATCCAGCAATTCCACTTAAGGATATATACTCAAAATGATTGAAAGCAGGGACTGGAACAGATATGTCCATCAACGGATGAGTGGATAAACAAAATATTATTCAGCCTTAGAAAGGAAGGAAATTCTGATACAAGCTACAACATGGATGAACCTTGAGGACATTATACTAAGTGAAATAAGCCAGGCACAAAAAGACAAATACTATATGATTCCGCTTATATGAGATACTTAGAATAGTTGAATTCATAGAGACAGAAAGTAGAACAGTGGTTATCAACGCCTAGGGGATGGGGGAGGATAGGGGGTTATTGCTTGATGGGTACAAAGTTTCAGTATAAGAAGATTAAAAAATTCTGAAGATGGACAGTAGTGATGGTGTACATCAATGTGAATGTACTTAATGCTACAGAACTGTACACTTAAAAATAGTTAAACTGGTAAATTTCATGTTATGTATGCTTTGCTACAAAAATTTTTTTCTAAAAAGGAAAGAAAAGGAATTCAGTAACTGAAAAGTAAGCTTCCCTTCCCTTTCCTCTAGGAATAGAGTTACGATCAGAATTCAGATGAGAGCAGAAGGTGTGTCAGTTGGGATAGGCTAGGTTATGCTAGGTAACAAACACACCCTAAATTTCTCATTCATGCTACACATCCATTATGGGTTATCAGGGGGCCTCTGCTCATCCTAATTCAGGGACTCTAGTTGACACAGCAGCACATGCCGGAGGGAAAAGGATGTCCGAAGGGCCTTGCTTCGTATCTGTGAACATACTCGAGATGATTCACCTTTAAAAATTAGAATTTAGAATTTTAAAAAAGATGAATTTTCAGATCAGTTTAGGAATCACTGATTGTCTATTGACTGGTTATTAAGGCAAGTGGACACACTGGCGGGGAGGGGACAAAGAGCCAGAACTTTTTCTCACATCATTCACCAAAATAGATGTTAGATGAATTAAAGATTTGAAGATAAAAACATAAAACAAAACAAAACAAAGCACCAGCAGAAAACAAAGAGTAATTTGTGATAGGGAGAGCTTATAGGACAGAAACAAAAAAGAATAAAGGAAAATATGAACAGATTTGACTATATTAAAAATCCAAATGTTCATATATGATAGAATACATCGTATATGATAAAAGATACCATTAACAACATTAAAAGACACATGATAGACCAGAAGACAATATTTGTGACACATACAAGAGAGGGGTAATATCCAAAATATACAAAGAAATCTATTAAAAAGGACTGATTTTTTTTTAATGGCAAAGGATAGGAAAAGGCAATTCTCAGAAGAAGAAATTGAAATGACTGGTTTGCATACAACGCATGCTAAAAATACCCTTCCTTAACCCTCTCTTTTCTTCTTTTCTAATACAGATTATTTGAAAGAGAAAAATGGTCTACCCACAGTGTCCACTGTGTCTTCACTCTTAAATCCATTGCAATCAATCTCCACTGAAACCTCCCTGGCAAATGTACCAGTGGGATCTGTTTGGTTCCTTGAAGGACCAGGTGTATTTGGGAAACAGGAAGCACCATTCCTTTGGAACCAGAGGCTTGGCGGGACTCGGGGAGGACAGGAGTTGGGTGCAGAGATGGGAGATGAGACTTGAAGCGTGTTTTGGTACCCAGTAGGGCTGGGTCACAAGTGTTTATTCTTTTAGAGGAAGCTGGTTCTGGCCACTGCTGTGGATAACAGACTAAAAGGGCCAAAACTGGAAGAGAGACCCCTGGGAAAGCTGTTGCCATCGTCCCAGGGGAAATAGCAAGGAGCAGAAATAAGGGGTCAGTAAATAGAGGAAGACAAGGCTGTCTTGTCTGAGGCTGTCGTGAGGCTGAGGACTCATCAAATGGAGGGATGGAGAGTGTGCAGTGAGGACTGAGAAAGAGCTGAGGACAAGCCCCGAGGAGTGCTTCAGAGCAGGGTGGCCAAGTCACAGAGAGAGAGAGACAGAGAGAGAGAGAGAGAGAGAGAGAGAGAGAGAGAGAGACTCCAGGCCTGAGGGCACCTTTCAGAGATACTTATTCATTCACAAGGCCTTCCTATTAACCTCTAGATTGTTTTTAGGTTTTAAGAAAGACCAAGAAAAGCAAAGCATTAATCACTAAGGAGTAGTATGGTTTTTCCGAAGGGTCTGTCTGCCAATACGCTACAATAAATGAAAATCTAGACGCCTAAAAAACATTATTTGGGAAGATGTTTGGCCAAAAAAGAAATCCAAATTAACTATCTGATGTCCTATATAATAAGTCTTTAAATATTTTATAGGATCCCTCTTCCTTCAAACATTATCTTTATAAGCCAGCCGTCTACTCCGCTCCTATCCTCTGTAGGAAGCAGTTGATCAGAGATCACAGCCTGTCTTTTCTGCAGCCTGAGTCCGGTTAATTGTGGATTTGATTCAAATGATAGAAGTGTTGGCAGAATGAGTCCATCTTCACCGCATTGATCCCCTCCCTCCACCCCCTTACCAGCTGGGAGCCCTCCTGAAAGAACAATAGATTTATACTATGAGCAAAACAAAGGAGTCAGGAATGAACAGCTCTTGGAAATAAGTAGGTCAAGACACAATCAATTTCCAAATCTAAAATTATGTTTGAAAAATGTACCTTTAATACTGGAGTCGGCTTCGGCCCTGTGGGGCAAAGCATGTAAAGTTTAAAGTTCCTGAGTGGCTGCTTTATCAGGTAGCCTGAAGTTTACCCTGGAGGTTAAGCAATAAAATGGAAACAAAAATAATTTAACAGTTTTGCAGTTAGTTTAACCCAGCAACGGCTTCTTAAATGGCATTCACCTTCCTGGAGCTTGCCCTGCTCATAAAGCCACAAGATGCATTTCAAAGCTATGAATTTGCTAAATAGAACTTCATTTCCTCTTCTTATTAGAGGTAATTAAATTTATTAGACGTCAGTAAAAGCCTTGTAAACAGAAAATATGAATGCTTATAAAAGTCTGCCCTCTCTTTGCAGCCTAATAATTAAGATGCAATGAGAAGGCAGCTAATAACAGCTCATAATTTATGACGTGTCATTCACCCCCGAATTTGAGACATATTGTGGAGGTAGTACAGACTGAAATGAAAATAATACCCACCGAAACACATTATTTATTAAATACATAACCACTTAGAGAAATAAACACATCACACACAGAACTTGATATTTCTGATGGAAACAGTATATACATCATCTCCTGCTTTGGATATATTACCCATCAAGTCAAATCCTTAAATCAAAATCACAACTTGTTTAAATGCAAACGGCCCGTGGCAGCCCAGCAAGCCCCAAATTTCCACTAGAATTTCACCTTGATGTCAGTTTTCAAAGACTGAGTCACTGCGAAGGTTTTTCATTATGATTGTTTTTAACGTTCTCGAAAGAAAAGAAATCCCCCAGCAAGCATTAGAGAGAGAGAGAAACAGGAGGAAAGACAAGGAAAAGATTCTAAGCAGAAGAGCAGGGCTCATAAATTAACAAAAACATTATCCACCCTCCAGCACAGATGAACTTAGAAGCAACTGCGGAATCGATGCCTCCACCCCAATGATGCTAACCCCAAATGGAATCTCTTTTTATTGCAATTTAATAATGTACTTTACATCTTTATCAGCAGTCTGGCTGGAGCTCGTACTTTGAGCTCTTTGGAATAAATGGTGATGGAAATTTTAGATGCCACTTTTCATCAATGCAAAGAGGCCCTTGGTTATAAGCTACACAGTTATTTTATGTACCGCTACGAAAGACAAAATAAAATGCTGCTAATTAAACTATGACATGCCGTCATGAGATGCACTCTGATGTCAGAGACGTTAAAACTGAAAAAAAAAAAAGCATTTTAGAATTCACTCAATACAATCCATAAAACTAGATGAGGTAAAGATTAACATCAATCTTAAAATTGTTATTTTGGTTACAGTATGTGAATCATAGCTCAATAAAGCTGTTATTTTAAAATGTTATTTTGGACCCAATGCTGAAAATCCTAATAATCGTATAGAAGGTGGTCAAGAAAGACCTCATGTTGAAGGTGACATTCGAAGAAGAAGGACCTAAAGAAAGTGAGGGAGCTGTGTGGGTATCTGGAAGAAGAGGGTACCGGCAGAGCCAAGAGCAGGTGTAAAGTCCCTGGGGTGGGTGAGAACTTGTGCAGGGAAGCCAGAGTGAATGATGCAGAGAGAGATAACCAGGGCAGGAGTGCAGGTGGAGAGGGTCATAGGAGATGAGGTGAATGAGGTGACAGCAAAAATAAACGTTTCACGCCTAAATTTATCCAAAGGAGACATACATATGGCCAAAAAACACATGAAAAGATGCTCAACATCACTAATTACTAGAGAAAGGCAAATCAAAACTACAGTGAGGTATCACCTCAAACTAGTCAGAATGGCCATCATCAAAAAACTTACAAAAAATAAACGCTGGAGAGGGTGTGGAGAAAAGGGAACCCTCCTACACTGTTGGCGGGAATGTAAAGTGGTGCAGCCACTGCCACTATGGAGGTTCCTTAAAAAACTAAAAACAGAACTACCATACGAGCCAGCAATCCCACTACTGGGCATATACCCTGAGAAAACCATAATTCAAAAAGAGTCATGTACCACAATGCTCATTGCAGCTCTGTTTACAAGAGCAAGGACATGGAAGCAACCTAAGTGTCCATTATCGGATGAATGGATAAAGAAGATGTGGTACATATATACAATGGAATATTGCTCAGCCATAAAAAAGAACAAAATAATGCCATTTGCAGCAACATGGAGGGGCCTAGAGATTGTCATACTGAGCGAAGTAAGTCAGACACAGAAAGACGAATATCATGTGATATCGTTTATATGTGGAATCTAAAAAAAGGGTACAAATGAACTTAGTTACAAAACAGAAGTAGAGTAACAGATGTAGAAAACAAACTTATGGTTACCAGGGGAAGGTTGGGGGGGGGAGGAAGGGATAAATTGGGAGATTGGGATTGACATATACACACCACTATATATAAAATAGATAACTAATAAGAACCTACTGTATAGCACAGGGAACTCTAGTCAATACTCTGCAATGGCCTATATGGGAAAAGAATCTAAAACAAAGAGTGGATATATGTATACGTATAACGGATTCACTTTACTGTACACCTGAAACTAACACAGCATTGTAAACCAACTCTACTCCAATAAAAATTAAATTAAAAAAAGTTTCCTCCAGTTTTCTATGAAGTTGAACAAAAACTTTAAAAGAATATTCTTTAAAAATTTTTTTGGGGTGTGGGTTACTTATCAATTTCACACCAAAACCCTACCTTAGTGGCTTCTTGAATGGTTTATGAATCAGTTGACCTTAGCATCCCTGCCATCTTTACAGGTGGTCCCATCCAAAGCAGTTGACAACTTTGTTCAGAGGGGACATGGTCATTAGCCCACCGCCACACTACGAAGCGCTTGGACTGCTTTCAAAGTGCTGGATTCTTGAGACAGTACATTTGTTTTTTCATAAGGGATCAGAAATTGCTCTTTTATACAATAATGCTCATGGAAAACATGACCCCCTTCCCTAGTTACTCCCCAGCACTAAAGAGCAAAGTTTCTGCCTCGAAAATCTAGGTTTCTCTTTTGTGAGCAATTACTCTGAGTCTTGCACTATGCTAAGAGCTTTGTGCACTCTCTCTCTTTTGTTTAAATCTCAAACAATCCTATGTCACAGGTGCTGTTAGTAGTCCCATTTTTTTTTTTTTTTTTTTTTTGGCAGTACGCGGGCCTCTTGCTGTTGTGGCGTCTCCTGTTGCGGAGCACAGGCTCTGGACGCCCAGGCTCAGCGGCCATGGCTCACGGGCCCAGCCGCTCCGCGGCATGTGGGATCTTCCCAGACCGGGGCACAAACCTGCGTGCCCTGCATCGGCAGGCGGACTCTCAACCACTGCGCCACCAGGGAAGCCCAGTAGTCCCCTTTAACAGAAGGGAAGCTGGGGCACAGAGAGGTTAAGCAACTTGCCCATGGTCACACAGCTCTGTGTGTGTGTGTGTGTGTGTGTGTGTGTAGTGGAGGTCTGCTGGGACTGGAATCTGGGTATGATTTCCTCCAAAGCCCAGGTATCTAACCACTCTGATATAAAGCATTGCTCTTATGTGGCAGTGGCTGGAAGTAACTCTGGCTCCTGCCTTTACCAGATCTGGTATCTTCTATGTTTGGTGGAACCAATAACTTGGATGGAATTGAGAATGGTGCCAAGGTCAACCTGGGAAAGAGAGGTTAAGTGCTCAGGCTCTGGAGCTAGACTCCCTGGGTTGGAATCCTGTCTTTGCCAGCTACAAGCTGTGTGATCTGGGGCAAGTTATTTAGCCTCTCTGTGCCTAAATTTCCTCACCTGGAAAAATGGAGTTAAACAATAGTAATTACCAGATGGGGTTGCTGTGAAAATTTTGTGAGACAGTCATGTGAAATACTTAGAACAGTGCCCGGCCCATATGGTAGTATTTTTTCTGGCCATGGGTTTCAAAGGACACAAGAGCACAGTCTAGGCCCGTGTATCCCAAATATGTTTGGTTAAAAGGTCATTTCAGATTATTAGATGTGCCTGTGACCTTGTCTGAAAGTCTCATCCAATGAATGGGGAGAGGGGTCTCCTTCCAGAAGGATTCACGAGGACATGGCAGCAATGCCCAAGGGAAGGCAGATCCCGAGGGATGGGTGTTGTTCTAAGGTACAAGCATGAGCGACCCATGAGTTTCAAGACTGCAGTCGCATCTTATGTACAAGAAATCATTTACAGTGACAATTACTCTTGAGAGTCCCCTAGGGAGGTGGCACATTAGAAATGGGCACACTACCTTTTATTTTGTCCAGCCTGGCCGGTTTTTTAAAATCTTTTTATTTGGGAATAATTATAGATTCACAAGAAGTTACCCCCAAAATATACAGGGGGTCCTCTGTGCTCTCTAGTCAGTTTCCCAGGATTGTAACACCTTTGATAACTGTAATACAATATCAAATTGCCCTATAATATCAAAACCAGGAAACTGATATTGCTACAGAGTTGATTCAGATTTCAATAGTTGTGTGTGCATGTGTGTAAACAGTTCTACACAATTTTATCCTGTGTGTAGACTCATGTGACCGCCCCCCACCAACAATCAAGATACAGAACTGTCCCGTCACCACAAGTCTCCCCATGCCACTCTTCGATAGCCACTTCACATCCCTGACCTCGGGCAACCACCAATCTGCCTTCCACCTCTATACTTCTGTGCGTCTAAGGAGGTGATATAAGAAGTGGAATCATTTAGTTACATACATTTACAGCATATAACCATTTGAGATCGGATTTTTTCTTTTTTTTTTTTTTTGCTCAGCATAATTCCCTGGAGATCCGTCCAAGCTGTGTGTGTATCAATAGTTTATTCCTTTTTTATTGCTTAGAAGTATTCCATGGCATGGATGTACCCAAGTTACACCCTTTGTAGTTTGTTTACAGTTTGGGGCTATTATGAATAAAGCTGCTATGAACAGTCATGTGCATTTTTTATTTTTCAGGGATAAATGATCAAGAGTATGATTGCTGGGTCATGTAGTAATTGTATGTTTCATTGTACAAAAAACTGCCCAACTGTTTTTCAGAGTGGCTGTACCATTTCACGTTCCCACCAGCAGCGGATGGTGCCGCAGCTTCTCCACATCCTTGCCGACACGTGGAGTTATCACTACTTTTAAATTTATAGCTGTTCCTGTAGGTGTGCAGTGGTTTAAATGGGCATTTCCCTGATAGCAGATGGTGTTGACTGTCTTTCCATGGGCTTGTTTGCCACCCATACGTCCTCTCTGGTGAAATGTCTGGACAGTTTTTCCTACCGTTGCTGGAACAGATCGTGGCTTGTTTCTAGAAGCCGTGAGGTACCTTCCCAAAAGAGGAAACAGGATTCTGGTCCCCCGTCTCCCCATGCTCCAGGCTACTCACTTACTGAGTGCCATTTGGGGATGGAATCTTTATGCTGTTTGCCCTTTTGTTCGTGTGTTTGCAATGCATGGAGAATTGAATTCTTGAGTAAATGTTTATGATGTGACACCACTGTAGAGTAGCCTTATGCCCCCAGGCCAATGGGATCTGAAGTTAATCTTACCAACCCAAGTTCAGTGCCCCAAGTCCGTGTCCACTGAACTCTTCCAGTCTTCCCTCAACCTCCATTGGCCAAGGCAGTTTGTCTTTTGTGATCTCTCTCTCTCAGCTGCCCTGAGCCTGGATCCCTGTACTGAATGCTGTGCAGCTGGGCCGGACCCTGACCCCACATGGAGGGCTTGTCTGCTCCTCCCTGGGGGTGCTTCTTCTGCTCCCTTTGATCCTAGGCAGAAACGAGGCCCCCTATAATCCCTGCTGCCACGTCCCAGCCACCAGCTCAGATGCTTGGCTATCATGGCAGCGCCTGCTTGATCAAATGCCCCTTTGGGACACCAACTTTGCTGACCAAATTCTCCCCAGCTCCACCCCTTCTCAGCTTCATCCTCTTGCCTGCAGTTAAGTCCCACCATGCTCAAGGCCAGCTCACCTAGACACAGGGCCAGAGCCATGGGAGAAGTCAGGACGTGGTACAAAAATAGGTGTGGCTGGAACAAGGTGAGAAGTAAGATTTGGGAGATGAAGTTGGAAAGAGAGGTTGGGGGTACATTTCAAATAGCCTTGTAAGCTGTGGCCAGAAAACCTTAGGGGAAGGGGGTCTGGGAGGGATTTTAAAGCCGGGGATGATAAGGACAGATTTTTTTGCTCTAGCAAACAGCCAGCCAGCAGATGTTTATTGAGTACCTATTATGTGTCAGATAAAAGTTAGCTGGATTGATAGCTAATAAATATTAAGTGCTCTGGGAGATATGAAGTGTTATTCTGAGTATTATGGAATATAATAAGATGGAAGCAAACATTGGCTCTCGTGAGCTCTGCCTTCTGCTATCTTATAGCTCAATGTGGAAACCGAATTTGACAGGTGCAATAGTATTTATAAACACTCTGGTGACAGAACAAATGAAAATGATCCACAAATGAAAGTGGAGTGACTTACAAGTGACTCAGGGATTTAGGTGGCAAGAGAGGCAGCGTGACAGTAAAGACCCAGGGCATTCCTGGAGAGTTTGGACGGCAGGGGCAAAACGCAAAAGCTTTAAGGTAGTGAAAAGAACGGGACAGCACCTGGATGGAGGAGAAATCAGTGGACAGCCAGGCTCACCTCGCAACTTCATTACAATCACAATGGCTGAACAAAAATGAGTGTTTGTGAATTCCTTCATAGAAACTCTAAGAGCCAGAGCCTTCTGGGTGATAAGTCAACCACAGAATAAGCAGTAGTTGTGTTTTACTGACCCTTTATAATGACACATTAGTCAACCCTGTAAGTTAGAAAGCATAGACCACCCCCCTGCTTCCCGCTACCCACCTTCAAAAAAAAAAAAAATCGTAGACCAGATCACCACCTCTCCTAATGAGGCATTAGAATAATCTTAGCACTTTTACAGGGGCAGGAATGCTCGGGGTGCTCAGAAAGATTCTCTACCTGTCCGTTCAGGGAAGATCGGGATGCAGCTCGCTCCCCTGAAGACCTGCCCTCTTTTGAGAGAAGTTGCCTGACCCTGAAAGGCAGGCAGCGGCTCCACCCTCTTGTGATGGCTTCCCCTGGTCCCCTCCCTGCATCACTTGGGCTCCTTTAAGTCAGGAAGAGCCATGGGCTTTGCTCCTACCCTATTTTGTCCCTTAACGGTGTTGCCCTTGAATGATTTTTTCCACGTTGTTGTACAGATAGTGGTCTTGGCATGAGTGTTTTGGTTGGGACACTATAATAAGATTTATCATCATCTTTCGTATGTGTTGAGTAATTACTAAGTACCAGACGTGTTGTGAATCACTTAACATGAAGGATCATAAGTGACAGAGCAGTCCTCTGAGCTAGGCTAAGGGTCAGCAAATCTTCTCTGTATAAGACCAGATAGTAAATATTTTAGCCTTTGTGTCTCTGCTACAAATGCTCAGCTCTTCCCTGGGAGTGCAAAAGCAGCCATGGAGAGATAATATGTAAACAAACGAGTGTAGCTGTGTTCCAGTAAAACTTTATTTATAAAAACAGGCGGTGGGCCAGATTTGGCAGTGGGCCATAATTTGCTGACTCCTGCTCTAGAATTTACTATTGTGATTTTTGCTTGACCTGCCAGTGTTGGGGATGATAAAACTTGGCCTCTGATTTTAGTATCCTGCACCATAAATTCCAATGGCTTTTTTGGGTAGTTAATATCACCAAAATTTTGTGGACCTTTGTGGCCCAAGAGAAAAAAAATTAATGGCACATAAACTGTTTTCTAGACTCACAAAATTTCTCCTTTCTGGGCTGCCACTGGAAGGGCAGGCCATTCTTATACTTGTAAAGAAGGTGGAACCACTTTCTTCTTCCACATACTTTAGGTTTATTTGGGAGGTGGGTTTAAGAATGTTCATATTCTTCCCAAACCTCAAGATATATCAGAAACTTGAAAACCCATTTCTGTAATTCTTAAATAACTTAATTTCTCTCATCCGGGCTTTAATTGCCCCACCTGTAAAATGGGTGCAAAGTACAAAAACTTTTCTTTGGGCTACATGTCTTTGCAAATATGGTAACTATTGCTTCTTTGACTAAACTACTCTTTTATTCTCAGGCTCTGTATTAAAATAAGCAAGGGGACTGAGACCAGAAATTCTGGTTAAGAATGGGACTTTGAGGACAGAACCTCGTGCTCCTAGCACAGACTCTGGTATTTAGGAAGGAATCACTGAGTGTTTGTTAGAAGAATCCATTTTGGCTAAGGCACAGAAGGGTCAACCTACCAAGAGATGGCAATATGGCAGCCAAAGGTGGGCTCTTCCACCTTCCACTTAACATACGATGTCCCAGCCAGGATGCCCTGACACGGTCACACTTCTGTTGCTTTGTGCTGGACACAGACTTTTGCTGGCCCAAGGCTGTCAAATTCACTTTGATTTTGGCTTCAACTGGGGCTTCGTGCTTTCAGGAGAATTTCCCACACCGCCTTTCACTTGAGATCCTTGGCAGGGACGCCTCTCCCATTCTGCACGCACAGCTCACTTAGTGGGCACAAAGAAATGGGAGAAAGCTTGGGGAGAAAAAAAGAAAAAAACCCAACCCAACCCAGTCTAAACCTTGGGAAATCTACCGGGGTCTGCATCTCTTTAAAAACTATACACAGACATTTCTGGTCGAAGTGAAACCATGCTTTTTGCGGAGGACTGGAGACAGTAAATGAAGCCGTAGTCATACACAGTTAGTTTCAAGCTTACGTTGCCGCTCACAGGGAGAAATCAATGTACAGTATATTAAAAACAATCACCGCGGCCTTTAAATGATCCAATAGCTTAGCTTTGAATGCATTCAAGCTAATGGGGGCTTTAATGGCTTCTGACAGATCATTCCATTGATCAAGAGGCATGTATGAAATACGCTGCCTACTAAACTCTGTTTTGATTTCGAGAAAAGAAAACTAAACGTCCATGGTAAACAGGGCTTGATTGTTCAGTGTTCACTGAGAGCCCTCTCAGCCTGACCCTGGTCGGGAGCAGAGGAGGGAAGGACAATGGGAATCCTATATACCTGGCTTGCTTCTTTCCTGACTCTAATCAAGGCGTAATCAACTGGAAATCTCTGTCTGAAGAGCTGGGGGCAGGGGCGGGAGGGTGACCAGAGGTACTGTTTTCTGTGTTGGATGAGTTACGATCAGGAGTTTGAGTTGCCCTGAGAAATTGACTCAGCCCTTTCAGGGCTCCGGGGTTGGTAGGTTAACTGCGCTTTCTCCAAAGTGAAAAACTGAATACACTGTTTGAAAGGATAAAAAGCGTTTTCAGTTGGGGAAGGCAGATTTGCAAGGAAAAAATGAAAGTCTGCTCCCTGCATCCGTGCGTCCCGAGGCCCCAAGATTACGGGCAAGGGCTGAACACTCCTTGACTCAGGAAAGGTGTTTTTGCGGGGTGCATGGTGTCTGAAAAAATTTTAGAAGAGGCCTTAACAATACTCTTGGAGACTATTCTTGTGCAAGAGCAGCTACGCTCTGGCCCAAAAGGGAGCCGTAGGTCACTAAGTGTCAGACTGGCCTGGCCTGATCAGAAGTGATAAACGGATGCCAACTCTTCCATTACGCACCCAAATGAAACTGGTCTCACAAAATAAATAATAATAACCCTCCTTCCTTGGATTTGCCTAGGGTTTTGGTGTTTACAAAGTCCTTCCAAATGTTGTCCCCGTCCGGAGAGGTGCTGGCTTCACAGCGCCCGTATTTCCTGTCAGTTTCATGCAGCTTGCAGACCCTCTCTCTCGTGTCTCGGACGCTGGGAAGGGCAAGCAAGGGTACCTTTGAAAGTGGCATCACTAAAGGCTAGCTCATCTGTGGTCTCTGTTTAATCTTTAATATGAGTGGGGAGCAGCTTCCTGTGGCAGTCACTAACCTAGTGGGTTGGGATTACTCTGAGCACACAGGGTCCGGAACCACTGGGCTTTTCCTAAACTTCCGGTAGAATGGCCTTGACCTTTCGGTCCCCATCTGTGGGGCACAGTGCTGTCCTAAGCCTGCACTTCCCATCTCTCAGCAGGAAGCCTCAGCACTTTACCAGATTAAAAACAACGGGAAAACCCTCACGCTAGAAGCGCTTATTTGTACTGGTGCCATGTTTAGTCAGTAGCTTTTGTAAAATTGATGAATTTTGTCTAAAGGCAAGTGCAGACAGGCAAACAGATCTGTATCTGCTGTTATCCATTTAGCTTGACACACATGTGCGGGGGAACTACTTTACCTCGATTCTTTCAGGACTGATGAAAAGAAAATGCAAGCAAAGTCACAAACTGCATCATTGGAAAAGAATCACTGAATCGGATGCTGGGAGTTAATTAATGCTTCCCTCCCCTGCAAATAGACTGACCCTGGTACTTAGACATTCAGAGTCAATAAACAATTGTTGAACACAGATCATCCATTAAAAGGTGACGGCAAGAATTTTTAAAGCAAATCTAAAATTGCAAACGGTGACCTAATCCTGTTGTAGTAATGGGGAGTATGAAGGAATCATTTTTCAGAGTATCTCATTTATAAAAAGGTCCACGCCATCTGCCGAGAGACAAATGGAAGCTGTGAGAAGCAAATGGGATAGAATGGGATGGTAACATATTGTTCTGGTACTAAGTAGGAGACACAATGTGAATCATCGCGGTGAGAGAACAGTCCAACGAGCTAGGCGTTACAGAAACAAAGACTGAATCACAGAGAGGTCAAGTGATTTGCCCGGGTAATGAAGCTACAACTGTTATCACAGGAAACTGGGATAATAATCATTAGAGCTGGTATTTCACTGAAGACCGGTATATGCCAGGCACAGCTGGAGGCATTTTACGCACGCATCAACTATTTAACCTTCACGACGACCTTAGGTGGTAGACACACTATTATCCCCGTTTTGCAGACAAGAAAACAAAGGCTTGAAAGGGAGGCTGGCCTTAGGATCACATACAGAACCAGGACTCTGCGACCAAAAGCCTCTCCTGCCACCCAGGAATCAGAAGATTCTGAAAACCTGATCAATGGCGATGGGAAAGATAGAGCAGGGGTGCCGCGGGGACTAGTTTTCAATCGTGGGAGGAGGATTTGGGCCTGATACCTGGAAGATCAATCGATCGATTGTGTTGCCTTGACAGGGTACTGGGAGAAAGGAAGGGGCGCTGTCCCGTGAGAACAGGGGCTGATGGGATGAAGGATGGTGGGGCAGCCCTGTTCAGGAGCCAGGCTGGGGTGAGGTCTGGTCCTTCCAAGCTGCAGCATAGGGTCTGGGGGCGCTCACCCTTTCTCCTTGTTAATAAGGGAGAAACGAGAAACAGACCCTTTGGACCTTTCCTGGAGTTCCCCGGCAGACTGGGAATCTACTGGGGTCGCTTGGGTAAGCGAGAGAGCCAGGTGTATCCCTTTTCCTGACAATCCCTGGAATCGGCTCCCCAAAAGCAGCAGCAGCCATGGACACCCTGGCCATCATGCCGGAAATCATCCCTGGCCGCCTCTCTGGCCTCTCCCCTTCCCTGGCCCAGCCTCTCAAAGCTGCCGGGCTCTCCCTGCAGCTGCAATCACTACAACACTCTTGGGCCTTCCCTCCCCCTTTATGGTTGTCAAATTGATTTCACCACCGAGATACCTATGGCTCCCAATGAAACTTAATTAAAAATACCATTTAATCACAAAGTAACAAAGGCAAACTGGATAAACAGCGTTACCACTTCAGTGCATTTTAATCTGCGCTGCTCCTATCCTTCTCAATCTGTTTGGATGAGAATTGCCTTTTCAAATAAGAATCCCCGTCTTCCATGGGCTTGCCTCTGACAGATGTCCAAAATAAACAGTATTTAGCGTGGCATCGATCCAAATGTATGCAATTTGCCCAGTGGTAAAATCAGCCTTAACTAGAGCAGGGAAAAAAAAAAGTTGCATTCAAAAATACCTTCCCTCGAAACACACACACAAAAACCTACTGAATGTGGAGTGTCCGTTCAATAGGGTCAATGGAATATCATTTCTAGCATCCCTCGATTCGTTTAGTGACGGATTTGGAAGCTTATTACTAAAATTGTGTCCCGAGCGATGCCATGACCCCGCCCTCTCTTCTGTCTAGTGAACTCCCCTGGGCTGAGGCTGCCCGTGAAAGCAGGTGGGGTGGGTGCAGAGCTGTGGGGAAGCAAAAGGAGGATGGGGTACCACCTCATGCACTCAGAGGGTCTGGCAGGACATCTTCGCCATCTCAAGATCTGGCCCGAGGATGCGGGAAACTCCCAGTTAGAAAGCAGTGCCTTTGGACTGAGACCCTTTGGAATCCAGACAGCAGCCAGAGCGATCATCTAAAAGCAAAAGAATCTCACATCAAGTTATTCCCACCCCTCCCCCATAGAGCCCTCGTGTTTCTTGGGGTGCTTGACATCAAATCCAAAGGCAGGTCCTCCTCCTCTCCAGCTGCATCTCCCTCACTCTCCCCTGTTTCTCTACTTCGGCCATAGTGGTCCTTTTTCTTCCTTGAACATCCCGCTCTAAGCACCTTCCAGCCTTGGGCCTTCGTCCCCCACTGTTGCCTTTCCTGGGAAGCTCTTCCCCCGTTACCCTCATTCCCTGACCTCCTAATCCAAGCCACCGTTCCTCAGTCCCCAGGTACACTCCGCGTACCGCAAAAAAAAAAAAGAGAAGGGTTTGTGGGAGGGGAAGTCAGTAGCATCTTAGTGCAAAGGGATCTACCTCCTCAGATTACTTTTCTGAAGATAGTTGGGACTGAGGGATGCGGAAGCCTTACAGGAAGCAGTGGGGACCGCTGACTCAAGGTGGTCCCAGGGGCAAAGCTTCCCTCTCCTCCACCATACACATGGCCCGTGTCCCAGGGAAAGTCCTTTACTAGTTCACAGGGGAGGAGCAGGAACTGAGCTGTCAGCATCCCCAGCAGCCCCGTTTTTTGGTTTGTTTTTGCGGTACACGGGCCTCTCACTGTTGTGGCCTCTCCCGTTGCGGAGCACAGGCTCTGGACGCGCAGGCTCAGCGGCCATGGCTCACGGGCCCAGCCGCTCCACGGCGTGTGGGATCTTCCCGGACCGGGGCATCGGCAGGCGGACTCTCAACCAGTGTGCCACCAGGGAAGCCCCCCTTTTTGTAAATCATCTCTTGCCCTTCCTCCTTCTACCCACCTGAAACTTCCTCAGAGAGTGTATGTAAGCCTTAAACACAATGAGCTCGTGCTTAGTGAAAGCCACCAGTTCTTCTGAGCAAACGTGATCTCACCTTTCGGATTCACTCCTGGAAGTGGCTTCTCCAACCCCTGGCTCTTCCCACAACCGCAGGACTCCGAGGACTCTCTCCACCTGGGCGCCCCCCAGGCCAAGGAAGCAGGCCCACCTGCTGGTGTGCAAGGAGAAAATAGCAGGACCTCTCTTGGTTTCTTATCTCATCCTTTCAGTATTTTTATTGTTTATGCATGTTTTATGATGTACATGACCTATTAGTACAAGCAGTCCACAAATATAGCTCGATAGTAATACACATATATGGGGGTAAGCACTCAACATTATTAATTTCTACGCTAGGGATGCAAGCAAGCAGGTCTGGAGGGTGCTGACACGAAGGCGTAACGCCAGTCAGGTTCACAATAAATGGTAATTGGGAGCAACGGGGGCCACAGAGGGTTCACGCCCTGCCTGAGAGGACGCTACCTAGCTCTTCACCATGCCAGGATGGAGGCCTAGGGCTGCCAGATGTTCTGAATTCTGAAGAGGATGCACACATTTTTATTTTACATGAAATCTCCCAATTTTTGAATATTGGCACCTAGTGAACTATGACAAGGAACAGACACTCGGGGGGTGAAATAGAACACTAGGCTAGACGGTCCCGAGGCTGCCCAGCCGGTGACTTCTGCGTGCCCTGCACTCCTTACCTACGTGATTTCATTTCATCTCTCCCACAACCCTGAGAGGCAGCGCTTCAACGTTTACTGACGGGGAGACTGAGGCTTAAAGACATCAGGGAATTCATCCAATGTCTACGAAGAGACTCAAGATGAGGAAACCCCGCCTGCTTTGGGTGACGTGAACTCCCTGGGGTTGACTCCATGTGAATGAGCCCATACCTTGAACCAGCGAGATTCTGCTGGTGGGAGAGAGCCTGGTTCTCAGCACACCTCTCAAGGGGCAAAAAAGCTCCTCAGCTTTCCAACTACTGCAAACAACTACAAAGAAGGCTGGGGAGAGGGGCTAACTATTCTCATGATTTCCAGGGTCACCAAAGGTCGGGAGCCAGGCCCAAAAGGGAGAGGTGGGTTCAGGGCACCACAAGACACAACTGGCACCAAGATTGAGGAAGGGAGGGGAAAATGCCTACAGCAGGTCACTTACTGACATATAATACTAATATTTACTGGGTATTTAACTATGTGTCAGATATTGTTCTAAGTCTGCAGCTAAGTTATTTCATTTCATCTTCGCCTTATGAGTTGGTGCCTATAGTATCCCCATTATACAGATGAGAAAACCAAGGCACAGTAATACACCGAAAGTCACAAGCTACTGGGCATTTAGATCCAGGCACTCGAAAACCAAAGCCCAAGTTTTAACCTCTTCATCGTCTCTCTGGTGCCCTGACATCATCAGGATGGGCACTAGGGTTCTTCAAGCCTCAATTCTACCCATCGTTATGTGCGAACGGGCGAATTATAAAACAACGTGTAGTATGCTGGCTAAAATCAGGAAGCAATGTAAACAGGACTTTGTCTCTTTCATTAGATCAGGGAAACTTCCTAAAGACAGGATGTCAACTTCATTTTAATCTTCAACACTGCTCCATTCTTATGTGCAGAGTACAGGGCTCATAACCCAGGCTGTCCTAGAGAAGGGAAAGAGGCTACTCTTCAACGAGGCATTTCTCTTTTAACTTATTTCGCCTGTGGGGAGAGCAGCTACAGAGAACGGGAAAACAGAATCTCCCGCTCTCAAACTTTTGATAGAAGTGCTGTCTGGGAGGGCTTTCTACAATGATGAAAATGTTCTGTGTCCAACACAGCAGTCACTAGCCACACATAGCTACTAAGCACTTGAAATGTGGCTCGTGCAACTGAGGAACTGAATTTTTAATTACGATTAAAATGGAATTTAAATTTAAGGAGCCCCATCTACCTAGTGGCTACCATACTGAACAGCACAGCCTCTAAAGGGTGTGGTGAGAAAATGGGCTAAACGTCTCTAAATTCGGTCTTCCCCTAGACGACCCGAGAGCCATCCCCTGCAGAGTCTCTGCAAAGCTTTGGGAAGGAGGAAAGTAGGTTAGGTTTTGCCACAGGCCAGGCTCACCTTGGTCGCTTCCCAGGCCTTGGGAGTGGAATGGCTCACATTAAAAATCCAAGTGGGGGACAGCCTTGGGGGTTGGAGGTTCTTGTTTAATACCAAATCACTGTAACGCTGTGTCACTTTTAAACATTTTAATATTCATGGGCTCCGTTCCCTAGCTGTTTCCAACTGGGACCCAGGGTCTACAATCCCAAGGCCCAGTCTACCCATAATCCCCTTGCCTAAGCCCATGACAAGGTTGGAGGAGAGAAGTCAAAGACAGCCTTTGCTCCTCCACCTAAGACTTGTGCTCCTTCTCTAGGGTCTGGCTTCCAGAAGCAGACCCCTGAGTTCGGAAATGATATCTGTGAGATCAAACGGCAGAGGCATCGAGGGATCGTCCTTTTCCCAATACGGCCGGCACTCTGGCTTCTGATCCGCGGGTAGAGTTCGGGCAATTCGGGACTGGCACCTGAAAGAGGAAGAACAGGCAGTTTACCCCTGGGAGGAAATGCCTGGAAGATCCAAACTCATGGGCAACTTGGGGCGACCTTGCCACATGCCCCAGTGACGATCCGCTATGACGGTGGTGATGATACACAAGGGTGAGTTTGGGCGGCAGAAAGCAGGTGTGTTTATAAGAAGGAAGAATTGTTCCTTATGGTGCTGGAACTTCTTTATTTTTTCCAATGCCCAGATCTGTATTACCTCTAATGGCTTTGTAGAAGTCAATCATCGGGGAAATTCAGTTACTCTGCCTTTAAAATGGTGAATTATTTTTTCATTATCTCGACTGTTATTTAAAGTGTGTGATTAAGCCATTATCAGATTTAACTGTTTGCGGGATTTCCATGTATTACTAGATTACTGGGAAAGATTAAATTGAATTTACTGCATTAAAACTTCCAAGAATAGATTAAACAATATTACAGACCGGGATTGACTTTGGAGATCCCAGAGATTTACAAGTGTCCCAGCCTGCTGTGCTCAGAAAAAAGGCACTCCAAGGAGAGACCGATTTATAAGGATATATGCAAATAGAGGTTAATAATCATTTCCACTGATGAATAGGTGGAGAAAACTTCCACAAAATTAAATTAAGAGGCTAGCAAGAGTGACTCCCTAAGGAAAACACTTAAATCACGGTTTTTATTGAATGGATTATTCATCAATAGTAGAGAAATTAATTATCATACGCAACTAAATTATAGCCTCGTAGGAAAAAAGTTGGGGCGACGTCATCGCACCCTGGCAGGCATCTACCTTGCCGAAAGACCACAGCTTACTGGAAATTGGTCTGGGAAAACTCAGTGGCTTTGGCTTTACGTATCTGAAAAGTGATGATCAAACAGAAGAAAACACAAATTGCAATAAGAAACGAACAGTTTCTCTACTCTCTTGGAGCACGTGGCGGTGACAGTGCATGCACCAAAAAGAAATACTCTGAGTACATCTGGGAGAGCTGCGTGGTCCTTCCCCACCCCACCTGACCTTCTTGGCATTGTTCTCTAAATCAATTAAAAAGGGGTCCTACCCATCCTCTGTCTTCCGTGTAGGACTAACTATGATGAAGAGATCAAAGAATGGACCATCCTGGACCTATTTCCAAGCCTGATGGTCGAGCAGGCTCCTAACTAAAGGACATCTTCTCCTCTGGGGAATTATTAATGGTGAGGGGATCCCCATGGGAAAACATACTTCAACTTTACACCTATTTTCTCGGGTGGTTAATTGCTATCCTGGCATCCTGTGCACTCAATCCGTCGTACATTACACATAACATTCCAATATATCTTCAGCTCTCCGCATCGGGCCCTGATAATAGCGTCTGTTAACATGCACTAAGTACTATTATGTAGCACATCACTTCATAAATAATAAGATTAGCTGACCTCAGGGCCCCAAGAAGAGTAATGTGTTTAAATGTTCTCATTATTTATTTAAAACAAGAATTAAAGCAACAGAAGCTGCTTTTGACAATCCTCTTAGCATAAATATTAAACTGTTTGCACTGATAAGCCCACACAGAACTGAAGAACAGAGGCACGTTCTGCAGAGTACTTAATAATAATAGGTGTTTGAGATGTTGCCCCTCACTGCAGTGGGTGCATCTCTGCAGTTCTAGAGACAGTCTCTAAATCACATGAAAGGGCTGGGGGAAATTAATATTCAAAGGAAGCTGCGACTAATTACAAAGGAACTCTGCAAAGCTTTTTAAATTGTTCTTTCTCTCTGCCTCAGAAGCAGAGGGTAAGGCTCAATTTACCAGGTAGGGAGAGTTATTCCAAATTGAGCCTTTCCATCGCACGGCGGGTAAACGATCTGTGCACACACTACCCTGGTTGGCAGATTAAAGGGCTGTGATAAGTGCTGATCCACCTCGAACAGCATAAGGTTTGTCAAAAGTCAACAGAGATGCTTTTTCACCTGGCAGCGGGTTTTGCCCCCCTCATTTTGAGAAAGTATTAAAAATGGTAACACCTGCTGCAGAAGTTCGCTTACACTTGTATTGTACAAGCTTCCCAAGCCCACCCAGTTTTCTTTTGGGTGAAGTTGCTCTGATTTTCTACTGTTCTTCCCATGGAAGGACTGGCCGGTGTGGGTACTACCTCCTTCTCATGCCGGCCCTGAGAGGCTAGGAGCTGTGCGTACCCACTGCTTCCCTCTGGGCTAGAGCTAGAACCCCTTGTTTGGTCTCTTCAGGGCCTTAATTCAGGTCTTTCAAGATCACTTTAAAGCTCTTCCTTTAATGCCCAGCGCTCCTCGCCAGTTTCTCAATGGTCACGACTGCGCCCCACAGAGGGCTTGCTGTTGAGGTAATGCCTTCACCTGCAAGGAAGCACAGTCGCCCCCAACTCAAAGCACATTGTCCAATTCAACATCATGCCGGATGGGGGGACTGAAAAAGAAAAGCCTTGAGAAGGACTTGAAGGCGTATCTCCCTTTAGGTTTCAATTTCTCCTGCTCAATTCCCTCATTTTGCCTCTCTTCCATCTTAATTTCCTAAGATGGGGAAGCACAGTGGTAAAGACGTTCTCCGGACACCAGGAGCTGCTGCTTCCCTGGGGCATGACATCTTGGGCAAGCTTCTTAACCTCACCAAGCCTCAGTTTCTTACTTGTCATGTGGGAATACTGATGACGGCGATGATGATGACAGTACATGACTTATGGGCTTGTTGTGGAGGTTAAATGGATTAACACATGAGAAGTACTTAGCACAGTGCCTGGCACATAGGGAGCCCTCAATAATTATTAAATACTATTGTTGCTATCGTTACTTCTACTACGAGTGCCAGCGACAATGGGAGATGCCAACAAGAGGGCTGCCTATCGTACCTGTGACTGTCCCCTCCCTTCAGCTAACTGACTGGGTGGCCTCTGGACTGGGGGCAGCTCTGGAGATCCAGAAGCAGCTCTTCCTGGCTTGAAGCAGATTGAGCCTGGGGCTGAATCCCATCACAATGTGACATTCCAGGACGCTGAGGCTTATGTATTCAAGCTGCTACAACTCTCCAGTGACAGGCTAAAATGCTCAGATTCAGAAAGACTTAGCAGTTGCTCCTGAAGACCCAGAATTCATAACAGGTGCTGTCGTTGGACGGACTGAGCGGCAGTTGTTTCAGGTTGACTTGGCATCTCTCGGAAATAAAGTTGGATTGTTTCTCAGCACGCACACTCTGTAGCTCTCACCAAATCAAGGGGCCCTGAGTTCTCTTAGGAAATGTTTTAGGAGTCCTGATGGTGGTGGGCACTGGCTGTCTTGTGTCTTTTCCCAAGTTTCCCACAAAGAAGATTCTAAGTTTCCTGTGGGGAATCCGTCCCATCCCTATGCTTGGCCACGTGGTTTGAGTGAGATTGGCTCCACCTCTACAGCCAGGGAAGAGCCTTGACTGGTTTGATCTAATCAGCACATCCTACTCTCCCAGCCACAGGGAGGAGGTTAGAGGAGGCACGTGACCCTCTCCAGGGCAAGACTGAGAGAGTACATCAAAGGACTGGTCTGGGAACTAAGGGAAAAGGCTTTCTTATCGCCTGGCCTGGGAACTATTAGGATATGTGATCTGGAACCACCATAGTCATTTTGCTACCATGCAGCAAGGGGCTGGGTCCTGGGTGATACGGTTTGAGTAGCTGGATTGAGTCTCACCTGAAGCTACGTATGCCTAGACTTTTTCAGTTGCACGAGCTTGTTATTGTTTGAGTTCGGTTTTTCTGTCACTTGCGACCCAAAGAGTCCTGGCTGATATGCCGGCCATGCGTCCCACCCCTCGGTGCCCTCCTGCCTTCTACAACATCCACTGCAGTGGCCCTGCCTGCCAGGCGCATGTTGATGGTCCTCTCTCCAAACTGAGATGCTGCTGATACAGTGCAGAGATCGTGTGAAAGCATGAAATCCCTGGCTTTTGTTTTCGATTCCAATAATATTTCCATCGGGGACAAATTTCTACCCAGAAAACAAGAGTGCGCTGGTGTCATCCACACTGGCCTTTGTGCAAAAATAAGCCAGGGCTTCCCTGGTGGCGCAGTGGTTGAGGGTCTGCCTGCCAATGCAGGGGACACGGGTTTGTGCCCCAGTCCGGGAAGATCCCACATGCCGCGGAGCGGCTGGGCCCGTGAGCCATGGCCGCTGAGCCTGCGCGTCCGGAACCTGTGCTCCACAACGGGAGAGACCACAACGGTGAGAGGCCCGTGTACCGCAAAAAAAAAATAATAATAAAATAAAATAAAAATAAGCCAGTTTTAATGACCAGAGCTGGATGACCTTTCTAAAGAAAGTTAAAAAAATTTCCCTAAAAATTTCTTTATCAAGGATAGCAGATCATTCTGAGCCCAGACAAACAGTAAGAAACTCAGCTAAACAGTAAGGAAGCTACAGTTTCCCCTTTCAACCTTGTGCTCTCTACTCCCATCCTAAAGGGTTAACAAATAAACTCAGATCTACTCAGAAAACCCTGTTCCTTTTATGCGGCATTGCAAGGGGAGCTATGGAAAATAATATATGCTTCATCTCTCTCCCTCCCAAATTCACATTATTTCAATTCAAAGGACTCTGTAGCTACCCTCAAAACTCTTGCTACTTGGGAGTGGTTCTCCCTGAATGACCTAGTGACGTAACAGGAAGCAGTTGAAAGGTGTCACGTCGGCTGGCCTGTCAGCCGACTGTCCAGAGGTTCCCCTCCTCTCCTCTCCCAGGTGTAACTCACGCAGGGCCCCACTGCCTGCTGATTCCCCCAGGGCTACACTTACATTTGGAGGATGAGGACCGCAGCTACATTAGTGAACACTGGTCGCCATGCTGAAATTAACCACTTTAGCTAAAGTGTGTGCTAATTATGGGTATGCAAGTAGTCAATGAAAGGTTAATGCGAGAGCCAGAGAATAAATTTCTTCCCTTATTGCATCACTTCACAGACTAAATGACTAACATTATACTTTGTGTTTTTAATCAATAGGTTTTACAGTAATGTGCTGGCCATCGATTTTAGAAAACATGTACGGTCTTCCTCCTCGCCCCTAAATTTTGCAACAAATAAAGAAGGACAGGTAACATTTCCATTACTCTTGATGAAATGATAAAGATTTGGGGAGAAATGGTTCCTGCTAAAAGATTCATTGGGATAAACAAGCGTTAAAAAAAAAAAAAAAGTAGTGCTTCCCTGGTGGCGCAGTGGTTGAGAGTCTGCCTGCTAGTGCAGGGGACACGGGTTCTGAGCCCTGGTCTGGGAAGATCCCACATGCCGCGGAGCAGCTGGGCCCGTGAGCCACAACTACTGAGCCTGCGCGTCTGGAGCCTGTGCTCCGCAACAAGAGAGGCCGCGACAGTGAGAGGCCCGCGCACCGCGATGAAGAGTGGCCCCCGCTCGCCGCAACTGGAGAAAGCCCTCCCACAGAAACGAAGTCCCAACATAGCCAAAAATAAAAATAAATAAATTTTTTAAAAAAGTACAAAAAACTAGAACTTGATGGAGAAATATTACCAAGCACAGGCCATTGAGGAGACAAAAAAATTGAACTCCTAAAAGAGAATTCTTTAATGTGAAAGAAGAGAGTAACTCCTGATTAAAATAAGTACATTCTGTACATTGTTTAAGCGTCCCGAAGAATCTTAATATGCAAGCACTGATTTATTCAATTTTCACAATAACCTGAGAGAGATGGGGAGGTAGGTATCTGAACCACATTTGACGTGAGGGCTGCCTTTCCCCAGGTTAATCCAATGGCAGGTGGGAGAGCGGGGCTGCGCAGACCCTGGACATCTGGCTGGCTGTTCTTTCCACCACATTCCATCTTTCTCATGGATTCCCATTTGGACCAAAATGGGTGCTATCCCCTGATTACTTAGCTATTCTTGCCAAACGTAGATATTCAGGAGATTCCAAACCATTTCCGGGGAAAGAAAGGAGCAAAATGCTTTATTTTTCATGTTCCTGTGACAATAATTACAGCAAATGACTGACAAAACTTTCTCTTCATTCTAATGACTCTGAGGTTCTCATAGCGTAAGCATCTATCATCTATAGAAGTAAAAGATACATCTTCATCTTTTAAGAGCATAAACTACTTCTAATTATACAGTCATCCCCCAGTATTTTCAGGGGACTCGTGCCAGGACCCCCAGTTTGCATACCAAAATCCGTGGATGCTCAAATCCCTTCCAGTTGGCCCTCCGTATCCTTGGGTTCTGTATCCACAGATACAGAGGGCTGACTATATTTATTGAAAAAAACCCCATGTATAAGGGGACCTTCTTAGTTCAAATTTACTCAAGGGTCAACTGTATTCCTGGAGTGACCCTGAGAAAAATCTCCCAACCTCTTACTTTCCTCAACTGTTATACGAAGTTCATGTTTCCCTGGTTCACTGGACTTTGTGAAGATAAAAATTAAATAATGTATATAAAAATATAAAAGCCTTTTAAAATATGTAGACTACTGCACAAATGTAGCCCTTTCCTATGTGACACAAGTTCTATTTTTAAAACACAGCAGATTAGGCAACATTGGCTGGGGGTGTGTAATGCTTAAAAGTAAGTGTGAAAAAAAAAAGAATAAACTATGTGCAACCAGATAATGAAATATCACACAGCCCTTAAAAAGAATGCATTAAAAAAAATAAGTGTGAAAGACATCACACTTCCTTTTTAAGATTTTTTTTTTGATGTGGACCATTTTAAAAGTCTTTATTGAATTTGTTACAATATTGCTTCTGTTTTTTATGTTTTGGTTTTTTGGCCACGAGGCATGTGGGATCTTAGTTCCCTGACCAGGGATCGAACCCACACTCCCAGCATTGGAAGGCGAAGTCTTAACCACTGGACCGCCAGGAAAGTCCCAAAAGACTAGAGCAATTTAGACTCACAACTTCATCAGAAAATATCCAGTCTTCTCCAAGTCAGAGTTTTTTTCTGGAATTTTCACTTACAGTGAGGAGTTGACTGTCATCCTGGTTCATGTCAAACAGAAGGCTGTTTTAGGGTATCAGCCACATCACAATACAGTCCCTCAAACGGTGTAAACCAGCACCAAGGCTTAAGAGGCTTCACTCAAGTAGAAAACCCTGATGTGATATCACATCAAATCTACGTTTAACCTGCAAAACGCAACTGCCAGGACCAGCATGAAGAAAGTGGGAAATAATGATGTAAAGGGGCAACAATCTCAATGGGCTTCCAATGTGGGACCTGCATGTTCTCCGTTCTTAGTTTCTCTGGGCCCAGTAAAATCGTGGCATCTTGCCACACAGAGTTATTCCAATATTTAAAAGAGAAGTATTGGGGCTTCCCTGGTGGCACAGTGGTTAAGAATCCACCTGCCAATGCAGGGGACACGAGTTCGAGCCCTGGTCCAGGAAAATCCCACATGCCACGGAGCAACTAAGCCCGTGCGCCACCACTACTGAGCCCATGCACTGCAACTACTGAAGCCCATGTGCCTAGAGCCTGTGCTCCGCAACAAGAAGCCCATGCACCGCAACGAAGAGTAGCCCCCGCTCACCACAACTAGAGAAAACCCGCACGCAGCAATGAAGACACAATGCAGCCAAAAATAAGTAAATTTATATATATAAAAAAGAAGTATTTTTTCATATAACACGGGATCTAACTCCCTAATAGTACTTTATGTACCATTTAAGGGATTCCATGAATAATTCTGACTCTCCATGATGTCTACATTAAACACCACATTTCAAATCTCACTTGGAGTAAGAGGCTACTCCATTGTACTGTTTTTCATGGTCTCACCAGACTTTGTTCCAAATAATCTGTCTTAGAGGTGAGGCGAGCATGCAGACCTGTTTATAATCATCTACCCTTGAGACTTTAAATGCTTTGAAAAGAGAAGAGTGAGTGAATGAATTTATCATTTGTCTTCTTGGACTTTGTGTTACTGCCATCATGGCTCTGTGGACAACTTGACAAAGAAAGAGCTGCCCTGTCATACGAATCACGATGGTCTACTTTGACTAAGGTGGTTGTATGAAATCAGCTTGTTTGATGTGTATAACTCAGTTTACCTACTGCAGAACCACTAAGCAAAACCAACTCCTGAGTGAGGTCCAACAAAGGACACTCTCACTTTCTCTTTCAAAGGCTTTTAACCTCTTGCCTCTGACTCACATGTTAATGTTCTCAGATCAGTAAAGTCAACACACATCAGAGTGAGGAAAAGCCACACTTTGGCCCGTGGGTCAGCTCTTTTTGGGGGGGATGGGGTGGGTCAATATACCTTTTTAGCAGGTACTATTTTTTCAGCCATGACCACTCGAGAAGCTTGACTCGACTTAACTTCTGGTTATTTAAAAATCTACTTTTGGCTTCACATTTCAGGGAAGAAGGGAGAAGCCTGATAGAAGAGCTTGCTTAGCTGCTCTAAAAGCCAAATATCCCCCAAATGCTTTTGAATACCAGGATAATGCCATTCAGCCATCTGGATAACCAGCCATTTTGCAAGAAATCATTGTGCTGTTCAGTCTGGATAAACCCTGCTGTCTAGATCTCAGTCAATCAATCAGCATGCTTGTGGAGTACCTACTGTGAACCTATACTGTTCCCTCACTGGGAGGAGAGGGGAGTAGCACAGAGAATAGCCCAGGCCAAGCCCAGCTGCTGCAAATAACTGTGCTCTCCACATTTGTTTGGAACTCACCATTTTCCATGTAAATAATGGTTCTCATCGCTCCTAATTCTTCTCCTCAACACCAGTATTACCTATCATTTCTCTGAAATATAATATTAATATATTATATAGCCCAGTGGCCACGAATAGCAGGGTGTCTGGTTTTGTTTGAGGAAAATGAACATTTAGAGTTCCTACTTGGGATCCAAGAAGGAATTTCCTTTGACCAGGGTTCCCTGTCCTCCTAGCATATGGAAGCAGGGCTTTGTCCCACTCCAGGTCACTGCTAATAGCTCCTCTGACCTGTGGCAAAGACTCCACCAGAGAAGAGAGGCCCCTGGGGGAGGGGTAAGGTGCTCAGATAGTACTTCCAAGGGGTCAAGAGATGAAGAGACAAGGTCACAAGACCTCTTACTGGTCTAAAAATCAGGGACACTTTTTGGTAACAGAATGGCTTATAGGCATCTCTGTTCTTTCTTTCGGGGTCCAGGGGGATGCCATGCCCTTCTCCCTTCTACTGTACCATCTGCTGCCTTCTTTAGGGTTTCTTCCCAACCTACGTAATTATACTGTGTAATTCTCACATCTCCTTACTGTTCTGCCCTTATAAGTTTTTCAGAGGTTTTTGTTGCTATGGGATATACTATAAAGCAATTCTCTCGTGCCAATACCTCCCTGATGACATCTCCTCTCAGACCAAAGGAATAGTAATAATGCTGATAGAAACATTAAAAATAGCCCATCATATCTACTAAGTGTCAGGCACCGTATAAGTCTTCTAATTAAACGTATGTCCTCAAATGGAAAATGGAGGTCCAGAAGATTAAATAGCTTGTCCAATTCACAGCTAAAGAAAGGATAGAGTCAGGATTTGGCAAAATTGTCTGATTCCTAATCTCAAGCTCTTTGTACTGTTCCAAAATACAGACATCAAGAGAATCAGTTTGGGTCCTGGTTATAAACAGTTTTCCAAAGGCACCTAGCCCCAAGCTAGACTCCCGGGAGGAGGGTCCTGTCCATGTGAATTTTCACACGTGACTCTTCAGACTGAGCCAGTTTGCGAAAACATGCACCATCTTAACCTGCCACAAAGGACCACAAAGATGCTGAAGGTGGTATGTGGGTGGGTGGGGGGGACACGTGGGTGTCTTTGGGTCCACAGAGGACTCACATTAAACTCACCTCCCTTTCAGAGGACACCAGGCTCAGGGTCAGTTCTTGTAGACCTGCAACGTGGCTCCCTAAGTAGGTAACTGGTGACTTCACAAGGTCTGACACAGAGAACAGTACTCCTGGAGTCCCTCCCCCTACTTCAGGGACTCCAGCAGGCCCGTGGAACCACTTAACATTGGAGACTGCTTGGCCCAACACGGGGGTGTAAATCCAGGAGGTAAAGAGTTGAGAACAATTTTATCCCCAGGTTCATTTGTCAGCTTGTCAGTTACATAATGAGAGTGATGAATGGGCTACCTTGACAGCTGAACATTTAGGAGCTGCTGACCTTTGATCTCTGGTCACATGATAGGGTCATCTGAAACTTGCATGACTTCTACCTGGCCAAGGGTAACAATATAAAGGTCAAATCGGCTGGACGATTATATGAATCAAGTCTGAGGCAGCTTGGTTGGGAGTTTTAAGAGAGGCCGGGTTGGGTTCCCCAGCACACAAAGCTATGGAACCACTGCAGAAAGGTGCTCAACAAAAGATATACAATTTCAAAGCAGTCTAGAGTAACTTTCCTTGCAAGGGAATAGAATGAACTCATTATTTTTAAAGGGCAACAATGAAAACAAACACTTTGGAAGAAAATATATTCTGCCAGTGCCTCTGCCGTTGGGAGGGAAGCATACAGGCATATGACTTAATGAGTAATATTAATGCTATACCTGCAACATGGCAGAAGGTCCAATTTGATGCAATTATTGGAACAAAATCCCCACTGGGTAGTATCAAGCCCTCCTTTCAGCCATAGAATACGGTCTCTCCTCCATCCTCTGTCAGCACAGTACCCCACAAAGGACCATGATTGACAAAAGATAACCCTTTCCAAATTTCGTGACTTCCCTGTTGCTTGAAACTTAAGCAAAGTTTGCACAGGACAGTCTCAAACTTCAGAAAGATTCCAGAATAACTTACAATCAGAAATTCAAGGCAGCTGTGATTTTCAGATGCACTATACCATTTAAAAAAATGTTTCTTCTTGCAAACCTGAAGACTTTTGCTTTTTGATTACTTGGTTAAATTCCATTTACTCAGAATCAGATAACAGTAGGCACAGAGGTAATGAATACGGTTATGAAAATGAAAGCTAAGAGGCCAACGCCATCGATTTCCAGAATCCAGAAACTTCATAACCCATGAAAGAAGCAGACGTTACAGAGAAATCTGATTTACATCAAGAGCTTGTTTTCTACAAAGGATTTTCCCCTGCAAAGTCAAAGACCGATGGACAAACTTCCACTGGAGCAAAATCCATTCCTACTCTTGAGACGAGCAAAGCAAAGGACAGTGGCTTACCGAATAAAAGGCCAGCTGTTCTGACTTTGGAACGCTCATTTGAGCTGTAAGCTGTGAAATAAGTTTGAGTCGATGGTCCTCCCATCTGCTCACCTGTCAGTCTGTTTCCACTGTGCTGCTGTTTTTAGAAATACTTCCAAGTAACCTGCTTAATTGGTTTTTGGATGCCGGGAAGCATCTCCCAAGTTTATTTTAACCTTATACAGAACACGAAGCTACTGGCCCTTTGTTTCTTTTCTCTCCTTTAAGAACATTCACTAATAGGTCAAGAGCACTTACAAAGAACACTTGGTGGAGCCGCAAACCAAAGGGGTGGGGGGCAGTCCAAATGAGGAATTAGAGAGAAAATGGTGGGTCAAAGCAGAATGTCAATTGATCAAGGGCATCCCAGTCTTCTGAAGAATTTCTGCTTTGCACCCGTTTAAAGACCGAGTCCAAGTCAAAATTCTTACAATAGTCCACAAGTCGCTTCGTGACCTACGGCTTCCCCGCCCCGGTCATCCCCCATCCTCTGGCCTCTCCTTCCACTTGTCCCATTACTCACTTTGTTCCAGTCGTATTGGCTGATTTGCTCTTCCTTGAACAGGCAAAGGTATTCCAGAGCGCTCGAATACCTGCTGTTTCTTCAGCCTTGAACACTCTTGCCCTAAGATATCCATGTGGCTCACTCCCCTATTACTTCAGGTCACCACTTAAACATAATCCAATCAGTAAGGCCTTCCTTGACTATCTTACGTAAGACAGCAGCATCTCCCCTTCCTACCTACCCAACCCAGCACTCCCCACTCCCCATCTTCTTTTCCTGCCCCATTTTTCTCCACAACACTTGATACCATCTAGGGTGTGTGTGTGCGTGTGTGCGCGTGTGTGTGTGTGTGTGTGTGTGTTAGATAAGCTCCCTGAAGGCAGGGATCTCTGATGTACTCACTGCTATATCCTCCAAGCCTAGAGTCTGCCCCATTGTAGCCACAGTAAATACAGTGTGATGCACAGATGACTGAAAGCAACTTGCGTCTGAACTTCCAACTGTACTTCCTTAAGGCAGGACTAATCTCTCTGCAATATCACCAGTTTTATGATAAAGACAGTAAATGCAAAGGCACAACCAAAGGAGAAATAATAACAATATCTCATCCATGGACAAAAAGGATGAGATGGTAGGAAGAAAATTGGTCTGGGAACTCAAGACCCAGCTCCACCACTACCCTATCCTGTGACCTTGGGCAAAGCCTGGACTTTCTTGGCCATCAGTACTCAGATCTGTAAAATGAAAGGTTGGGTTAGACAACCCCTGAGGTTCTTCCCATCTTTTAAAAACTGGGATTTTACATATAAATATTATGGTTTACCTTCACATACCTTATCACATGTGACCCTCACTACTAGGGTAGGAGATAAAGGTGCTGTCCCAGTTGGGGAGATTAGGACGTGCAGGCCTTGCTCCGGGTCACATGGCTGCTAAGACACGTAGCTGGGACTAAAACTTAGGTCATTTGCTAGTTCAGCATTTTTCTACAAAACTGCACTTCCTCTATTGGTAGAATTGGAAGTACTACCAGTCACTGTTACTCTGATCCAAAAAGTATTTTTGCAGGCAAGTCCTTATCCCCTCAAGATAACACATGTGTATCATGGACCCCTCTGGGCACTATTCCACCCTAGCCCAAGAATCCTTGGATTCTCTAAGCTGCCATTTCAAGATTAGAGATAATAAATGGCTCCATCTGCCTACAGATGTTTTATGATAGGAATAAAACTGTATTTTAGTGTAGCTCTTCGGTAGAAGGGCAAGAAGTCGAAGCAACTGTAGCATCAGGATTGCTACGCTAACAAGGTCGCTGAACTCCAAAGATGTCAGAAACTTCCTCGTCTTAAAGCCAAAGCAAATCTGCATTTTATACCCCTAGGAACTGAATGATGCTGTTTCTGCAGCTAACATTTAGAAATTAAAATTGCTTTTACCCACATAAATATCTATGCTGCTGGGTTCAGTAATCAAGAAGGAGGAAAACTCAATAAACTATAATGGAAAAGAATTCAAAAAATATATAGGGGCTTCCCTGATGGTGCAGTGGTTAAGAATCCGCCTGCCAATGCAGGGGACACGGGTTCTAGCCCTGGTCCGGGAAGATCCCACACGCTGCGGAGCAACTAAGACCGTGTACCGTGACTACTGAGCCGTTGCTCTAGAGCCCGCAAGCCACAACTACTGAGCCCATGCACTGCAACTACTGAAGCCCATGCACCTAGAGCCCATGCTCCGCAACCAGAGAAGCCACTGCAGTGAGAAGCCTGCGCAACGCAAGGAAGAGTAGCCTCCACTCGCTCCAACTAGAGAAAGCCGGTGTGCAGCAACGAAGACCCAACACAGCCAAAAAAAAAAAAAAAAAGATATATACATATATATGTCTATAACCGAATCACTTTGCTGTACACATGAAACATCCAGGACCCAGGCTGCTGCATCTATTTTTTTGTTTTGCCCTCCTTAGCTCATGGCTGCCATCCTTGAGGTCACCTTATGGTCCAGGTGTTCTAGCCACCATACCTGGTTTCCCAGGCAGGAGCGGGATAATGGAGAGAGGCATAAAACATACCCTTACCTCCTCTTTCTAAGCAAGACAGCCAACCAACCTCCATCTCCGTGTCACTGACTAGAACTCAGCCCCTGGGCTGCAAAGTGTAGGGGTTTTTTTGTTTGTTTGTTTTTTGTTTTGTTTTTTTTTTTTTTTTACAGTTTTGTTTATTTTTGGCTGCACAGCATGTGGGATCTTAGTTCTCTGACCAGGGGTTGAACCCATGCCCCCTGCGGTGGAAGTGCACAGTCTTAACCACTGGACTGCCAGGGAAGTCCCTGTAGGTTTTTAACTGGATGTGTTACCCTCTTCTTTCCTCTATTAAAACTGGGATTCTATACTCAGGAAGAAGGAAAGGATGTGGGCAGGATGAGAAACTAGTATTCTCTGCCACACAATGTAAGCAAATAGACATTAAGGTAATGTCTCCTAGAGATCAATGTTCTGGAGCAAATCAAACAGGAAATGAATAAGTGAGCGAATGGAGGGGGGTGGAGGAAGGGCTGTGGCTGGAGTGGAAGCAGTAGGCATCTATCGGGGGAAGAGGATTTTAGGTGACAATGAGTCAGGCTTGATCAAGGGACAGCAAGAAGGCCACTGTAGCTGAAGCAGGGTGACCAAGGGAGGAAGGAGGAGGGGTCAGAGAGGACCAGGGTCTTGGAAGCCACTGTAGAGACTGATTTTATTCTCAGCGAGATGGGAAAGCACTGGAGGCTTTAAACGGGGAAGTGACAGGATCTAGTCCCATAGTTTGCAGAAAACCTCTTACTCCTTTAGGAACTGGGCCATTTCATGAGAGCAAACGTCTATGCTCAACCTACTCGTGGCGTTCTGTGGATGAAGCAAAATACCCTCTTTAAGACTCTTCCCTGGCCTGAGCGCCCCCCCCCCACCCAAAGCTGGCTGCGAGGGAGGGGGCAGCGCTGAACCTGACCATCCCCGCAGCTTTGACGCTTTGTTCCCCTTTGTGTTGCAAGAGAAAAGAAGAAGTACCGCCCAAGTCTCCCTGTGTTCCTAAGTTCACCTGATGTGTATCTTCAGAACGCAACTCACATCCAATTTAGGCTGTTCATTTAGTTCTGGGGGCCGTGGATTCAGGCTGAGGAAGAAGGGGTAATCCTAGATGCTGAGAGCCACGGAAGACTGAGCAGACCTCTGAGTCGGCGCAGGGGTTGCTTCTAAAATGACTGGATTTGAAAGGACTTCTTAAAAACTTGCACTTCAATAGAAAGCAGACCAAATTCTGAAATCCTCCAACTGAAGTTTCTGCTGGGCTGCCGGCGTCGCCAGCAGCAGACCAAAGCCCATTGGCGCCTTGGAGAGGAAGGATGAGTAGCCCAGAGACTGCCTTAGGGCTGCACGTGGCTTCCAAACTGCAGGTTAACTGGGTGGGTTGATTCATTAATCATCACAGCCACCACGTTCCCACCTGGGCATCTCCGAGAAGCAAGCAAGGCAGAGAGACCGGCCGTCATGTATTTATTACTTTACCGTCTTGTGCGCTCTCGTCTTCCACGGGCTGGCGCAGTCTCCCACTCCAGGGCTCCGACAGCTTGGGCCTGTAGCTCCCTCACTGTCTGGGGTGAGCGCATTCTCCCAGCAGCAGTGATTGCTTGTGGGGTGACCTTGGCAAGGGCACTTAGGCAGCGTTTTTTCATCTGTCAAGGCGAGGCAGCCACAGACCCCCGGAGTCACCTCTGGTAAATACTCATGTGTGGACCAGTGCCGGCCACCTCATCCCAAAGCCCCCTGGCTCTGGGAAGAAGGCTTTTTCCAACAGGGAAAATGAGTGAGGCCACGCCCTTGCCTCGTGCCACTGAGAGATGGGGGAGGGGGCGGGGGTGGAAGAGGAAAGCGTCTCTTTGCAGGAAAGACACCCTTAGGCCCTCACCGCGGATCCCAGGCACCTTCTCATTTGCCAGAACCCAGAAGGTCACAGGGAATCAAAGAATGACTCTGCTTGTGCAGAATGTCATTATAGAGGAGGCTGGGGACAGGAGGCCTGTGACGAGTCACCTTTCCGGCTCCTGCGAACAGGCTGATTAATGGAGAAGCTGAGCCTCTTGCTGAGCATGACAGGAGTGGGGTCAGCTAGGAACAGGCCAGGGCTCGGCGGTGAGTCAGGACGGCACAGCAAGGACCTGATTAGCGGCTGTCACCTCCTGTCCCCATGCCTGGCCTGCCAGGGAGCCAGGCTTCGCAGCCGACTGCTAAGCTAAAATTTACACTTCCTGCAAGAACGGTCTTGCAGTCAAGACCACCTGGGAGTTGGCACAGACTGAGGGGCCATGATGCTTTCTCCGAAGCCCTAGCTGATAGGGGAGCTCGAGTGAGATGGGAAGGAACTTGCTGTTCCTAATTTAAATTGCTCTTTCTAGCTGGAGATGGACTTGCCCAGGTCCTAGTGCCCAGAGGCACCCACCTGTAAAGTTACAGGGCCAGGGTCGTCTGTGGAAGGGCCACCCTCGGCAGGTGGCCTGCCCACGTGGTGCGAGGGACAGGTTCCAGGATAGCCTTCCCTCCGAAAACGATTCTTGCTCTGGCCTCCAGCCCATGCCAGAAAGTGTACCATTCATTCATTTTTTTTCCCCCCAAGTGTATGGGGAAAAGAAGGAAAGGCATTTTAAAATACAACTGCTTCTAAGGAGGAGACTCTTTTAAGTCACCTCTCGGAGAGATCATGCTGCTTCCTGATAGCGCAGAGAAACACATGAGCTCTGACCTCCCTGGGGCGAGAGGAAGGGGGGTGTTCCTCGGGAGCCCAATGTTACCTCCTTTACAGTCTCACCCAGGGCTGACCACAGGACCAGCCTTCTGGGAGAGATTCGTTCAGGAGGACGGCAAATACAGACTAGCAGCGATTTAATTAGTTCCAAGTTAATGTCCTTTTCCACTTGGTCTCATGTAAGCACCTGGGAGTTATGGCCACTAACTTAAAATGATTTATAAAGTTCTCTCCCAGGAGAAAGGTCCTTGGACAGGCAGCGAGTAAGGCTGTGAATTATGCCTCCACAGTGGGTATAGTATGAGGATAAAGGAACAGGTTCAGCTGTAAAGAATCTGAAGCTCTCTCCTAAAAGGGAGGGGAGTCTCATTTTTTGACAGTCATGGCTAGCTCCTCTAGACTTCAGCTTTGACAGAACTTCTGTTCTTAGCAGCTCATCCTAGCTCATACCCTCTCGGTTTTAAGGTGAGGTTAACAGACTTGCTCAACCCATTTGTGGCAGAGTTAGGAGGCTAGAATCTCGGGATGCCTACTTCAACTGTGGGTTTGCCTGTTTTTTCTTTTTTAATGGTATAATTGTTAACAGCTAACATTATTTGAGGATCTACACTTTGCTAGACGGCATTCTAAGTGCTTCATCCTCATAACCCTATGAGGTTATGATTTTTATCCCCGTCTCACAGATGGGAACACTGAGGAACTGAGTGGTAATACAACTTGCCCACGGTCACAGAGATTGTGAGTGATGTGGCTAAGATATGAGCCCAGGCGATCTGGTCCCAGAGCCATACTCTCAACCACTACCCTACCATGTTATTGAAATGAACAGTGCACACTCACAGCCTTAAACCTAATGATATAGAAGGGTTTATACAGTGAAAAAAGCAAGAGGCCCCCACTCTAGTTCGTCCCGCCCCTGGATTTGTTTCCAATGGTGGTTACCTTCTGTTATCTCTCACTAATAGGCACACACTCCTATTCCTTGATTTTCCAACTTCAGATGTTTTCCGTTGGCTTCCTGCAGTGTGACATGAAGATTGGACTCTCCTTATTCTGTGCACGTGTGAATGGTGTTTGTCCTAACTAGCCTCCAAACACGGCCCCAACGGACCACGCCTCCAGGATTCACCCATATACTGAGGTTCAGCTGGCCCTCCCTGTCCTCTGACTTAAACAATAGATTGCAGCACAGCTGACATTAGAACAGTTCCTGTAAAAAGCCCGGCAGCTTCTGCTTTTGTGCTCTCAGGAATCTTGAGCCTCGCTGCAAGAAGTCTGGGTATCCTGCAGGAGAGACCACACAGAAAGGCCACATCGAGAGATGGAGGCCCAGCGATCCCAGAGTCCCCAGCTGAGCCCGGCCTTTCCGCTCCAGCTGCTGTCTGACTACAGTCCCAGGTAAGACCCTCAGTGACGCCAGCAGAAGAACCTTCTATCCAGGTGAGTCAACCCACAGAAGAACAGAGACTTATATGAGAAATAATAACTGTGGTTGATTTAAGCTGCTATGTTTTGGGGTGATCTGTTATGTAGCAAATAGTGTTTTTCTGTATTTTTAGTTCCTTAATTGGATACCTTTGGAACATTAGATGATATGCTTAAATTCTGTATCTGGTTCCATTAACTTTTTTTACTGTGGTACAAACTATATAATGTAAAGTTTGCCCTTTTACCCATTTTTAAGTGTACAATTCAGTGGTATTCATTGCATTCACAATGCTGTACAAACATCACAGGTATATATTTCTAAAATTTTCTCATCACCTCAAACAGAAATTCATTATGCAATTTCCCATCGCCCCCTCTCCACAGCACCAGTAACCTCTAACCTACGTCCTGTCTATTTTAGATCACTCATATAAGTGGAATCATACAATATTTTGTGTCTGGCTTATTTCACTTGGCATGATGTTTTCGAGGTTCATCTAGATTATAGCATGTATTCGAATTTCATTCCTTTTTATGGCTGAATAATATTCCATTGCATGTATATTAACACATTTAGTTTCTCCATTCATCCGTTGATGGACGCTTGGATTGTTTCCACCTTTTGGCTATTGTGAATAATGCTGTGATGAATATTGGCACGCAAACATCTGTTTGAGTCCCTGTTTTCAATTCTTTTGGGTTTATACCTAGGAGTGGACTTGCTGGGTCATACGGTAATCTTACGTTTAACTTTTTGAGGAACCACCAAATTGTTTTTCAAAGGCACTGCATGATTTTACATTTCCACCAGCAACATCCAAAGGTTCTAATTTCTCCACATCCTTGCCAACGCTTGTTATTTTGTTATTGTTAAAAATTATTATAGCCACTCTAGTAGGTATGAAGTAGCCTCTCATTGTGGTTTTGATTTACATTTCCCTAATGACTAACGATGCCAAGCATCTTTTCATGAACTTATTTACCATTTGTATATCTTCTCTGGAGAAGTGTCTAATCAAGTCCTTTGCCCATTTTTTTAAATTGGGTTGTTTGTCTTTTAGTTCTTGAGTCTAAGGAGTTCTTTACATATTCTGGATATTAAACCTTTATCAGACACAGGATTTGCAAGATTTTCTCATATTCTGTAGGTTTTTTTTTCACTTTCTTGACAGTGTTCTTTGATGCACAAAAGTTTTTAATTTTTGATGAATTTATCTCTTTTTTTCTTAGGTTCTACTAACCTTTGACAGAATCTCTCAACTCCCCCTTTTATAAGATAAGGATAAGAATGCCCAGTATAGAATGACAGACTGAGCCAGTTAACACCCTGAAAACAGAGTTGCAGGAATAAGAGATACCCAATGTTTTATGAACTCCTGAAGGATCTTTTCCATCTATGTGCCATTCTTAAGTCAGTTGTTGGTTTTCACCAAAGTAAAACCTCTACCTGACAACACTGTTAACCCAACTTTGAGTTATTCCCTAAACCAACCAGTAATTAATGTGAGCTATTTAAAAAGTAATTTAGAATCTTTACACTCACTCAGATTGGAAGTTTCCATTCTGCACTTCTACAAATGTATACAATCTGACTGTGTACATGCCATATTTCTTCCATTAACCCAGAGGGAACTGGTGGGCATCTCAGCATCTATCCAATTCCAGTCCAGAAGAATGACAGTATCTGAGATTCTTAGTAAAAATTTTCATGGGACATACCCCTCAAACCTTCTGGAAAAAGATTTTGGTCCTTTAAAAGAACTTCCTGCCATCTTCTATCGGATTTGTAAGAGACTTAGGAATGGCTATTAAGACCATGCATGTATGCATATCCTAATTGGCAAGCCATCCTTATCATACTCATGGACACCTCTTTATAGCATGAGTATTGGCGAACAAGGCAAATGGAGAACCCAGTACCATGGAGGAGAATTTCCCAGGATGCAGCTGCAGCTCAGGGGACATCGTCTGACCTTCAGTATAACTCAATCTGTATAACAGAAAGCTCACCACGATGATAGTCTCCTTGTATAACAAGCTTTCCTTGGGCATTTCTGACAGCTGATTATCACTTTTTCCCCTGTTGAAAACATTTAATTCACTGCTGTCTGGAATGTCTATTTATTTGTGGGGTACTCATGATACCAAATGTCTCATAACTGTTTTGGTCTTTCCTATCAGAAAGGAAACTTGGCTTGGTAGAAAACATTAAGAAAGTATCTTGAGCTATTGGGTCACTATAAACATTCTCAAAACTGTATTTGCAAAAGCCAGCATGCTGTTAAAACAATTACATGCTCTATCTCAGTTCCAAACAGCTAATGGTGTTTTGCAGAATTGCTTATAATTTGAGAAACTGGAAACAACCTAAATGTCCGTTATCGTGGGAACGATACTAAACTATGGTATATCCAACCTATGGACGTCTCTGCAACAATGAAACAGAACAGATTTATACTACATGTTCTAACATAGGAGGATTTCCAGATCTAGATATATTATTGAGGAACAAAAGCAAGTTGGGTAGCATCGATATATAGAGGCAATGGTTATTTGTAATGACCATTTATATAAAACAAAGAAAACATACTTGTCTATAGTACATCTATATGTCTATAAATGCACAGAAAAATATGTGAAAGGGCTAGAGGTCTGAGATTGGTCAAAGAGTACTTTATAAAGTTTTAACTTTTTTATAAAATATATGTATCTGTGTATTCCTTGTGTAATTTAAAATACAGATGCTAACTGATGGTGAAGAAAACCAGATACCTTAGAGCTAGGGATGTGAATCAGCTGTTAAAGAATAAAACTGCCTTCAGGTCTAACTTCCTTTCTACCGATCAGAATTTTGGGAACTCAGCAGGAAGCAAATTCTTGGCTTAGTCAATATAGGAAGTTGAAGTTAACCAGGTAAAGCAACGAATCTGCATCTTAAGGGAGAATTTACCTACAACATTCGTAGCTGCTTTAGTCAAGGTAGGGTCCTCTGAGGACTGGAGTAGAAAAGGGATTTCTCTAGACTACCTCATCTTCCCCAACCTTCCGCCATCTCACTGAAACTGAAGCCTTTCAAGGGGGAGAGGAAAAATAAAGGACCAGCGGCTATACTTATTTTAAACACCTAAGCTTTATAACACTTCTTTCATCTACATGTCTCTTAAGAAAACTGTCAAAGCAACAAAGAAGCAAAGTGGAAACAGATGTTTTTCTACCAAAAATGCTCTCAGGAATGGTTTCAGATATTCATGTGTGTTTTCTAAGTAACTGTACCAACCAACTTTTCTTGTCCACCATTACAGCCCTTGACATGTTTCTCGGGCCCCTCTGGGCACACATGCTCAGACAGAGCCTGGTCCTGGCAGCCTAGGTTCCCAGCAAGCCCTGTGTACACAGGAAGGCATGGGGCTCCTGGTCAATTCAGCCTCAGAGCATCCTGAACTACAAGCCCAAGAGTCCATGCTCAGCAGGCCAAGCCAGGGCAATGGCATTTTATTCTCCGGCTGATTTCGTTTTCCCTTTGGGGGAAGGGCAGCCCCCTGGAACCCCTCTGGGATGTGAAGCGTCTGGGGAACACAAGCTCTTCCCCTCCAGTTCACGACCCCTCCCCCAAATCTCTAATTTTAGGTACCTTAGTTGTTAAAGGCATTTAACTTTAATTCCATTTGACTTCAATTGTGTCCAAATTACTGTAGAAAGTAAGAAGACAACAAGCTGTAAATATGAAGAGAGACAGAAAATCATTGAGAATCCTGCCTTTATGAATATTTGATGAAGAAAGGTTAGATCCATAGCTGGTAAATTATATGAAATTATGTCCATCATGTGACTCTGTCAGCAAAGGTTAATACAAATGGGTTGGGACTTAGCTGGGATGACAACGCAGATTAAAAAAGATTTGTCCTGTCCTCGCTGCAATTAGTTTTTCTCCTATTATTAGTGTAATAGAGTTGATCATTAGGATTATGGCAACAGAACAACTGCTCGGTTGAAATCATTTTGTTTTGCAGACCAGCGCTGCATTTTCACAATAAATTTTTCATCTCTGTTAATCTTGCCCTTAATTGCGTGTGTGGTAGCTGTGGGCAGGATCCCATTATTAACTCTTTTGATCCTACAATGTCCTTGCCATCAAGTATGCTGATTACATGCAGACTGAACGGGCGATCCTACACTTTTCTGCAGCTGGATATGTGGCTCTCGTGGCTCATTTAGTGCGAGCAGAAAAATGGTTATTTTTGCTCAAATAACAGCCCCAGTCAAGTGTGAAATTGTAGATAATTGTGCTATAGGATTTTGCCCAGGTTAAAGGGCTTCTTGGGGCTTCCATTATGAACCTCATTTCTCAGGTATTTATGATTCGTTTTCCACTTTTACAAAATCTGAATGAGGCTTAACGTTCTCTGCTCAGAGGTCCTGTTGTTGTTGTTGTTGTTATTTTGCAAAGGGGATGAATTCTTTGTACCAAGGCGGAGAATGCAATTGATGTTAAGCACAGTAAGCTGGAAGGTAGAACAAACAGCACCGTGGACCCCGACAGCCGAAGGCGTCATTTATCCAAGTGGTGGCTTGGATTTCCAAGGGTACCGTGGTGCCCTTTCAACAAGGTTGAAGAGCTTGGAGACAGAAGCCAAAGAGAGGGTGGGGTGAATAACAAGTAAAGAAAGACAATCAGAGGGTAGTAAAGTTTCTAGCTATTCCAGACCAGGCTCTAAACAAACAACTTATAAACAAATTGCAACAATGTGGTGCTAGCTTATTTAGCAACACTCTGCTCCTTAGAGAAAACTCCACTGCCTTTACCAAAGACTTTCTTTCGATACCTACACACCACGCATCCTATCCCTTTCATCATGTTGCTATGCATTTTTGAAACGAGCGATACGGCTGATGGAATGTTTAAAGATCAGTACAGGATGAGGAGAAAGGCAACGATGATTTTTGCCACAGAGGGTGTGTCAAGGAGGGGAAGATGAAGAGAATAGAGTGCACTCACGAAAGAAAAGAAAACTGAAAAAGAAAAACCTAAACACACAGATGTAATAAACACTAAAAAAAATCAAGAGACCCTAGAGGCCCAAGGAGAAGGCAAAGTGTTGTTCCAAATCTACAGTCAAGCTGGAAAACGTGGATAACTAGGGGAAAATGGTCTCGGGAAGGGTTAAGTGTGACAGCCGAAAGAATAATCGGCACTGTCATGCCTGTAGCCATCTCACTGCAGAAGCGGCGTCTAAGCAGGGTCCACGGAGAGTTCCCCCCAGCTGAAGCATACGCTCTGCCCGCACTTACCGTCATCCAAGAGTAGGAAATTTAACACATCAGGGAGCTTGCTGGATTATCAGATCAACTAATCAATAGCATTGACAATATTTCTGCCTAAAAGCATGGGGGAACAGTAAGCAAGGCACCAAAGCAGACAGGATCTTTGCCAATACATTACCTTGGGCCTTTGACTTCTGCCAAGGGCCCCAGAGGCACAGGACTTTTCTTCCCAAGACCTGGGATTTTCTGCCTAAGTGACTTTGACCTGCTTGAGTCGAGTCAATCGCATCCTTCATCGGGAACAGGTACGGGGGACATATGCAAGTGGCGCAGACCCACTCTCCCGGGCGTCGGGAGCAGCATGTCGGGTCATGCCATTACCCGCTCTCGGCAGCCCTCCCTCCCAGCCTCTGTAAATCTCAGTTGTGTACGTGTAACACTGTTGGACTCAGTGGAATACAAATGGCTTCTCTGTGTACCTGTATGGCTCCCGAGACTTGAGCCACCTGAAGGGTTCTCTTCCCTCTGTGTGACCTACACCTGGTGGCTCTGAAAACACATTCTGGCCCCTCTCAACTCAATGAATTTAATGCTCCAGAAAGTAACCAGATTTCTTCACTGAGGATGAAGGCTAACTCAGAGAGACAAGGAAAATACACTCTTCACGTGCCCACATCTACAAAACAGCATTCGGGGCAAGGCAGAACCCAACTCATTGAATCCACACCAAACACGCTCTGTGGCGTCTGACCATCTGCCCCAAGCTACTGCTTCTGCTGTAGCGATGTGGATGCCAGCCCCCAAATAACAGGATGAATCCCAAGTCGAGAAACACATTTGCAGCTGGTAAAGACTAGAACAGGACCGTTCTGAACATCTAAGTCTCTTGCTATGGATAAGTTACTCGATTTAACCTTCTTAACTCTGCATAATCGCTTAAAGTTTATGGATGAGGAAACTGAGACTTAGAGAAAGAGGCTAAATAACTTATCCAAGGACATGGAGCTCCTCCAAGGAAAGACTGGGATTCAAATCCGGGCTTGCCAGCCTCCAAACCACTACCCCAAACTCTGTGTACCACCCGATGTTGCCTCATTTCTACCAGCGGAACAAAAGACAGCTCACCAAATGCAGCAAAGGCAAACAGACGAAACGTCAACCCCCCAAACTCCCAGAGAATAAGACGGCACGCTTTGGAAGGAACACTGGCTGTTGGTGTTTGCTCTGTTCTCCAACAGGACATAGAACGGGGGTGTAACACTGGGACTCAAAGAGGTAAAACGCGGAACTTATGTGAACACGGAGCCCTCGCAGCCCACATCTGTACCAGTCACTGGGCTCTCTTAACCATGACAAAGCCAAGGTTTTCTAAAATGGGCATATTATTGTAGTCTGCCTGGCTGTGCTGTAACTATTTCAAGGACTATTAAATTAAACCCTGGAGACAGTTTCCCTTAAGATAAAGAGCATGCTTTTTATTGTGCCATCAGAGGAGACCAGAAAACCTGAAGCTTTCAGCTTTAAAGACAACATAATGAGATCAGAGATTTTGCTTGCAAAGAAATTAACTTTCGGTTAATTAATGAAAGTAACCTTAAACAGCGGGCGTGTTGCCAACAACCAGGACACTATAATAAAAAGGAGGCGGGAAGATAATGGGCTGCTTTCAAGGGGCCAGGGCTCAGCAGCCCAGAAAAGAAATTTGATGAGGATGCTGCGTGTAAATTTGATCTCAAATTCTTAAGATGAACAAATAATAGTCTTATCTGTAATAAAGTCTGCTACAAATGCTTTCTTTTCGCCCCTAATTTTCTGTTCAATTTAGATAGAAGATTTAATTAGATGTTGGTGAAACACCAGTTATTTAATAAAAACCCTTAATAAAAATCTAATCTATGTTACACAGAAACCACTGGAACGTAATCACAATTTGAAAAAGTACGTTTTAGAGTATTTACTTTTTACAATTAAGAAAATAGGTGGACGTGGCATGTTCTGTATTCCGCTCGAGGTAAGAGTTAAGAAGGCAAACCCAATTTAAAAAAAGAAAAAAGAGTCCCCAAACTGCAACCCTTTCTCCTTCTCATAAAGTTTGTTTTTAAAGGTTTTCTTTTGTCTTTTGCAACCAAAAGGGGTCCTTGAACCTGAATGAAGAATGATCCCTCCCACCCCATAAACTTTTTAAACTAAAATTTGCTGATCATGAGAAACTGACTTTTAAGGATTCCTAAAATTGTCTGAGAAACAACATGGGCCCCTAAATCTGTTAAATCCAATTGTAATTCTACCATTATAGACTATGGGAATCCTGAAATTCAAAAAATAAAAAAAGAAGAGGATGATAAATTAGTGGATCAAGAGTGACACAGCACATACGAAGGTGATGTTAAGGATATTTTGAGTATATGCCTAAGCTTCTAAGTACTTTAACCAGACGCAGAATTCTGAACTGGACGTCCCGAGCCCCCCAGATTTCGCTCAGTATGGGGATCCTTTGAGGTCACGTTTCCTACATAAAACTTTTATATTGGTGGGAATGTTGGTTTCCACGTGAAGTTGCTCGTGCAAGTTCCCAGCCTCTGGAGCAAGAATTAAGTGGCACTGGAGCCAAACTTTTTGAAACATCGGTGATCTACTTTCTACAGGTTCAGTGCAAGCGGTTGGATACCTCAGAGGCAGTGACACCACCCGGGACTCAACAGTTCCATTTCCTATATGCCATGTCTCTTTCCTTGACCTTGCAGAGCTCTGATTGAAATAATTTCTCAGATACACAGAGCGGGGGTGGAACTTAACTGAAGTAGAAGCATTAACTCCCCCGCTCTGAAGGGGGCACGTAGATGCAGGTGGAAATCAGCCTCTTTTCTGCTGTGGCTCTAACTGACCCAGCACCAAAACTCACATGCCTAGGAAATGAACCCTGTGTCCTTGGCCATGGCCATGTGGCATCTCTGCTCAGGTCTGATTTGAGAAGGTCGCTGTTTAATGCATCTGGATGTTGCGATCATCCAGATTTAATCATCAGGATGGGGTTCCGCTGTATATAAATTTAAATAACGGCCCCTCCTCTCTCGAAGGAAGGAAAGTCCATAGAACTTGCCCATCTGTTCCGCAGGGCTGTTCATTCTGAGTTTCTGATTAGATGCCTCCTACTATCCTGGGCACGCCATAAGCTCCAAACAATGCCTCAGTGTTTGGGGCATCTGATGATTTATAGTGCTTGTTATTTTTGGTTCCAATCTGATTCCTCTTTGGCCACGGACACCGGGGCAGGGAGTGGCATGGACTGAACATGGTCAGCGCTTATTTCAATACATTGTGCACAAGAGGCAGCCAGTGGAGGGGGTGGTTGTTATCGGGCACTTTGGGGCCACACAGCCACTCAAGAATGCGTCCTGGTTGGGTGGCAGGTTGGATTTCACTTCTGTGTCTGCCACGCTGATACCTGCACGGCTGGCTCGGCCACTCACACAAGCCCAACCCCAGACTGGGCTGGAGGACAAGAGAAATTACGGACGTGCCACAGGGTTTCTGGAAAATGGAATGAGGACACAGTAAGAAAACCATCTGAAATAAGATCTCATTGCCTCTTTTGGGAAGGGGGGCATGAGACAGCCCCGCGAGCCCCTGTGCCTGTATCTCTTTCCAAGGGGCACTAACTTCCATCAGTCAACCTCCCCTCCCTCCCCTCTACAAGCTGGCTTCTCCTTCTCTGCAGCCTTGCCATGCCCAGGGACAAGAGATACATTCTTTTGCTGAAAAAAAAAAAAGATGTTGATGTGCTTCCAGGTCTGAAAAGTCAAAGGGGGAAAAAAATCCCAGCCCATTTTTTGGTAGAAAGCACAGAGGCCATCTCTGAAGCTTTCTTAAATATTAACATTATAATGAGGAGACATGGGGTTCTGCTCCACTTGTGGGTTTTACATAACAACGTGCCTCAACAGGATCTTTTGGAGCCTGTGACGCCTCTGAGAACGAGCTGTTCTTCCAGAGGGATGTTGACTTTTGTGGTCTATTAAGCAAGCAATGTGTAAGTCAAAGCATATTCTTGCAGGAGAACATTGACGCAAGCGCTCCGGGCCAAACTGCGCCTAAGTCGGTCCCTTCTCCCGTTGGTTTTGTTAAAGAGAAGTTTCCATAACGGGACAAGGGTAATGGCCAGCTCTGGTGTTCAAACAAGTATTGACCAGGTGACAAAAACCACAGAACGAGTCTGTTATCTTTGTGTTGCCGGGGAAGGTCCTGGGTGATGGGCGCTTCAAACTGATATTCAAGGCAACCCGGCTCTGACGTCTTGGTGTAGCTACGAGGCCCCTCACTTAGCCTCAGTGGTTGAGACCCTGAGCTTTCAAGTCCAAGACAGGCGTGGGGTGGAGTCCTGACTGCGTGACTGAACTTGGGAAAATGACAAAACCTTGCTAAGTGTCCTTATCACTAAGTAGGGATACAAATACCTATTTCATGGAGCTGCCGTGAGGACTCAGTGAGGTCCCGGGTGTGAAGGGTGTAATAGCACAGTGCCTGGCACAGAGGCACTACTAACTCAATCAATGACAGCTATTATTCTTAGTGTATTATCTGCCCTGGCGCTTGGTGGCTGCACGCTGTGACAGTTTTTGCAACAGTCATTCCACCACTAGTCAAAAGTGCCTCTACTTTTCTCTTAAACGTGATTCTTAGCCCTCTCTAGTATTCCAAAGCATGAAGGTCAGCCTATGGTTGGTAGTGAGAGCCACCTGAAACAATTTAAGGCTCCAGTGCAGAGGGGAGAAAATGGTGGCTCAAGGGTGACATTTTGCTCCCAGACATTGATTTCGGTCCCGACAGTCTTGGCTTTTGTACTTAAAAAAAAAAAAAGTGAATTAATTATTTAAAAAGAAAAGAAAAAGAAACCTAAAGATTTCGCTCAACAATCCTGATGTCTGGCTTTGCTTGAAAAACGGAAAGATCTGCTTATCTGGGGCAATATTCCCCCAGGACGGCAATAGGCGGGAGCTGAGGAGCGGCCGCCCCCTTTAGACTGGACACACGTGCTCCGTGTGAATCAAATCCCACCTCTCCATGCTTGGCCTGCTTCATTCACCTCTATTACCAGGTCCTACTCCAGTCACTGGGCTGTACAAGAGCCAGCCCGCTTCTGTGGCCATTAGCCATCCATTGGTTGTCTGGCACCTTCCACGATGCTGCCACTTTGCTTTCTGAATTTTCAGTTCAGAAGGGCCTTGGTTCAGAAGGGCTTCAGTATCGTCTCATGAGTGGCCCCGCTCCACGGGAGTTCCTTGGTAGATTCTACATGCTTCTCCCGGGGTGACCATCAACAACAATCAGCCTGTCTGTCCATCATTTGTTTACGTTCTCTAACTCTAGGCAAATTGATGGATGTATTTCCTTCCGTGGTATCAGCCCTGGCTCCACTTGGAGGTCTGTTCAGACCCAGAGAATATCAGGAGATATCAGATCACAAAGCCCAGAATCAAGTTCATTCTTGGTTGGGTCATCCTGTGCCTATGTTTCCTTATTATCATTGATTATGTCAGCAGGCACTGAATTCACTAGGTACCCATAAACACTATCCCATCTCCAGGGACACGCTTAGCATATCTGACAGCTGAAGCAGACCATTTTTCACGACCCTTGCCTCTGTATCATAAAATTTTCTCAATAACTATCATATAATAATCAGTAATAGTAACTTCCTTGATTTAGTCTTCAATTTAAAATAATCAATGAAAAATTAAAGAATACATTGTAACTTAAAAATATGACTCAAATTCAGTCAAATATTTTACACAGGGAACAAATTTTCATTTACCAAATAAAAACTATTACACAGGGTGGTTTGCAAACGGCTTCACTGTTTTTAAATTTTAAACAAAAATAAAAACTTCAAGTGGTCACATGGTATGGCAGAGTTTGAGTACCCCAACTGTTGTTTCTTTCTCTTGTCTATTACTGTTTATTTCCCATCTACTGTTTAGATGCAGAAATACATAGCGCCATAGTGGCTGGCGACATACACCACACCTGAAGCGAGGTTCAATCAATTCTAAATGGTAATCAAGTCACTCGTTTTTTTAAAAAAAATTTATTTATTTATGTATGTATGTATGTATGTATGTATGTATGTATGTATGTATGTATGTATGTATGTATGTTTGTTGCGCTGGGTCTTAGTTGCAGCACGCGGGATCTAGTTCCCCGACCAGGGATCAAACCCAGGCCCCCTGCATTGGGAGCACGGAGTCTTACCCACTGGACCACCAAGGAAGTCCCCAATAATGAACTTAGTCTTGAGGTGAACAGGTACAGTTGAGTCCATGTGTGTCAGTTGCTGACTGCATAAATGAGAAGTCTCTGAATGAATGTCTATGTAGAATATAATATTCATTAAATGATATGTTCCTAAAATGTGCTAATTTAAAGCTTATATATACATGAATAAATTTCAGGAGTAATTCAGAAATTGTACGGATGTTAGACCAACACAAGCTTTTTTTAGAGAGGAGTGAGTATTCTAACGTGGCTGTTGTTTAGAAGCGACAGAGAATGGTGCTATGGAAAAGCAGACAGACTCTTGTCCATTTTCTTATTGTTTTTCAATCTTCTACAGACAATGCAGCCCCTTATTGCCGGCATGGAAGCGGGTGGAGAGGGAGAGTTGGGGTGGACCCCTCCCACTGCCCCACCCTTGGTACGTCACTGCCCAGCTCTTAACTTGATTTCGGCTTTTCGTGGTTAAGACATTCTGGTCCAGTTTCCAGACCCCTTTTGGCCTAGAACTTTAGTTGGAGTCTTTGATCTTCTCTTCCCAAATCCACTAAATCTGGATTCTTGATCCAACTGCCTGCCATTCTGGCCTCCAGACCTTTTGCTTGACTCTTCCTTCGGACTCAGCTCACCATACCAAACCCTTCACCTACCTGTGCCCTTGCCGTCTGCTTTTTTCATCTCACCATCCTTTGGACATGAACGCTTGCCTGACTGAGGGGACTTGATAAGCTTTCTTTCCTGTTTAGCTGAACTCTTGGCACAAACTCCTTAGCATCCCGCTGCTGCCTCAATCTCCAAGCGGCAACCACAGGATAAGCATCATTTTGATATGAGTAGCTGTGGGGTGAGGTGGAGAGGGGGCAGCTAGGGATGCATACTTGGCCTTGAGTATGACTCACCGGGGATGCTAGCGACCAACTGCTTGTGGGAAGGGATGGGTTACAAATGGCGGCCAAGCTTACCAATATCAAGGTTAAAAGAGGTGACAATGCTGCAGGTGTTGGGCTGGGTCTGGGATTTAATGCTTTATCTGACTCCACACTGTGTCTGCTGGGCTCCCAAAGGCGACTTTGGCATTCATGATGTCTATTTCTTAGGACAGTATATTGCCCGATAGCACAATTTATGGTCTTTAGTTCGGAGATGTCAATAAAATCACCTAGCCATGTGAGGGCTTTCTCCGGGACAGTCTAATATAGAATGCTTATCTTATTCAGGCACGACATCAGCTTTTCATATCCCACTAAATCTGCAAATCAATCCGCGATTTTTAAGATGTTTTTCAGAGGAGTCTTAGGCAGCCTGCAGTTTCCTTTATATATGCTGATGACGATGCTCGTTAATTTTATCAGAGAATCGCACACGTCAATAATCACGCAGGCCAGTTCCCTGAAATTGTTTTCCTCTGCTTTTGCTTAAAATGTTGACCTATAAATACTATCAGAAACAAGAGCTTTCAAAAGGGGTAGTGGGTGTGCCTCATCTTTCTGGAAAACCAAGACAGAGGTTCAATACTTAATTCTAAATCCTCAGCATCCATTATTAACACATGTGCCTTTACTCATTTGCAACAAGGGATAATAACCCCAGCCTTTCATCCCCTTTCAAATGAAATACTACAAAGGGAACATTTTAAGATGCAGCTATGATAGGCTAAATGATGACTGTATCCTATTTAGTTAGCCCCTAAAATCTAACAAACTATCCGTATCCAATCAAACATGCTGCCTAACTCCACAAGATAATTTGTATGTACATAACATATACGTAGCACACATATACACATGCATGTGTTGTATATATTCGTAAGTGTAAACATATCTGTGTCTATGAAATGCTTAGGACATAGTTTCGATGGAGGGTTTATATCAGTGTGTTTGAAGAACAGTATTCAAATGCCTTTTTTATATTCTTTACCATACATACTTGCTTTGTGCAATTCAAATGTTGCCCACTTTTGTATGGCTGTTATATGTTTCTAGGATGCTGCTTTGAAAAATCTGGGCCACCTTCAAAGATTTTATAAAGTGACTCCTTTATTCTCATAAAGAGGAGAAAGGCAGGTTAATCATCTATTGACTCCTCAGTCTTTTTACTGGCATAGAGCTCCGGCGTTAGTAAATCTTGCGCTTTTTAGCTACCCAACAAACATACATCAGCAGGAGGTGCAGATAAAGATCGAAAGATTAAGCTTTGTCACTCAAATGATAATTAAAAAGAGTATTTTAAACACACTGTAAATATACACAAGCCATCATAAAATCATCAAAACCCTGACAGAGCTCACCACCTCCAGAGCATATAGACTATCTGGGAGAGGGATATTGATGTTAAGTCCTGCTTGTCTTGGAAGATTGTCATTAACTGTCCCAAGCCTGCACTCAGCCAGCCACCTGAGCTAGGGCAAGACGGGGAATCTGGCTTCACACATTCTAGTGGCAGATTACTGGGATTTGGGACAAGCGGTTTAATATGCATTTAATTGTGATCCTTTTCTATTCCATTCCAAGCTGCCTTAAAACATATTATTCCAAGCACTTAAATAAAAATGACAGAAATCAAGATTCTGTTGTCCTGCTTTTAAAAAATAATTTCATATACAGGAAAGATTTGGGGAAAGCAGATTAATTTCTACTAAACATTTCATTTATAACATGTCATAAAAAGACACACGAGCCCATGTATATTAGAAGCATGCAGTAACATCACCTTTCATAAAAAGAAAAGCTTGTCATCACAATCTTATTAGGGTGTCATGCATTGTTAAACTGGTAAAATATTTCTGTATATTCCAATTAGTGTGACCATTTATTGGCACAGACATTACAGGGAAAACTATCTTCTTTCAAAAAAAGTCCTTTCCACTGGGAATGAATCCTTTGTTTGACAATTCAGAGAATGTTATTTAGAGATTTTAATTGCTCAGTTGATGTGTGGCTAGATCTCAATAATCAAAACAATAAAATTGTTGGGTTTTTTTTTTTTTTTTGACAACTGTAATAAACTGTTGGTAATGTCCTGGGATAGTTAACTCGAGCTGGATTGACACTGTCAGGTTCTTTCCCATATATCTTTTTTATCAGAGGCAAACAGTCATCTTTTTAAAAGTGAAAAGTGCATGAATAACATGGCCATTATCAAGACATTCCAAATACAACTTAATGTCTACATGAACAATCCGACTGGATTATCTATAACAACCTCAACTGATTTTCTAGGAAAAGGAGCTACAGTTTTTAATGAAAAAGAAAATAATTCTTCAAATCAGTTAGAAAAAGCCAAACACTTCAATAAAAATGGGCAAAAGACCTGGACAAATATTTCACAAAAGAAGAAATGTAAATAGCCGTTTAAATAGAAGAAAACACTGCTACTTCATTAGTAATCAAAAGAATGTAAATAAAATCAAGGAGACTCTGTTTTCCTAATCTATCAAATTGAAACAGTTTATACACAATGCACACAACACACACACACACACAGACACTTACACAATTACCGGGGCTGTTGTAAAGGCACAGGAAAACAGGCTTGCTCATAGACTACTGGTGGACGCTGTATAATTGGTTCAACCTTTTGGAAGAGTATTTTAGTAATATGTGTCAGAAGTCTTTAAAATGTGCATATTGTTTGACTCAGGAATTCAATTCTTAGGAATTTGTCCTAAGGTGATAAAAATTCACACAAAATTTTTATACAAGGATACTCATCCCAGTGTTCTATATGATAAGGAAAAAATAGGAAACAACCTAAGTGTTCAACAATAGGAGAAAAATTAAATAAATATGGCATGTCTATACAAGGGAATCCTAGTTTCTATTAACAACCATGTTCCCAGGGAATATTTAAAGATATGAAAAATATTTATGATATAGTAAGTGAAAAAAATCCTAATTTTGCTTTAAAAAGTATATACGTAACAACAGGGACCTACTGTATAGCACAGGGAACTATATTCCATATCTTGTAATAACCTATGATGGAGAAGAATCTGAAAAAGAATATATATACATGTATATATATATATAACTGAATTCCTTTGCTGTGCACCTGAAACTAACACAACACTGTAAAGCAACGATACTTCAATTTTTTAAAAAGTATATACGTATGTATGTATGAATGCATTGAAAAAAGATTGGGAGACAATACACTAAAAAAATATGCATAGTTGTTACCTCAAGGTGGTGGGATTATAGGAGACGTCTCTTTTCTGTTTTATACATCTTTAAATTAAAAAAAAAACTTTGATGAGTGCAGATTACATGCTAATTTAAAACATGCTCACTGAAAAAGCAAACTCAGAAATATTGTTTATTTTAAAATGTTTCCTACCCTATTTTCGAAATAACTTCCCTTATGGAACATATACTTAGATCTAAATATGTTTCTTCTTCTTTGAAGAAGAGTCTGGGGTGTCCACACAATGGTAAGTTTTATAGATACGTGGAAATAAGGCATTTTTCAAAGTTGACAAGGGTGGAACTGGCCATTAGGATGGTCAGGCCCCAGGTCTGAGAAAATTGTTTGTTCATTTTACAATGTTAACGCACTGGATGGAATGCAGGACACCCGAAACATGACTTTGGTGCCAAGGGAACCGGAGCATTTGGTCTGGCACAAATAACTGGCTGTCCTAACAGTCGACAGGAGAAACACAAATCAGCAAGGGATTTGTGCTTAATTTTGATTTAAAAACTCTATCGATGGGGAAATTCTTATTTTAAATACTCATATTCAGAAGAAGAGCTCCTCCCGGCCATCGTCAGCTTTCCCACACCCACCTTCTCAACCCCAAAACACACACACAGGACTTTCTGACTTCTTTTTTTCAGGGCCTACAAAGCCCTGGCGTGAACTTGGGGACCACACACATTCACTGAAATCCCAGGCCAAGCTTGACCTTGAAGATGAAGACCATTATGACCTTGCTTAGGTGAGATGTTTCGAAGGCTTCGGATTTTTCACTCTGAGAGTGAAAATTCATTAAGTTGCTGACTACAGAGTCAGAGCACAGAGACATCCTATTATCTTCTCTAACTTAGTCTGCCTCCTGTCCAGCAACTTCTACATTTTTTCTTTTCTGCTGGATTCCACTCGGGAAGAAAGGCATCCTGACTCTTGAGAAGGCCATCTATTCTGGTCTATTTGAAGATGAGGAATAGAATAGGACACGTACTAGAGGAAGAAAAATGAATTGTGGGCAGGTCAACAGTTACTGGTTTATTGACTGAGCACCTACTATGTGCTGAATGCTTTATCATGTTGTGTATTATCTCATTTATCTCACATATCACAGAATACCAAACCCCAGCCTGGTGAAGTCCTCTCTCCTCCAACTCTAGCCAGGATAACTCATTATGACCATCAATATTAAGGCGGCTTTCAAAACGCAAAGTTTAAGAACTAGCTCAGCTGCAGGTTTCTTCTTCTTCTTTTTTTATTTATTTATTTTTTTTTGCGGTACGCGGGCCTCTCACTGTTGTGGCCTCTCCCTTTGCGGAGCACAGGTTCCAGATGCGCAGGCTCAGCGGCCATGGCTCACGGGCCCAGCCGCTCCGCGGCATGTGGGATCTTCCCATACTGGGGCACGAACCCGTGTCCCCTGCATCGGCAGGCGGACTCTCAACCACTGCGCCACCAGGGAAGCCCGGTTTCTTCATTTTTAATACCGGGGGATGGTTCAGACTCACGTCTAGACAGAAGGGAGAAGTGGCCAGCTCTTCTTTCTGAACTAAGGAGATGGGGAGCTCTTCTAAAACAGGAAACCCATTGTGGCACCTGTAGCCAGTCTGGCGAGGAGGCTGATTAACAAGGGGGAGGGGGCACAGGGGTGTAGTCTGGGCAAAGGAAGATGAACAGTCCGTCTCTGAGCCATGCCTCACTCACACCAAGATTTCTGAGTTTGCTTTTGTTGTAAAGCTCAAATTTCCAAATTCAGATGCAGAGGAGAATCCGTCTTTCCCTTCCCCACTCAAGCCTGTTACTCCCCCCTCTCCCCAGCTCGCTAAGCGGCTGCATTTATAAATGACTAGAAGGAATACTTTATGCCTGGCCAGCCCTCCAGCAGGAGACAACTGGCTTTCTCCGTGGTGCTCAGCGAGCCCCACCAAGCCACTGCCGATGCCTCATTAGAACGCAAGGCACTCCCGCCAGCCCTGGGCGCTGTATGCTAGCCGCCTGTGGTCTGCATCTGTAGTCATGACAGCCGGCCCAGACTGTTGCCTTCCACTGAAGACCAAGTACATGATCCACTGCAGTTAATCAATAGGATAATGGAATGAATCAATAGGAAAGATTTTTAGAAGGTCTTAATTAAAGAAACGCTTGCAGATACAAATGATGTCTTCAATCTATTGATGGTGCCAAGGTGAAGGGTTAAACACAAACAAAACCATCAACTTTATTTTGCCGGCATGCCTTCCACAAGAGAACAACCCAGCAGCCTCCTGGCCCGAGGGTCGGCCCATTAATCAGTCCCTTGTCAATGCCATGGCCACACTGTATGGGAAAATTAGGCTATGATCAAAAATTTTAATTACTAAACAGCGGCTCAAAACAACAATGAAAAATAGAGACGCACACCCTGTCTAGCCTTCCTTGGCCCCTAAAGCAGGAGCAGCATTCCCCATAAAAAACAGATCTGCAAACAAACTCAGGGGGTGCACCAAATTAGAATAATTAAAGAAAGCCTAAACTGACGGATCCCATTTGGGCAGGGGAATTCTCCAGCGGGCCTTCCGCTCAAACACGTTACATCAATATTTTTGATTCCCTAGACAGTCCTGCAGTAGGTACTGGTTTAAAGAGACATCAATCTGTGATGTCAGCATTTATCTAATGAACCTTCAAAAATCAATGTCCAGGATGGTCTGTTACATGCCGGCACCCAATTTGTCCACTCTCCCAGCCTTACCGGCTAAAACCTAAAGCCATAATAACAGTAAACGTGGACTCAAGTGGTCAGGTGGGATGGTTATACCAGAAGAGGCTGGGATCATACAATCCGTTTCAACCCTGAGAACTCAAAGGACACAGCAACAAAACAAGGAAGCCCAGAGACCCTTCTAAGCTTTCCAAGGGCCTCCTGACTCCAGACAGGCACATCCTAAAACGACCCGCTTCTTCAGATTATTCCCTCCTCCAACTGCACCTTCCCCTCATGTAGTTTCCGTTCCCTTGACTGTTGCCTGACAGGATTTTGGGCCCATTCCTGACAGCTATGGTAATTTTCTGCTTTTTGGGTAACTCGACTGGGATTCCATTTAGCTCCACTCAACAGGAGGCCCGTGCTTAGTTCTTCTCTTGTTAGTGTTTATGCTCAACTCATCCTCACCCTTCTGTTAAGAGGACTCCTTGACACTGATATCTTGACACCCTAACAGGCAGAAGAGAGGGCCTAAGTTTGTTTCACTTCTTTTTGCCTCTTTAAAATAAATTGGCCTGTATGGGCTGCCACGAGGCTGAGCTATTTCAAGTGCATAACTCAGGGTGACAGGTATGCCATTCACCAGGCCAGGATTTGGCCTGCCTTATCATCTCTGCTTTTATTCGCCGCAGTTCTCTCTCTCTTGACCACAAGAGTCAGTCCTGAGAGCCGTGTGGAGCTCAGACGGTTGTAAGATGCATGGTGTGGGCTCAATTCGTTGGTGCACGATTCCTATCTATCTCCTGGAATACAGCTTTCAGCAGCCCCTTGTGCCAAGTTTGAGTCCAATTAAAGTACAATGAGAGGTACCATGATTTCATTTGCTTGGATTGTCACATTTCAGAAGGTCAGTAGCCTGCGAAATGTTCGCTGTCTCTCATTAAGCTGGTTCCAGCAACTGTGTAAAGTCTCTAATTTAGCTTCTTTTTATATTCCGCTTTCAGCCCTGAAGATGGCTGCCTGCAGGGAAGAATCCTATGCCACCCGTGGTATTAGAAAGTGTTTCTGACCATACAAATAGAATAGCAAAACTGACCCTATGATAAAAATGAGATGACACTCTAAGGGTTCCAGTTACGTTTGTCTAGCGTTTCTCCGGAAGAATCCTCGCTTCAGAGAGGAGGCATGTACGTTTGTTTGGGGGAGGGGTACAGTGTATGCTAAAGAACTCTCAGTATGGTGATCATATTTTCAGAACCACAAGTAAAGACCTGTAAGTTTTTATTTCCTGATACGAATGTTTATTTATTTTAAAATCTTAACGAAAACATTAAAACAAAATTTCTTTTAGATATGCAATAAAAAATGAATTGCCTTTAATCAAAGAGTGGAAATCAGAGTTGTCCTGGAAATCTGATATGTATTAGACACTGGGTAGATCTCATCTGAGTCCCGGTTGGGCTTAAGGGGGGAAAAAAAAAATCACCATTCTGTAGACTGTGAGTATGCTAATTTCCGTTACGGCTCTGGTCTGATAAGGAAATTGCTATACAGATGCCATTCATGACGATTACGGTTTATTGACTGAGTACTAGATGCCAGGCATTACGTTAAGAGCTCACACACAGAATCTCATTTCATCCTCTCAATAACCCATTTTCCAGATGAGGAGAGTGAGGTGCAGAGAAAGTTAACTTGCTCAAAGTCATAGCTGGCAAGAGAAAGAACCAGGAATCAAACCCAGGTCTGTCTGACTCCAAAGCCCTTCTTCCTAACCATTTTGCCCTTACACTTCAGTGGCAAAGGCTGGCTCAATCCCTATCGGATTCACAAAATACAAACTGGCAGGTGCACAGTGATAGGAGTCATGTCTGTCGTGCTTCCCTCGGAGCAGAGATTAGCATGGCCACTGAGTCAATTTCAACCTTGGCTAATGTATTCACTTTGGTAGACAGGAATCTTCTGGAGTTCCAATCCTTCTAGTAACCTTTCCATTTTGAAAACTAATACTCCTGAGTAGGGTTCCTTTTCTAACTCCAAAAGAAAATTTAGAAAATGTAGAAATGCCCAATGCCTGAAAAAGAAAACTTAAATAATGTATAATTCCACCACCCAGATATAATCACTCTTGGTGCAAATTCTCTATTGCCTTATTCTTATTATTTATTTTTGTCTATAAAATGGATGATTTCCAGTATTATTTGCTTGGTGTTTGGTGTTCTTCTCAATGAATATACAAACCCACCCAGATTACATGTCATGTACTACCTATGGATGTTTATAATCGCCAGATTAAGTTGGCCACTCCCTGAATGTGAAACCCTGGTTCTTTTAAATGCGCTGCCACCTCAATTGACTCCATAGAGATGAAACCTGGAACTTTTTTTGTTTTTAGGCCCAGGTGCTGAGAACAGCCCCAGCTGGCTGAAAACTGAAGGTCAAAGAGGCCCTGGGTCTGGCTGAATGTGCCAAACTCTGAATCCCAGAAGCTTAAAATATAATCAGAGTTCCTTCTAGCTCCTTCCAGCTCAGGGATCCTTGGATCTTTTAGTATTCCTTATAAAAAAAAAAAAAAAAAAAAAAAAAAAAAGACAAAAAGAGCTCAGCATAAAACTGAAGAGATCAGTTTAATTATGTATGTGCAAAAAAATAATCAAGATCAAAAAATGCTTTCATTTTCTTGGGTAATTTTTTTTTGAAACATATATGGTTGATATTCTTGCTTAAAAGATAGAAATGATACTTCAGCCTACAGCAGTCAAGGGTTTACGGAACGGAGTCTGAGGCTCTTTGCCTGGCCCTGGGAAGGGTGTGATGAACACAGTCTGAAATCAATATCAGGCAACAGTTACTGCATTCAATATTATTTGCCGAGATGGGCTGCTGGAAGAGGATGGGGGGAAGAGAGAGGTATGTCGATAGCTTTAACGAAGCACTCCACAGCTATGCACAAAGGGAGGTCAAATAACTATCAGCAGACCAGTCCCCATTGTAAGTAGTAAAAATGATAAAATCAATATTATTAAATAAAAAGTTAGCACTGCTATTGAACCCTCTCACTATCTCGGCAGCGCCTGGCTGAAAACGAAGGAGGCTCTTTTCCAATCTCTTCAGGGGCAAATGTTTAGGATCAGAAACATCTGCAGAATGTGGGGGACAGAGAGGTATTTTTCACATATAAACTGAGCCACGGGAACATCTGAACAATAGGGCCAGGTAACTGTCACCATGGAAGACAACAATCCTTCCCACCCAGGTGGACATATACTCTGAGGGCCACTAAAGGCTACATCATTTAGATGTGGACTTTGCTCCTCTGTCCTTCGGGGTGACAGAGGTTGGTCTGGCTTGGAGCTTTCCAGGAAAAGAGAAAGGTCCAACTTGCTGTCCTTTCAGATCCTGAGATTTGGAAATGTACCAGAAAAAATCATTGAGGAGAAAAAGGGGGAAAAAAATATAAAAAAGAAAAAAAAAAAAAAAAAGGAAGAAAGCAAAAGGAAAAAGAGGAAGAAAACAAGGGCATTCAGTAGCCGAGAGCTGACCTGTTCTTGTCAGCCCAGAGGACTGTGGGGAAGCTTCTTGAAGCCAAGGAGGCATTCGTTACTGCTGGCTTTGGGTGGTTACTTCTGTAAACTGAAGGCAGCCTATAGCAGGTATTGAAAAAGATAAATTTAGACTAAAGATAGTCCAGCCCAAAATTCCTATGAAAGTAGTAAGCTCCAGTCATATCTGAAGGAGGAAGGAAAAAGGAGGGGGAGAGGGAGGGGGAGAGGAAGAGGAAGAGGAAGAGGAAGAGGAAGAAGTGACAGCCCTTCGGCAAGACTGCATCTACTGCTCTGACCTGCATTTAAAGACAGAGATGCTTAGCCTTTTGAAAACCTAAAGTTGGCTCCCTTGTTTGCGTTTCATAGAAACTACTATAGGAAGTAAACAAGAACCTTTGGTGAATTATTTAGCATACAAATAAACCAGCAAGAAGGCTAAGTAGGCCTATATGAACTAACTGGATGGAAATAATCATCTGTAAATAACCCTCCAATCTGGTGCTTTCACGTACAAATACTACATGGAACATTAGACACAACTAGCTTCTAGGGATATTTAGCTCACTAGAGAGCAATTTTTATGTCTACTGGCATCTGTGGGTAGTGATATGGACTGACTGTTAATATAACCTACATAAAATTTATGTGAACACTCACGGAAATAGGAACACACTGTCAGACAGCTGGTGTCTGATGTGAAGCACATGCGGATTTTATACGCACTGCGTAAACTAACCTTTGCAATAAAGATTTAGCAGGTTTATTAGTTTAGGAAATCGCTATAATTAAGGATAATTCATAATGGCCGCTTATCCACTCTCCAGCAATAGCTAGCTTAATTTAGGCTCCATTTCTTTGAGCCATAAATAAGTGAGCTGCTACCTTCTGCACAGATGTGGCATTCAACCTGTTCATGTTGGCTGGTTTTTGCTTGTGTTTTAATCAAAGGCATTAGTAGATAAGACTATAAAAAGCACAGCCTTTGAAATAAATTAGCAAGAAATGCATAGGTGAAGTTTCTTTTTTTAACTGCTCCAAAAACAAACCAAAAAAAGAAGGTAACCTCTCCCTCCAGAGGTAAAACAATTAAAAATAAATAATCCTTTTAAATGTACTTAAAGGAACTTTCATTTACAAACCCAAGGAAAGAGAAAGTGACAGAGCGAGAACATTAATGAAGGCGGAAGAAATATGAGTGTGACCTCTCTGCAGTACTTCCATTTAACTGTGCATGTAATTAAAGCCTGACCTTTGCAAATGCAGCACACTCTGCCTTGCTGCAGCGTCCCCTGCGATATAAGACCCCAGCAAGGGCTTTAGGGATGGGAGGTTTCCCCAGCTAGCTCTCTCTCGGGCCTTCAGTGTCCGCTCTGAGAGATGGCTGTGCTTGAGACATGGCCGCACTGACGCGGACATCTTTCCTGCCAGTCGTTAGCAACACCTGACACTCTTCTTTCATTCATCCACGCCATCTTTGCACTACAGCCCATGCACTCTGCAAATGTTCAGGGCATGAGTCAGCGAAAGGCAACTAGTGCCAGAACGTGGGTCCAGATCCTCAGCATCTCCAATGCCGATGAGTTGGTGAGTGTCCCCTAGGTGTGGGGCACGCTGCTAAGCCCTTCCCGGTCTGGTCTGAACAGCCAGCCCAAGGAGACCTTCTTCTCGCGAGATCTCCCCCAGGGAACTGCAGGTTGATTGACATGGGAATTTGGAATCATATGAAGGGTGAAGCTCCACAAAGACTTAAGAGTAGCTTTGTTCTTGAGATTTTCTTGTTTGTGGAGTTAATCACGGTGTAACAGAAAGGGTGTTGGTCTAAGAGTTGGAAGGTCTGGGATATGTTTCCCAGCTGTGTCACTTGTCATCTGCTGTGTTCCCAAGAGAGCTAGTCAGCCTCCCTAAGCTTCAGTCTCCCCACTTGCAAAGTGGGTCATCATCACCTGTCCCACCTGCTTCATGGACTGCTAGAAAGACTCTGGGAAACACTGCCCACAAATCTCCTGGGACGGTAAAATTGGTGAATTCCAGCCCAGCCACTTAGGAGTGGGACCCCTCCACCTCCGAATTGTCCTGTAGTAAAGCAGGGCCAATGATATCTGCCTAGTTACCTCACCATGTTAAAGAGGGTCAAGAGAAATAATGTGTGCAAAGGTGGTTAGTCAACCCTGAACAGCACTGCTGTGCACGTTATTTGAACCAGGTCTCCTCCTGAGAGAGTCTCCAAAGATGCTGCTGGCCCATGGGTTCCAAATACACCAAGGTCCCTCACGGTCACTCAGACCAGACGGGGATGGCGAAGAGGATTTGAGGAGGCTGAGGTAATGCAAAGTGCTGATGGGCACGATACAAACATGGGCTGGGCACATCAGTTTTAAAAAATTCTATCTTCAGGGCTTCCCTGGTGGCGCAGTGGTTGAGAGTCCGCCTGCCGATGCGGGGGACACGGGTTCGTGCCCCGGTCCGGGAAGATCCCACGTGCCGCGGAGCGGCTGGGCCCGTGAGCCACGGCCTCTGAGCCTGCGCGTCCGGAGCCTGTGCTCCGCGACGGAAGAGGCCACGACAGTGAGGCCCGCGTACCGCAAAAAAAAAATTCTATCTTCATACCAAACGAACTTTTCAATTCCTGGGAAGGTAGTAAAGGTGGCTGAATTATCTCTGTTCGTAGTCTGACCAGGTGAAGAGTCAGTGATACGGTAAGTTAAACTCTCCGGAAGCAACTTCTCTCCCAAAGCACTCTCATTAAGAAGTTGGGTATGGAACTAAAACTGAGGAAATCAGCATCATTTGATACATTTTTATTGACACATTCTGGCAGTCAGCGTCCTGACCATCAAGTTGGCATATACACGGAAGAGCAGCAGATAGAAGGAGAACAGAAAGAGGAACTGTGACAAGCATTAGCACAACTCAGCTGTCCCTGGCCTCAGGGTCCCACTGACCGTGGCCAGTGTGGTCATCCAATGAGAGTAGGGGGGCAGGAGCTGGACAACTTCCAGGAGAATCTGTGCAAATCCAGAGCGAGGAGATCTGTGGCCAGGGAAAGGCCCCCGGCTCGCATTTCATCGCCAAGGCCCCGAGAAGCAGTGTGGCCTTGGCTCCCAAGTGAACAAAAAGAGCTAAGAGTTTCCTTCAGTCTCCTGAGCTCTGGGTATCTGGCAGGCTCACCTGTAGCCCCGTGATGGTAAGTGGCCTACCCTCTTTTTAATTCACGTGCAGGCCTATTTAATCAGGGGCGCACTGGGAGATTTATATCCCATTACAAAAGTGATCTTGGCAAAATAAAAATCTAATGCCGGGGGTTGTAAAATAGCGCTGAATCACAAAATGAGGGAGCAAGTGGGGTCAGGGAGTGGGCTGGCCCTTCCCCATTCCAGCATTCAGACTGAAAGTATTAGCCTGAAATGAGGAACATATTTATCAGGAAAATCTTTTATTCTTTTAAAATAGAGTTTCCTTTAGGAGTCAAAGTTCACAGGAACATTTACCATTCTGGGGCACAAATTGACATCTTTAATAAGGCTTCTGGAAATTCAGAATTTAAATCACGGTTAGAATGATAGGGTCAGAACATGTCAAACTGAGAACCTGGGGTCAAAAAAAAACCCAAAAACGTTTTCATTATAGCTGAATGGCTTAAAAACATCCTTAGCCTCCCAAAATTATAAACTAAAAGAAAGAATCTTAAAACCAACAAATAGGCCCCAGGGTTTTCTAAGGAAAAATCTGGTTGCAAGAGTCTGCCTGGACAGGGGAATAAATGTTTAAATATATACAATACAGCTCAAACAGAAGTAGTAGCAATCAGAGTAGTAGCAGCAGCATTAGTAGTAGTAATAGGTTAAGCTACATGTAACCATTTTTGAGGAAACGAGAGTTCCAGAAATAGAAGGAGCTCTATATTAAGCTCCTAGAAGTAAAATTAACAGGGTAGGTAGGTATAGGTGAGATAAATCAAGCATACTTCCACCTATGACAAAGGTAGGTGGCAAAAATGACAGCAAAGGAATAGGGCAAGAGGACTCATTTGGGGGAAAAAAAGAGCATATTACGGTAATTCCTTTCTTTCAAAAATGAGTACATTAAAACAGTCAGGGGACTTCCCTGGTGGCCCAGTGGTTAAGAATCCGCCTGCCAAAGCAAGGGACACGGTTCGAGCCCTGATCCGGGAAGATTCCACATGCCGCGGAGCAACTCAGCCCGTGCGCCATTACTGAGCCCATACGCCGCAACTACTGAAGCCCGTGCGCTCTAGGGCCCGTGTGCCGCAACTACTGAGCCCGCGTGCTGCAACTACTGAAGCCCACACACCTAGAGCCCGTGCTCCGCAACAAGAGAAGCCACCGCAATGAGAAGCCTGAGCACCACAATGAAGAGTAGCCCCTGCTCACTGCAACTAGAGAAAGCCTGTGCGCAGCAACGAAGACCCAACGCAGCCAAAAATAAATAAAAAATAAAATTAAAAAAACAAAAAAAAACAAACAAAAAAACAACAGTCAGAACAAGGATTTGCTAGATGAGTCTCTATACCCTGTAGCCAACTATCTTATCAACACCAGCAATCTCGATCACTGTTACAGAAAAGAGACGCTCGATCATCGGTTTGCTTTCCTTCCCCTCTCCTGCCGACCTGCACATAAGACACAGAACCCACCCTGTCCAAAACCCTTGGATCCCCAGTATGGTTATGCTCGTCCCTGGGATCAAAATCGTCCTTCTAGGTAAAAGAAAGACAAGAGCTCTAAATGACTTTTGTTCCAACCCCTGATGGTGACCCAAGGAGGTTTTTACTCTTATCATGCGTGCTTATGTGTCACTTCAAATCTCTTTCATAACTATCCAGGAAGATGATAGCGCATAGCCAGGCACTCATGACCTCAAGAATCATTAAAACAAGGATGGCATAGCCTGCACGGTAACAACAACAGATTTCAGCACTGGACCACACAGTGCTGTTTGCATCTCCAGCCCAACTGGGAAATAGCAGTTCCAGCATACAGCCTGGTTTTTTTTTTTGGCCAGCGATTCCCTCCGAATTTCTTTCGGTGAGGACAAGCAGATTCTCAGCCAGAACTAACAAATCTCTCCAGCATAAAAGATAAATCTGAGCCCCCCTGCCCCCCGCTTCCTCCTGCCCTTTGCCTGGTGCCCCTCACACCGACAGCTTAGCGGTCATATTTTGCTAACTATCGAAACTTGGATTCATTCGATTTGCAGATGGGGACCCCTATTGGTATGAAAAAACAAAAATCCCAGGGAAAATGGAAACTAGACACAGCCTTCTTCACCAAATATGCCTGAACTCACCAATAAAAAGACACAACACGCACAATTCCATTTCACCAAGAAAATGCGGATGGAGCATTGAAATCCTCTCCCCCTGCAAGTGCACCAACAGACACCCCTCTGGGAAAAGCCTCCCCCCTTTCCCAGCGAGGCTCTAAAGGCAACCTCCTGGCACCCCCTGCAGGGACACGTATGTGCGCACGCACGCGTCACTCCAGCCGCCGGTGTCACCGGGGCTGCCGTCCATCTCTTCGCTGACAGATCTCTGTGTTGGGCAGGATTTCCAATCCTTCATGACTATCTATTTGTCACTGCAGGTGAGTGGTGGCACTCAGGCTGATCCCCAGCCACTTTCACAGTTACTTATCTGTCTTTATGGATTCATCCTGTGTGTCAAGCCAGCGCATAACAGCATTACTGTCAGGGTGACAAAACTGTCCCCAGAGTGCCACAAATGATTCTCTCACCTTATGGCTGCTAGCAGGGGAAGCGCGGTGACACTACCTCGCCTTGCTCATCCTTCTCCGGCCCGAGCCTCGTTCCACCACCTCTTCCTGCAGGGAGAGCTAGCTAATGATGGGCTCAGGGGAGACGCGTGATCTCTCAAAATTATAGAGAAAAAATGGGGGCAGGGCTAGTGTTCACCCCTTCCCGCCAGGCACCCATGCTCTTGTCACCTGCGCGGAGGTGGGGCACCCAAGTGTTGAACATCTGTCACTGCGGAGGCCCGAGAGGGGATCCCTTCCCCCTCCTCCCAAGGCCTGTCGCTTGGCCACCCTCCCCAGCACACATACAACACACAGTGAGGGAACCACGAGGCTGCTCCCTGCCAAGCTGTAAATCTGCACGGCCATGGCAAGCTGAGATCTGAATGTTGTCATTTTTAGAGCAGAAATATTAACTGGAACTAATAATAAATAAAGAACTTCGAGGGCAGGTTGGATTTGCCAAATGATTTGTAATCATTTTCGGGAGCTGACTGCTTCAAAAATAACATCTCATTTCTTTTCTGTCTTGAAATGGAGCCCCGGTTCCATTTTCCTCCACACGCTTCCTTCGGAATGTAATTTTGACAGCAACATGGTGCCTGTGGCCATGTAAGTCGGAAGGAAGGTTTCTGCTTTTCCTTTATTTTAATCCCACAACAGCACGCCGAAATTAACACAGGAAGGGGAACACAGAGTTTTTATTGCCACTGGGAACTTGCTCGAGGATTCCACATTAAGCCATGCTGGTCCTAAACCAGGCCCACAATCCTTTCACTGGCCTGCCCAGTGACCTTCTAATGCCACCCAACAGTTTCACAGATCCCTGCAAAATCAAGGTCAGCGGAGCCTAGCTCTGCTCACCAGGGAGGTCACACTATTATTTGGGGGCTTCGATAGTTGCTAAAAAAATAGATAGTCAACAAGACACTCTACTCACCAGGTGGGGTCGGGGATGAAGTCTGGTTGGAAGGCTTTGCTTTCCCACCAAAAGGTCAACTGGAATACAAGTGCACGGCGGGGGCACGCGCACACACACAGACACGCGCCAGTTCAGACGTGCCTCGCGCTCCGCTCTGTTCTTACCCCGATGAGCGCTCACTGTCTTGAGTTTTTTTTAAATAAGTTCAATCTGATTTCTGACACTGGAAAAACAAACCTAAAAGCAATTTAGAAAACACCTGCCCGTGAAGTCAGATGGCAAAACATCTAAAGCTTCTCTCGAAATCTGTGACCTCAGAGGCTGACATGGTTTGATGGGAAATTTAATGTAATAGGCTGCGAAAGCCAAGAGGCCTGTTGTCAGCAATGAAGTCTGAAAGTTAGCAGAATTAATAACACTGTACAATGGAAGAGCCCTCAAGGGACAGGGCTGCAGAACCAGGGCAGTGGGGAAAAATGACTTTTGAAGTCATTTCACTATGACATTCTGTCATCACTGCTAAACGGAAATAAAAAATCATCCAAATCGCCACATGTTTCTTTGTGTGTCCTTCCCTTATCTAATATAAAGTAATAACACCCCACCCAGGCTGGGAATGGACCCTCCAGGGATTCCGAGCGCTCCATTTTGAATCGCTAAATGCAATAAGAATAAATGCAAGTGGGAGTCTGTTTAGCAGAGAGTGATGCCTGGTCTGTTGCCCATCGAAAGCCAATAAATCTCAATGCTTCAACAAGAGATGAAAATAGTTATCTCATCATTGCAGTGCCAGGGCGAAATTTTCTCTGAGCCAGAGTATTTTTATAGATGATTTATGTCCGGGAAGGATAGTTATTTAGCAAAATGGCAGATAATGATGAATAGAAAGTAAATATGAATAGCAGCAAGGGAGTGGTGCTTTGCCGCCGCAGCAGACCAAACAAAATACCTCCATAAAGTACATGCCACAGATAATTGCCATTACACTGAAACTAGCATCCCTGGATGACTGGGAGTGAAATACAAATGAGCCCATCTGATTTAGTGAGTGACGGCTTTTTGTTGTTCTAGAATACATGCCCCAGGAGTGTGCTAATTTTTCGTGAAAGCATACTTTATGTCTTTAGAGGAGTAGTTATGAGCACAGGCTCCGAGCTACGCTGACTGCATTCAAATCTCAGCGCAACTTCCTACTTGTGAGACCTTGGGTAGGTTGCTTGATTTTTCTCAACCTTAGCTTCCCCGTCTCTAAGATGGAGATAACAGCAGTGATCTCAGAGCTTTGTTGCAAGGATGAATCTAGGGGAGCTGTACCATGATTCTTGGCCATGGAAGAACTAATACTACATAAACACTGGCTATTGTTAGGATCCAGCCACCCAGAGAACTATCTATGGCTCTTTCAATTTTAGCCAGTCTTCACCAGTCGCTGAATCCTTCAGTTGAATCCAGAGTGAGATTTGAGAAGAGGAGAGCTGTGAGGCGAAAATTTGCAGCCTACTGATTGGGTGGAGGTCAACATTTTCCCAGTATGTTTTTTGATCATTCCACCATCACTAGCCTTAATTCTCAAGGCATATGAAATGGTCATATGAAAGAGAAGTAAGGAACAAGAGAAATTATTCATGGAGTTACAATGGAAAGGAAGTCTATTTGAAAAATAAACAGAACTGAATTTTTGGAGCCTTTGAATAAAAGATAAGTTGACTGCACACAGAATGTCAAAATGGAACGGAAGGTATTTTTTTAAACACTTTTTTTTCTGTACTGAAGCACTACACGAGGAAAAAAAAAACCCAACTAATTACAGTTTTAAATGTCCAAAACGCCATGTCCACCAAAAGCCCGGTGCTCATTAGTACTAGTAATTAACTTTACAACTGTCAACACAAACAGCACACAGGCTGACAGATAGAGAGGAGCTCTGAGGGTGCTAATAAATCCGGAAATAACAACTTGACACACAGATGCACAAAAGGATGCAGGTGATAAAGAAATGTTGACATCAAATCTAATTATCTTCGAAACGGCCAACTACAGCATGAGCCACAGTAATGCACTGTTATAGCTGGTGATGAGCCCCACTGGAACAGGGCTTAACCGCTGCCTACAACCCAGCTTTTACAGCCCTTGTCAGAGCCGGTGAGGACAATATCAAACAGGAAATTATGAGTGTCATGACCCCTCCAAGTCAAAAATCCAGTGATGAATATGGACTCAGCAAGGCATAGCAGATTACCCCCTCACGAGTTCTAAAGCTGGGATGATATATGACATTTTTATCAGGCACTTTCTCAGGAATGTCACCAAGAGGGAAAATAAAGGCCCTGCAAAGAGGCAACTAGGTGAATTATGCAACTGTAATTGCCGATCATAACCTGATATGAGTTGAAATTGCTCTGTTTTCATATTGAGATAGAATAAAATTGTCGGGAAATGCAATGGTTCCTTAATGTGGGCTAGATGAGTCTAATATTCTGATCATTTTTCACTCGGCTGCAAGGTAAATCGAGCTTCCTTAACACAGTCACTGTGGCCCAGGGCAATCGAGGGGCCCAATTTTACACTTGAATTGAGCAAATATGTGTAAACCACGATTTTTCATATTTTCTGCATGCATAAGAAGATGAAACATCTTCATCATCTGTATTGTCTGGCTGAGCTTATACAAAATATTAGTTTATCTCTCCTACTTTGGTTCATTCCATAAGCGAGACACATAGATCTGAAGGACAGGCAATATCCCATATATAAAACAAGTCCATCTTTCATGCAGTCTCATTTCACAAGTTCTCCTATTTAAAACAACAAACCACCACAACAAAAACAGACACTGCCGCGGCATACAAAGGAAGCTTTTTTTTTTTTTCTTAAAGGGGAGGAAAAACTCCAAATAAAGGCCCTGAATACCACCAATTGTTCCTTCGTCCTCCTGCTTGTGCAGAGGACGTGGGAAAAGCCCAAACAATCTTTGCTGTCTCTCCTAGACTGCCTCCCTTTTCCCCCTCAGGTCAGTTATACCTGCAAGAGGATGGTATCAGCAACTTACTGCTTTCCCGCTGCGGCCTGCGGCAAATGGATAAGGAATATGTCGGCTTTCTTCCTCCTTGGAGTCATTTCTAAACCTGGGAGCATCTTGATAGTATTATTGGGGTTCTCTGGTAGCCGGTCCTATTACTTCTCATTCCTGAGCCCCAGCCCCTAGAGGGTAGAGGACCCAGGCCCGGCAGAGCTGCTTCTTTATTGCAAAGTGAATTTTCCCCTCTACCTCTGTCACTCATCCTCAGGCCCTAGGTCAGCCACACAACACCATCCATGCACAGGGCAAGCTCTGCTTAGCCTAGAGCATGAGGTCCTGGAAATGGGTCTGCTAATGAATCAGCCGTTCTAAGGGCCATTATAGCAGGGTCCCTATGGACATGTGTTCCTTCCACTGTGATTTAGTACTGACCATCAATATATCAGGGCTATACTGGCTGATGTCTTTATCTTCTCGTCATTTTCTACAAGTATTCCGTTGGTGAGCCCAGGCATGACTCTTCCTCCTGCCATGTTCAGCCATCAGTCACAGGGAAACCTGCACTTATACATCCAGCAAACACACAAAGCATTCAAATAATCTCATGGTTTTTTGTCCTTTTAAAAATTATCAAACCATTTGTTTCTAATCAAAAGACCCCCGGATAATAGAGTGTTAGTGACAGAGAAATCAACGAGGGATAAATAAAACTGACAGACTGGGAAGGACCATTCAAAATGAGTCAAATTCAGCATGGGACAGTCACACCCCAGAGCTGAAATCTTCTGACGCTTCTTCTGTAGTGTCCGACCTGCTCTATCATGACTCCGTGCTATACAGATCAATGCCGAACAGAGTTTGCTAAAACCGTCTAAAGCTGGGCTAAGCTAAGGTACAGTTGGGAAAAAGTGTTTCCTGTGGTGTACTTGTGTGTGTCTAAGAGACCACTGTGTCAGTCTTAGGTACTCTCCCACCCTACCCTGCTCGAGTTTTCTCCTTTGTATGCCCACTGCATCTAAATGGACAGCACTTCAGTGCTCTCAAAGGCAGGGGCCTTGCCTTATTTGTCTCGTTATTCCCAGCATCCGGCACAGTCCCTGGCAGAGTTGGCATTCAACAAGTAATCCCTGAATGAACAAGTGAATGAAGTGATGCCTGTGGCAACTGGCTAGTATATTCAATATCTAATGCTGTGTAACAAATTACTCCCCAAGTTAGGGGTTTAAAACAATAAGCATGATTATCTCAGAGTTTCTATGGATCAGGAATTTGGTTCAGGGTCTCCCACAAGGATGCAGTCAATGTATCAGAGGTTGCTGCAGTCATCTGAGGATTGATGTGGGCTAGAAGATACACTTCTAAGCTCACTGCCATGGCTGTTGGCTGGAAGCCTCAGTTCCCTACCATGAGGGCTTCTCCATAATGCTGCTCATAGCATGGCAGCTGGCTTCCCCCAGAGTGAGTGGTCCAGACAGAAAGAGATTGAGATTAATCACAGTGCCTTTTATGACCTAGTTTTCTCCCTTATTATGTTTGTCAGAAGCAAGTCACCAAGTCTAGCCCACACTGAAAGGGAGAAGATTACATAAGGCTGTGAATTCCAGGAGCTGGGGATCACTGGGGACCATCTTGGAGGTTGGCTACCACTGCTAGATTCTAAGATAACAATGAACTCAACCAACATTTATTGAGTTCCCTCTATGTAACAGACCCTGTGCTGGGTGCTAGGGATACAATAGTCAGTGGAAAGCAAGGTACATGGCTCCTGCCCTCATGGAGTTTACAATCCAGTAGGGAAGCTGGGTGTTAAAAAACTAGAATATGAGTATTACGTAGAGTGGTGGGAATGTAGGAGCACAGGGCACCCTTAGCTTAAGATATATAAACTGGAACCATAGGCTGTTAGACAGATTGTCTTTTTTTTTTTTGCGGTACGTGGGCCTCTCACCGCTGCGGCCTCTCCCGTTGCGGAGCACAGGCTCCAGACGCGCAGGCTCAGCGGCCATGGCTCACGGGCCCAGCCACTCCCCCATGTGGGATCTTCCCGGACTGGGGCACGAACCCGTGTCCCCTGCATCGGCAGGCGGACTCTCAACCACTGCGCCACCAGGGAAGCCCCAGATTGTCTTTTTATACGTGGATTCTTCCCGAATAACTATACATTGTCCTGAAAATAGAGTGCTGGATTATAAGTGAGGGTGAGCCCTTAATAGGTAGCAGGCAAGAATCAGAGACGGTTATCAGCTTCCTCTCTCCAGCGAGAAACTTCTGGCCAGGAGGGCAAAGACTTGCTCAATTGCAAAATAATAACTTTATATCAAAACACCTTCATTTTTCAGAGAGAAAACAAGTCATAGGTGGAGATAGAAAATCTGCTTTCTGAGCCCCAAAGATGCCCTTCTAATCACTAGATAAGGGGGGGATTGCACTGTACCCCTAAATGATCTGAACCCAACTAAGCCAAAACAAAACCTTCCTGAGTCATTTATTTACTATTTAAAATTTTCTTCATTTTTTATTTTTCAAATAATAGAAAGACAGTGAGTGTTAAGTTTGGGGGGGGGGGTTCTGTTTTTCTTGTTTTGTTTTGTTTTTTTAATCCAAGGATCGACTTCTTTCTTCCTAGGGAATCTTTATTGAATTGCAACTCACTCGATATTATTAAGAATTCTGATCAGAGGTAAACATGCAAAACACTCTGCTGAGGGGATTAAGACTCTTTGCTAGTGTTTACATTATCTGTTTTTAATTCCTATATATCCTTTCTTTATCTCAGTGTTTCAACACTAGTTGCAAAACAGCCCTCACTAGCAGTAATGAGTCCCGGACCTTTGCAGACCTCCAGACACAGCTCCTTGTGTAGATAAGGCAGCCCCTTAACAAGGCTCCGTATCTGGATCAAGGTCTTTTACTGCTTTTCTACTTTCTTTGGCTCATCTGGCCTTCCAGAGGCTAAACCAGCTCACTAAATCAGGGAGTTCAGGGTGATGGCTTAGTCGGCTGAATCTCTGAACTCAGCTGAGTCTAATGAAATGGATATGCTGTTCTTGGCTTCCTGAGTACCAATCCCCCCCCTCCCCTCCCACCCCCGTACCGCAGCACGGCTGAATCAAAACTGGGCCCTGTCCCCCAGTTAATCCCAGTTCACTGGTATGAACTAACGCTAAATTAAGCTTGTCCTAAGGATTTCAAGAATCAGGCACGACTCAAGTCTCCATCTCTCCCTTCCATGAATTTTCATGCTGCATTTGGGGTAAAGAATGTTCCCTGAGTTCTGCTTGCGTTGGAATCACAGTAAAGTGTCGAAGAAAGAGGAGGAGATTTTAAAATAATGGGGTTGGTTCGACTGCCACTTATTCTTATTTTATTTAGCAAGAGAGGAACTAAGTTCCGTCTTTTCTCTCCTGGAGCCCCAATTTTCCTCTCAGCCATTTCTATGATTACATATACCTTCTACTCTTTTTTCATTACCAACTCACCTACACATCGAAATGGTACCTATTTCATCTTCCTGTCCTGTCTCTTCCTGTATGCCCCTTCCAGAGACTTAATTCAGACACAGTTGCTAGGCAACTATACATCATAGCAGCCAGTCACCAATTACTAATTGTCCTCAGCACTTTAGCCTTACAAATCTGGACCGCCTGCAACAATGGCAAGTAGTTTCGATGGCCAAAAACACACCAAAAGGTTTCTTACCTCAGTGAAGACAGAAGCACTAAAAATAAGGTACCACCATCATGGCAGTAACGAAGACTTCCGGTCTCTCATACCCACCAAAGCGCGCAGTTATAAAGCCACCAGCTTGGCACTGCTCCCTGGTCCTGCTCAGGGGGTAAATTGGAGGTACGGTTGGAAATATCTGAACACACGCACTGGTGGAAAAGTGGACACCGGCGTTTCACACTAACTCACCTTTCTCCCCAGTGGCACCACCCATTTCTACAGTTGCTAGTTGAATTGAGGGTCTATCAGTAATCAAATTTCAGCCTCAATTTTATGGTGAGTGTAATGGAGTTAATTTCTCTAATGCTAGCAGTTCATGGAAGGGGTCCCTTGTGGCCGCACAGACCTGGGACTCGCAGCAGCTGTCAGAGATGCCGCTAAGGAATTCCTTATTAGCTAAGATGCAACCAGGCAGAAAACTCATTACACAGTGCTAAATATACTGAATCACATCTATTAGAGAAAAATGAACTTGATAATTACAACAAATAACTGCAGAAAGTGTTCAAGGAAAACAACAATGACCCACACCAGGATCTAAGTATACATTGGAGTGTGAGCCGCCCAAGACTAAGGGGAAACTAGGAATGTGCAGCCTTGTGCTGAAGGAGAAACCAGTCTCAAGGTAGGTGGAGCTGATTTAAGTTGCCTACGAAAATGACAAATTTACATTTCAAACGTGCCCTTGTTTACTGGGTATATGGAAAATTTTAATTAGAAAGAAATGCTCAGAGGGTAAACGCTTTGTTTGTAGACAGGTTCCCGGTGCAGCGGGGCTGGGAGGGCTGTAAGGGAGCCCACAGTAAACATTCCGTTTGACAAATAGAGATCTCTAATAGCTCAGTGGCACACACGATTTTCCCCGGAGCCTCACCAATGTTGAGAGTCAAGCTTGTCTTTTTCTCTAACACAAAATCGAAGTCTCTGAGTTGGAGGACCTTTGCCAACCCCAGCTGAGGAGTCTACAGGAGGAGACCCACTGCAAATATCGCCTACCCATTTTCTGAGTGCCTGACCTCACTCAGGGAAAGAGTCGCTACTATCACAGGTGGTTCAGGGCACTTCTGCTTCTCATGGCAAGGCCACGGAACCAAGTTAATTTGAGCTGAGACCCAGCAGGAGATGATCTTTGAAAACCAGGAGGAGAAGAGGCTGGGTAGAGAGAGGAACGAGGAGAATAAAGACAGAAGAGGTGCCTTCCTATCCTAGAGGCCAAGGAGAGCCCCAAGAAAGTGTGATGAGCAAAGGTCAAAGCTGGCCAAAGCCTAGAGAAGTCCCTGACTCTGGCAACTTCCTCTCCGCAGAGGGGCCAGATGGACACGTTTTTTAAGCACAGACAGGGCAGGATGGTTTCACCTCTCTCATGTCTGCTGAACAAAAATACAACTTGGGCCACTGCCGGCAGCAGCAGAAGAGACCTACCCACTCCGAACCCTGGGAAAATTAAGAGTCAAGCCTGTACATCCACACGAATAACTAAGCAGCCCTTTCCTCTTATTATTCATATTTTAAAGGGAATGGAAACAGAAGCAGTGAATTTGATTTCTCTATGACACTCAGGTGTCCTGATCAAAGAGGTCTATTTCCCTGTCTTACTGTTCTGGTGGAATGGCCTTTGGCACAAGTCAGGGATACTCTTGTTTTTGTCACCAACTCAGTCTGTGGCCTTTTTTCCTAGTTGCCCTCCAGGAAAGCTTTCCTGGGGCTCTCAGCCCCAGGGCTTCTAGTGCAGTCACCCCTAGCCCTGGCATCACCCCGCTCCCCTAGCTTCCATCACGGCAAATGAACGCATGTGCTGGAAACTCCATGGGATATGAACTCGGAAGGATAGAGCCTTGAGAGCTGCTGGCCGCCACGGTGGGACCAACACCAAAGAGATAGCAGTAGCACATGGAGTAGAAGAACGCAGATCACGGCCACGCATTTGAACCCAAGGTCATTCTGCACTGAAGTCAGATATTCTTGACCTTTTCAAACACATGAGCCAATAAATCATCTTTGCCGCTACCTCCCCACACTTCCCAGCCAGGCTTTTTCCCCCCAGTTTCAAGCGAAAGAATCCTGATAGAACATCACCTGCCCACTGTCAACCACAATGTTTCCCATGGACTCAGCCTGCCCTTGAAGGAAAGGACAGGGGAGAACCATATGACTTAAGAGGAAAGACCTAACCAGGTGACTGCTTACTCTGTTTAGTGGCTGCATTCTGTGGTCCAGACGCCCTGGGAATGGGCATTTCAGAACCCCAGGCACAGCATGGCGGGTCGCTGGGCACCGGCCCTTATTGCTGGTAGAAAGATCAGAAGACATGGGAGTTTCTGTCCCAACCAGTCAGCCAGCTGCACTGTGTTTCATCACGTATCAGTTTTTACCGAAAAGAAAACCATACAAATTTAATCAGCTCTTCATATGGAAATATTTAACTTTTTTTCCCCTGGAGTTGTTTGATATTATTGTTTTAAGAGTCAGGATTACAAAAAATATCAAGATGTGTGATAGTGGTGGACACAGAAAGCATCCATTTCTGGCAAGAATGCAAGTCTCATTTCCAGTAGACTCAAGTCTTGAACGCACTGGCGTCTCTGTCAATTGCCTGGCTCAATGAAGAACATATTACATGCCCATAACCATGAAGTATAAGACAAGAACGATCCATCTTGCACAGCCCTCACCCATTGTCAAGGCAGGACGCTATTATCGGTGAGAATCATATGATCTCAGAAAAGCTCCTGTTGCCCACAAGTTTAGGGAGTGTTCTGTTTTGGCATCCAAACCTCTGAGGTTTCTGTTTGCTGCTCTGCCCTTCGAAGATGTTATCAAACAGCCTTGTTCCAGAACTTTTAATCTCTGAAAACCTGTAATGTGGAACTCTCTTACATATATGCCTATTAAAGAACGATGCTCTCTCTCCGTAGTCATAAAATGTAAAACACCTCTTAAGAGACTTCCTTTGTTTCCCAGCCAAGGGCACATGAGATGAAAGAGGCTGCCTTTTAAATATAATTTTAAAACATTCTGTGAAATAAAATGAAGTATTGATATATAGAGTGATTTAAAAATGAGGACTGCTTTTGAGATCACGGGGCAGTTTGAAGTGCAAAAGTGATGTAAGTTAGAGGCCAACGCCAAGAGCTTTCCATCTCAGAAATGGGTCATCAGAAACTTAGGGGCGAGGAAAATATAGCGCATTGGGAAGACATGTGCACTTGAAGACCACACATCACTTGTGTCAGTTCGTGAGGAGGGCGGGTCAGCTAACTGCAAAGCCTAGCCCAAGCCCAGCTGGGACAAATGTTGACACTCTCCCGAACCGTCCCCAACCACAGTCTCAAATCCTTCGAAACTCCTAATCCTGAGATACGTGCAAAGCGATAACGTGTGCAAGAGATGCAGCTATTATTAGATCACCGATCCAGATTCATTTTCTCAGTGCTATTTCGCTTGATGGTGGAGGAACCTAGTTACTAAATGCCATGATATCTGCCAGGTGGGCAGAGTTAATCTCCCAGGCTCCTGTGAAGATTTCTTCTGGCCTTTATCATGTTAGTGACACTGACCTCTGCCCTTGAAGGAGAAGTGGTGAAAACTGTTAGCCATGGAGAAGAGAGAAGCCTGTTCCTGAGAGGAGGAGTTGGGGAACTTGAAGGAGAAGTGGTGAAAACTGTTAGCCCTGGAGAAGAGAGGAGCCTGTTCTTGAGAGGAGGAGTTTGGGGAACACAAAGCACAGGAAACTTTTATGTCAACGTTATGGATCATGCTCTTTTTAGTGGAAGAAGAAATCCCATTGCTGAAATTGAAGACGTCTATCTCCAGATAACCCACTGCTTGTGGTGTGATTTCAGTTGGAACCTTGCAAGTAGAATGGTTTCCTACTGCCTGTTCTGTCACTTCACATTGAGGTTTTTTTTTTTTTTTTTTTTGCTCTCTAGCAAATAAATCAGAAAGTTAATAGTTCTGTTGATTTGTTGAAGTTTGTTGTTTTTTTTTTTCCCTCCCTTTTAAAAAATAAAGAAAAGAGGGCTTCCCTGGTGGCGCAGTGGTTGAGAGTCCGCCTGCCGATGCAGGGGACACGGGTTCGTGCCCCGGTCCGGGAGGATCCCACATGCCGCAGAGCGGCTGGGCCCGTGAGCCATGGCCGCTGAGCCTGCGCGTCCGGAGCCTGTGCTCCGCAACGAGAGAGGCCACAACAGTGAGAGGGCTGCATACCACAAAAAAAAAAAAAAAAAAAAAAAGAATAGCTTTAAAGGGGGGAAAAAACGGATCCCAGCATGCTGACCACCCCAACGCAGTTTCAGGCTGTGGTCATGCCAACTGTCTAGTAAAGAGAGAAATTCCACTGTAGCAGAAGTAATAAAATCTTCTTTTAAAGCACAAATACCATGCAGGGAGGTAACGTAAACCCTTGCATTGCAACGGGGAAGGTGGGGTCGTACAGAGTAAAATATGGACTGGAGCGCTGGGGATTTGCGGTCACCACACTGCTTTGGAGAATCTTTCACCAAAAGCAGCTGTTTCCATGACCCAGAACCTTCTCTTCCTCTTAATCCATCACCCAGAGGATTTTAGAAAGATGTCAGCTATTATCTGAAGCTATCTTCATTGTTATTCATATGACGAAATATTTATCAGCCACTCTGCTTTTTCAAAGAGGCTGATCTCAGAGACAGATAGCTGGGAGATTCTCATCAGCATAGCAGCAGGCTTAGGGCAAAGCCAAACGTGACTGCCCTGGGAGACAGACAGGTGGATAGGGGAGGAAGCTACTGCTTCAGAGTCAACAGACCACTGTTATCTTATCCGCCCCCAAACCACAGAGCCGAGCATTTCACAAGAGTCTCCTATCTGGATTTCTAGATCTCATAATTGACAAATAATTGACCTGCCTTAAAATAGGGGTCAGAGCTCCCCCAGTTACCACCCTTGGTGATGAACACACTGGGCCAACTGTTCCCCAGGCAGCCGGGAGGCATCCTGTCCCCGCCACAGGTCCCCCGCCTCGGTTACTCCAACAAAAGGCAACAGTTGAACGTAGAGGAAAAGTCAAGTGAAAAGAGCTCTCGGATCCCGTGACACGAGGTATTCAGCGGCCAGATTGCTTTCACAAAATCACTCAATATCTCTGATGATGGCCAGATTTAGACTGGGGGATCCACTTGTCAGGTACCGCTTGGACACTGAGAGCCGGCAAGCTGGGGACAGACTGCAAAGCCAAATGCCTGTTTCCGAATTCAGGCTCTTCACGCAAACATCCGTGGCCTTGATGCGCTGCAGAATCCTGGGGAAAGAGCCGGCAGAGCAGGAGGGCAGGGCCCCAAGGAGGGACCACTTACGGTCTCTACCCCCTGACGGGCCTTCCCGCTTCCCTTTCCCGAAAACTCTGCTCGAGGGTAAGGAGGGGGCGGTGCTCCTGGGGAAGTGAGACGCAGTAGCAGCACTGCAGTCCCAGTCATCCCCTTAACGCCCGAATGAATTAAACACCCAGATACAAAGACCTGTATTTCACGTCACCTGGTATTCCCTCCCGCCCTCCCACCACCCGGGCGGTATGTAAACATTACAATTTCCCCCCCTCATCACTTTGGATTTAATTGTATTCCTAATTGAAAATGAAAATTAATTTGCTTTTGATCCATTCCAGGTGGCAGATCAGGCTGCAGTGGTAGCCGAGCGTTTCTTTTCCCCTCACTCTCCGAGTGACCACACACACACACACACACACACACACACACACACACACACACACACACACACGTGCCCATAAACAACCAGCCTGCGTCACGGGCGTGAACAGGCAGCAGCCTCTTTCTGCACAAGATCTTCTAGTGTCTCTCATCCCTTGGTTGATTGGCGCCGTTCAATTTTTTCATAGAAGATTTAGCAAAGTGACGATACTTGTGGAAATCAACTGCTGACAGACTTGCTGAGTTAAGTACATAATTAAGCCTGTGGAAATACAGATGTTGAACAATGGCGGCTTACATCAAGATGTGTGCGGGGATCACAAATAACCGGGCATCTGGTTTCTTTATCTAAGTACCTTTCTTACGGTTTGGATCTTAATTTTTTACAGTTGACAGCAGTGTTATTTGAGCCAGTCAGTGGCATCTGGCTGCTGGGGGAAAGAAAAAAAAAAGGAAAAAGAAAGAAAGCAAGAAAGAGTGGGGGGGGGGGGGGAATCTCCATGCACTTTAATTAATTGTGGAGAAATTACATGGTCCTTCAACCGTGTAGTTTGTCATCAGTACACATTACAGATTTATATTAGATGTTTCTCCACAGTGTCAGGAATAATTAAAAGGGGGTAGGAAATGATGCCAACCAGCAATGCTTTACATCGGTGGTGAAAGTTTTATATTTATTACAGCCAAACAATTTTAGAAGAAGATGTCAACTCAGAGGCTTGACTGTGCGTGGAATACATATCGAGCTGGAGGGGAAGCCAAGGCTGCTGGAATAATGAGAGAGTGTTCATGTTTAATCTAACAGGCCGACCAGAATTGGTGTGGCGTGCCAGAGTTATTAAGGATGCGGCATCCCCTTTTTTCTCCTAAAAGCATTCACCCCAAACAATAAGTAACGTACGCTTTTTTTTCCCCCTGAAATGATCTTCATCCAATTGCCCTTTCTGATCCTAATAAGAACAGAAAAAACAACTGTATGCAAATCACTTCTTTTGCTCAATTAATTTGTGCCACACTTTTGGCTTGGGCAGCACTGGTGGAATTACTTAGTAGAAAGATAGCAAAATGACTCTTGCCTTCATTCAGTACATGATTACAGCATCCCTGCCAGGGCCTTCCACTGAGGGGGCCAGGCACAGACAAGAGCCAGCGTGAATGGTAGTCACCATCCTGTAACGCACATCTTTTGTTTGTTTGTTTAGGCCGTGCTGCGCAGCATGTGGGATCTTAGTTCCCTAACCAGGGATCGAACCCGTGCCCCGTGCATTGGGAGCTCGGAGTCTTAACCACTGGACTGCCAGGGAAGTCCCCTGTAATGCAAATCTTAGTTTCCTTATTCCTGGTACCACTGAACAAACCTGGAACATATTCCTTTATCTTTTCTAGAGATCACAGGCAAGGACTACATTTAGAAACCAAAGGTCACAAAAAAGCTCTTAGAAACATCCCACGTCAAAGGGCATGGTACATCAATCTTCTCGTTAGTTCTTTCGATAGAGCAGATTTCCTTTTGTATCAGGAGTTCATCATGCAGCACATTACCGGGGATGATTGGACGCCCTCAACCTTCATCGTGGGGCTTGCAGGAGACTCAAATAATCCCCTAGTATGCGATGCCTGTCACTTCTTATTTATTAGCTTCTTGCCCTGGATATTTTCATAATTTCCATTTAGCTCGTGTGGCCCCAGAAGTGGAGACAACCTGGGAATCACAGCCTCAGGACGGCTTCACCTTTGCTCCCACAGACTCAAACGAGAGCAGTGCGCCAAACCAGGATTCTCTCCTCAGCGTCTGTGGGTCTAAATGGTGGGAATCCTCCTCCCTGAAACCCTCACGAGGTATGGAAAACAGCCCTGGAGTCCTCAGAGCAACGTAGGCCTCAGGGAATTGCCAGGTGGGTCTAACAGGGACAATTTGCTTCTACCGTAAAGTAATAATACCCTCAATTATGTTAAACAATTTAATAACAATATCCTTAAATTTATAGTGCTTTAAAAATTTCAAAGCACTTTTGTAAATATGATTTGATTTTACCAATATTTGTGTAACTCAATGTGGAGGTACAAAAAGGGGAGAAACCACAGCGCTTTCTTCTTCAGTTCTAAATAAAACACACACCTCACTCATTTTCCCTTTGCTGATGGCTTAGGAAAAGTCTGTGTTTCGCTTTCGAAAGTACTCTCTGGACTTCCAATATAATAGAAACTTCTTCTTGTGGCCCTGCATCCTTTCTGACTATTCCTATCTCTTATCACTCCGCCATGAACATTGCTTCCACACTCCTCCTCTTTCTCTAAGACATCAAGGCCAGTCCTACCTCAGAAACTCCGATTCACTGTCCGTCTGACTGGAACACTAACTCCAGGTCTTTCAGATCTCAGCTTAAATGTCACCTCTCAGAGAAGCTTTCTCTGACCTCTCTAATATTACCCACCCCTCTACCCCCATTTCCTAAGTCACTATCTGAAATGACTTTATTTATATATCTGTTTAACACGGCTTTCTCCCACTGACACGTAAGCACCAAGAGAGCTTGGAAATACACAATTTCAGGGAAGATTTCCCTGCGTGCTTCAATAATTAGTCTCAAATAATCTACGTGTCAAATTTTTCTTTAATTCAGTAGAAAATCTTGAATCTGGTTAGTATAACTGAAATTTTGACCATGTAAATGATCTTTCTTCATCCCACTTGGGTTTCAAAGCCATGGGTGGAACCTCTCTTTTGGAGTGATCCTAACGGAATTAACCAAATTTAAAGAGGTGTTGACCTGAAACCATTATTACTGGAAAGAAAAGAATCTGAATAGAAGGTCCAGCCACTGCATCTTGTGTCCCTAAAAGGATTATTTAAGTCAATTTTTTCACCGTAAGTAATGAAGCGGTTCCCTCACCAGTCAGGAGGTTTGAACTCTGATTTGAACTGAGGTTTGCCTGAGGCTCAACCCAAAACCCCTGCTAAATGCAGCTTCGGGGAGGAGCCGCTAAGCGCAGCTGTGGCCAAGGCGAGAACTGTTGGTTCATGCCTTGAACAGCAGGTACCAATGGCAGCCCCGCACGCGGAGGGCTGGTCAGGACCAGAAGAAAACAAGTTTAAATTCGAGCAGGCAGATTGGAACCCAGCTAAGAAAACAAATTCCTACAGGAAGTGAGAGGCCTAATGAGTGACCAAGCGACTAAAAATCTCTGGAGAGATTAGGCTCCGTCCCTGACACCTGTACTTCTTGAGGACTGTGCCTGGTTCATGTCTGTAGCTCTGTACGGTTACCTAATATACTAAGCATTCAAGATCTATGTAGTGGAGTGAGTGTGGAGGACAGGTCTTCCCGTAAGCTCCATGAGGCCAAGGTCCTGTCTCTCCAGTACTCGGCACAGTGGGAGACGTAGAAGTTTGTTGAAAGAAAAACATAAATCGATGAATACATCAGTCAATGAATGAATGGGCCAGATCATTCTTGATAATCCTGTAGAGGTGTTAATGTTTCTCTCTCGAACTCTACATAGTTTCTTTCCAGAAGGCAAAGTATCTTTCCTTCTCCTCCATCCCTCTGTATCAACTCTGAAACAAAGATTCTCCTACTTTTGGAGAAGCAGAGGCGCCTCTGACAACCTGTCCTGCTCATCAAATTCATTAACAATACCTTCATTAAGCCTCAACCATGCAGCACCATTACATGCTGTAGAAACAGCTAGAAGGAGCAGGTTCCTGGAGTCTGGGCGCGAATGGCTTAAAGGCCCCTGACAGGTGTGACGCGTGTAGTGTCAGCTCGGCTCTTGATCTCTTCCCTTCCCTTCTCATCCTCCCTGACAATCCAGTTTGCCCTTTTCAAGTAGAAGAAAAGGCGTGTAAGCAAAAGGCCCCCGTGGCCGAGGTGCGCCCTCCAGCCCTCCCAAGCCCTGCTGGCTGCTCTAGTTGTCCTGTCTTGCTCTTACACGCGGACAGCCATGAGGGCAGATGAAAAATCTCATGGCGTCTAAGGGACTGGATTTCCTCCCCCAGTTCTGCAGTCAGAAGTAGACAGCGAGGCTTGCGGGACGAGGGCAACCGAGAGAGTGGGGAAGGCCCTTCCCAAGTGGAGCACAATCTTGTTGCATCTGGTGTCACGGCAGGAAGCACTTCACCAGAGGCCACTGCACTGAGAGCCCTCTACCTGGATTTTAACCAAGCTTGTGCCTCTACAGACCTGAGGTGTTCCATGCTTCTATCACCGGCTCCGAAGCCCACAGGGGTCAAGTTACATGACGTGAGGTTCTTCTCAACTCCTAGATTCTGATTCTATTCGTGCTTGAAAATATCCTCTGATTGCCTCTGGTGGGTCATCTTTCTGGGGACAAGTCTCTGCTTAGACCCTAATTTAATGCAGCTGTAGCCACCGCGACGAGGATTTCATTTTTGATGTGTTCACTCCTGGAATAAAGGTTCCAGTGGTGCCAAAAAATATAGGCCTTATATTAGGGCGAGCTCACTTCCATGAGCAAGGATATTAGGTATACAGGTTCAGGAAGCTCTAAGACGAGAAGTAGAGTAGGGTGTATTCTTATTAAATGTGCTTTCTACAATTCTAAAAATAACGACAGCTTTGAGGATAATTTAAAGTTATACATAATACTACCATTCTAATAGACCTCGATGACATTCACATGCATATTTTTCCATATTTTTGAACATAAAGACTAAATAATCATTAATCGGCTGTTTTCATTTCATAGCACATCGTAAGCATCTCCCCATGCTTCCATGTTGTCTTCATAAACATTACCTATGTTTTTTCTAGAGAAGAGTCTATAAAAACTTAAACCATCTATTAAATAAGGGACTAGAAATATAAATCCCTTGTAATCCAAAAACTTCTAGGCAATAGGAAAAAATAACATCTGAAATCTGTGTAGCTGTGATACAGCAGAAGAAAAGTGAATAAAGGATATATTAGATGATTTTGCCTAAAAGCAGGAGCACTGAACCCTATTCTCTAGCTTTAGGACCTCTGGGAAATTAATCACTTTCCCTTTGCCTTAGTTTTTTTCCTCAATGAGACACAGAGGGTAGAGTTGGGTGAACTTGAAAATCCTTTCCTGCTCTAAAATTTTATGTTCATGCCTTAAAGCAACTTTATTCTAAGGAATACAAGGAACTACAGGCACAGTTTAACATACTCCTTACAGGAGTGGTACAGTGGAAACACACTGGGTTATGTCATTTCCCCCTTATGGGAACTGACCTCTCCAACACACATGGCTTCAGCAGCAGGATCCTGGCAGTCATATTTGCTCAGGGTGGGCTCACCATGCCCCCCCCCCCCCTTCTTAAGCCAGAGTGGATTATTCCAGAAGTGGTAGCCCTCTTTCAGCCGTGTGGACAGAGATACAGCAAAAGTTGGTGTGCTGAAAGAAGGGAGTAAGCAGACACGCGGGGAAATGCAGAAACCAAAGACAGAAACCTCCACCCACAGCTATTCCTAAGATCAGGTTTAATGAGATATTCTGTATCCTCGACAAAGTTCTACCAAAACAGTCATGCCCCTTATTTCACTTGTATATCTCACCTAGCAAAAAGCACTCATCGTTAACAGTCTCCATGAAGTGTCCTCAGTATTACTGCACACCTACATACCTCTTGGTAATTTAAAAGGAAAGAAACAAAGCAGTATTATTTGCTCCGTCTGTAGGAGAGGAACAGAGGCAATGAGCTTGTAAAAACCCAAATAACATGGAGATGTCCTGGCTGAGCTAGAGCTCAATCCACAGACTCTTGCTTAGCACAAAGACTACCTGTGAATTATTTCTGACCCTACAGCTTAACTTCTGTACGACAGAGTGGGAAACCATGAGAAGGAGCTAGAACGCTCAAAACTTCAGTGTTTTCAGAAACGAACCAGTTTCTGAATGAGCTTGGAGTTCTGGGCACAAAGAGGCTCCAGTTTTTGGTTTTGACCCTTGGATCTATCTTTATGACCCAGGGATCCTCTCAGTTCATTCTGCCTTCAATGCTAGGGACTTGGATTCCTGGCCCCAAGAAATGGGGTCTGGTCTTCTGGTTGTTTTCCCTCAGTCCAGCCCTAATGACTGCCCTCTTATGCATGCAGAGATGTTAGCAGAGATAGGCAACACGGAAGCTTGGAACTGAGTCCAGCCAGAATGTTGAAAACATTAAAGAGCTAAATATTAGATTAGGACTAATGTGCTAAATTCAGAATACTGAGGGGCAATTGGAACCTTAAAATAGGATAGACAGCTGAAAACGTGAGCTTTTTTTGTGCTTTGCCTTCATCTACCCACCTATCTGCAGGTCTAATCTATCAGGTATTTAACCATATAGCAGAGATATTTCCTTCACTCCTCGGGGGAAGAAAGCCAGGAGGAATTCGTTCCATATGAAACAACGTGATCTCTATTACGTTTCTAAATTAAAACTTTGCAGCCCCTGGATGTGATAACTGTGTTTGTTCATTACACTATCTCTACCATCACCGCCACCACCACAAATCCCAACCTCAAAAACAAAGAAACTGGAAAGGGAAAGAAATGTATTCGATATATATCCCACACCCAGGGATCAATGTACAACTGCGGTTTGGTTTAAAGAGGGAGGAAGTGAGGGCAAGATACAAAAACGTCTGACAATTCCAGTTATTTCAGCACAAACGTAAAGAATGTTCTTGGGTTTGTCTGCATCAAAACGTTCCCAAGGTTTCCCATAAGTAGCAGGAAGCTGCTTTGTGAAAGACCCTTGTAACACACTGAGACAACGATCTACAGTTAAGTGTTCTCCAGGGGGCCTCAGCATGACAAACCCTAAGGGCTCCAAAGGAGCCCTTAAAACCTACCATGTCAATGAGCCCCCCCAAGCATGGGGATTTAGAGTTATGGATTAGACCTCTTAACTGTTCTCCCCTCAAAATACCTTAAAGACCCTTGGCTCCCAGGGGAGGAGCTGTTAGAACCAGTGTCCGGTGAAGAGGTCTTTGGGAATTCACGTGTCGACATAGTTCCAGGACATCCAATGACGACAATGCATTCAGCTGAACGCCCCCCCCCCCCACCTTTCATGTTACCAAAAGCCCGACTGAAGGGCCAGAACCCCAGTGACCGACCCCAACAAAATGAAGAAGAGACCTCATAGGGGGTCTCATTTCATTTCTGGCTGTGGTCTGGGTAGCTATGTGGTCTTGGAAACAACACCTATTTTCTTGGTGCTTTAATTGTTATACCAATCCAGTACTGATGCGGCAAGTTATCTTGCAAGTTTACATTCAGGAATACCTTAAAATAAAAGTAGACGATTTGACTAAAGAGAACATGTTTTACAGCCAAAATAACAAAATGGACAAATCAGATCCCGTTCCGTCAATAAGGCCCTTCCCGCTGACTATCAGTCGCTTTGAGAGGTGTGTGAGTTCTTTGGGAGCACAAGGAAAAACTCGGAACCAACTCTGCATTTTCTGACCTCAGTGGTTACAGTAACACACAAAAATGGTATCAAATGGATGATCCCAAACTCTCTCTGCTTAGAACGGTGCCCACGTACTATTATTGTGAAAGGGATTTATTCCAATTATGTTTTGCTGGTGACTCAATGTGCTTCATTTCCTAAGCGCACACTGCCAATGAGGGGTGAGCGCCTAACACACACGGCTACAGACACCAGCTTATCACTGGAAAGTATTTCAAGCCAATTTCTGTGAAAACGTAAACTATGATTGTAAAAAAGTATAGCTCCAGAAGAATTAGAGAAACTTTAGTGGCTTGAAAGCATTAATGACCTTTTTCAAGATCCTAAAACTACTAAAAGAGCTCTGTTACCAGGTCTTATGTTCACATCATCCTATTGGTCTCGAGAGCTCAGTTCATTCCCCACCTGTGGCTAAACAGGTTCCAGGGCACAGTACTATACACAGCAGAGCATTTGGGAAACTCGTGGGATAATGACTGTAGCAGAACTGGAAACGATTATTTCCAAATAAAAGCTTTGTCCTCCCAATGTGTTCATGCCAACAGGCTGTGCTGAGATGGCAAAGTGAGGCACATTTTTTTTTTTTTGGCTCAAATTTTCCATCACTCTTTCTTTTTCTTATATAGCTAGGGAATTCTTTTCATTTTTGAATCATAAAGCTCTTAAACTCTGGTTTTAAGATGGAAAAGCAACGGGATCTTTTATTAGAAAAGTGCTGCTGAGAGCGGCTTTGTTTCCTTGTTACCCAAACATCTACCTTCCCAGAGAGAGGAAAGCCAATGTTTAATGGAAAGTCTATTTAGAAAGGTGATTTCACATATACCATTCAGTAATAAAGGAAATAACCAGCTTTAATTTTTTATTTTCAGATTTTTAAATGGTTTTAGAATTTGGCCTGCACTGCTATGTCCCCTCAAAGTGCCAGGGGGCCCGTGCAAGACACCTTTGACCTTCGCTACTCAGAAGTGATGCTGAGGTGGCTAAAATGTGGACGAGGCAATACAACACTGAATGCATCATAAGTTAGACACGTGGAAAGCTGTAAGGACTTTAAAGGCCATCCCCTATTAAAAAGTCACACTGTTCGGGGCTCACAGGACTCAGATGTTTCTGACCAATGTGGAGATTTTCCTATTGCCTGGAATGGGAGGAGTGCAAGTTTCATAAAGACAGTTTTAGACTAGACAGCTGTCTGTACTCAACTCAACCTTTTGCCTGGATCCAGATTCCTAGACTGAGGCAACAGGCTTGGCAGGAAGTACCGGGTTTTTCTGCCCCGTTTCTCCTCACTCTTCAAACTTGAGGACGCTGCCCCAGCGATTTACCAGCCCCACAGCCTGAACTTCGTTTCTCTGTTAGACAGAAAGCAGCCAATTCTTCAAGAATTACAGAGGCTTAGTCACATTACGAGAAAAGCGCTAGTTCTTCAGAGACAACACTATCTCTGTGAGCAGGTGAAAGAAAAGCCACTCGGGACCTGACAGGTCATTGGCCAATTTGTCAGTTTCTGCAAACCAAGGTGATATGAAAACCTCTTAACCTACACAGAAGCAAAGAAGGAATCTGGCTGTCAACTGGTAGAAGCATCAACAAGCCCTTAAACACAAGCCCTGTAAGAAGATAGTTAAGGCGATTATTAACCCACAATAAAATACCAAAATCGCGAAAACATTTGGAAATCTGTTTTCTTTCAATTACTGGCTTTGTACTTCAAGTATTCTTATATCTCAGGTCGCTGAGTTGACACGAAGATTAAAGTAATCCTCTGTGGGGTAATTTCATAATTTTATCAACCAGGAGAACATCAAGGCAGTGCTACTTTCTTTGCGTTTTAGGTCTGATCAATAGGTATTTACATGACTGTATCCTTAAAACTTCTCCTTGTACTTAAACCAAGTGCTGGAGTACACAACCCCCTCCCTCTAAATGTCTGTTTATTTCTAAGTTTGAAATCGAGAATCACACTTGACTCTGTCCCCTTCTTCATCTTTGTAACTAATTGGTATAAAATTCTCTCACAGGGGCTTCCCTGGTGGCGCAGTGGTTGAGAGTCCGCCTGCCGATGCAGGAGACGCGGGTTCATGCCCCGGTCCGGGAGGATCCCACATGCCGCGGAGCGGCTGGGCCCGTGAGCCATGGCCGCTGAGCCTGTGCGTCCGGAGCCTGTGCTCCGCAACGGGAAAGGCCACAACTGTGAGAGGCCCGCGTACAGAAAAAAAAGAACAAAAAAAAAATTCTCTCACATTAGAAGTCCTTTGAAATTCATCTCTCTCTTCTGTATCACTGCTCTGCCTAGTACATGCCCACCTCATGTTATTGCAAGAATACTGCTTTACTCCAAATACACTCCTTTATACAAGAACAACCCAATTCATCGTACACCTGCCATCAAACTAATCTTCCTAAAATATCACCAGCATCATGTCACTCTCAGCGTTGGAAACATTTGAAGGCTTCCCAGAACTCAGCCATCTCTTAGTGTCTCTCTCTTGGTCTAATTTTCTGAAACTTTCTATTTTAGCCAGGTAGCCTAACTACTTTAGGCTATGTTTACTAAATTACTATCTTATCCTGATCCTTCTGATGAATTCTACCTAATTGCAATGACCTCTTCCCAACCGTCTACATTTTACCCAACTGGAAAGTCAACTATTCCCGAAAATCTCATCTACGTGGCTTGAGATGAACCCACCATCTGACCTTGGACCTTGCTAATGAAATGACTATGTATCGTCTGGGTCTGTGAGGTCCCCTGGTATTTTCTCAGAGGTCCATGAATTTTATCAGAATTTGTAAATTGTATGCCTTCATTTCAATGATAATCTAAGATAATTTTTCTACTAGTTACATAGACCAGATTTCTCTTCAGCAGTGACATTCTGAAGCTGAAAAGCGTTTTTATAGAGTAGTACTGCTTTTCTTAATACTTCAGGGATTCACAACTGGTATCTATGAGCCCCTACTATTAGAAGGGTCTAAGAATATCCTTCCTCTAAGAGAAATCTGTAAGTGCATCTGACAGTCAAGTATTGTCATGTGACATATCTTTCCTAGTGTTGTCTTGAACTGTTATTTGGGACCTTTATTAGTTTATTTTTTCATGTTTCTGTGTCTTATCTTCCCAAACAGATGGTAAACTCTCTGGGGACAGGGATTATGTCTTAGACTTCTTCGGATTCCTGATGCACCAAACCTAATCTTGAAGAGAGCAAGCGCTTGGTCAAGACTGATTGCTCTGTTCTTGACTATGAAGGGCTGATCTGGTCCACACTGGATGCTGGAGGGGAATAAAACAATGAGGACACAGTTTCACTAGATATCCAACCGAAAATGATGGAAATGATGGAAAGGGAGTACTCAAATTGTCCAACTGTGAGTGATGGAAAGGGAGTACTCAAATTGTCCAACTGTGAGTGACCCTCATCTGCACTAGGGCTGCATTGCTTGGAAACATTTCCCAGCCAGTCACAGGGCTCCCAGAGGATGCTTTTTATACAACAAAGGTTTTCATCATTCCTTTCTTCCAGTCATACAATAAAAATCAAGACCATTTATTAGTACTAAGTAAAATTGAAACATTTCTTTCTCGTAACTGGTAAGAGGTACCAGAATTTTAAAAAGGTGTTGAATCCGACCTATTAACGTTTCTGGTAAGTCCTTAACCTGTGTTAATTTCATGCTATCGTACAGAGAATCCTAGAAGCACCATCCATCTCCTCTGTGAACAGGGTGGTCCTGTGTGTCATCCTATAGACTTTATTAGTAGCAAAATGAAGCCAGGAGATGTCAAGGAGACAGGATTAGAAGGAGCAGAGAACCTCAGAATGGGATTTTCCCACTTGAGGACTGCGAGAGCAGTGGAAAATTAACTGGCCCCTACCCATACACCGTGCTTCATTGATTACCTGCAATCTTTTCTCATGCAAGTATGTAGAGTTGATTTATAAGGATTTACAGACTGTAATACTTTATTGTGTTAGTTAAGAACTCGGGCAGCAATCGACAGCAGAGGCCAGCATAAATGAAACCACGGACTAATTTACTAGAAGAAAGAATATTCTTTAACTAGTACCTTTCCCACTGTTGTTACCTGGAGACAGGAATGGGATAAACCAAGGAGGACTATGACACAAGATTGCTGATGGGATGTGAACGAACCCTGTGGTTCAGTGAATGTCACTCTTCACCACGGAAAGAGACCTGTGGCAGTTTCACGAAGAGCAAAAGATCAAGGTTGGAAATCGCTTGGATTTTACAAACCGGTGATAGGTAAATACATAAATGAATACACACACATTTTATTTCCTAGAAGATCATTCCAAAGAATGTGCTGGGACTAGGGAAGAAAGTAGGCAGTTACAGGGACAAATGATAAACTTCTTGCAAAATAGTCTGCCCTATGTCTCATGTCTCAACTAACAAAAGGGGACAGGGAAGGTAGCTTTAGGAAGAAAATAACTAAAGCTAGGGCACGTGAGGAAGCTTTTCTTCCTCTGTGAACTGTTCTTTGTTCAAGTGCTACTGCACATTCAGCATGAAAGTTAATTAACACACAGCACACTGCTGCCTGGAACGCCTTATGTAATTATACCTGGAGTCTAATTAGGTAACTCTCCACTCTTCCTTGTCTCAATCACCCAAGCTACACTCTCTCAAAGTGTGGCTAGCATTCATTTAGGAAGGCTTGGGACATGCCTGTGAAATTGAAAAGTTGTCAGTTTGAACATGTTGGATACACTAACAGCCTAAATGAGCTTTCCCACATGCCTTTCATGTAGAAAATGAAACCTTGTGAGTTTCATCTTGCTGGATTCCTTTGGATTTTCTTCTGGTGTTCCACAGATTCCAGAGCAGCATGCCAGGGAGAATTATACTTTATTGATGACAGAGTCAGGCCATCACTCATTGAGGTATTTGTGCTATTATTTATTTAACTTTCATAGGATGATATACTGTTAATATTAACTCAGTGCTGATGGAATTCTGAGAAATTAAAATCCTTTTTCCTTAGACTTTTTTGGAATTTTCCAAACATTTTACAACGAGGGAGCATTATCTTTATGCTCATAAAAATGTAGGGAGGAAAAGAAAAATTGGTAAAAGACTCCTCCACAAAATGATTCCATCCTTAATTTTCCCACAGTAATGTATGAATGACTACCATGTAATATACACAGTGTAACTTACTACTACAGGATCTTATTTCAGAATTTAAAACACTGTGTACAATAAAATGCTAACCTACAACAAAAGCTTTCATTTAGACTATCAAATTGAACAAATGTGCAAGCTATGTTGTACATCCCCCCCAAGTATGTACAACTCAGTCAAATAGGGTACAGATTTTAGTGACACATGACGTGGCAAGGGTTGTAATCAGTAAAGGTTAACAATAGATTACACTTATGTTTTTCTCTGACCACCATTTGTAAGTGACACCATAAATCACCCTAGAGATTTGTCACTTGGGCTTGGCACACCTTTGTTATCAGGTAAAAATGACAAAGAGAACACCATGTGCTTAAATCTGTTGATCCCATGAACAGGAAGTTCACAGGAGCTGAATGCCACCCACGTGTTCTGAAAATTGGTGGGAGGGGAGGGAGGAGTGGGGGGAGTGAGAAGCAGAAGTTAATTAGCTTCAATGCCTGGGTCCACTGCTACCATCAGCCATGCTACCCAACTGGTGGGCCAAGCCAAAGGGATCAGAGACAAGTCTTAACTACCGCCAAGTTCACACTCTGCCAGAAGCGACTGTCAACTAATGATAGATTAGACATATCTGATTGCTCTATCAAAACATTCATCTCAAATCTTGATTAGTAAGCCTATTGAATTATGATTAATTCACAAGGGCGCGGCTGACAGATAAGATACTTTATCTGACAATGCGTACTAGTTGCTTTGCCTGAAGCAAAAAAAAAAAAAAAAGAACAAACAAAAAAACCAACACAAAACAAAACACAAACTCCTGAGTTGCTAGTAAAATAAACAGTATCAAGTACAGCACATTGAGAAGGATAATGAGGCTACAGTGCACCTTTTAGTTTAATTAAGAGCTTGCTTGTGAGAACCCAGCCTTGATACAAAAACAGGAGGGGTTAAGGGAGAGACATACACTAGGAACAATATATTGCAAACAAGAGAACCCCAGAGCGCCCTCCTGCCTTTCCAGCAAGGAATGTGTAAGAGCTGGGAACTTGGGGTTGCTGCAGGAAGCGTCACCCTCAGTTTGGTGACATCCCAGTTACTCACGCCAGAGGCAGAGCAGAACTGGCCTGCCTTTGTCAACGTCACCATCCAATTACTCTCCTTGTCTCTGGGATGAAGACAGCTGTGCACAGAAATATTCAGCAGACCTAAACTCTTGGGATTTTCAGAAGTTGCATGTTATTTTTTGTTATTGTTAGGAACTGAAATGATGAGGAGGAGGGAAAGAACTAGTACTTTTGTGTTGTTTTCTTAAGAAAAGGGGTTACAATGAGTGTTTTAAAATATTTTTCTTTCTTTTTCTTTTAGCTTTGTCTGAAGCGAGGAAACCCTCCATATGATACACATTAAACTGTGAGCTTAGTACTTAGTGACTAAATGACTCAGGAGAGGCTATCACGGTATCTCTCATTCCGCTGGTATCTCTCAACCCAGCTCATCCCAAACCCGAACCTAAACTATCCGTCCACTCCTGTCCATTCACAGCTTTGTCAATCCCCCCAATTCAGCTGTGGTTGTTGGGGGATGGGAGTTACACAGTAAGAGGATGCTAAGTACTTAAAATCTCATGGAATTTTAGACGGTATCATTATCTTATCCCGACCTTATGATTTTTCCAGAAGCCTAACGTCCTATAATCATGTTTCTCTTTTGCCAATATTAACCTTTCGGTGACTTCCTTCTTTTCTCTCTCACTCTCTCTCTCTCTCATAACTACCCTCTGTTAATCAATCGTGCACTGCAGATGGGGGTCAAGGAAACCTACTTCCTCCTCGGATAGCCTCCAATGTCTCTACTCTTGGGGATGAAAGTGCTTTAAATGGAGTTAGAGTCTAGGAAAATCAATATATGATTACTGCAAAGATTCGCATTGATTGTCCTGTTGCATTGCAAAAAGGCTGAAGAAAAATGGCACGGCACGTTTGCCTTCAATTTCTACTCCACAGAGTTTGCTCTGAATGCTTGGGGCAAGAAGAAAATGTTGGAACTTTATTTGATGACCTAAAGTTTTCATCATTCAATCCACTTACTCCTCTCTCTACCCGAGAAAACACTTCATTATAACTCTCTTGGCTTCCAGTCTATAATACTGGTGACATCAGGGACTCCCACGAGAGAGCTGAAGGGTGTCTACCCCCCACAAGAGGGCTGTGTCCGAAACTGCTGGTTCCCTTCCTATAGCATCCATCCTCCTCTTCTCCCTCCCTTACCGCATCCTGCTTTTGTTGGGAGCAGCACTGTACTCAGCTGAAAAATATTTGTTTCCTGTATCAACAGGTGTGACTAAGTGATGAACTTCTGACTAATGGCATCTACGTGGAGGTTGTTGGGTAAGGGCTTCTGGGGAAGTTCCTTAAAAGGGGGGAAGGGGATGACTCCATTGCCAGACACATTTGCATTCCCCCCTTTCTTCCTTCTTCCAACCTGGAATGTAGATGAGACATTAGGAGCTGGAGCAGTTCTCTTGTGACCATGAAGGAAACCTGAAAACAGAAGCCACTTCAAAACCCTGGTAGAGCAGAAAGACAGAAGGAACCACGAACATTGGTGATGTTGTGAAGCACCCACAATGGCCCTAGCCTTTGTGGATTTCTCTCAAATGAAGGAAATATAAATCCCTATAAAGGCTGAAGGCACTGTCTTTCAGGTCTGCAATATTTGCAGCCAAACGTGAGACACTTCTCCTACAAAATGCCTGATTATGTGAGTCCTCAGTGTCACAAGGACTAATAAAAAAGAGTTATGTTTATCTTTAGGGTTAATGTCACACGCAATGGCCACTGGGTGGTCCAGATACTTTATGGTGTCTGTAATCATTGAGTTGCTTTTCTAATCATTAGGAAATATATAATTCCTATAGTTGAGGAAGCACTATAGTGATACAGTCATTTATTTATTTATTTATCGATTTGTTTGTTTATTTAAGATTTCAGCTAAGCCAGCACTGGATTTTTTTTTTAATTTATTATATATAAAGCACAGACTTACAAGCACAGTTTGATTTTGCTTGGCTGCACTGCCGGCTTGTGGGATCTTAGTTCCCCGGCCAGGGACTGAACCTGGGCCCCCGGCAGTGAGAGCACAGAGTCCTAACCACTGGACCGCCAGGGAATTCCCAGTAATACAGTCTTTTGAAAGTTCAGTCTATCTTTGTTATTTTTAGCTGTACAGCCTCCATTTCCCTTTCTTATTACCTCTAGTAACAGGACTCCAATTTTCTTTTGGGACATTGCTCCCCCCCCAGTAGTGGGCAGTCTCAGTGGGACTGCCATCAAGATACTCTGGCCTCCCCCAGCTGAGAAGCGAGTGCAAGATCCAGGCTGGGCCCCATCAGACTTTGACTCTTGAGCGGGGCAGAGCTTATTCCTTCGTGATAAGTGTACATGCTTTCCTCCTGCCCGGATCCTAGGAGCTGCACTGCTTCCTCTCCTGTCCGAGCTGTTTTTCATGGGTATTGTAAACCACCCCATAGCCTTTCATAAAGAGAACCTCTCCCTCCTGCCTTTTTTTTTTTTTGGCTTAAGTTAGCCAGTATTTGTTTCTGTAGCTTGCCACCAAAGAACTCTAACTCAGAAATTATCATCAGAAGGGAACTATGAGGCAGCCGCTTTCCCTCTGTTTAAAAGAAGGTCTCAAGAAAGTAATTTCCAGCCTCTGCCTGGGGAAGGGAATGCCCAGACGAGGGCAGAGTCTGCCCAGGGCCTCCAGGGTCACACAGGGCGAACTGCTCTGACTCCTTGCTTCGGAAGGCGCTGTACTCAAGTCTCAACAGGACGCAGCATATTTGCCACAACAAAATCATCCCACGAGATAGTAAAATTAGTTCGGGTTTTTCTGTGAATAAATTTGAAATCTATTTTCCGAAATTAAGGGACCCAGGAAACCAGTTCTTTGTCTTACTGAAAAACCCACAGATACCTGACATCATTTAATGCAGAGCCCAATACCTAAAAGTAGGGAACCTGTGTCCTTACTGAATAAAAGAATTGCAGAATGAACACACCTAACCCTAAGGCTTCAAGGCCCGTTTAGAGAGCTCTGGAATAAGAGGTATTTTATTATTATAAATTAAGAGAGGGAGCTTCAAAAGCCTCTGCTTATAGACAGCATACTCATTACTACAGAGTTCTTCTTAATGGCTAAAGTGCCTAAGCAATTTAAATTTTTCATTGAATATGGATAGAAGTTGCTGATTACGGAGTTTACTGACTACTTAAGCGCCAATGGACTACTACAACGTTTCCTTTAAAAACTGCAGCTTAAATAGAAGGTGATATTAAATTAGGAGAAAAGTGTAATTTTAGTAATACAATAGTAATACTGATAAAAGGCAACCTTTAGTTGCTTCCTGTTCCCAAAACTTTAAATATATAAAGCAATATAATACTCATAATAATGCATGACGTAAGTACTACTATGATCTCCTCTATTCAGATGGGGAATAATGAGGTTCAGGTGAGGCAGAGAGGTTAAGTAACTTGCCCAATGTCATTTAGTCTGTACACGGAAGAACCAGGATAAATCTCAACACTGCTGTGATGAAACTGTATGTTCCTCCTACACTGCAGGTAGTGACATAAAATACTATAACTAGTCCAGGAAGCGATTTGGTCATGTAAGGCAAAAAGCCACACACATGTCTATACCTTTTACTCAGTAAGTACACTTCTAATAATATATTCCAGGGAAACAATCTAAATGAAGAAAACACCTAAAGAGATTTTTATTGCAGCATTATTCATAAGAGTGAAACTAAGGAGAAGTAACACAACTTTTCAATAATGGGAACTGCTTAAATAAAATACACTATTGGAACTTAATGGATTATTATCATCATTAAAATGCATAACTATTAAATTATAAAACAACATGGGAAACACTGGTGTTAAACAAAAAAGCAGAAAACAAAATTATACGTATTCAACGATGACACCTATATTCAACATTGTATTCGTATGGCCCATGGCTGGAAATTAACTTCAAAATGAAAATGGTTGCATTAGGACAGTGGGACTGCGGTTAAATGCTCCCCGTGCCCCCCTCCGGTTGTTCTCTCTCATTTTTAAAGTCTCAAGAAGGGTGAAAAATGACGCAGGAAAAATGCTTGCAAGAAAGGAGAGAAATGGTACCAAGCTTCCACTGCCCCCGGATGCTTCTGGATCTTGATTGGGAAAGTCTATCGTCACCCCTTCACTGTAGATTAACTAGAAAGCTCCGAAGGAAGGGAAGCTTAGCCACGCAAGGCTCTTTATCCAGTCAAGGTAAATGAAGTTCGGCTGGCCAGGAGAATAAATAAGATTAGTTATGGGCTCCAGGTCATCCACTCATGGAGGTCAGCGAGTGTGAGGTTATTATCTTTGGTAGAAAAGCAGCAAAATAGCATTAAGGAATAAATTAATGAAAAAGGTAGAAGATTATTTGAACTAAAGCCCTAATCAGTTTAGAGATTTCACTCAACTGCTCTACTGGCCATCAGTCAAGCTCACACAACAAATGTGCTTGTTCTCTTAAGTAATTCCGGGAGATCTCCCTTTCTTGCTTCAAAGACATCCAATCTAAGGAAAGTCATGAATAAAGTGACGCCACGTTGCTGTTACACCTCATGCAAAACCCACCGAAGCATTAAGGTGCATTCTACTAAAATAGTAAAGCAGACTATTTATACTAGACACATAATTGCTAGTCCCATTTGGCCTCTGATTCCAAATAGAACATCATTCTATACCCATTCAGAAACACTGAATTCACCAATGGGCAAACTGCATATTTTATTAAATAAACACAAACTGGGAGATAATGACATACATTTGTTTTCATTACAAGGAGTAATGCAATATTTCTCCAAGGCTTACTGCATTAGCATTTCTTGCCACGTTTCAAATGCCTTTGAACTTTCTGAAAAGCTACATCTGTTAGCTCCCGCGTATACAGCCAAAAGTTACCAAGTGAATTAAGTTTTAATATAAATTGCTTTGTTCACTATTAAGATTGATGTTGGACACACTGTACTGTAAGTTGCAAAGTGCAATTACAATTCGTTGCAATTATCTGTGGTTGTTAATAGCACAAGATAGCATGTCACTTTCTACGGAGTGTATAATTTATCACTCGTGTGTTTTTTTCCTTCATGAACTCTTGTGGTATTCCAAATGTATAATCTTGTTGTATTTATTTCCCAGTGGTCCAACAAAATGCACAGCAAGTGCTGACTAGAACAAACTAAAAAGCACTGCTATTGACAAGCCGTCACTTGAGCCGTAATGAACATTCTGCCTCTACTTTCACCTCAACCAACCGGCAGCTTTAATTTATGATAAAGCAAAGGAGAGGCAACCTCCAGGTTTATTATACCCTCAGTGCTGTTTCAAATAAAGTAATTAGAAGGTCAAGAGACAGGTCTGGAAAGCCAAATATAAATGCAACCCTTCTGTACCGACACTGGAAAAAAAAAAAAGAAAAAAGCCTAGTGTGTTCAAAGAACGTTTTATCCATCTTTCTTCTCCAGAGAGGGGCAAGTCAATTTTTTTTTTTCCCAATACTACCGTAACCAATCAGAAACAGTGGCAACTCCTTTCTTTCACTCTCTAATTTGCTCCATATGGACGACGGGCAGCACACCTAAGAGATACTGTCCTTAGGAGAATGTGATGAACTAGTCCCCCAAAACTGTTCTGAACTATAAACTTAGGACAGGTGATTTGTTTTTATTTTATTTTTTAATAAAGAAAAATTCAGTAGGTGAATGATGGAAAGGTTCTGGAGAAACCCTAATCGTGTAACAAGAGCCCTCCCTTCTCCCCAAGAGAACTTTAAAAATCTATTTAAAAAACCTTTTGCTTAAAATTTTTTCTTGAAAAAAGCATCTGAGGGAAAGGAGTTGACTTGGGAAAAAAATTACCCTTTCAATATATTTTGTTATCAGCGATGGAAAAAACAATTATAATAAACTAGCATGCTGTTTCTAACGGATTGTCTGTTATTCTTCATTTCCAAAGCTCCTAATTTTACATACGTTGTAATCTGTTTGCTAACCTCTCTCTGCCTTTTTGTCTCCTATACAACAATGACACCACGCTAAAAAAAAAAAAAAAAAAAAAAGGCTGTGAAACCCAATGGACCTCGACTTTATATCCAGTCTACCTTCTGGGGAGTAAGTCAGAAAATTTTAAGGACCACATTCTCCCTTCGAAGCCAGCTGCCTTCAAACATTTTCATCCAAGGATCACTTTAGTGAGAGATGAAGTCCCAGGAATCTATGCCATCTCTCTCCATTAGCCTACAGTTTCAAACCCTTTTCCTGGCCCCTAAATGAAGGGAAGGGGAAGGGAGGAGGAGAGAAGAGGAGAAAGGGAAGAGGGGAAGGAAGTGCCAAGGGCAGGAGGGAGAGAAGGAGACTAAACCAGAACTCGACCAGCTTCTGCACAGGTAGCTCTAGGACGGTTACCAAATGATACAAATCATTCTTGGTGTCATAACCTATAAAAACGCTAATAGCTACTTGAAGGCTATCACATTCATCTTGATCCACCTCTTCTGGGGGACTGTGGAGCATACGCTCCCAAAGCCTTTTTGAAATAGCATTTCGTTGCGTCATTTTTGCTTCAAGTACTTTATCACTGTCTGTCCAAGCAGTTGGTATAATTACACCTGATTATGTAAGTGGTGGAAATGTATGTAATCTCATAGTTAGAACATGTAATTATGTTGTAAAAATCCTTATGAAACTGTAAAACAAAAAGCACACAAGAATAGTAGGTGGGGTTTCTTTAACTTTTCTTTTTTTTTGATCCCCACTCAGAAAAGCAACTGAAGCAATGACTCCATCACGGTGTGGTAGGAAATGGGTACCTCTGGGGCCCTCATCTACCTGGGTGAAGGAATAGGGAGCTTTGATCCAGGATCACCTTGATATCCCTGAGGCCAAACAGTATTTGCAAGTCAGGCACTAATATAGAGACAGCATCTGTACCATATGACCAACTGTATATATGAAATGCAAAATAGTACATTTTCTGAGACATACAGCATCTAGGCTGGTTTCTTCAACCCAGGAACATGGTTTTTTTGTTTGTTTGTTTGTTTTTTCTGTTGTTGCTTAAAAATTTTTTTTTCTTATTTATTTTACACTAAAATATAATGTTCCTAAATAATGTGTACCATTAGTGGGGAAATAGGTGTAGAAATAAACTAGATTCTTTTCAAAATACTCTTTGAGGCAGGAATTTCAGTCATTTTCTGCAAGGAGATAAAACAAGAAGTATGTGACTGACCTGAATTCCTCAATCCCCCTCTTCTACCCTGGTCTTTCCCTGGAGGTGCTAATGAGGAGTGAAATGTTCACCATGCTGGGCTGTGCAGTGGAATCAGATGCACAGAGCCTGAGAGATTCACCCTGGACAGCAAGGTTTGTTTCATCAGGCTGTAAACCTTCAGTGTCAGCAGAAACCCTGACTATGGCATTACTAGATGTCAAATCTCTACCAAACAGGAACTTCTCCAATTTCTACCTCTTCCCCATAGGAGACCTCGGCCCCAAAGGTATATAAAAATAGAGGAGTTCCCGGTTTCTGTCTTAGGGGCTCAGCACTGACGTCGGTTTTTAGGAAAATGTAAAGGAAACACACCACTGTACACGAGGACTTTACAAGTACTGCCCAGTACGGGGCAAAGCCCAGTACTTGCATAAATTTTGCATATATCCATTAAATACATGAACTGTTACTAATGAATTTCAAATGGTTCTGAGCGTGCCAGAGACTGAAAAAAGAAAAGCATGGCATCTGTGGGAGGTACCGTTGGTTGCCTCCCCGGCAACCATTTCCTTCTTGCTCTTTGCTAACAGAACTTCTATTTTATTCAACATTCAGAGCAAATGGACTCCAATGCCAGGAGGAAGTCTTGGTTAATAAGCCAATCATGGTGTTTCCACTTCCCTTGCCAGTCTTTGGTTTAGGAGGAGACACGTGACCGAGATCTGGACTATGAGACCAGAGGGAAGGTCAACTGGGAGTTCCTTCGAAGCATTTTCGCACTCTGGAGAAGGAGACACTAGAAGGGTTGATGTCTTTCCATTGCTGTTGCTTCTACATCTGGATGTGATGCCTGGAGCAGCTGCAGCCATTTGAAACACAAAGGAAGCCAGCATAAGGGTAAAGGTTCCAGTGGCATAACTTAGAAGAATCCAGGCATTCAGTGACATTATTGGGCCTATGATCATATCAACCTACAGCTGTCCTACTTCTGAACTTCCTGTAATGTGAGATAATAATCGCCCTTGTTTCAGCCAACTTGAGTCAGAGCACAATTTGATACTGTACCCATTTGACCATTATGGAAGGCTAGTGTTTATATTCTTAGTTTAGCTACAAGCATAACAACACATCTGAATTTAAATCTCATTCATGAAAACTAAATTGGTATCTGCATACATTACTGGTGGGGTTTTTTAAATTGGTATAATCCTCTTGGAGAGCAGTTTGTCAATATGTATCAAGAGTTATAAAGAAGCTTATAAATTTTGATCCAGTATTTCACTTTGGACAATTTATCTCAGGGAAATAATCCAAAACATGGAGACATATATACTCTATATTTGACAGGGTATTATGCCTCCATTAAAAATGATGATGAAAACTGTTAGTAAAGTGAAAAATAATTATGACAAGTGAAAAAAAGAGACTATAATAACACTAAAACAACAATGCTCAACATGCGTGTAGGTTTAAGAGCTCAACATGTGTGTAACAAAAAAATGGTTACAGAGTTGGTGTCATGGTGGGAGATTATGGGTGAGTTATTTTTGCCTGTTCGTTTCCAAATTTCCTAAATAGAAAAAATATATATATTTGAAATTTCCACCCTGCATTATTCAGCTGCTTAGTACAATTTGTGGGCTCCGCTGATTGAAAATGTCTGGAGCGGGAGACTGGGTTAGCCTGGGGACAAGGCTTGAGGCAGATGCAGAAGGCTCATTAGCACCAGGATTTCTTCACAACTAGTTGGACTTTTTTTCCTCTAAATTCTGACTTTTCTTTCTCTTTCTTTCCTTTTTTTTTTTAAAGAGATGATTATTCCATGATTTGGGTAAGGTGAATAATAATAGTTAACAAGTATGGGATGGTGAGCTAACACACCATCACTGAAAGAAGCCCATTGGGGAAAATTCCTATTTCTAAATAAGAGGAAGGAAATGCCAACTGCTTTGATTCGAGGGTTCTGCTTCAGAATAAATTTGCTCAGAAGCACAGAGGGGTACAAGGTGGGGACTGCGAGGTATTAGGGCGTTAAAAAAAATTAAAAAATAAAAGCAGGGACATAGATGCTTCTTCTAGTTCTAAGCTAACAACAGCACTATTGACAGACTCCCAAAGAAGCTCACGATATTCCACGTAATTAAGAGGGATTGTTGGCATCTGAGGGACCAGAAATGTCCTGCAGATTAACTGCTGACTTCATTGCTAATGACTGCCCAATTTCTTTAGACTAATTGGTGCAATCTACATTTCTGCGGCAAAGATGAAGTATCAACTTGATTTGGTGTCGATAAAAAACTGATGGATGCTTCTGACTGCTACTTCTCAACAATACACGGATTATTACTACCATAATTATCATAAATGACAAAACATGGGCAAGTGGTGATTACAAGTCTAATTCTATCTTGAGGTTTTAATGGCATAAACCACTCAGGCTTTACACTCATGATTTACTGCATCATCAAAATCCCTGAAAGGATTACTCTTGGGTGAATGCCACTCATTATCTTACCAATAATGCATTGCTTGGGCCCAACATGAAACAAATAATCGAGACTGAGTTCTTGGAAAAGCCCTTTTAAAATATTTAAATCTCTAGTTTTAGAAGGAGGCATGTACCTGCCAAAATCTTTCTCTTCATTTCTGGATGTCAGCGTGGTATTTTGCTCTGACATGTACAGAGGCTGGGTATCTCTGTGTCATACAACAGCCTACCAAGCTTCGTGCCAAAGCCTGGTGATGCTGTTATCACCTCAGTTATTGCCAACCAAGCACCACCAGCGTGCCATGGACCAGGCAGAGAGAAAACGTTATAAACCTCACATGCTCCCCACCTGATTCAGCACAAACATTAGCCCTGCAGGAACTGGGGGAAGAGGACAGGGAGGAAGGCAGAGCGGAGGAATTTGTTGTTATTTGGGAGAAATGCACAGAACACCCTGTGCTACAATACAAGACATTTAGGTTGCTGCAGAGGCACCTCCAGTACTAGGGAGACTGTAGATTGGGAATGCAAAATAAAATGCCCCCAAAGCCCAGGTGGGCAACCAAAGAGTAAACACAGCAAAAGTGAGGGGTCGCAGCAACCAGGCAAGACATATCCCCTGTAAAACGGGCAGCTACCCACTGCTGCCAAGTGATTGTGGCCAGGTGGAAGGGGACCAGTATTGTCTAATCTTCTGTTGTTTTTTTTCAGGAGCAGTCAGACTTGTATGAAATATCTAGGTTTTAAAATGTTGGCGAACAATCACCAAAAAGTCTACAATAATAAATGCTGAAGAGGGTGTGGAGAAAAAGGAACCCTCCTACACTGTTGGGAAAGTAAAATGGTGCAGACACTATGGAAAACAGTGTGAAGGTTCCTTAAAACACTAAAAACAGCGTTACCATACGATCCAGCAATCCCACTCCTGGGCATATATCTAAAGAAAACTGTAATTCGAAAAGATACATGCACCCCAATGTTCACAGCAGCACTATTTACAAGAGACAAGACATGGAAACAATTTAAATGTCCATCGACAGATGAACGGATAAAGAGGCTGTGGTATACTTATACAGTGGAATATTACTCAGCCATAAAAAGAAGAATGAAGTAGGGCTTCCCTGGTGGCGCAGTGGTTGAGAATCTGCCTGCTAATGCAGGGGACACGGGTTCGAACCCTGGTCTGGGAAGATCCCACATGCCGCGGAGCAACTAGGCCCGTGAGCCACAACTACTGAGCCTGCGCGTCTGGAGCCTGTGCTCCGCAACAAGAGAGGCCGCGATAGTGAGAGGCCCGCGCACTGCGATGAAGAGTGGCCCCCGCTTGCCACAACTAGAGAAAGCCCTCGCACAGAAACGAAGACCCAAGACAGCCAAAAAAATAAATAAATAAACAAATGTGGGGTTTAAAAAAAAAAAATTTAAAAAAAAAGGAAAAACTTAAATTAAAAAAAAAAAAGAATGAAGTAATGCCATTTGCAGCAACATGGATAGACCTAGAGATTATCCTACTAAGTAAGTCAGAAAGAAAAATATCATGATACTCCTTATATTTGGAATGTAAAAAAAATGATACAAATGAACTTATAAACAAAACAGAAATAGACCCACAGACATAGAAAACAAACTTATGGTTACCAAAAGGGAAGGGGAGGATGGATAAATTAGGAGTTTGGGATTAACATATACACACTACTATATGTAAAATAGATAACCAACAAGGACCTACTGTATAGCATAGGGAACTATATTCAATAGTCTGTAATAACCTATAAGGGAAAAGAAAAAAATATATGTATGTATAACTGAATCACTTTGCTGTATACCTGAAACTGCCACAACATTGTATATCAACTATAATTCAATTAAAAAAAATTTTTTATTAAAAAAATGTTAGCAAACAACTGCGTTTTTTAACGTAATGGTTAAGGGAATGGATTCTGGGACCAGTCTGCCTGGAGTTGGATGTTAGCTGTGCTAACATGTGGGACACATTACTTAATATGAATGTCACTTTTCCTTACATTTAAATGGGGATAGTAATTGCCACCACTTCATGGAGTTGTTTTGAGGATGAAGTGAAGGAACAAAGGAAGGGGCATAAAATAATCCTGATACATAGTAATTGCTCCATGTCTACTATTGTTACCTGAGGCTAGATTTGGCCTCCTGGCTCTTAGTTTGTGACCTCTGCGGTAGGAAGAAATGATATATAAGGTAAGATAGAAAAATGGCCCAGAGCAACCACTCTGAGGCTGACCACGTGAGCTGGAAGTCTGTTTTCCCCACTTGCTGGAGGCTGTCTGACCCTAAATCAGTCGGTGAAGCCTCAGCTTTCTCATCTGGCAAATAGGGATAACAAAGTACCTGCTTCATAGAATGCTGTGAAAATGATATTTAAAAATTTACATAAGCATGTGGCATAGGATTGGCAAATGACAATCAAGAAATATGATTGTTATCATTATTCACATTATCTTTTAAGGTGAATTTTTCCAAAGTCTTAAAATTTTTAAATCTTTTGTTAAAAGCGGGTTCAAACTTTCTGCTCTTGTCCCAGTCCCTTCTGCTTTAGACACTGCTTTATTATTTTATTTTTAGTTCTTAGCCACAGGAAATTCCCTCTTGAAAACAAGTCTCTGTTGCTTTATAAGGTGCTACTTCAAAAATTACAATTGTCACCAAGTGCAAAGACCTGCTGTAACACACAACTCTGCGTGTAAACAGAAAAGGGGATGCACCTTCTTAGGAGAGAACGTTGCTACAATACTCTACATGAAACATCATTGTTTCTGTAATATGGAAATAGCTGACAACATCCAGTTCAAGGGCCTCTGCAGCTGAAATATCCAGGACATCTCTCTCCATTTAAAAATGCCTGAAAACCCATCCCATGCACATCTGACAGCACACAATTCAGGCAAGCTAGACTCGTGCCAATGACATGAGAATGGCATTCTCCAGCTGAGCCCTGGGAGTGATGACTCAGTTCGGTGGACCAAAATTCTCACACACACCGGACTAAAGGAGGTTCCCCAGTTTGCCCCCTCGTGCAGCTCGCACTGGGGGCCCCGGTAAATTTCCTCTCTAAAACAGATAGACCTTCAACCGAAGCACTGCAGGCTCTTGAAAACCAAAGCCATCTATCACTAGCAAAGAAAACTGCATTAACTTTCGAATTTTTGTAAGATAGGATACAGATTATACTAGAAGTGTCCACAGGTGCACACTGCCAAAGTGGACGTGCTTCAAGTCACCACTGGTCCTCTATCACTTACCCGTGATCTTCAAATAGCCTTGCTAGTGTATGGAGAATCTTATATGTCACAGCTATTTGGGAAAAATAAATTATGGATATGATCTAGTATTCTGAGAACCACCAGACTGTCAGGTACAGACTTCTGCTTCCTAATATCAAGAGTTGTTCTGTGACTCACCAAGTAAATCTCCGGGCCTGTCCAAATCTCAAATCACTGAAAGTGAGTCAGTTGACACACTTAAGAGAATGAATTTATGGTTCCCAGGCGGATGGGTGGGGGGAGGGATAGATGGGGAGTTTGGGATTGCCACGTACATGTTGTTATATTTAAAACAGATAGCCAACAAGGACCTACTGTAGAGCACAGGGGACACTGCTCAGTGTTCTGTAATAACCTAAATGGGAAAAGAATCTGAAAAAGAATAGATACATATATGTGTATAACTGAATCACGTTGCTGTACACCCGAAACTAACACAACGTTGTTAATCAACTAAACTCCGATATAAAATAAATATTAAAAAAGAAAGTCAGATACAAAAAAAAAAAAAAGAAAAAAAAGCTGTGCTTTGCAACTGAAAGTTCTCAGAAATTTTCCAAAAGGAACTTCTTTAGATAACAATCTCCACAGCTTTCTTATTGTTTTATACTCCTAGTCATGGATATTACAACAACTGGATGTAAGTTACGTTTGTTTTCTCTGAGATCACTGAAATATTAAAAAGAGTCATGTGCATAAATGTTATCCTCAATGATTCAGTGTCACCCTCTTATGAGTGTGGAGATCATCTGATGCACAAGAGTCAGAGGTGAGTGAGATTAAAGGGAGGTTCCCTCTGGAAATATTCTATCGTAACCATCCACCCTCCTTCCTTCCCCACTCCCCCCTCCAAAAGACGCACGTCTTAAAAATGCCCAAATTCAATAAGAGATATCGCTTACTGTCAGGGATGCACATACCAGAGGAAGTGCTGGGGATAAAGGAAATCTGTGAATCAGGGAAAGATGTTGGTATGCAAGATTGAAGATATACCAGCTGGCCCACTGCTTCAGCTGGTTTCCAGAGGCCAGGAAGAAATTAGTCTCACAGTTCAGTTAAAAGAACACCTGGCCATTCACCCAGAGGCACAGATTCACTCTTGAACAGGGTTATCTTTGTTTCCATACCAAACACACCTAGGAGTTAAGTTATTTAAAATCCTGTGACTCTCATTGTCCTAAATCACTCGCGTTCATAAAACACAGGAGGTGAGGAAGTGGGACTGGATGTAAAAATATGAGCGTCAACAAGACTGATTTTAAAGGCTTGGATGGCCTTCCTTTGACCACTGCAACTGGGTTGGGGCATGTCATATTGATTTCCCACGTATGTGTTACTGAAGATTTACAAATGTGAAGAGCTAGGAAGGAAGGAATTGTATTAAAGCCGAAGAATGAGCACTGTGCCCACAACCAAAGAGACATATTAGAGCCACTGAGGCTCAGAAAAATGGGGACAATAGCTCAGTGCTCCCCTGTCTGTTAGGGTCTGCGCAAAGCTCACACGGACGGTCAAAAATAAACTCTGGTTCCTCAACGGCTGATGAGGGTGGGAAATGTCATTGTACAGCTGAGCCCTCAACGTCAGCCCTCTGACGCTGACTCCTCTTTCTCCAAAGAGGGTCAGGTTGAGGCATGACATGAAGCACCGAGCAGTGTGCCTGGGCGGGTGAGTCACGGAAGAAGCTGCATGATGGTGGAGGAGATTACTGGGCTGGCCTCACGGCAGAAAGGCCAGATGTGTATGTGGTGGGGTGGGGAGAGGGGCGCCGGGGACAGGGCGACAGTGGAGGACTCCACAGCTTGCGAAGACAGAATGTACTGGCAGATACCACTAGCGCAAGGCTTGTTGGGAGGCCTGGGCTGACCCGAGGTGGAATGCAGCCTGGGAACTGGGCTCTTGGGAGATCCTATCCTGAAACCAGTATCAGGCACAGATCTTTGGAAAAATCCCAACCTGCTGATTTGATTGCTCACCTGCTCTTCTCCCCAGTACATTTCCATCCTCTTTTCTTGATCTGTTTATGGGCATCCTTCATTTTCCTTTCTTGCTCCTCTCAGCTTTGCCAAACCTTGCAATCTGTTTGTTTGTTTTTAATCAAGGTATAATTTACACCATTTAAGAACACAGTTTTTGAATTGAAAGGAATTTTAAATTTTGGAAATCATTTTAAATGTGCAGAAAAGTTAAAGAATAGGACCCCCAAACGCCCACCTACTCTTCACTGGAATTCATTTATTGTTAACATCTCTTGCAATATATATTGCTTACTTTCTTTTTGTTTTGCGGGGGCCATTCACTGGTTGGTTAAAACACCATAGTGACAAAAGGAGTCTCACAGCATTCAATGTGCGTTTACTAAACACCCACTGTGCAAGGACCCTGTGCTTGGTGCTGGGGAAAGGACAAGGATGACAGGCTCTATCCTCAAGGAATTTACAATTCAATTGCTAGGCAGCAACGAGATGGCCACTGCCACACTCAGATTGAAAATAAAGTCTGAGCCTTTGGAGATACCTTTATCTGTGGATGCTGGCATGGGGAAGAAATTGGAGGAAACTACAGTTCGAACAGGAACTATAATTGGCAATCCAGCTTTTCCCCCAATGGGTCGGACAGTATCAGTAACCAGGCATATTCAGATGCATTAACTGGGGGGAAAAGGAGGAGGGGTTCCTTGGTCAAATACATTTGGGAAACAGTAATTGAGACAATGCTTATCAAGTAGTTTCCTAAATTGCAGTTTTTCCTCAGAGCCTTAAGTGGGCTCTGCTAATGCGCTTTGTGAATCTCCAAGAAAGGGGAGGGGATGTATAATATTCCCTATTTCTCAAATGACACTGGATTAGCTCACAGGATTAGTGTCCCACGGGACACCCTTTGGAAGCGTGAAGGAAGCTCGTATTCTCGAAGAAACTAGAAAAATTTGTGGAGCAACGTACAAATAACTGTGAAACATCACAGCCCAAGGTCCTAAGTACTGACGCACTATCAAGTAAGAGTTAGGATGATGAACCAAAGAAAAAGCAGGAAACCTAAGAGGAACAGCGCTTTAGGAGAGCGTTTCTGCGATAGCGTTGGTAGGTTCATTTGTTTTTAACTGCATCACATGATTACTACCCAGAAACCTAGGTTAGCTCCCAAACACTCAGTGGATCAGGTCTAGACTTATCAAAGGTAATGGAAGGAGCTGGGAACCTACATTTATCGAGTAGCTATTAAGTGCCAGGTGTTGCTTTCTCTTCATTTAAAAACCTTGTAAAGTGTGTGCCTTCCTTGGATTATCTGTCTTGGCCTCTACTGTAGCCTGAGCACCGGCACAAGGTCTGACGCTTAATAGGAACCCGATGGATAGTTCCGGAATCAGAATGAACCTGTTTCATGGGGTGGCAATAAATTCATCAGATGGATTTCCATAAGCTACATTAAAATGTTTCATTATTAGACCAAAGAGGTCATTAGCTGGTGGCCCACAGCCTGCAGACAGTGTTTTATTTGGCTTGTAGCGGGTTTTAAAATAAATCAACCACATTGAAAAGAGTTGGGAGATTTTCAATACAATCCAGATTTCCAGCTTCCTCTGACATACCAGAAGATACAGCAACACGGGACCAGCATTCTCATATGGCCACATCCAGCACAGAGCAGAGGGGTGACTGTTCGCCACTGTCCCCACCACTCTCCATTTCTCCACGTCACTAGGCCATGTCTCTGTTGCCAGTGATAACTGTGCTGGTGCTTCTGGGCACTGTAAGCATTCGAGCTTGTGACTTCTGACCTATAATAATACCAACCAACATGCCTGATATCATTCTCAACACCTTTATATCTATTAATTGACAACAACCTTACAAGGTGGGTACTCTTATCATCTCCATTTTATAGATGACGATGCAAGTCAACAACTTGCTCCAGGTCTCACACCTAGTAAGTGGCAGAGTGGGCTTTGAACTCAGCCCATCTGACTCCAGAGTCGTGCCCTTTACCACCATGGTCCACTTGCCTCTGTCACACACACATATTTTATTACTCTGAATTGTTTTTACGTTTTTCATTGATGTCCATCTTTTTTTTTGGCTGTACGCGGGCCTCTCACTGTTGTGGCCTCTCCCGTTGCGGAGCACAGGCTCCGGACGCGCAGGCCCAGCGGCCATGGCTCACGGGCCCAGCCGCTCCGCGGCATGTGGGATCTTCCCTGACCGGGGCACGAACCCGTGTCCCCTGCATCGGCAGGCGGACTCTCAACCACTGCGCCACCAGGGAAGCCCATGGATGTCCATCTTTTATTTCCCCAAACTATACTGGCCTCAACGGCATAAAATGCATCAAATTTCTTTCATGTTTTACTTTTTTTTTTCAAATGCCCTTTGATTCCACTTGATGAGGATGATCTGCATAAGTAAGTATATTTCATAATTCCACTCACCTCCAATAGGAAGCTAGCCAAAGGTGGGCTCCCCAAGAGCAAGCATGGTATTGGCCAAAACTGCCAAAGGCTGTCGGCCCCACATGGTTGAAGATGGAAGTTAGTTTTCACACTTCTCACAGCGACAAACCCTGCGAGCCTGTGTTACATAGCCGCTAGGCTGATGGCTGGAATACACACGTATTAGGTTTCATTAGTTCCCCCATTTGGTTCAGTGTGGGTTTACCCACACAGCTGGGCTTGGAGCCTATCCTTTTGCTTAAATTAGTTCTAGTGCTCTGCAGTTTTGGTTTACTGACAAAACACTCTCTTTATCTAGCAGTGGCATAAGAGTTTCATCTGGGTGGCAGAGACAAACTGTGTTTGTCTGGGTGTACGGAAACCGTGGTTGGTACAATTGGGCCAGTTGGGTCATTTAGCATTTCCATGTGGGGCACTCACCAGAGGAAGGTATTTTAATTCCCAATTAGTCCATATTAGCAAAGGTAACGTATTTTCCGCTATTTCCTTACTGGGGATTCTGATTCATAAAATATCTTAAGGAAAATACATTTTACGTTACCGAGTCTTTGATTTCCCAGGGAAACTAATAAATAATCAACAAAAACATGATTAAAGACTGCTTGAACTACCATCCAAAAAAGGAACTCTAGCCGGCAAAGATCTTTCTGATCAGAATCTTTTTATTCCTAGAAACAGAATTCTTACTTAGCCTTTCAAAAGCCTGATGAAGGCTTCGGCTAAGTTTTGACATAAGATTTCCATATTCAAAATATCTGTTGAAATAAGGGGAGAAGGGATATGAATCTTGAAACTGCATTAGTCTGAAAGAGAGCTTAGTAAGCTAGAAAGGGAAATTACTTCTCTGTAATTGGAATTCTCTCCTAAAAAATCCCTTTGAAATCATGTTCAGCCGCTCTCCCATTATGTGTCCCAGAGAAGCTAACTTTAACCCTTTCTGGAACTACTCATCATGAAACCATTTGATGTTTATAAACTACTCTGGGAAGAGATTCTTGAGCAATGGTCTGTGTCATCAAAGAACTTAATAATGAACAAGTAGTTCCCAAGAGTCCTAGACACATTTAATAAAATTTTCCCCATGACACTTCCTCCCATTATTACACTGATGCTTACATTTATGTTATCAATTTATCTTGGCCATACAGTCCTAAGACAGATGCCCCAAAACTCCCCAATTTGAGTTCCTTTACCTCTGAAATGACATAACTAAATTCTTCTCCAGCACAGTTCTTTAAGTTCTTTGATGGCAGGGATTGTGTTTGATCCTTCTTTGTATCTTTAATGCCCGTATGTAGTAGTTGCTTGGTAAATGCCTCATGAATCATGAGTGAGAGTTAGCTGGGTAAGCATGGCAAGTTACTTAACTTCTATTCTCTTCAGGTTTTCTCATCTACAAAATGATAATAATGTCGTCCTCAAAAAATTCTCATGAGGATTAAATGAGTACATATATAAGTAATATGTACTACATGTATTGCATTAGCATAGTGCTTGGGAAACAGCTATGTTATATAGCTATCAATATAGTAATATAACTAATAGTATAATATTTTATATATATATACATACACACACACACACACACACACACATATAAATATAGGTTCTCCTCCCTTTTACATCTACCTTGATGTGAAGACAAGAAATCCGGTTCTGCCTGGAGATAACCCATAATGCTAAAGCATTCCATTGAATTTCCATGTCATCAGGCTACATGGCTTCATCGTATTAGAGCTGGTGCCTGGTATCAAAACCAAAAGAGTGTTCATCTGGCCTATGGGAAAATTCCCATGTACATGTATGACATCCCATTTTGTTCTCTCTCCTCTTTGGTTAAGGATGCAAATTCATTAATTAGTATGTGGTGTCTAACATGGGTGTTTTGTAATTACTTGACAGCTATATTTTACTTTCATGCAGTAGCTCAGCTCATAGTAATGAGGAGGAAATATCAATTTCAATTTGATTTGGAAGATAGTTATAGCCAAAGAATAACCCAACATGGGAAATTCTGTTGCTTTTACTTGCAAAATTTTAATAGGGTCATTTCCCTGAAGATGTAACATGCTAAGTAAAGATAATTAAACATTTTCTGAGCCTATTTCTTAATTATATTTATTGAAATATAATTCACAATCCATATGGTTTACCCACTTAAAGAGTATATTTCAGTGACTTTTAGTATATTTGTTTCTGCCCACTCCAGCCCGACAACCACTAGTTTCTGTCTCTTAGATTAGCCTATTCTGGACATTTCATATAAATGGAATCATACTGGATGGTGTTTTGTAACTGGCTTCTTTCACTTAGCAATTCACAATTCATCCATATCGTAGCATGTGTTATTATTTCATTTTTTTATTGCCGAATAATATTCCATTGTATGGATATACCACATTTTGATTAACCACTCATTATTCAAGAGACACCTGAGTTGTTTCCATTTTTGGCCTTTATGAATAATGCTCCTCTGAACATTTGTGTGCAAAGTTTGTATAGATATATGTATTTATTTCTCTTGGGTAACTAGGAGTGAAATTGCTGGATCACATGGTAATTCTATGTTTAACAATTTTAAGAATTTCTAGACTGTTTTCCAAACTGGCTACACCACTTTATATCCCCACTAGCAATACACAGGGCTGTAATTTTTCCCTCTCATCATCAACACTCGTTATAATTTGTCTTTATGATGACATATGTTTTTAAGTGATCACAACAAATTTTTGAAAGTATCACTGCTTTAAAAATAATTGTGACAGTCACAGTTTATTAGGAGCTTTGAAGATCTGAAGTGCTTCTGGAATTGTAAAGGGTGATGTAAATATCGAGAGCAGTAGAAAGCTTCTTCCATGAAATGGCCACCAGGGAAATATAAAGGTGAAGAAGCTAAAGTAGAATATATAATTTTGCTTAGAATCGGTTAAAAATGCATGCAGCTTCATAACCAGATAAAAAGACTACAGTACTCCTGATGGTGTCTTCTCCTCGTCTTCTTCCATTCGTTTGTTTTTGGGTGGTAAAAAGGATGTATTCAAGTAGAAATTTGTGGTCTTTTTCCTGAAGTGTTTGGAACACAATATTACCAATCATCTGGCCTCAAGGAAGCCCTTTCTGAGGCCAAATTCTACCAGGGTTGGAAGGCTGAGCACGAAGCTGGTGGCTTACATGTTGTCTGAGAGCACAACCTGGTGACCACATGCTGAAAGGCAAGTTCCCAAGGGACACTGAGAAAGATTAAGTCTTGGGAGGCTAGTTCAGTAGCCTTAAAAGCCATAAAGTACAGTGGGTGGGATTAACATGCGTTCCCATTCCTTACTCCACTCTTATCGTTTCTCAGACCAACTGGAAGCAGAGAAAGAGCATGAAATCTAACGGTCTTTATCGATGAGTCCTATCTTATGCTTTGGGAGCAGGGCAAAGGGCAGGGCTACCAGATTCTAAAGGCATCTGAGAAAGCAAAAATTATGAGGACTCAAAATTACACTCAAAAGTCCCTCCAAGTTGAACTCAAATATTTACCTGTCACTTGTAGGTCAATACCATTTTTCGGTTAAGTCCAACACAGCTAGGTTTCCCTCCACCATTGGAACAGATATGGCTCTTCAGTTAAGCACCCAAATGTTCAATTAGGCAACAAACAGTTGCTTTATGTTTTGGGGCCATATTGCACCAAAAGAATACGTCTTTAAGGTGTTAGAATCACACTCATAATAGGAAAATATTCACCCTCTGAGAAGCAGGCACAGATTCCTGACTTCTATCTCACATTTACTCCAGGGCAAATGCTTACGGAATGGAATGTCAGGGAAAAAACTATATTGTTATTGCCATTTTTTTCGCTCTCTCTTGTTTAATATAAGCTAGTTTAAAAAATGTGTATGATGCAATTACTGAAATCAGTTTCAAAAAAAAAAATCCAAAGTTTAGACAAAAGTCAAATTTGTCATCGATTAAAATGGAAGAGACTCAATTGCTAAAGAGACTTAAGATCACTGACTTCAGTAATAAAATTCCAGAGGCTAGAAAAGGTCTGGGACTTTTTTTGAAAGTGGAAGACTACTTACATTTTTATCTAGCATAAACCACTCATTTTATAGCTGAGGAAAACAAGATCCAAACATATTTAGTGACTTATCCAAGGTCACAAGGCTGACGAGGGGCAGAGCCCAGCTCAGAGTGCAGACTTCCTGACTCATGTTTTATGTTGTTAGAAAGTCTGATGAATCAAAGAAATTGCTCAAAAGTAGAAGTATACCTAGTGGTTCCAACTTTACTATACATCACACGTTATACCAATTAAAATGCAATACATGTGCTTTAATCATATTGTGTTGTCTACAACATGCTGATGGACATGTGTTTTGGAAAATCAAATAAAACCACAGAGTTGCTTGTCACCGGCTCTATTTCTTTAATTTACATCGTCTCAGCTTGCCTTTGGGGTATTTATAGACCAAAGCAAACCTGTCCCCTAGAGACACTGTGGAAACAGTTCTTAAAGCAGAGTTCTTCTCTTTGTTGTTGCAGTCACTAATAGTCAGAGAAATCAGAATGGTAGCATGATTCTGTGGGATTACATGGCAACTTCAGTTGGACCAGAATCTCCCCTGGTTAGCAGTCCCAGGAATCACCAGTAGCTGAGAAAAATACCCACAATCCAGGATCTGACTTGAGCCCAAAAAGTTAGGAGGGTTTTTTTTTCACCAGTAAATATATCTGTCCTCCATTCTCCAGCCCAACCCCCTTCCTTTTCTTTGAAATATGAGTATGATTTCTACGCCTGGTGACCTGTGGGAATATACTTGCTTGTTTGCTTTCTCCCGTGTTTTTCTTAATGCAATAACTTGAAACGTAAACATGAGGTGACAAGTAAATCCTCAGTCAAAATAAGTTTGCAACCAAACAGGAGGAAGAAAGGAAAAGGCACGCAGAAAGCTGGCCGTGGAGACTGTTGAATGGCGGCCAAATCCACGGCCAAAGCACTAATAGAGCACAGCGCTCATCACGCGAGATCATTCCTGCTCTTGTTTGTCAGGCTGCATTCTGGACCTTTTCCTCTGAGACTCACCATTTGTTCTGACTTCATATCTAATGCAACAAATAGGTAAAGAGAGATCATGGCACGCTGTCTGGATATAAATTCTGGCTGCTTTTCTCCAAACCAGAGGTACCTCAAGGAATGATGTCTGTCAATCCAGAGGGGTGGGGGGAAATGTCTGTGTGTTGGTTTTTAAAATTTCCTTGTGAGGCAGAAACTTAGCAAATTAATGATATCTTCTACGATTCAGACATGGAGAGAATCCAGACTTTCCCATTCTCACTTGCCACAGAGTTTGGGAGAATCTGGCCAATTTATGGCACAGTCTCTATCAGAGGAGAAATGAAGGTCACAGAGTTGTAAATCACAGAGAGGGGGCAACACTTAGCACCCAGCCACCGGCTGTTTTCAGGGGGTCTTTAGCAACAGCTCAAGGGCTACCTACCAAGTGTCCTGAAAGCAAAAATGCGTCCAGTACCACATTATAAAAAAGTCACCACTTTTGGCAGTTTCCATATTGTTGCCATAAATTCTACCCCTTTCTTCCTCGGTTTGGTTGTGCTGGTCCCATGGCAGCCATGACAGCCTGTCTCCACAGGACCTAAGCTGGGAGGGATGAGTTACAAACCCAAATCCCAGTGTTTGTTAAGGGGATTTATGCATTAAGTTCTCTGAAACTTTACCCGGAAAGTCTTCCTCATTCCTCTGGTGGGTTTCCGGAAGAGGGAAATCCCCTTGGCGTATCTCCCTTTGACTCAGTGCTGGATAGGGGCATGTATAAATCCTGCTAATGACTTCTGCCTGTGGCTGACAGGTTCTGGTCTTTGGTGAAAGCTACCCGGGTTCTCAAAAACTGCATTTTCTTTCTTTCTAAAGAGGATTTCTTGCAGGACTTCTTCAGTAAGGATCAGTCAGCATTCCCCATGACAGCTGTCAACACCCTTCGTTTACTTGGGTGCTCCAAACGGAGGGATCTAATTCATGCTGTCAGATCTGGGATCCTACACATTCCAACATTTAGAATTTAAAATCATCTTGGGTAAAATCTAAAGGCTCTGTTTTGGGAGTTAGTTTCCTTTCTATGGAGATGGGAGGGAGTTACCTTTTTAACGTCTTCCACTCTTGAGATACAGAATCCTTGGTTTTCCTTTGTGAATTTGCACCATTCACGAGGGGGATGGTAAGGGTGCTCGGACACTGACTGATTGTATAGTCCCTGGCTATAGGGACTGATTCAGCGAAGGACTCATAAATCCCTCAGACCAAGGAGGCACAGTAAGGAGCTGGGGCTTCTGAGAAAGAGAAGTGTTTCTTCTATTATAGGATTAGTGGTGTGATGGTAGATGTGAAGTCTGGAGCTGCAACCATCTTGCAAACAGAAAAGGCCAAAGCTGCCAGGAGCTATGAGGAAGCTAAGAATGCAACCAACTAAGAAGAACAAAGAGCAGAGAGATGGGTCCTGATGATATGGTTAATCCCTGCATTAAGCTATGCCTGAAGCTAGTTACCATGCACTTTTCGATGGTGTGAACCACTAAACTCTTTCTACCGAAGTCAATTTGAGTTGGGTTTTCTGTCTCTTGCAACTGATACGTAAATTCAGTAAGGAGGCTCTGGTGTGCATGTGTGTGTGTGTGTGTGTGTGTGTGTGTGTGTGGTCTCTGATCGACAGTCCTATCTGCTCCTAGAACATGGAAACACGTTACCACAATCTTGACATCTTGAACAGAGATGCTGGCAGAAGTCCTTTAAGATTCCATCCCTCTTATAACCTCAAGTACTACCTTGCTTGCCCTCCCAATAACGTGCCCGTGCTCCTATGTCTATAACTTCCCTCACCACTCCTTTTCGCCCTTGGCATACATACATGCTCTTGACTCTCCCATCTTATGAAATGTCTCCCTTTACTCAGACCCCATGCTAGTTGTCACCCTGTAACTGTACTTTCTTTCTCAGTCGAGCTTTCTGTAGGAATAGTCTACACCGACCCTTTCCAAGGCCTCAGTTCTGCAGAGGGTTATATAAAAAAAGAGTGCATGTACGGTCAAATATATTTGGGGAAATGCTCCAGGCAGTAGCCTCCTTTTGGAGAGTTACAATTAACACGAGAGTATCAAGGGCTTTGGGGATTGTTGCAGGAATGAAAACTATTCAATTTTATTTAACCCAATGTTTCCCAAATTTACTTGACTATGGAAACCACTCCCCTCTTTTATTCTGCTTAAAATCATTTAACACCCCAAGGATTGAGAGTTATGAAGGGCACGTATTGGGAAATGATGCTTTATACTTGATGCTTTCATCTCTCACCTCCCATTTATTCACTTAAAATTTATTATAGAATATTTTCAAATACCAAAAGTGTATAGAATATTTGTAGCTCTTATCAGTTTTGCCAAATCTTAATGAGAAAGATCTAGATCGAATATGGCAAAAGATTTGCAGTTTTCAAATGCTGCATTTCTCTCGTGGCTTTTCACCTTAGCACACATCCCCTTTGTCTTGAGTGCCCCTTCTCTCCTTTCCCCACCATTCTTTGCCTGGCAAAATCCTATTCCTTCTTCAAGACTCAGTTATTAATACCTCCAGGAAACCTTTCCTGACCCTTCCTTCTCCCCAGCCTATCACGGTTCCATGGCCTCCTTTGATTTCCCAAAGTTCCCTGAATGCACCCCTATCAAAAGATAGCAACGATCACGTTCTTAATTGCCTGCTTACTCACCGGTCTCCCTTATTAGACACCAAAAGTTCCTTAAGGATAGAACCTGCCTTTTATTTCTCAATCCTCAACCTCCTGCCCAGTGCCAGGAATATCAGAGATCACTCTTTCATGTTTCTTGAATGATGAACATTGCAGCCCTTCTCAGTGGGTCCTCCCTGCACTTAATAGAAGTGTACAGGTGTACAAGCCACCAAATTTCTCAGCTACTATGTTGTCAAGACTTCTCCACGTTTTATCTAGCTACTATCTTTCCTCTTAGGATGCTGTCTTCATGTTTATAAGCTAGGATGTGCTCTACTCCAAGGAGCAGAAAACGAACTCTCAAAAGCTGCAACCATCAGGATACTAATTTATTTAAGAAGAAGCCTGGAGGTGGGAGGTTTTTTTTGTTGTTCTTTTTCTTTTTTGGCTGCATTTTTGGGTCTTCATTGCTGCACATGGGCTCTCTCTAGTTGCAGCGAGTGGGGGCCACTCTCAGTTGCGGTGCATGGGCCTCTCATTGCGGTGGCCTGTCTTGTTGCAGAGAATGGGCTCCAGTAGTTGTGGCTCACAGGCTCCAGAGTGCAGGCCCAGTAGTTGTGGCACACGGGCCTAGTTGCTCCGCGGCACGTAGGATCTTCCCGGACCAGGGCTTGAACCCGTGTCCCCGGCATTGGAAGGCGGACTCCCAACCACCGCGCCACCAGGGAAGCCCGAGGTGGGGTTTTGACGTTGTTCATCATGGATCCGGGCTCTTTCTGACCATCCGTTCCACCAACACCAGTGCAATAGCTTTTTGCCCTCATCCTTGTCCGCTTATGGTTGAAAGCTGGCTGTCGAAGCTCCAACATCGTGTCCCCTCGCTTAGTACCAAGGCAGGAAGCCTCCGAAAGGGCAGAGGATAAGGCTCTGTCTTTTTACCAGCAAGGAAACCCTTCCTAGAAGCCTTAGCAGGCTTTGCCTTACAACTCATAGCTTAGAACTTGTCCCATGGTCCCCTGCTTGCAAGGGAGGCTGGGAGAGTGAGCATCTAATGCCATGGCTTGCTTAACCCAACTCTGATTTACCCCTGGGGCTGGCAGAGGGGCTGACGTTCCCTGAAATTAAGGGCCCTCTATCCACCAGCCGAACAAAATTCGATTCTTAGTGGGGTGAAGAAGCAGGGTAGGGATAGGGGATTGGCTGTCGGACAGGCAACAAAGTGTGCCTGCCAGGACAACACTGGTGCGGTTGCCAGGGGATCTGGCCGTGAAACGGAAAGATTCAAATTTCTAGGCCGAGGTTTCTCACTGGCCACCCCTGGGTTCTTGGCCAGCTCCTGATGATATCTGAGTTTAATGTTCATTAGCTCTAATATGAGGTTTCCTCAGCAGTATCCTGTGGGCTGATTAATAACTTTTAAAACAGGTGGAAAGAAAGTGCTTCTGTCCACCCAAATGCTTAGGTTAGGCATCTCCTGATATTTCTTCAGGCAAGAAAACATTAGTTCATGTATTCATTTGAGAGTTACTGTGCCTCTCCCTTGTGGCAGTTTGGGTCACAGAGAGAGTTATGGCCACCTCGGCCCTCAAGTGGCTTACTTTCAGGTGAACAAGACAAACGTTTAGACAAACAGCGAATAAGCGTAACGTGTAAGTGCAAGAATTAAGATCTGTAGAAAGTACCATGGACCAGAGAGGTGGCCAGTTTGCTGGGCAGGGGAAGGATGCCTACAGGGCGGCCGCATACATTTCACACGTGTTGCACGGGGTTGGGAGGAAGCCCTAGATACTGAGTCCAGAAGGCCTCTTAAAGGAGGAAACATCCGCACTGGCGGCAAAGGAAAAGTGCAGTTTGCTGGGGGTGGGGTGGGGTGGAGGAGACAAAGTAAGGAAGGATTCCAAGGAGAGAAGAAAACATGAGCAGAGGAGTGGAAACCTAAGAGTACAGTAGATGGAAAATCTGGGATACACTAAATGCTCTGGAGCAGACCTACCCCTGGGGCGGCGGGGGCAGTAGCAGAGGAAACGGAGAGGAGGCTGGAAGGCACCGAAGGCTTCTTACAACCTGAACCTACCTTATCCTTTAGTTGGCAACTGAAAGTCAATGAAAGATTTTTTTTTTTTTTTTTTTTTTGCAGTACACGGGCCTGTCACTGCTGCAGCCTCTCCCGTTGCGGAGCACAGGCTCCAGACGCGCAGGCCCAGCGGCCATGGCTCACGGGCCCAGCCGCTCCGCAGCATATGGGATCCTCCCGGACCGGGGCACGGACCCGCGTCCCCTGCACCGGCAGGCGGACTCTCAACCACTGCGCCACCAGGGAAGCCCTCAATGAAAGTTTTAAAGCATTAAAAGTAACTCTTTCCTTCAAAGGTTAGAGAGGCCAATCCCATTCGCAAATTAAATGGCTACTAAGTTGCAGCACTCCTAAAAGATTACAGACTATGTTTAATAAACAAAGACTTCATTATCATGTAAGAGAAATAACTGTCAACTGCAGTTCTAGGTTTTTAAGAAACTCTGATGAAATGGAAACCTGTATTTTGTCCTTCCATAAAACTGAACAGGTTCGGGATAGATCCCATAAATCTTGCAATTATTTAAAAGCACAAAGCCTAGCTTTACTACATTATCGCTTTTTAAAATAACACACCAGATTCTGGTTCCCAAAACCACTTTGGGGAAAAGTGCTTTCCTAAGTGACATCACCCCCATTTTCCACATAAAGTAAAAAAATAAAGGCTCATATTCAGAAGTAGTAGGCTACAAAAGGAGGATTGCTATACCATAAGAGCCCGCTGTGGAACCCCCTATTGCCCTGAGAGAAACAAAGAAATAAATTAAAAATATAAAAATCCCCAAATACACAGAGTTGAGCTTCAAAGAGGTGGGCTGGTTTCCCCCCAAATCCATTAATAAAATAAATCACTGCATTTCATATTCACAGTCATCTCTGAAAGTTCTCCTCTTAATTGCTCCATGGCATCATGTTTTATTTTAGTCAAGTTCAGGTTTTATGGCCAGGGACTAATGGGCATGGAGTCCCCGAAGAACTTGTTTTAAAACCTTGACCAGTCAACCATAAAAGGGGTATTAAAACAGCTACAGAGGCTAAATAAGAATGAAAAAGTATAGCCACTTATTTTGAAATTAGAATCCTCTTTCACGTTTAGGAATATAATAAAACGTGTCATAAACTTTCTACTTTCATTCCAAAGTATCGTCGTAAGAACTGACAGGGATGCAGACACCACCCTTCTGTGGTTAAGCAGCACTCGTTAAAATCAAGCGCTGTTTTTAGGTATTATTAGAGGCACTTTAAAATTATAAATGATTACAATGTCATAAAGACCTTTCAGGGAGAGAAACAGAAAAGGAGAAACAGGAGAAGGATCTAATGAACAAGGCTGTTAATAAACTTATACCATCAATGGGTCGAAATTCACAAGCTAGGCAAGGTCAAGTCCTAGTACGGAGCTGGATGGAATGTGTAGTCCAAGAGGAGACTGTAAAATGGGTTCAGATGAGGAGCTGTCTGGATGACTGTTGAATCATTTTGTCCTCCCTTATGGGGTAGATTCCAGTCTTGACCTTTTTCATAATCACATAACATCTTTCACTTTACTAATATACCATGTTCTTGACAAAGGTTAGGTGTCAACGATGAGTGAAGTAGCCTCATTTTAGAAGTGGGAAACTAGCCAGGGGAGGATAAATCCAGTCTTGCCTCAAGTGCAACCTGAGAATAAATCCAGTCTTGCCTCAGATCCCCAATACTCTGACAATGGGCCCATCTCTTCATCTGGTGGCCAAGAGAAGGGGAAGGATTGTTCACCCAGGAGGGAACATTCACTCTGATAAGCCACGCAGGACCCAATCACACACAGAACCTGGAAATGACTTTTCAGGCTTCCTTTTGAAATAGGGCACTAGGTACAAAGAGAAAGAGGATGGCTTTTCCCAACAGAAGCACTCTCTGGCCAAATAGGACAGACACAGGATGTTCAGCAGAAAGGAACCATCTCTGAGTAAACATGATCTCTGAAAAGACTCGAAACAGAGATCTCAGCAGAAATCCAGGTTAGTGCCGAGAGAGCGAGCGAGAGAGCGAGAGAGAGAGAGAGAGAGAGAGAGAGAGAGAGAGAGAGAGAGAGAGATTGGAGACAGGGCCAGACAGAGACAGACAGCAAGCTCAGGGGCAGGACGGCAAAGAGGCCCAGATGCTACTTTCTTTCTAATTCTGCAGCACCTTCCGTTCCTCTAAACAGTTTTCAATAAAAGCATCTTGAACTGGTTTAGATTAGTCCCCACCAGGCACATTTGTAAAGATAAAAAGAACATGGTTGTTTTCCTTCCTCCTAAAGGGGGTTGGGAGGAGAGGGCAGGAATGTTTAGCCTGGTCTTAGGGAGGACAGAAAAGAAGCAATGTCTAGCTTGTTCTCATGCCCACGTTTAAAAACAATCATGTCAACTCGCTTTGAAACTTCAAACTCTCCAAGTCGTCCTCCTTTTAATCCTCGGTCAAGGAGACAGCAAACGGGGAGGGGGTCGGCGGTGCAGGCGGAGACAAGGGTGTTTTTCCGCCCCATCCTGCAGTGCGTGGCAGCAACTAGCTTGTGCAAACATTCAGTAGCCCATCTGAACCCTATTTTAGAACAAAACCATTTTAGTTTTAAAGTGTTTGAATGACTTCAGCTAAATCTGAGGATTTGCCTATTGAATCTGGAGCTGTTCCCTTTCAACTCCGAATGAAGGAAGAATTATGAGACTGGAGTGGTTCAATGAGAGTTATCTATCCTGGCACTCAATCAAAGGGATTAGGATTTGGAAAGAAAAGCCTACAGGTGACCCTCCAGGAAGCATACCAAGCAGTTATCAAAAACATACAAGTTCAAAGCAGCTCAATTTTCATATGTTAAATGTACTTGGATGCAGCCCCAGGCTCCTTTCTAGGTAAAAAATTGTGTTAAAGCTGTTTGTACTTGCATACTGAGCAGACTAGGGAATAAAAAAGCATGTGGTACGGTGGTGCCGGGTCCACCTCACCCTCATGTAACACCATCAATCAATCTTGTTCTCTGGGTGAAACATGATCTGATACTGTGTCCAGGCTTCCCAGACTCATCCGACTCCTGCCATCATGGCAGATACGCATTCACCTCATCAACGCAAACGAGCTGTCACAACACAAACGCTGCGAGGTCAGCCACCCGGCAGAAGCAGCTTAACAATTAACAGTGAGGACTATTCATGAGTCTTGGGCGTTGTTCTCCCAAGCACCACGATCTGGGTTTAACAGTGTATTACCTACTTAATAGCTTAACTTGGGCACAAAAGGAGAAAAAGAAGGACACACACTGAGATTTAGGGTACAGAAGAGGGTACGCTTTGGGTGGCCTTCCTGTACCAGCAAGTCATCAAGAAATACAATTTATTTTGTCATGAACATTCTGTAGGGCACGCACAGAAGGATACAACTGCCTTTGGTGGACCCAAAAGACTCTGGAAAGGTGAATGCCTAAGTTATAAAAGAAAGCAAAGGGAGAACATTTAAATCTATAATCTGTCATTAGAAATGTAGGCAAAACATGTAATAGCACGCTAGACACATAATACACACTCAACCAATGGCTGTAAACGTATGAGAGGAGACAGTACCTGCTTCTGCTACGTCATCCTCTATGGAAAGAAGGTCAAAGCCACACCACCACAAGATTCAGCCTGACGCGGACTGAGTGTGAGGTACCTAGAATTTAGCAGGACAGCGCACTGCACCAAGAGGCAAGAGTATAGGTCTCTACTCAGCCTGGCAAGCCCTCGCTGAATGCAGGACTTTAGAAAGTGACTCTGCCTACCCAGACTTTGGGGGCCTCATCTATCAAATGGGGATTCAAAGCCTACTCACCCAAAGTAAGATATTTATTTAACGTGTGCTATGAGGCACTGTGCTAAGCATTCTACAGCTATTAGCTTTTCCCCAACAGCATTACAGGGTAGGTGTTAAGATTATTTCCCTCTTAGAGATGAGGAAACTGGGAGTGAAACAAGTAACTGGCTCAAAGTCACTATACCAGTAAGTGGTAGAGAACAGATTCCGACCCAGGAGTCTCTGAATAGAGGGTCCACGTTCTTACCTTCTACCTGGTTCTGCCCCTCGAACTATATGAGTGTTTCTTGAATTTGAGTTGCCTCTTATGATGAATATTACCACTAGCCTACCGGGCCGGAGACCCCAGTAACCTCCTCAAATCCTCCCTCTCCCTCCTTCTTTAATCAGTTGCCATATCCCAGCCCCCTACCCTTGCAAGGTCATTCTAGTTCCTGAGCTGTGCTCTTCCTGCCGGTGCCCAAGTTGAGGCTTCAGAACCTCTCGCTGTAACTCTTGCAGCAGGCCAGCTTGCATTTTCTTTTCTCCAAGTCTTTGCTCATTCTATTACTGAAGCTTGAAATGCCACCTGTGTCCTTTGCTTATCACAATCATATACATTCTTCCAGGCACAGGTCTAGTGCAGCTTCCCCTGACCTTGATGACTCTCTGATCCGTGCTCCCTGAGCACGTCAGCTGAATCTTTATTTAGTATGTATTCCATCCTCCTTGGCAGTCTATTTCTCCATATCCCTTACCCAAACCCCTCAAGAACTAAACTGTAAGTACCATGAGCACCGTGTCTTATTTATTTTTATTTCTGTGGCACCTATGTCTTTCAAATACGGTTTTCTGAACTGGGAAAAAGGGGATGTGGGGAGGAAGGGAAGTCTTCTCTTAAGAGTCTTTCTAGGTCACAGATGCTTGATTCGGATGACGGACCCAGTAAAAACAAAGAGATAGCAGTAACAACAAAAGCCCTAGTATTACACGAGGTGTGGAGAAGCAGAGTGGGTAAAAATCTAGGCCTTGCCAGATTGCCAAGGTTAAAATCCTAGCTCTACCACTTATAAGCTATATAACCTTGGGAAAGTTCTTAATTTCTCTAGACTTCAATTTCTTCACCTCAAAAATGAGGGATGGGGCAGGGGGGAGAGATAAATTAGGAGTTTGGGATTAACATATACACACTACTATATATAAAATAAGTAAACAACAAGGACCTACTATATAGCACAGGGAATTATCCTCAATATCTTGTAATAACCTATAATGGGAAACAATCTGAAAGAGAATATAGATAGATAGATAGATATAGATAGGTACATAGATATAGATAGATATCTATATATATAAATAGATATAGATATATAGATATATCTAGATACATAGATATATATCTATCTGGATAGATAGATATCTGAATCACTTTACTGTACACCTGAAACTAACACAACATTGTAAATTTAAAAAATCATTTAAAAAATGAGGGATAACAACAGTAACTACTCCATGCGTTTGCTCTAAAGGATGAAATCATATACATTTAGAATAGCACTCGGCATACAGTAAGTGCTCAATAAATGGTACACAGATGATTACATGGATGGAAGATTTCCTTTCCTTGCCAACTAAAATACTAACTTCTTAAAGCAGGTATGAGAGAGATGTTGGCAATATAACCCATGCTCCCTCTTTCAAAATCAGAGATGGAAAATCTCTAACAAGTTGGATATTGCAAACTCTGCTGGAATTTTTTTCCTTCATAGCTCAGCTTAGGGCCCCAGTGTAAAAGAGCAATGCTATAAAGCTGGCTCCTCCTGGCTTCTTACTGTCTTGGCATTGAACAATCAATGTGAAAGTACATAAAGTTATTTAACATGTTACCAAGTAGCAGAAAGCTAAAAGTTTAACCATATTTACAAGGAAGAATTATATGAAAATATTTTTATTGATGCTATAAAAACCACCATTAAAAATGACTGCACTGAAAAGCTGAACATGTATGGAACAAATGGGCAACTCTTAAAATATTACCTGGTTCCAGACAGTCCAAATTTTGTGTCTTGTTAGCAAATAAGATAAATGACTTTGTCTGAAATGATGTTTTATAAATCCTATTAAGAGGCTGTAAGAGAGGCAATGGCTCCCAAAACAAGAGAATTAATTTCTGAGTTCAATCCCCACTGTACACACAAAAATGTGGGGGGAACGGGAGGGGGGCTTATTGTTGATGTAGTCTTTGGACTAATATACTAATAATGCTCTCTAACAATTACATTTTATACTTTGCAAAATACATGCTCACTCGTTATCTCACTTGATCCTCACAAGAAGCCTATGAGGCAGGTCGAGAAAATACTATTACTCTTGGGGATTTTTTTTAAGTAACGGAGAAGGGTGAAGTGGCTTCACCAAAGTCAGTTAAAGTAGAACTAAGTTAGACTCTTGCGGCTCTCTGACTCCACAGCACGTGGGATTATAGGAGCCAGTGTTTATGATGTGGAGATGGGTGCAACCCTGTCTGCACAAACCCACAGACTGGGGGAAGCTACACTGTCATTTTAGACTCTGTATCCAGATAAAATAGAAGGCATTTGTTCTTTTAGTTAAAAAACTGAAGTGATGTACTCTCACCACCATGTAAATAATGGCGTAGCGTTTTGTATATACAGTTCTTTTATTTTAAGAGCAAGATGTACTCCAATGATTGGTGCAATTTTGTTTTTGCCTTTCCTTGCCAAAAAGAAAATATGGCTTTAATAGAAGTTTACATCTGCGTGGTATTACATGCATGTAAAACAGATGTAACCTAATTACATTTTCATTTAAATTGCTAAATAGCTACTTAAGTAAAAAGCTAAAATAACATACAAACAACAGTTACTATAATAACAAGTGTACTTAGAATTAAATGAAAAGGATCAAAGCTACAGCATATAGAATTTGAGTTGGTCTTTCAAAAAGACAGTGACATAACAACACTGCCTTCATTTACTCAGTAATTGAATGTCTCTACAGCTCAGCCTAGACCCGTGGAAGAAAATCCACCGAGTTTTTATAAAGACTCTGGGTTTCATGAAGATTAGACACACTCTACTAGAGATTATATAGCAAAACCCTAAATTGGAAATTAGAATTCCAGGGCAATACAATCAGCTTGATTATAGTTTTAAGCAGATCTGTCTAGGCTGAAATCAGAAATCAGCTCCCAACCTGGAGATCAGAACGCTCTTTTTGTAGTTTTAAAAGAAGACATTACATATCAGGCATTGCATATTCATGACCCATCCCTTCCTGTGTGCCACACAAAGGCTCTCCGAAGAAGGATCCAGAGCATTTGCGATGATATTCAGCTTAGGAGCACGGGCAAGGGAACACATGGTCAGTCTTCACAAAGGAGCAGAGGAAACACCACGTGCCGGTCTGGGACGCCTGAAATCCTAAACGGTGGACTCTGGAAAAACTCAACCCGGTTTAACCTAGATTTGCAGGGTAATGTCCAGTCCTAGCTCTCCCTTTTCAACTTCAATCCCATTTTTAACTAAGGGGAATTTCAGGCGTTTGGAGATGATTTGTTATTTTAAGAGTCGGAGACCAAAACTGAACTTTTAGAGTGTTAGAGCAATATAAACTTATTTCAAAATTAGAACAGTCTATCACTAAAAGCAGAGGATTTAGAGTAGGACTGTATTTTGAAAGTATCCCCCCCCCCACCACCACCATTAGCTTTCTTCTCTAAACTAGACCAGCCAGTTTTTCCGAATTTTGCTCAGGAGTGTAGAAAATAAGAGACTTAGATCCAGTCAGCCCTTTTGATCATGGGTCTAAAATGTTTCAGAAGAATTAAAAAAAAAAAAAAAAAAACACTAAATGGAACATCTCTGCTAAAATTGAGGGTTATGCTCTTCAAGCTGAGAACTTCCTTACAAAGACATGGACAAATTCTTTTCAAAATGAGCTTCAAATTATACCTCAATATACCTTTAAACACATAATTAGCTTCTGGCTCCCCTTTTCATTTTATTCAGCCAATGTTCCCTCTCTAAAGGTGGGGAAGGATGAACAGACTAAGGGTTAGAGGTGAGGATCGGAAAGGAGATCTGAAAAACAGAAAAACCACCCAGGGCCAAAATTTGGTGCCAACCTCGGCATTTATTTCCTTGACGCCACCTCACACTTTTTTTTTTTTTTTAACCTCTTTATTGGGGTATAATTGCTTTACAATGGTGTGTTAGCTTCTGCTTTATAACAAAGTGAATCAGCTATACATATACATATGTCCCCATATCTCTTCCCTCTTGCATCTCCCCACCCTCCCTATCCCACCCCGAGTTGATCTCCCTTTGCTATGTGGCTGCTTCCCACTAGCTATCTACTTTACATTTGGTAGTGTATATATGTCCATGCCACTCTCTCACTTTGTCACAGCTTACCCTTCCCCCTCCCCATATCCTCAAGTCCATTCTCTAGTAGGTCTGTGTCTTTATTCCCGTCTTACCTCTAGGTTCTTCATGACATTCTTTTTTTTTCTAAGAAAGGGCTACGGACGTGTATACTGTCTCTCTCTAACGTTCTACAAACACCCTGTACTTCAGTCTTAGCAAGGACTTCAAAGGGCTTCCATGCATTTAAAAGATTTTCTTTTTCTTTTCCCTGGCTAGGCCTGCTACACCAAAACTGTGGTGACTCCCTGTCTGAGACTGTCTCTGGATCTAAAATAACAGTGAGGTGTATTTGTGAAGAGGACGGGAAACATACTTTGAGAATCTTCTTGCCCCATAGCTATTCCCCAAGTCGAGTGCCTTGGCTTGATCTCTTCAGACCGGCCGCTGTTTGATTTCTGCAAAGACTGTTCATAAAGTTTCACAATGTGTTAAGAACACAATTGCAAAGGCAAGTGAAGGCTTGTCATGATTTTGTAACCAATTATTTCATTTGTATTTTATAAATCGGTCATAAATGTCATTGACTAATTACTGCCCTTTCCCCCTTCCCCACCCCCATACACTCACTGGAACAAACAGGCAACCTTGTACCACTCTTGCCAGAGGCCAAGAATTAATGGCAGGTTTTAAACTAAACTTCATCTATTTGGAAGGATATCAATGGTTGCTGAGGACACACTGTAATTTCACTGCTCACCACCACTCCTCTCTGCCCTGAAAAACAAACATATTTCACTACACTCTCTGCCCAAGAAACTCAGATGCCAGCTAGACATCCCAAAAGAAACCAAAAGAAACAATTATTAAAATAATCATGTCATAACATCACTGACTTAGCCAAGGTCTTTTCTTGTCTATCTGATCATTACTAAACCAGTCATTACTCAAAAGCACACATTAAGTGATGATTTATCTGTTTGACTGCGGTACAAACACTATCTTCTGTTGATGCTTAGTGGCTCTGGGAAAGGAAACGTGAATAATGTCCTGCCTCTGAATGAACTCTGCAGAATAACCACATTCCAAAGGTTGATGGGAGGGAGGGGGAGAGAAAGTAATTACTTTGTGATGGGTTAAAAGTCAGTAAGAAGAGAAAGTTGAGGGCGGCTCTGCCCTATAAACGTTTCTGGAACTCGACTCCCTTAAGTCGGCCTTGACAAAAGACCTATGTCATTAAAAAGCAACGATGTAAATGTGACAAGCTGCTCTCAATCTCAGAGTAACTCTGCATTCTTTGCGGTAAGGTTTGAAACCACAGAACAGTCATCGTTCCGAATACACCAGCCTATAAACACTTCCCCTGGAGAAGGAGAAGGTATCGCCACTAAGCCCCTGACTCCACATTTTGTAATTTTTGAAAGCTGAAGTCACAAACATGTGGCTTGTAGGTAAATTCCAGCCTTCAACATGCTTAAAAACATTTAAAAAACTTAGTTGCCAAAATGTTTATATAAGTACCTTTCATATAAAAATCTGGATTTCCGGCTTCCGTCAGAAAAAAGAAACCTGGCAAGTCCACGACAGTGGGCCCGCACTCCCTCAGGGCAGCTGCTTGTCCTCTTTAAAGCGAAGCTGGGCTTCCCTGGTGGCGCAGTGGTTGAGAGTCCGCCTGCCGATGCAGGGGACGCGGGTTCGTGCCCCGGTCCGGGAAGATCCCACATGCCGCGGAGCGGCTGGGCCCGTGAGCCATGGCCGCTGAGCCTGCGCGTCCGGAGCCTGTGCTCCGCAACGGGAGAGGCCACAACAGTGAGAGGCCCGCGTACCGCAAAAATAAATAAATAAAGCGAAGCTGTGCTTCCTGGCTCTGCCTGGTGCCCGCAACTCCCTGTCGCATGGCACCTGGCCTGCTTCCCTCACTGACACTGCCTGCTGGCTCCTGCATGGATCCCAGCTTACCGTTTCTGTTATTTTGTGTGAGTGCAGCCAGTACTACCTTCCCCTACTTGAAGGCAGAGAAAAAAGGATTTCTGAAGCTCTAAGTTTTATCTAGCAATTCCAACTATGACCAAAATTGCACTCCACTGAATCCGTGCTTGAGTTTCGGAACAAGGTGCCACCGTCCCTTATGCTTGCCTGGAGACATCCTGGGCCCCCATCCACTCACACTGGCTGACCACTAGGTCAGCGACTCCTCTAAAAAGGATCCAGTACCCTAGGGCTCTGGTGCGTGTTTTAAAGGCATACCATGCAAATGAACTATACTATTCTCTAAAGGAAAAATCCATCGTATTCTTATTTATTCTTACTTATTATTCCGAAATTAAGTTTGTTAAAAGTTGAACTATCCGACATGAATTTTCAGCCTGACTCTTTTACACTTATGATGGAGAAAACCCCATCGTTCCTCACGATGTATTTTTTATAATGAGGACCACAAAAAACGCAGAGAGAAATCTCAGGATCTTTGACCACAGAAATGCATGTACATATTTTGCACCAGCTAGCGGTAATTGTTTTACCATGTGAGGCTCCGGGTAGGTAGTAATATGCAATACCTTTCAACTTTTCATCCCCAAAAGCAAACAGAAAAAAACCTGACCTCTGACCCTGTTTTGAAGCCTCACTACCCGCTTGGGTAGTGTTTGCATGTTGAAATATTTATTTCCTTCATAAAAAAATCTATCTGAATATCCAATCTCTCAGCAGTAAAGAGTCTGATTTCCATGTTAGCAGAAGCCTTAAGTAGTTTGGGGCTATGATCTAAACACTACAAGCTTTACCTACTTAAAACTTGGCCAGCTCCGAGCTGCATATCTTTCTCACCGGCTCCTCATTTGCAAAACATAGTAGAGATGCAGGTGAAAGGTGACGAAGTTTCAACAGCTGCAAAGCCCAGTTAGAAAACTTGTTTCCTGGGCAGAGCTTCCAAGAGAGTAATATTTCTGAGCCTTCTGTCACTAGAAGATGCGAATTTGTACCAGTGAGGCTAAACAAGTTCTCACGAGCCGGTGTTATAATGGTAACTTCTGGATGTGGTGTGGGAGAGAATGAAGCCTCCTGACCCCTAAAGGCCAGGTTTTTCACCGAAACCCCTCTGAGTATAACATGAGAGCACATGACTACCATCAAGATAAGTCTTTCTTCATCTGTTCATTGGTTATGGTACTTGAACAAAACGCCTACTAAAAATGACTTAAAATTTAATTTCCCCCATGAAAAAGGAAAATGTGAATCTCACATAAAGCCCTCTACTCCATCATATTCACCAACTTGGACAGACAAAAGAAAAATGGTGCGCCTGAGGCGTGCCGTGCTCTTTCATAAGAGTGCGACCCTCAACCTACCTCAAGAATAAGGTTCAGATTTACCACAATACCTCCCTCCTAATGCTTTCTGATCACAGAGGGTGGTGGGGGGTGAGCCTTTGCTTAATTTTTCAATGAGATTCAGGACTGCGATATTGAAATTAGGCTCAGAATGGCTCTTAAGAGCAGAAAGGCTTCAGGTTTTCCTCCATGTCTACTGACATTACTCAGGGGAAAGTGGCTTCGTTTTTTTCTTTTCTTTTTTGCTGTGATGATTTGGGGAACACAAAGGAATATGGGCCTTCACCTGCAGATGCCATTAGAACTTTACTTCCAAATTTAATAGTAGCCTGCCAGGCCTCAAATACTGTGGAGAACCCTGCTATCTCATTGTGAGGAAAATTGGCTACACTCTGTTTAGACTTGTGTCTAACACGACTCTGTGGGAACCGAGAATTTTGTAATGCCAGGCTGTAGCAGAAAACAGTTTTTGCATCTAATCCTGTGTTAGTTACGGTCGCTTCAGGAAACAAACAAACAAAGCCCCAATGTTGCAATAAAAAGTATACCCGTTGTATACTGAGCTATTTAAATACAGCTTCTTAAGAAACTTTCTACTGTATTTAGAACTTAAGAACTTTCTATTTAGCTTTACTGATAAGAAGAAACCTAAATACTAGGGCAAAATTATGTCCTTAACAGACTGTATTACCAGTGGCTGTCTCATTCCACTTCGGATTCACAAACAAAAGGTTTTATGGACAGCTTTTTGGATTGAACCTGCTTGGAAGAAGAGGTTCTTCCTTGAGTTGTAGAGACTGTTGATTAGGGCTTCGGCAAGCTTTTTTGGCACCTTTGGGCAAATTATAAAAAGGTACCCCTCATTTTTTACAGAACTCGAATAAAAAAATCTTAAAATTTGTATGGAGACACAAAAGACCCCGAATAGCCAAAGCAGTCTTGAGGGAAAAAAACGGAGCTGGAGGAATCACACTCCCTGACTTCAGACTATACTACAAAGCTACAGTAATCAAGACAATATGGGACTGGCACAAAAACAGAAATATAGATCAATGGAACAGTATAGCAAACCCAGAGATAAACCCACGCACCTATGGTCAACTAATCTATGACAAAGGATGCAAGGATATACAATGGAGAAAAGACAGTCTCTTCAATAAGTGGTGCTGGGAAAATTGGACAGCTACATGTAAAAGAATGAAATTAGAACACTCCCTAACACCATACACAAAAATAAACTCAAAATGGATTAGAGACCTAAATGTAAGACCGGACACTATAAAACTCTTAGAGGAAAACATAGAAAGAACACTCTTTGACATAAATCACAGCAAGATCCTTTTTGATCCACTTCCTAGAGTGATGGAAATCAAAACAAAAATAAACAAATGGGACCTAATGAAACTTCAAAGCTTTTGCAAAGCAAAGGAAACTACAAACAAGAAGAAAAGACAATCCTCAGAATGGGAGAAAATATTTGCAAATGAATCAACTGACAAAGGATTAATCTCCACAATATATAAACAGCTCATGCAGCTCAATATTAAAAAAAAAACAACCCAATCCAAAAATGGGCAGAAGACCTAAATAGACATTTCTCCAAAGAAGACATACGGATGGCCAAGAAGCACATGAAAAGCTGCCCAACATCACTAATTATTAGAGAAATGCAAATCAAAACTACAATGAGGTATCACCTCACATCAGTCAGAATGGGCATCATCAGAAAATCTACAAACGACAAATGCTGGAGAGGGTGTGGAGAAAAGGGAACCCTCCTGCACTGTTGGTGGGACAGTAACTTGATACAGCCACTATGGAGAACAGTATGGAGGTTCCTTAAAAAACTAAAAATAGAATTACCATATGACCCAGCAATCCCACTACTGGGCATATCCTGAGAAAACCGTAATTCAAAAAGACACATGCACCCCCAATGTTAACTGCAGCACTATTTACAATGGCCAGGTCATGGAAGCAACCTAAATGCCCATCGACAGACGAATGGATAGAGAAGATGTGGTACATATATACATTGGAGTATTACTCAGCCCTAAAAAGGAACGAAATTGGGTCATTTGTAGAGACGTGGATAGGTCTAGAGACTGTCATACAAAGTGAGGTAAGTCAGAAAGAGAAAAAACAAATATCGTATATTAACACATATATGTGGAACCTAGAAAAATGGTACAGATGAACCAGTTTGCCAGGCAGAAATAGAGACACAGATGTAGAGAACAAACGTATGGACACCAAGGGGGAAAGGGGCGGGGCTGGTGGTGGGATGAACTTGGAGATTGGGATTGACATATATACACTAATACGTATACAATAGATAACTTATAAGAACCTGCTGTATAAAAAGTAAATAAAATAAAATTCAAAAAAAAACAAAAAAAAAAGAAAAGAAAAGAAAGAAAGCAAAAGGTGCCCATGTGGGCAAACAGAGTCCCAGTTTGCAGAGAAGAGGGTGCCTTGGATTTCAGCCCCTCCCCCCTCATGTCAGCACCCCCTCTGCTGGGAGCCTGAATGAAGAGTCTAACGTGTTTGCTTAGTACTGAACCTGAAAAATGCATCAAGAGGTCTCTTTTCAGCCACTCTGGTTTCCAGGTAGCAAGTCTTGTCAAATAATCTCACCAGAAAGCAGAGGTCAGTGACTGTTTCACAACTGTTTGGTAAAATGACCCCAACAGCACCAGGTTAGAAGAATGAGGAATAAATCAAGAGATTCTATTTGGAAAAAACTTAGGAGACACAATAGAAAAGAGCAAAATCATGTGGTTGTGCTTCGTGACTAACCAGTTCTTCTTGAGTTCGGGGTGGGACTGCTTCTGTCTCCTTCATATTTTGACTCATAAAGGGCACACAGGGAGCTGGAATCAGCAGGCTTGGTTCTTTCGTTGGCACAAAGGGCCGTGAGTGGAGTTCTACCGGTGAGCATCATAAATCTGGAAGCCAGGTTTTAAGGTCCTGAGATCTGACTTAGTGAGGAAACACGCTTTGGCTTAATGCTTCCTGCGGAATCAAACGAGCTCCCAAGGAGACAGCAAACTGAAGGCCTCCCGGAAGGGTGCAAGCATGGAAGGAGCTTCAAAATCTACCAAGAGCTGCCTAGGAGACTACTATTACCCCTTAAAAATATATTTTTTTATTTTTTTAAATTTTTATTGGCATATAGTTGATTTACAATGCCGTGTTAGTTTCTGCTGTACAAAGTGAATCAGTCAAACGTGTACAGATATCCACTCTTTTTTTACATCCTTTTCCCATATAGGTCATTACAGAGTATTGAGAAGAGTTCCATGTGCTATGCAGTAGGTCCTTATTAGTTACCTATTTTATATATGGTAGTGTGTATACGTTAATCCCCATCTTATTACTCCTTAATATAGAACTATTGTTCAGCGACAGTAAAGTCTTACCAGATGTACAGAGACTTTTTTAGTTCTCTTCTTTACCTCTATATTGGGAATTCCACCACCCCCAACTCACCCCCGCAGACCAAGATTAGCTCCAACTGTAAATTACACAGTAGCACCTTGATAATACATTCAGAGCCATTGTAGCTATTAACCATTAACATGTATGTCTCCAAAGGAAGGAGAAAATGGGCAGAAGGCATAAGAAATTCGTATACACACAAACATGGCCAATAAGCATGAAAAACATGTTTAACCACAGTAGCGATAAAGAAAAAAGATGTTACTTTTGCCCATAAGCTCGGCAAAAAAAAGTTTTTTAACGGTACTCTTCCACGCTCCCAAACATGAGAAGGGAGAGGCCGTCTCAAAAACTACTGATGAAAACGTAAATTGGTACATCTTTCTGGAAATCAAATTGGTAATGTTTTATTCAAAAATTCACTGCACACCTATTTATGAAGTACCTATGATTTGTTAGGGACTTAAAGTGTACCTTCCCTTCCACCTTGTGACTTCATATCTAGAAATCTGTTCAATAAAGGATCAAAGATTTTTATAAAAGGATGTCTATCATAATATTTAAGGAAAAAACAAAAGAGATGTGGTTAAATAAATTGTATGGGGTTTTTTTTGTTTTTTTGTTTTGTTTTTTTTGCAGTACGTGGGCCTCTCACTGTTGTGGCCTCTCCCGTCGCGGAGCACAGGTTCCAGACGCGCAGGCTCAGCGGCCATGGCTCACGGGCCCAGCCGCTCCGTGGCATGTGGGATCTTCCCGGACCGGGGCACGAACCTGTGTCCCCTGCATCGGCAGGCGGACTCTCAACCACTGTGCCACCAGGGAAGCCCTAAATTGTATGTTTTGAGGGAAATTATTAGTGAGAAAATGGTAACAATATATTTTCTGTGAAAAAGATAGGGTACACAAATTTTAAAAACATAAACATTCCTAATCCTACACCAAATGTTAACAGTTCTGGATAGCATGTGTATGGGAGATTTTCATTTTCTTCTTGTGTTTTTCTATAGTTTTCAAATTTTCTACAATGAGCATTTATCAATCTTAAGAGTAGTAGAAAGTACTAAACAAGAAAGGAATTAGCTAAGGAGCAGGTGTATTTAGAATCTCAAAAACGTATAATTGAACAGGAAAACAGTGATATCAAAATTACAAATGTACACTTGGGTGATGATTTACAAATATTCAAGATATATACATTTGGGACCCTGAAATAATGTGGAAGGAGTGTGTAAAAGGCATCAGAAAATGTTCTAAACGGATGATCCATTAGAGATCACCCAGTTTTTTTCTTCATTGTATAGATGTGGAAACGAAGATTAAGTACTGCAATGGCTTGATCCCACACTGCAAGTTAGAGACGAAAAGCCTAGGACTCCTGCCTCCCAATCTATGCCGTTTCCACGATTCTAGGAACGGCAAATAGGTTTCATCTAAATTTCAAGTGCCAGTAATAGCTGTTGAGAAAGCTCAGGAGGAAAACCTGCATTAAGATCTGTGATATCAGCTGTGGGCAGGAGAAGAGGGTGTAGGGCTAGGCATGCCAAATGTTTGACATTCCTAAAAAAAAACTACATAATACTGTCCTCTCCAAACCCGGTGTTTGTCCCTATAAAATAGGAAATGTCTACTCCTAGGGAAACATTTGATATAAACTAGGAATAAATAAAACTAGCTTTAACAAGGAAAGAATGAAGATAGAGAAAAATTTATACTGTCCAACTGAAAAGGGGCAATTACAAGTTTCATAAAGGTGTAGCATCATGCTTCAATGAAATACTTTTTTTTTATCAGTACAACAATTTATAAACCTACATAAATTATAGATAAAGCCATATATGAATACAGATCATAAGAAAATATCTAAAATGAATTACAAAAGGACAGAAAGTTGAAAAATAATGAAGACACGGTAAGAGTTATAGAACACAGTGAGATGGTCTAATATATACGTAATCCAAGATCCAAAAGGAGAGATGAGAATAGACCAGAAACAATATTTGAAGGAATTATAATTAAGGATATGTTCATTAAAGATGACCCATAGACTCTAGATTTTCATGCCTCAAGCAGGATAAATAATAAAGCAGTCAACATACAGATACACTCAATGAAATACACTCTCTCTCTGTAAAGAAGCTGGGAGGCAAGAGCAAAAGAAGTTGAAAGAGCAAACTCATGCCTTGACTCTGGAAAGCTATAAATAGAAATAAAGTTCAAAGACACGAGGGAAGCTGCATGCAAAAGCCTTGATGCTAAAATAGCCAAAAGCCAATCAAGCCTTGGACAAACTTTAAACAGGTCAACTTCACAGAAAGGTTAGGAATGAGTGAGTTCTACTGAGACCTGTTAACTAGGGTCTCTACAAGGAAAACACATCTATAGGGAAATCTCACCTATGAATATGGATATAAAAATAGTAAATAAAATACCAGCAAATCAAGTCCATCTGTACATTACATCAGGATCAAGTAAGGTCTATTCCAGGAGTGCAAGGATGGTTCAACAGTGTAAAATCTAATAATCTAATATTCCATGTTTACAAATTAAAGGAAAAAAAATATGGGATCATCTCAATAGACAACCTCCTCTTAAAAAAACAGGATCCGATTAAATGCAATATCCACTAAAGAGAACAAAAGTTCCCTTACTTGATAAAGGATATTTACCTTTATCAAGTAAGGGAGAGTGAGAAAATGGTAACAATATATTTTCTGTGAAAAAGATAGGGTACACAAATTTTAAAAACAGAAATCTCAGCAAATCTCAAACTTACTTGTAAAACAGAACTATTCTTAGGACCAACAGGAAAAATATGAAGACTACTATTCCTACTGCTATTCAACATTCTTCTGAAAATTTCAGCTAAGAGAAAAAAAGAAAATTTAAAAGTACCTGTGTTGGGAAGGAAATGGCAACATCATTATTATTTTAGATAATTCCTCACCTAGAAATTCCAAGGGAATCAACTGAAAAACTACTAGAACTAATAAAAGAGTTTAATAAGGTAACTAAATAAACATAAAAAATCAACAGCCAGCTTACATACTTGTAATTCCATCACAATAGCCACAGACACTATGAAATATCTAGAAATAAACTTAGGAAGATGTGAAGAAAAATTTTAAAACTTTACTTAAGGACACAAAAGATGACATAAATAAATACGAGATACATCATCTTAATGGATGAGGAAACAATTTTTTAAACGTTCTCTAACATATAAATATATAAATTCAATGCACTCATAATAAAAATGCCAATGGGACATTTTTAAATGAAATTTGACTGATCCTAAAATTCATCTGGAAGAAAAAGGCATGAGAACATCAACAAAAGTATTAAAAAAAAAAATGGGGAGGGGGCACTGGCCCTATAATATATCAAAACATAACATTTTGGTAATTAAGCAAAAATATAAATCAAACAGTATTGAGAGTGCAGAAACTGACATACACATTTCTGGGAATTTAGTATATGATAAAAGCGTCTTTTCAAATTAATAGAGATAAGAAAGGTTTATTCTAAAAATGTTATTGTGCCAATTGGTTTCACCATTTGAAAAACAGTAAAGTTAACCTCTACCTAACAACCAGTCACAAAGGTAAAATTTTGGTAGATTAAAGAGGTAAACATTAAAAACAAAACTATGAAAGCACTAGAATACAATAAAAATGAATTTATTTTAAAATATGGAGTAAGAAAGGCAGTCTTAAGAGAGATATAATACGCAAAAACTATATAAAGGAGAAGAATAATATACTTGACAAGAGTATCTGAAATGAATAATATTTAAGACACAACTAAAATAAAAGATAACATTATAAAATTTTCAAAATTAAATAATAAGTGACAGACTGGGAGAACATATCTGAAACACAGCAAATAAAAGAGAATTAATATACAGAACATATAAGGAACTACAAATGAATAAGAGAAAGATAAGCAACAGAAAGATGCATAAAGCGTATGAACAAGCAATATGAGAAGAAAAATTTTAATGTTCAATAATAATGTGAAATCATGCTCTCTAGTGATCAGGAAAATGCAAATTAAAGCCACAAGATAGAATTTTTCATCTATCGAAGTGGCAAAAATAAAATAATTAAGATTGATAAATTGATATCAATTCTTCATACACAGTTGATGGGAATAGGAATCGGCACAGCTCTTTTAGAGATGATTTAACAGTTACTAAAAATTTAAATGTGTCCACACTTTAACCTATTAATACCATTTCTTGAAATCTACACTACAGAAATATATGGTCTATATATGGACCAAGAGGCATGAAGAAGGGCATTGACTACAGTATGACTTCTGACAGCAAAAAGAGAAAAAAAGAAAAGAATTCATACATCATCAATAGCAAGGTAGTTAGATAAGGTAGGATATACCACCCATATTATGCAATATCGTGCAGCAGTCAAAATGAATTAATTAGATTCCTACGTACTAACATGAACAGCTTTCTAAGCTAGTTTACAGTGAATAAACCCAAGTTGCAGAACTATATGGTTTGCACTATTTGTAAAAAATAAAGAGAGAAAGAGGGGAAGAAGGAATGAATGAGGAAAGGAAGAAATTAAGACAAGACATTGCAAAGGAAAGAAAAAAGAAAGAATGAAAAGAATAATAGCATGTATTTTCTATTGGTACATACATAAATGTGCGCAAGCACATAAGAGGCAGATCTATTCTAAAAGGACACACACCAAGCTGATTACGTGACTTTTTGCAGGGGAAATCAATACACTTGGTGGGGGAGCCAAAGGAAGTTTGCTTTTCTGCAGAGGCAGCATGGAGCAATGATTACAAGCAAACGTTGGAGGTAGGCTGTCTGGTTCTAACAGTTATTTCTATCAATCTGTGCCTCAGCTATTCATCTGTAAGTTGGAGTAATAATAGTACCTACTCATAAGATTACTATAATCAATAAATGAATTAATATACATCAAGCACACGTCTAGCATACAGCAAACGCAATATAAAAATATTAACGGTTAGGGTGAGTTGTATAAAATTGCTGCTATGTGACTGTTTTGATCTACAAAAATAGTAATTTTATATGGTTCAATTTAATGTTATTATTTATATATTTTAATTCTTTTAAATACACATTGCATGCCTTTTTTACGGATTGTGGAGGAAGAAGGTTAGGGGTAAGATTAGTAGAGTACAGAGGGGCTAAAGGGAGTCACTACATATTAAATAATTTCGTATTAAATAACTTCAATATCTGTGTGTAGAAAGATCTTATCTTTAGGGAAGACAGCCAACATTTAGAATAACTTTTTTTTTTTTTTTTTTTTTTGCGCTATGTGGGCCTCTCACTGTTGTGGCCTCTCCCATTGCGGAGCACAGGCTCTTGGACGCACAGGCTCAACGGCCATGGCTCACGGGTCCAGCCGCTCAGCGGCATGTGGGATCTTCCCGGACCGGGGCACGAACCCACGTCCCCTGCATCGGCAGGCGGACTCTCAACCACTGCGCCACCAGGGAAGCCCTAGAATAACTTTGCCAAGTAAAACTTGAGACATGCTTTCAAAATCTACTTTGTACGTATTTCCAGATAAATCCACTGGACCAAATCTTTATACAAATGACTATATTCTGTGTAATAGTATTAATTTGATTAAACCTGGAATTTCAAAGAAATACTACAAATTGAAATGACGCATAAATTAGCATAAAATAAATAACAGATTTTTTTGGTCAAAGCACTACATACTACTTGATCCTAAATAAACAGCATATTTAAATTTTGTTATGATTATAACATCCATATAATATTTAGGACACAGCTGGAACAAACATACACACACAGAAGAATATTACAATATTTTAAACCATACGAAGTGAATCTTTATATATATTTTTAAAAAGGTTAGACTGGACTTAGTTTTAGTTTTTGAATGCTAATATCAATTTTTAAATGTACTCTCTATAAAGACTAGTGAAACAACCTCAGCTGAAGTCAATTTAGAAATAGAAAACTATACATAAATATAAAAACAAATCTCTAGTATTAAATACACAAACAACTCAAGGAAAGTAGAGATTCCTAGGAAACGTTTCTATAAATAGTTTGACATTATTACACAATCTTCTCTGCATACCTCGTAATGGAAACATTGCTATGGGTGATTGAAGAAATAAGCAACTTTGACATTTCTGGATGTAACTTGAGGAGATTATTTCATCATAAAGGATTGGTATAGAATATACTAACCAACAACTCAATATCAAAACTCTCCTTGCAACTCTAAAACAGTGTAGAATGACATTTAAGATAATCCACTTATCACCATCCAATACAGGCTGCTTGTTCACAAAATGTCAGTGACAAGATAGAGCATTCCGATTCCTGGGCAGTAAATGCCTGAGACAAGGAATCTTTAATACAGCATCAACTGCATTTCCTTATATGCTACTGCCCTACCCTGGACTTCGGCTCCCAAAGGTTTTGCAATTTATACGAGCAGCTGCACAAATGAAATGCCTTCTCTTTCTCTCACACACCACAGAAACCCTCCCCTCCAAGAGTAATGAAAAGTCTGCAGGTTCATTTGCAGGCAAGCCATATTTACTCCTGGTGAATGCTTGATGTTTTTACTAGCCACCTTGAAAAAGCTCAGTGCTTCAATTCTGAACGGTAGCAATTCTAAAAATTTAAATAATTCTTTAGAATAACAATAAAGGTAACAGTGACTTGGATTTATATGCTGCTTATTCATGTTTCGAAGTGGTTTTGGACAAGGTAACTCATATGCTCTTCACCAGATCCCTGCAAGATTAGCCATGAATTATCAACACTTTATAGGTGAAGACAACTGAAGTTTAATTTTCATTTTTAAGTTTAAGGTTTAAGTATAATTTTTTTGGTTCAAGGTCTCATAGCCAGCCAGAATCATCCAATACTAGAGCTCAAATGATCCTTAGGGTAAATTTAAGAAGCCTCTAGTTCAAAGAGCACAAACTGATGTTCTGTTTGACCAAACGGGGCCCACAAATCTATACATCCTGAGATTTTATAAAAATATCTAAATTTCTGACTTTTCTTGAAAATGTAGCCACACTAGGCCCACCTTCTGCAGAGAAGCAATTGGCTAGAGCTCATCACTGTCGCCTTCATTTATTTATTTTTAAATTTTCATCGGGGCTTCCCTGGTGGCGCAGTGGTTAAGAATCCGCCTGTCAATGCAGGGGACATGGGTTCGAGCCCTGGTCCGGGAAGATCCCACATGCCGCGGAGCAACTAAGTCCGTGCGCCACAACTACTGAGCCTGCACCCTAGAGCCCGCGAGCCACAACTACTGAGCCAGTGTGCCACAACTACTAAAGCTTGTGCGCCTAGAGCCCGTGCTCCGCAACAAGAGAAGCCACCGCAATGAGAAGCCCTCGCACCGCAATGACGAGCAGCCCCCGCTCGCTGCAACTAGAGAAGGCCCGCGCGCAGCAACAAAGACCCAACACAGCCAAAAAATTAATTAATTAAATAAATATATAAAAAATTCTTTTCATCAGTGATTTTTATTCATAAACATAAATTTACCTAGAATCAAATGTTACTTTTATTTTCTCAATTTGATTAAATAGCAGAAGAACATGCTGTAATTATAGTGGTGTTTTTTTCACTGCTGCCTTTAAATAAAGTATGTGTTCTCCAGTTCACTACGTAGTCCACTTAACTTATTTTACACTTATTTTACCTACAATATAACACATAGATCTTAAGTAATAAGTTCAATGAGTTTTGAAAAATGTATATGCTCATGAAACTATCACCCAATCAAGGTATTCATGTCCACCCCATCCCCCAAGTTCCCTCATGCTCCTTTACAGTCACTTCCCTCTTCCTTCTCTTCCCTTCTCACTCCTGTTTGTTACCTGCCCATCAGCATTTGCATTTGAAATTCCTGACCTACTTTAAAAATCTCTTCAGATTCCAGTCAGGAAACTAAACCCTAAGGAGAGAGGCAGAGTCAGAAGGAGAAGCGAAGTTCCCAAACTTCTGGTCCCTAACACCACCCTCAAAACTAAGTCCTCTCAACCTGCTGCCCAAGAGTTGACCTGAAAGAAAATGCCAAAATATCATCATCGCAGGCTTTAAGGAGGCACACCGGATAGGTGAAACAATTAAGGCTGTGACGTCACTTGGAATGAATCAGGTTTGGAAGTAGCAATTAAGTAGCAAAGGCGAATAAGTTTAGACAGACACTTCTCTGGGAGGGCTACTGTGACCTAGATTTGAGCAAGTTTACACCCGGCAGTGGCAATGGGGGGAGCATCTGGGCTCAGCCTCCTGCTGTGTAGCCCCGCCACTGTGAAACTCTGAAATGGCAGGAGCCCAGAGGCAAAAATAACCTCTGCTCTCCATGCCAGGCCACCTGCTTCTCGTCTAGGGCTGATGATCTTTGTTTAGGAGGCTAAGTGCCATATGGGATCCTGAACCCCTGTTTCTTTTTAAAAAAACGATATGTATGAAATTAAACCTGAATGCATTTGTGTGTGGAGCTGACTCAGTGCCTTTCTTTCCGCATTAACCACTTTGGTTAATGGAGTTCCCACCTGAGGGTAAGGTATGAGGAAAAACAGAAAGAAGGTATATTCCCACTTTTATATTTAAGAAGTTGCAGTATCCTCAGAGCCAAAGTAAGCAGTTCCACATGGCTTTAAAGCAGCCAGCGGACACTGGTACCTCAACTACCCCATTATGAGAATCCTCCTGCACTCTCCGTGCACAGCAAAGAGTGAAATTCCTCCTTCTTAAAACTTGGTACTTCCTTCCCAAGAAAAATGGCTCAGAGGGATGGATAGCCCTGGCATGCAGAGTTGACTTCGGATGCAATCGTAAACACAGCACAGCCTCCAGGAACCACATAGGCTTTTGTTTTGCCCCCGCCAAGATTTGAGTCTGCAGCCAGTGAGGAGATGCTACAGCTGAAAGTAACCAATGAAAATAATCTGGTCCAGCAGATACATTTTATGAATGAAGAAGCTGAGGGCCAGAGAGGTGAACAAGTTAATAACTATAATTTTTTTTACACGTCCTGGGTTTCAATACTCAATGCAACTTAATAATATATAGGCCATCATTTTGGTTCCATGACAACGCTCTGAGGTAAAGAGAAGCAACTCCATTTTGCAGATGAGAAGACTGAGACCTTGAGTAATGAAAAACTCACTTTCGTCCAGAAAAATGAAGTCTGATGTTAGACATTCATCTCTCTGGGCCTCAGTTTCCTCACCCCTACGGGAATAATAATATTTTCTACCTAGTAGGATTGTTATGAAGATTCAATAATATATGAAGAATGCGAAAAAGTATTTCAGCACTCAATAAATTGTTGTTGTTAAGCTATTATTAAACAAAGGGCAGAGCCAATAACAGAACCCCTGTCTCCATATTACTGGCACAGGGCCCTTTCCATTAGACCATGCTATAAGAAACTCAGATAATACATCATCTATACTGTAGTCAGAACACGCACGAAGCCCAGTGGTGAAGGACGGAAGAGGGGAGGCAATGGACAAAAAACATCTAAGACGCGGAGATTAGCTGTTGCCCAAAAAGGGCCTCAGGTAATCATCATTCAAATTTGCAACTGCATCTCATGGAAGAGTGCGGATGGGACTTTATTAGAGAGCTCTGCCAAAAACATATTGGCAAATACAGCCTTGAGCTTGTGGTTCACCAGACACACAAGAGCCCCTCTTCAGGAAGGGGACCCTGCTTGGGCCCTGGCTCAAGTCCAAGTTAATGCACAGTTAAAAGTAGCAGCTGCAACAGTGCTGAGACAGGGCTTCCCCTGGAGGAGGGCCTGGCCAAGGAGGCTCTTCCCAAATTACTTATCAATTGTTAACAGAGACAACTTTAAACAACACACACACAAGCAAACAAAATGTCAACAAAATCTAGCCTCAGAAAATACAGATATTAAAAGAACAAATACAATTTGTCAACAGACTTATGGGAAACCCTCAAATAAAGACAAATTCAAACATCAGTGAGGTCTAATTTTCACCCACCAATTGCGGGGTGGGATGGGGGAGTCTCTGAAATATAATAATGCTGGCAAGGATACAGTGAAAACTGGTACACTCCCATTTTGCTGATTGCAGAGCAAACTGGTGCAACACTTTTGGAAAGCAATTTGGCAACACTTACTGAAAACCATAAAAACATTCATATCTTTTGATTAAGCAATCCTCCTTTCAGAGTCTAAGGAACTAATCCAAGATAAGGAAAATGCAGCATGCGTAAAATGTAATTGCCACATTACTTGTAATGGTGTCAAATCAAAAGCAACTTAAATGCCCAACAGGGGAATGATTTTGCATATTCAGTACATTTCCTTGATGGAAGATCCTGTAGCCTTATAAGGAAACTGCCTGTAATTGTAAGAGAAGACACAGCCTCCTATGATTACAACTATTTTAAAACACGCATATAAAATGCTTATGCGGGAGACAAAGACTCAAAGGGAAATATCCCCAAAACATTAATAGTTGTTTGTGTCTGAGTTTCTATTTTTTAATCCATTTGTTACTTAGGATACCCCCATTTTGATAAGGTTACCATATTACATATATCAGTTTGTACGAACTAGCAACCCAGAAAGCACATCTTACTATAGATGATTTGATCTGGCCTATACGGTTTTAAAACAGTGAATTACCTGCCAGTATTAAAAAATTCAAACAGTTTGACATCCACAGCTTCTACTGAAAATTCTGAGCATTCTGCACATTCCCACAAGGTGACAACTGGCCAGAGTGAAGAAGCGACTGGCCCTCGCAAACAGTGTAAGTGCTGGCCTGTTTGTCACGCCTGCCACAACTCCTGTTTGTCTTTTCACCGAAGCCTACTTCACTCTATCATGTCACCTGCCCGATTCCTACTCTGTATGATTAAGAGAAAAAAGAAAAAGAACAGATGATGGGAAATGGTACCTAACTTGAATCCCCCTTTAAAGGTGAATCACTGCATATAGAGCTTAAGCTTTGGTTGGACCATTACATCACCAGAAAATCACGGCCCAATCCACTACTCTCCTCACCATGTACAGCACAGGCGAGTCCGGGGTCTTTCGTACCAATAAAAGGACAGTTGGACCCATCTCGACTCTCGACCCTGGCCGTGTTCCTCAGCCAATGTCTCTGCCCCTATAATTGGTCTCCTTTTTTCCTTGAAGCTAGTTCCTTGCGAGGCTCTGGCCACCCTCCTTCTCTAAGCTTAATAGGACTACAGAGGCTAACACACTTTAGACACCAGTTCACAGCCGCCCTGCCCGAGCTGCCTTTCCACATTACAAATCCAAGTTATTTTCTGAGTTTCTTGAGACAGAGAGCCAGCAGGTTAAAGAAGATGCTTTCTTTCTCCCTGTAGGTATTTGAGCTGTGATCTGACAGAACTCTGGCTCTTTTTGCTGTGGGCAGATGTTGGCATGTTTCTTTCCCCAGGGGCAGAGGGTATAGGAACAGAGCCTGTGCAGTAGCAAAACGGAGAGGTGGCATTGGAGGGTACAGGTACCATCATATCTACTGCATAAAGACACAGCACGATAAGAATGGCCGGGAGCTCGCTGTTTGTAAATCTCCACCAAAAAGTCACAAATTACCACGAACACTATACGTTACACTCATTTACATAAGCCTCTGCCAAAGTTAGAATCTTGGTAGATAAATCAGTTAGAAAACGAGCCAAAAATTTAAAAAAATTTTTTTTTTTTTTACTTTACTATTCTACATGTCTGATTAAATAAAAGCCAAGGGAGTGATTCTGGACTGAGGACCTTTAGCAAACATGAGGACTCCAGGCAGAATGTCCTTAACTGTTTCCTAAAGCTCGGAAAATTGTTCTTCAGGCAAGAGAGAAGATTTATTTCAGATAAAGGACAAATGCTGTCCTTTAATTAACAACATCTATCTCTGGGACAAGCCCATCAGGTATACAATACAGAAGATTCTTTTAATATAAAGGACAGATGGCAACTTCACTCCTGGGACTTTCAAGGCTGCCCCAGAAAAACACACAATTTTAAAAGGCTTTGAGAATCCCCTAAGGAGAGCCAGGCTGGAGACAAGAACACTGCATTGCCCCATTTACAAAGTAAACCAGTAAGTGTCTCTGAACCATCCAGAAACACTTGAAGAAGAGCTGGGGAAAGCCGAAGGAGGAAAATAATAACGTCTGCCTCGCAGTCAGGTTGTGAATCGTGTGAAAGTTTCCTTTCCTCTCAGCCTGAAGGGCACCTGATGAGAAGGGGTTTTAATGGCAAGTGCTGACTAGCACTCTGGGCTCCATGATCACGTAACAAGAGAGCAAAACACAACTTCCAAACCTCCTCTTTTTTTCTACTTCTTCTTCTTTTTTAATTGAAGTATAGTTAATTTACAATGTTGTGTTAGTTTCAAGAGTACAGCCAAGTGATTCAGTTATACATGTATATATATGTATCTATTCTTTTTCAGATTTTTTTCCTTTAGAGGTTATTACAAGATATTGAGGACAGTTCCCTGTGCTATACAGTAGGCCCTTGTTGTTTACCTATTTTATATACAGTAGTGTATATATGTTTTAATACTGAAAACATCCAACTGGCCATTTCCAGCCAGGGGAGCACCAGGTTTGCTTGGTGAAAGGAGGTTAGGATGAGGTCCCCAGCCCGTGTGGAACGTCTCTCCTTTTATGGTCCTCGTTAATCTGACTCTCCACACACATGTGTCGGTACAAGATTCCTACAGCATGTGTTAGACATGCCTAACTGGGTGCTAACATTATAAACTGCACATCAACACTTCTTGCCTGGGTGTTAATGTCTATTAATGTCCTGCTGGGGAAAAGGCTCTTAGAACCAGCCCAGAGCCACAATTCAAGACTTCCTGCTGCAAGGTCTAGCCTGAGCATGCTGGTTTTAGATGGCATGTTTCATTAACAGAATTTCGGGGGGATGGGGGGTGCTGGGGCGCTGTACTTGGTTTTAAGTTGCTGAGATGATCTTCGCACAAGAAGCTAAAAAAGCCACCTAAAGCTGAAGGAATTTAGGGTCGAGGACTTAACCACATGGAATGTGGCTACTGATCATCCCAGATACCAAATTAGGCTTTTCTTCTGCCGCATTGTGATGGTTTCTAACACAAGGGTACGGGGAGGAAAAGGGCTGGCCAACGTCATGGTGAGTTTCCTTGTCTGCACGTTTTCTACACTGTCTCTGAAATGGTGTACATTTTCCTCAAACTCTATTTCCTAAGTTCCCAAGAGCACATATAATCTGCTTATATATGCTATATATATATATATATATATATGTATGCCACAGATAGAGGTGAACGAAGTATATACTGCGGATTTCTTTTATATAATATATGAAGAGTGCACATGCGCACATACACATATATATGCACACAAGCTAATTAAATGACTTTAATCATTTTGTGGAGTTTCCTCAAGCTTTGCTTGGCATCACACAAAGTGCATATCTAAGTCACACAACGCCACTCCTGCAAAAAAAAAAAAAAAAAAAAATACACACAAGCGCAACCGTCAAAACCGGATTTGCCCCTCTCTAAATTAATCCAATTATTCAAATGTCAGTTATATCTGTCACAGCCTGGCTCCTTGGGCCGAACCAAACTGTTAAAAATTAAAACTGTTTTACTTCGTTTAGTCTTTCTGCCTTTTTAGTGTAAAATCCACGGTCTCGACAAAAAGTTGTGGGATTTGACACCCAGTGCAACACAACCCTATTGCTGTCATCCATGCATAATTCACTTTGGAAATATGCACTTGCTTTAAAATATTACTAAAATATACATGTAACATATGCTAATTGCACTGCGTTGGCTTGTAAGCTCCAGCCACTAGGTTATATGTAAACTTCGCCAAGTGCATACACTGTGCATAAAGGGATTATAAATGAAAGGAAATATCTCTGTCCCTAGCTCTCTGTCTCCAGCCTTGGCCAAACTGACAGCCCCAAATCCCAGCACCATCTAACATGCCCTTCCCGTGGAGAAGACAGCCTGTTCTCAGAGTCTTAATTACATCCCAGCTGACTGCCCAGCATTGCCAAATTCAGGCAACAAACGCTGGCCCTTCACTCACAATATGGTCTGCTAAACAGACTCCTGGTCACACAGAAAGAAACTTTCACAACGTGGCGAAATAAAGGGACAAGCAGGAGATCAAGGGAGAGCATAAATAGTAACCTAGGGGATGGAAGAGACAGAAACAATTCATCCCCACCACGCAGAAAAAGAGGGACAAAAAGAAGAAAAGAAAAAGACAAGGATTCTCTTCCCAGAATCCTCGGGTACCACCGAGCAGCAGAATTTTAACAAAGCTATCCTTATTACAATGAAATCAAAGCCCTACTCATCCAGCCAAGTACTGCTGCTCCTCAAGATGGGCTGCTGATACTAAGACTCAGTAGATTAATGATTGTTAAGCAAGACTCACCCACCCCACATGGATCAGGCCATTATAATTACAGAAGAGCAGCGTGCAACATTCTACCATTGCAAACGGTATCGTATGTTTTCCTGGCTGGCTTTTTGGGAAGGGTTTAGCTCATCTGATATGGGCAGAAGGTACTAGAGTCTTACGGTTTGTAGCCGCCTGTCCCTCACATCTACATACATAAAATTAATTTCTTTCTGTTTGTGGTCACAGCACATGTAAATGACAGCCAGTCGGTCACCCAACTTAGAGGCTATTCTTGGTTTGGTCCAACTCTAAATATAGACTAAGGGCATACATGAAATGTCCTTTAAGGAGCTTTGGAAGGCAGTTGTTCTCCAGAGCAACAGAAACCAAGATCAACAAAAGATCCCGAAAGGGAGTAACAGAGAAAGCTCTGTCCTATATATTAAAATGTCATATGCTGAGAAAACAAACAGTAGTTCCAAATATGAGCTCCAAATCAGAAGTTACAAGGGCAGGTGTTTGGAATTTTACTCGTTGATTTTAGTATTGAAATTGTGTTTCTGGGGGTACCACATATTCAACACAATGGGAACAGTGCCCCCTGGTATTCGGTTATGGAGCAACCCTGGTTGATTTGCAATTAAACTGCTTCTTACATGGGCAACTCCATGCAGTACGTTCCAAGAGGAACAGGCTACGGATTTAGCTATTTTAATGATGGTAGAGGAGTCTCCTAAACAATGCAGGGCCAGATAGCTAGTCAAACAGCAAAAATAACTCATCGGTGATAAGTACAATTTACAAAGCACTTAAATAGACATCCCCACTAAGTTTGGTATTACAGGTTGGTATCATTCTTCTGACTTTACACAAGAGGACACTGAGTCAGACAAGTTAGATGGCTCATCCAAGATAATAGGGTTTTTGACTGCAAAATGCATAGTACCCTGTGTTATTGCTCTAGAAAACACAGAGGAAAGACAGAGTGAGGGTAACTAAATATTTCAAAAGTACAGTGTTGGATAAATCAGGAGAACATAAGTACCTTACTTTACAGTAATAGTAGGGGTAGCAAGCATGCACTTCCGGCAGGTAGCAAGAAGTCGAGGTGTTGAAATGTAATTCCTTCTAAAAACTTCCCTCCTCCCCAACATAGCTGCCCTTGGGTGGGGAAGATGAGGATACCACTGATGCCTTTATTAGGAGTTTCAAAGAGAAAAGCTAACTGCCCAAGCGTACCACCAGTTAAATAATACTACCGCTATCATACTAGTACCACTACTAATTCCCTCTTTGTCAAAGAAGATGATGCCACTAATCCCTATTATATGGTGACAACATGATGGAATATTTTATAAAAGGGGGTCATTATTATAGGAATGGAGTACCCAAAACTCTTACAATTGTTAGGGTAAATGATTCTGGGACTCATGAACTGGTTTTTTTTGGTTGTTGTTTGTTTTTAGGTTTACCTTATGGAAAATGCTGATTTAAAAAAAGAAGTTTCATTATAATATAATCTGAATTCTGCATGGCTTAACTAGAAATCATAATCTAATGCCTCATATGCAGCCCTAAAATTAAACCTTTATACTACTTTATTCTTGAGCTGGTATAAAGCTATAAGACAAGAAAACAATGGATTCAGTATATCTTAACAGTGCTGAGTAATAGCCATTTCAGTGATTCATTATTTTCTCTGGAACTTAAATAATGAAGATTTGGAATCCTGCTTCCATTATAGAAACAGACTACATTCAAACTGCATCTTGAGAATTGATACCAAACATCCTTTGGGGATAAATTCACTGCAATTTGAAGTCTGGGAAGGCAACCAAGATATTTAATGGAAAGAACATGGACACATTTAACATGTGCTTAAATAAGAGATTTTTTAAAAAAAAAAGAAAAAAGAAAAGAAAGAAAACAACTTTAAAATCCAAGCCAATGGAAAGGGTTTCAAACTATGCTGAGAGGACAGCTCCCTCACCGGCAATCTACATATCAGCTAATAAATGAAAAGAGAATAAAACATTGGTTGTGTTCTGGTTCCCTTAAACATAAGTCCTCCTCAAGGCTTAGGCCAAGGGTTGGCAAACTACGGCCCAAATCCTGTTTGTTGGCAAACAGGGCCAAATCCTGCCACCTGTGTTAGTATATAAAGTTTTACTGGAACTCAGCCCCACTTATTCATGTATATATTGTCGATGGCTGCTTTTGTGTTGCAACAGCAGAGTAGAGCAATTGTGACAGAGACCGAGCGGCCCATGGGGCCTATAATATTTACTATCTGACCTTTTACAGAAAAAGTTTGCCAACCTCTGGCCTTGACAAAGACCTACTGTGATCCACGTGGCATCCCTGCCAATTCTAAAGAACTCACCTTTATGAAAACTGGCTTAAAGTTTATATTTGAAGAAATACACTTTGTTTTATATCCTGGCATGGTTTCGTTTTCACAGCAGTGACCGAAAGCCTAGCACTGGGTTGGCATTATTGTCAGGAACAACTAGGGGGAATTTTAGCAATCTGCTTGAAGTCCCTTGCTGAAAGTTCTACTGCTTTCCAAGATAAGAGCAAGTCATCTCACAGAGGCACAAACCTAAAACTGGTGGCCATGGCTTCAGAAGCAACAGACCCAGCTTTGAGTCCCACCTGCTAAAATGACTTTAAAAATGTGAGGTGGGAATTATTACACATGAGCTTTCTGAGACGCAGTTTCTTCTTTGGGAAAGTGAGGAAAAACCTCTCTGAACTCAGGTGAATGAGATGAGTTGTTACAATGAATTCCAGTCACTTAACCTAAGGCCTGATGCTCTCTAACGCGAGTCTATGAGAGAATAAAGGAATTATTTCAGGATTTTCAGGATAAACTTTCAAGAGTCCTTCCTGTTTATGCACTAGTCTCCCCTCATCCAAATATTTACCATCTTGAGAATCCTTCTACTCTAGCGACCTGTCTAGAGGTGTCTGAATTCCTAGTACTACAGAGAAGGGGGCTGGTTTCCTTTAATGTCGCCTTTGCAGAGCCCAAAGTCAGCCTCTCTGCTGCCCTCATCTCGGGAGCCTTCCAAATTCTGACTCCTATTTCATATATGTTGTTAGAATAACTAGCTGTCAAACAAGCTCATTGGCTGAGGTTACCACCATGTGCCCCATGCAGTCCACACAAAACAGACCAAACAATCGAGGCCCCGACAGTAATTCAAAAGATACAGAACAATAAGTCCAGGTAAGATCTGGAGAGAAGAGCTTATCACTCACGCTAGTGAGATACAGAGGCAGAAATGTGAAGAAGCATGAGTTCTGGAACTGAAACGCACACGTGTGGCTATTACATAACAGCTTTTACTTGTGTTACTGTGGTATCGTTAAGATCCTCAAATACCAAAGACAAAAATGAATGTCAATGTTTGCCTGTTAATATATTGCTTAAAAATACCCCAAACTGTTGTATTGTACATTTGGTAATTTAAGCAAATACAACAAAGATTAGTCTTGGTCTAGTTTTGATGAAAAGGCCCATTTTTTCCTAGTGGATTTGATGGTGAGAAAAGAAATCTCTCAGGATTTAAAAAAATATTCTATACTTAATACTCTACACATATGCTATACATTTCATATACCAATGAAAGACTAATATTTTTTTCATTTTTTCAGTGGGGAAAGAAAATACAGATTTTTTTCGTGGTGAACTTTGCTGTAAATTACAGTAAATCAATTTCAGCAGATTTGAATTTTCAAAATAGCTTATTTAAAATAAAGTTGATGAATATCTGAAATAATGTGGACCACCATACATTCAGTATGTTTGAGATCCCGCAAACTAGAAGGACTTCAACTTGCAATATAAATCCTCTACCACAGACAGCCTGATACTAGCCATCAGCAGTCAAAGTACAGATGTCTACATGGGGAGAGAAAGTACCTGATAGGACTTTTGGATGAATTTTTATGGGCCTCCCAGATATCCTTCTATCAGGGGACCCATGAATTAGTCTATAGTCTATCCCTAGGAATGGGGGTAGAATGATGAAGCATAATCATGACAATCACAAATCCCTATGTCTATCTTCCATTACTTTGAGGTTCAAGCTTCTCCCATTTGCCTTCAGTCAAAATATGGAGTGGAGCCTGTCTACTGCTTCCTAGTGGGGACAGTGACAAAGTCTTTGGATTCTAAAGATATGAGTATGTACCTGAAATTGAAAGAGCCCTGCTATGTCATGGTCTTCGGGGAAAAATTAAAGGGACAACATCATCACGGTCTCTTTTCCCCCAAAGCATTCACTTGAAGGCAAGCACGGTACTTTTATGACTAATTAGATCCAAATTCTCATTCTGGGTCCTGTCTCATTCTGGGTCCTGTCTGAATGCCTTCACCATTAGCTCTGACCACAAGCTAAGCAAACAAGTAAATGCTCTAAAAGAAATGGTCTCCTGTACTATCTACTACAGAAACAGAGGGATTACATGAAACTCTGAATATGGTTCACATGCTACTACAGAAAATCTACATTTAAACGATTTCCCTTAACTCTGGGAAGAGACCCGGTGAAAGAGGTTAACACAGATAAGGTGACAGTGAACATGAACGGGCAGCGAGGACCAGGGATTCAGATGCTCTGGGAGGCTGCTGGACACCACATCTCCAACACACTTGTTTCAATGAGTTCTCATAGAAGTGGTACTATTTGAGGGGTTCAGGAACTACCAGTTTAGAGTGGTGGATGCCAAAGGTGCCCGGTGAGAAGTCTTTTTTTTTTTTTTTTGTGGTATGCGGGTCTCTCACTGCTGTGGCCTCTCCCGTTGCGGAGCACAGGCTCCAGACGCCCAGGCTCAGCAGCCACGGCTCACGGGCCCAGCGGCTCCGCGGCATGTGGGATCCTCCCGGACCGGGGCACGAACCCACGTCCCCTGCATCGGCAGGCGGACTCTCAACCACTGTGCCACCAGGGAAGCCCGAGAAGTCTAATTTCATACTGCCCTTTACCTAAACCTACGTGATGCAAGAGACTCAGTGATACCACCAAGGATGTGTCACGGATCAGACTGGTGCAAATCACTTAACGATATTGGTCATCATAACAATTCCCCAGGGCCCGTCTCAACATATGCTGACTGAATTAATAACAAAAGTAGATTGAAAAACAGATTTCAGGTAAAGCTGATAAATGCCTGACCAGACCTAAAATTGGAAAGCCTCTGATAATAATGAAACACAAGCCCGTGCATCTGGCTAGCAAAATCCATCTTCCCAGCATTGAACAGAAGTTGGAATCTACCTTGGAAGAATGCACAATAGAACTCCCATGAATTAGCTCCAAGAATTTAATACCTGTTGCAATTTTCTCCAATTTAGTCTATGAAATAATAACACAGACAGCAATTACCATAAAGAAAAACTTCAGGTGCAACAGCATTAGTTCAACAGCTGGGATCAAGTGTCAGCCCAGAATAACAAATTTCATTCATTTTATCTCCAGCTCTGGAGACATGCTGCTACGAGCTTTAATAGTCAGGAATGTCTGTTGGCTAAATGACTCTGCAGAGCTAGTCAAGTGAGGGCGGCCTGCGACAGTTTAATTGGGTAGCTCGCTAGAACTCTTATCTTCGGGCTAGAAGCAGTGGTCTCTAAACAAGCATAAAGTGGCACCCGACGCTAAGCAAAGCAGCCCGCAGGACAGAAAAAAGGAGAGCTTCTGATGGCAGGATCTCTCATTGACTCTGGCGTCACCTTGGCTACAGGTGCACCGGAGCTGCGCCAGAGAAAGGTGGGGTTCAGACAGCCAAGCCATCATTGATCTTGTATTGATTTCTGGACACTGTGTCCTAGATCCATTCCAAGATAGAGTGACAGTTGTTGGTTGTATGCTTGTGAGAGACAAAACTGGCTAGCACCAAGCAGCCCTACTGTTTTCTGATCATATTTCCTTTAGAAACACGCCACCCATAGATTTTTTTTTTCCCCCCGGACAGAGAAATCCAAACAAGTTTATCACTGAAAAAGAGGGTTAGGGGCTGGTTAATCAGCCATTTGTCTTGGCTGCTCTGGATCTGGGAGTCAAGGGGTCGAAACCAAGCACAATTGGGCCCTTTGGCTTTATCTCAGGTAACTCCCGTCTCTGGTAATTGAACCCACTCCTCGCGGTCAGAGTTCCTGTCACTCATATTCAATGTCTGTCATTACTGAGAAATGCTTCATGTCATATTACACTGACAGAACCACTACGGCAGGGCTAGCGAGATTCCCCCAGCACCAGAGTTAAGACAATGGGAGCCTCTATCAGACCAGTGATGTTTAACATTTTATGTGCTGACATTGTGTCTGTAAGCACGATATAATGAAAGTCTAGTCAATGGGAGATAAAAATTCATACTTTCCTCTCCTCCAGGGGCTGCCAGGCGAGATCAGAAATAAAACAAGTTGGCAGCTCCGACGATACCATTGCACCAGTGCCACAGCAGGCCTTTTCTAAGTGTGCTACGTGGATTTATACACCGACACGCTTACAGCCATGCACGCGCGTGTGCCTGTTTGCTTTTGATGTGGCTGGTGCACAGAACTCACTTGTCCCTTGGCATGGCATGAGTCACTGTCACGGGGTCACTAACCTTAGAGACCTTAGAGACGAAACTCTTCTCGGAACGTATTGGGACACTTTCAAGCTATGAAAGGCAGAGAAGGGGAGGCCCAGCAGCACCTTGAACAAAGAATGACTCCATCACCGTTTGCAAGTCTCGGGATGAGTTCTGAGAAAAGGACGCGCCTGATAGGTGCTCCAAAGCTCCAAGTCCACTCTGGAGTGCCAGCGACTCCTGGTTTTCAAGGCCTTCAGCCTACCTTCCGAGCCTTACCATGCTGCGTTTCTTCCCACACAGTTTACACAGAACGCTCCATGTTACTCATTCCTCATCACGCCTCGCACTTTCAGCCCCTGGGCCTCTGCACACCTCCATTCCATTTGGGAAGCCTTTCCCCCACTCCCTCCTCCTTCGGGGCCCCACTCATGGACTCCCTGCTCTACGGAGGTGGCGGATGCCCCTTAGCTTTTCATCACCCTCTTTGCGGTTAAGAGCTTGGGCTCTGGAATGACCCTGGGGTAGTCTGAATCCTCATTCTGGCATTTAAGCAGGTTTGTACACTGTGCCTCAGTTTCCTCAGCCATAACATGGGGTTAACAGTAGGGTCTACCTCACATGGTTGTTGTGAGGATTAAATGAGATAGCCCGCAGTAGCAGTTACAATGCTTACGTGGTTTCAAGACGGTGCCCAGTAGAAAGCAAGCACTCGATGCCTGCTTTAATGACAATGATGATGATGATAAAACAACGACAACAATAATACTATCACTGCTATTGGTATTCTCAAAGCGCTCTGTTTACCTCAGTAATACAATATCTCATTCTCTCTGCTGGTTTCCACTGTGCTCTTCCACTTGGCATAGAGCTGTGGGCACCAACGTCATCTGAGAATTTGTTAGAAGTGCAGATTCTCAAGGCCCGCCTGGGAGGGGCCTGCAATCCCTGCTTTACACGCCCACAAGGTGGTCCTGATGCTGGCCCTGAGGACACTGGCCCTGGGCTCGGGCTTGGTGACCTGACTTCCTGCTCTGTCATCCCAGCTCCTCTGCCTCCCAACGCTGTGTCCTTGGGGAAGTTACTTAACATCTTTTTGCCTTGGCTTCCCCTTGTCAAAGTTAGGGATGCTAAAAAAAAAAAAAAAAAAAAAAATACTGACTGTTGTAATAGTTGAATTAATTCACATCAAGCACTTAAAAATGTCATGCCTGGCACAGAGAAGCACTCAATAAGAACTAGCTCGTAGTAATATTATTTAGGATTAAAAGCATTACTGAATCATGCAAAGCACTTGGATGCTTCAGGAGGAGTTCAATAAGTGTTGCTTCTGGCAGTAGCATTCATCTGATGCAAGCCTCCCGAAGGCCCAGGCCGTGGCTCATTCACCCCTGTAGCCCCCAGGAGCTGAGCCCAGGCTTTGCTACCTGGAACTCTACGGTGAATCCAGAGGCCCAGGACCCAGGCTGCCTATTTATCTGGGGTTGGTGCTCTGTTGGCCTTGAGGCAGAGAAAGGAGACAACTCACTTCGGCTTCAGCCGCAGTTTTCCCAAGGCCACTAGCCTGTGGGCCAATTGTCTTCTGCACAGATCTCTCCTCCCCGGTTCGGAGGCTATTTTCACTAAAGGTCGCACCCCCTAAGCCTAGTAACTTTGGATTTAAAAATCATTTTGACTTGATATTTTACAGGGAACATGGCAGGCTTAGTGAGTTTAATCTCCCTCTCTCTCTTTTAATACACTGGAGGTGGGACACCTTTTAACCTATCTGACAAAGCTTTAAAAAAGCCTCTGCTTAGAAACTGACTGCAGCCCGAAGCAGAACGTAAAAGCTGGCCGCGAGCTTTCCACACCGGAGGGGGCCAGCCCGCAAAGAGTCACAATCGCTCAGCTCTCCTCTGGCATAAACCAAACTGTACTCGCCAGTTCATCTCCCCCTCTCCCCCTCCCCTGAGAAAATCAAAACTGGCTGAAGAAAAGAAATAGCTCTCCAGCCAGTAATCTGGCCTTCTCTGAATGGTCTGCTTCACTGCTCTCTTAAAATTGCCAGGTACACACTACACCAAGAGTATTAAAAAGCTGGTTTTGCAGCAAAGGAAGGAACTAACCTGCTTGGGAAAAGTTCCCATTTTAGACAAGCGCCAGGACCATAATAAGCAGTAAATGTTGGCTGTGATTTATTAAAAGAGAACATGCTACTACACGTACTATAAATAAGACTCATATAGCTAGTACAGTAGTGAAAACTATATATGTTAAGTCTAGGAAGGTCTGCTATTTATCCAATAGAAGATAAGATTCCCTCAAACATAAAGTCATAAGCTAGAAGCCATCAGCAGTTAGCAGGAGGTCGTCTCTAAGTGTCTCTACAGGCATAGCTAATATCCTGGCAGCAAAAAGAATGCAGTGGGTTTAAAAAATATATATATTACATTTAAATCTAATGAATAAATGAACAAATTCCATATCTTGATGACTGTTTCTACTATCGTTCCTTGTAACAACAGGTTAGTGGTGATTCCAGGTTTTTTTCCTACTTCCAGTAGTGGGAATAGAGGGGACCCAAGAATGGAAGAAGCTATCTGTTGATCCCTGGGAGCAACATGAGATAAATCCTGGCAATAGGGAGAGAAGCTGAAATGATAGTGGTATAAAAATAATTCACATTTCTCTCTCAAGGCATTACCACTATCCAACTGGACAAAATAGTATGTCAAGTACAATCCTGGCAATAGGGTCACAGACTCTGTTCCCACTACTGCTGTAGAGCAGACCTTGGCTAGAGTCTTAGTCCCTGTCTAGATCCCCACGCAGTCCAAGGGTAACCATTTTCCGCAGCCCTACAGTGAACCATGAAAAATTCGGGCAGGACAGTTTCAGATCTCAAAGCACCACGCTCTGAAGAATAAAAATGAATTCTATTTACCAAACCAAGTGGGGAAAAAAGCACACTACAAAGATATTTCTTATGCTGAAATATTCCATGGCCAAATGTTCCTGTCAAAACGTGGTTTAATTACCTTGGCCCCCGTGCCTCTTATAATCACCTGTCATTAGCAACAATGCTGGCATCTGTTTACACGTCTGTCAGAAATGCCAGCCCAGCTGAAGCCAGGGGAGAAGAAAATGTTTATGGGGCTATGGCCTCAGTTGAAAAAAAAGGTCACCTTAAGGCTGACCTGCCACCACCCAGGGCCGTCCCTCAAAAGATAACCTAAGGACAGGACCCCTGAAGCAAACAACGACTTCCTAGGAAACAAATCTTAAATAGGGTAGTTTAGAGATTCTCAGACCAAAGAGGAAAATGTTGGTGATTCATGGCTGTATTATGCCTCCGTTTATGGCATTTCTGCTTGCCTCCAGAAAATAACACCAGTGATAATGTGTTCTACATTCCAATGTCTTCAGGGTCTTTCCACCCTGGTGCTCTCCTCAACCCTACAAGGTCACACCTGACACCTACTTCTTCCATTAATTCTCCTCTCCTCCTCCGGGGACTAGGTCTGCTTTCCTTGCCACTTAGTAGCTGCCGCTGCCTACTCTATTTGAGAGGATTTTCTCCCAGAGACTGGCTTCATAATAGGCCACCATCTCCCTGGAGTTCCCTTTCTTCCCCACATCCCTAAACACAAACACACAGATCCTTCTGTTTTGACGTTTTAGCACATGAACAGCAAGTGACTGAGCAAATGAGAGAATGAATACATCATAGGGCTATTCAAAAACCCGTAACACTTTTAGTTCGAGGTTAGTGGTTTTTAGGTTTTGACGCTCTTCTAACATGTTAAATTGGTTTCAGTTGAAGTTCTGTCCATAACCATCTTTATTTAATTTTCTCTGAATTCAGTTTCGTCATCTATAAAATGGAGGCAGTAGTACTCAACCTCTGTATGATTACTGGGAGAAATAAACACAAAAATACTTATAAAGGCATCAACACAGAGTAGGTGCTCAATACTTGCTAAGCTCCATTTTGACTCCTTTCGTTCCATAAAAACTTTCCCAACTCACAATGACTACTTATTTCAAAGAGCTCATGACTTACTTATTAAGGCTGATGCCATTTAACCTGGCATTTATCTCACAATCAATTCTGTCTGCTTTCTGATGACTACCTTAAACCTCGATTAGAAGACCTATCACAGCACTGGACACATAGTGGAAACTTTCCAAATGCTTTGTAAATGGAATTTGGATCCATTTCTATTTGGAGACAGCAAACACCATGATGAAATGAAATCTCTACCCCAATCCTAAGATCTGACCCCTCCTGCCTCGCCAGCCCCATCTCACCTTCTTCTCCCCTTGGTCATGCTTCTCACCCTTACTCCTGCTTGGCCAGGTTTCCTCAGCTCCTTAAACATTAGCCTCTGCCTTCTCCTTGGCCCACTAACACTCTGAGCTTTGCTTCAACCAAAGCCCCTGCTGCCGCCCTTCTGGCTCCGCAGCCTGTGAGTTTCATCGTGAAGGCTGCAGGGAGGCCAAGCCGAACACCCTACCCCAGCTGAAACGGTGGAGGCTCTTTACTCCACCTTCTGAAATTTCGAGAATTTTAGCCCTTTCTCGAACCTGTAACAGGGCCCTTCCTGGATGCACGCCCTTTCTGGAGTTCTGCACTTCATTTTTAGGGCAGCCTACCTCCCTTTGACCTTCTTTTCTCTTTGACCTTCACTGATCAGTATGCTCAATGATAGTTATCTCATCATCCCAGGTTTCGAAGCTGGGCAAGGTGCATCATCTTCCCTTAAATGACAAGGTAACGTTGTTTTGTTCCAGGAGAAGATTCAAAACCCTATCCACACTCTGAGGTAGGTTCAGGGAAAAAAAAAATCATGCTTCTTTTCGAATGAAAGACCCATCCACACATTGTTATGTTTCTGACACAACCCTTGAAAGATGATGTGTCTTTGCCCCCCAGAGAAATCAGAGAACTATGAATTTCCTTTGGCGGTGATTTCAACAACTCTAACTCAACTAACTCCTTAATTCTTAAGATGTGGTCATGTAGATCCATTTTTCCCCCTTTCCCCTTGTCTCTTTGATATTCCAAAATGAGTTAGAGAGAAAACTGTGAACTTTTTTCCTATATATCAACAATCGATGAACCCCTTTTCCTTGACAAGCATTAGAGTCAGCTGCCGGGCACTACACTTTCTATAGGACCTTAGCCTTCGTTTTTAAGTTTGACGCTATGGGTGAAGGAAAAAAATGCAGTTATCTTACAGATGTGCATTGGGGGCAGCTACTAAAGGGTATTTTACTAGCTCAATATGGTAAAAGAAATCAGCCATAGCTGGCACCATCACACATTGTTTCAGAAAAATGCACTGTGGAGAATTGACGCTGTACCTATAATTTTAAAAGATTTGCTCATTTAAACCGACCGGCAGCATTTTCTGCCACATAATGGAGAAATTCACAGGATGCTGGGCCCCTCATGGCTTCTATGGCTATAAAAGCCCCTTCATGCTGGATTTTTTATATTTGGTAAATTAATAGTTTACTGTTCTAAGATTCCTGCATGTTTATATTATTGCTTTTCTAACATAAAAGTTTGCAGTTGTTATGGAAACATATGGTAACATTTGCTGCTAAATTTTAAATGCATTTTCTACCCCTGTTACACACCTGAAATGAAGCCAAAAACTCTCTTTGCTTTACATTAGGCTGAAATTCAAACTGGTCTGGATGACTATAAATGGTTACTGTTTGTCTTGGCTCCTACCTGTATCAGATTTAGACTGAGGAATCTTAGGGAAGAAATTACACGGGATAAAATGGATATTTCTAAATTACAAGTCCTACAATTCCAGTGGCTCCAAATATCAGCTTTCTGTTTCATCTCAGCCTGCCAGAAAGAAAATGGTGGGGCTGGACAATAGAAGATGGACAACATTTACCCTCCAGAGCCAAACGCTTCTTTTGATTATCCTGGAGGAGGAGGCTGCCGATCCTGATGAGTTAAGTCTTGTTAGCAAATTAAATGGCTGTAGATTACAATGGTGCAAGGCATGAGTTTTAGCCCCTGGCTTCAACGTGAAATGACAAGAGTACACATTCTTTCAACCCATTTTGTTCTGCAATTTTCCTCTTTGAGCACCTCACAATTCTCAAGTAATTGTTCATGATGACTCCTGGCCCTTGGGGATGTTGGCTTGGAAACTTTTACTGGACAGTTTTCTAAGTGGCCCAATTACCCATTTCTCTGCGCCTTAACACCTCACCCAGGTAAAGTTTCCTTGTGCAATGTGACTAGTCATAAATACTACTAAAAAAAAAAATGAAGCACTTTGGCTCAGAAAAATATCAGATGAGAATTCTTGCCGGTTTGAGCATCTTTCTGGAATTTTAAGTCAAGATAAACCAAGAGTCACAAAAGAACGTCAAATGTACACATTCAGTCTTGCTCTGGGACCTAACTCCTACTTACATCTTGGTCCTGAGGGCTTGATCTTCTATTCATTTCATTTGTTTAAGAGTTGAGATTAACTGTCACAGGTTAACTCTCTCTCTTTCACCATGCTACTTGCTGAAGAGTTCCATTTTAAGTTTAGGACAAGATTAGACATTGTTTCTATATATTTAAGTGAACGGGTGAAAGAATTATGATGCTTTTCTAAGTATGGAAATATGAGAAGTTGCCAAAGATTTTTTGCTCCCTAGGCCCTTGTTTGGTAAGTAATAAGTGACATCCCCTAATAGTACATATGCAGAGGCTTCTATGGCAGTAACTGAAAAAATAGGGTTATAATCTTCCTGCCCCCCCTTTATCATTCATTCAAATAAGGAATTTCAAGTTCTAAGGCATCTGTTCAAGCATCCAGGATGCTAGCTAAGCCAAGGGCTCAGAATATAGACAAAGCAGTAGCACAGGTTAGAGCTTTCACAAAACATGGATGACTACTGCATTATAATATTATACATATATATATATGTACACACACATATATATACACATCATATATATATGATATATACAAATTAAATATTACTTACATTATATATATAATTATATATACTGTTACATGTTTTCATGTTTCTCTACCTTTCTTCTTTAGAAAACAGACAGAGGAAAATATTTCTTAACCCATCAAGATGTAGAAAAGGCAATGATTAAAAAGAAGACACCAGAACCTCGCTGCTTGGCTCAAGTCCTGGTTTGGTCACTTACAACCTGTGTTATCTTGGGAAAATTCCTAGCCTTTCTGGGTCTTAGCTACCTTAATTGAGGTAACTTCTGAGTTTCAAGCTATCTACATACGGGTTGGCATGAAAAGTAAGCAAAGGAAATATGGGGAAAACACTTAGAATAGTTCCAAGAGTCATTAGAAGTTAGCTGCTATTATTAATGATGATGATGATCATCATCACCTACTTCATAACTAACAGCATAATTATGATTAAGATACTTGTTTCTTAATCCCTTCAGTTTGTAAGGCCAGCACTTCCCAACCTTTGATGATGTGATCCACCATCATGATTTTCCGCGATATTCATGAACCACCCTACACTATTATATTTCCAGAATTTTTCTTTAAACCAACTTAAAAAAAGACAACAACTTAAAGACAGACTTTAGTCCTGTCCTCAACAATATGACTTGGGAACCATGGATCCAAACGTCAATCACACTTTTCTAATCTAAAGCAAAATACCTAACCTTTAAAATACAGAGTATTCTTCGGTATATTACAAAATCATCTTCTGTGCCACCTGTGCACTGTGTGTTACACTTCAGAGGCCTCTGGGCGAGGCCTTGGCACATTTTCGAAGGGCACACCTCTGCGTGAACTGGGAGACACCTCAGATTTGACAGAAACCACCCCCACTATCTGCGTGGACAATACACAGCCTTGTCAAGGGACCGAACGTGGGTGACTGTCACTAAGCTTACTTCACTTAGCGCATATTCAAGTCTGAATCCTGTCTCGGTGCTGAAGGACTGAAAAGAATTCCCTTTCATTAGCCTAAGTCCCTAGTAATGCGAGCATTGTGCCGATGGGGAGACCGCAAACAGGGGGAGGCCCTTGTGAAAGAAAAAACGACGCTATACGCAAGAGGTCTCCTCCAATCTCTGCAGGCCGGATTAAATGTATTTTGACCCCGTGCTAACCCATTTTCCTGTGATACATTTGGTACAAGAAAAGATTAATTACTTATGAAAATCAGGCGAACATCTCTACAGCAAATGTATTATCACTGTATAGGACAGGACATAAAGGTTTGCACTTGTACCATTAGCTCAGCTATAATAAATGAGATGCTCTATGTGATGTATAATATGGTAAAGAGAACACAGCTGTTTGCTTCTGTAGGAAGGTGCATAGGTGCACTGCACCTGAGTCTGCAAACACTTAATAAGCCCTCAACAACAAAGCTGCATCCCTCAGAAGAGAGATGGCTGAAAACCATTATCCATGGATAATTAACTATGTCAGGACACTGAGGTCCTAACATGAGGTCCTCATAATTCCCTACTAAGGGAAGGACAGTAAAGCATTATTATAATATATTACTGATATTTAATAAGAAGACTGTTCTATTTGTGTGTTATTAATGCAAGCTGTAAGTTACAGCAGCATTTGAATTATTCTTGGTTTTTCTGGGCGCTGTATCCTGAAGGGCAAAGCAGCCCTTGGAGCTGAAGAGCCGTAAAGAAATACTTCCATTTGGGATTAAAATTTTAAAGATATAGTTGCAATTTGTTCTATTTATTTTCCCTCTGATCACATGAAGATATCCATGATGGACATTTATCACTGGAAAAGCCATCGCTAAAATGACCGGTGTTAAGGAGGTTCAAAGTTACATGCTGGTAAAACATGTCTAGTGGACTCCTTTGATCTCGAGAAGAGTCCATCATTTTGCTTTCTCCAAGTATCCTGGTCATTTTGAGACTCTCCCCTGTAGCACAAAGTATTTAAATTTCTCTGTAACAAGGCTCTTTGACGCCTGAAGACAAAAGCATCTCTCCATTTATTAAGATGACTTCCTACTGTGTGGGGCTGTTTTTTACCTCATAATTAAAATAGCACCTGAACACGACCATCTGTGAACGCAGATTAAGTTTTTACAAAATGTGAATATCCTTTCATTTTTTTCTGCCAAATTCCTCTAAAACTCATACATAATTTGTGTGACATAGCCTCCCCCCCCCAAAAAAGCTTAAATAAACTTCTACTCCAAAAAAAAAAAAAAAAAAAAGGAAAAGTAGTTAGGGTAAACATTTTGCCTCTCACTGCAACCTTCCATGCGTCAATAAAATCCATAAATTAATGTACAGCTCTGTAATTTGCTCAAAGAATGAATGAGCTGTCAGTCTTTGCTTTCTGTTTCTAAGATTCTGTCAGTTTATGGCAACCCAGAGACACAGTTTGCCGCTTAATTTTCCTCTTCCTTTTTCAAATACACACATTTTGGAAAAGACGTTATTTATACAAAAGGCTGCCAAGACACTGGGTTAGGATAGATTTGGATATACAGACTATTTCACAAGCTGGTCTTATTTAACCAAAATAAAGCCTCTTTGGGAGTCTTTTGTACAAACTGCAAATCCATAAATGCAGAGATTATAAACATTGATACAGACATTTCTTCCAGAGGGTTTTCCGACCTGATGTTAACTTTACATTAGAAATTCATGTTTCTTTAGAAACGTTGGCTTATTTTAGTGAAATGGTTCCTCTGGTAGAGTTGGGGCTGTGATGTCAGCCGGGCTCCCTTCTAATAACCCTTATGAAATATTTACAATGAAATTGAACCACGCATGCGTAACAGCCGACTTTCGCGGCAGCCAAGGTTTAGGCTTACCTTTTCCGTTTTATTAAAGGAAAGAAATCGTTTTATGTTTTCCTCTTCTCCAGAAGATCAAACCCACATGTATTTAACAACTTCCCTGACCATACCTCCATGTGGCCATCAGTCTGAGCAATGAAACTGAAAGATTATTCTGACCACATGACATCTTTGTGCCACGAAGGAACAGCTGGGTTCCCCCATGGTGGAGCTGGGGATAAGGCATACACTCGAGGGTGTAATAGGAGAAATGGTGATCACCAGCAGTGGAGTCCCTGCCCTTCCTTCCTGAGAACCAAACTCTTCATTGGATTCCAAACGGCCAACGTTTTTGCAGACGCCTTTTTTATGGTGACAATAAGCACCATATACCCCTCATTCACTTTTGAAAACTCTCATATGCTTCCTCTGTAAAAGGAAAGATGAAAGACTGCCAAGTTAAAGGCAAAAAGTACGTGCAAACATTTCCTCCAAGCAAGAACTGACACAGAGCAGAACAATGTTACAAGGTCGCAGAGGCAGTACCCAGACTGCATCCTGGTCTCCCGGCCAGGGTCACTGCCTCTCTTCTCTAAAAGTATGAGAAGGTTGCGGGTATTTTTCACTCAGAGCAGGCAGGACTTGCATTCTATATCAGAATCCTAGCCACCACACCATCTAGTCTGCAGACATGTACTGATCAGCCTGAATAACAGGTACAAATCTTTGAATTATTGCTAACATTCAAATCATTAGGAGACTTCATAAACCAACACACATGATCTGAATTTTCCCCTTCTCTTACAAATGTAGGAGACCTAGTAACACAGATCCAGCCTCCTTGCTGCCCACTTCAGATAGGGTGTGAACTTCCCCATTCACTTCAATCCCACCTCCCTGCCTTCATTTGTCTAGATTATCTGCCAGGCCCTGTTGACATGTGAATCTGCAACCTCTTGTCTGAATTCACTAGAAAACTCACAAGTACCCAAGTATTAAGTTGTTTTATCGTTTTGAGAACGAAGAACAGAAGAACACTTCCTTGAGAAAGCCCAGTGGCTCTCCGGGCATGATCTCACCATTTCATGTGCCCTCCTAACTCCTCAAAACCAGGTCTCTCCAGAAAAGATGACAACTCTAATACGAAAAAATACATGCACCCCAATGTTCACAACAGCACTATTCACAATAGCCAGGACATGAAAGCAGCCTAAGTGTCCATCAGCAGATGAATAGATAAAGAAGATGTGGGATGTGGGGTGTGTGTGTGTGTGTGTGTGTGTGTGTGTGTGTGTGTGTGTAATGGAATACTACTCAGCCATAAAAAAGAGTGAAATAACACCATTTGTAGCAGCATGGATGGACCTAGAGATTATCATACTGAGTGAAGTAAGGCAGACAGAGAAAGACAGATACCATATGACATCACTCAGATGTGGAATCTAAAAAAATGATACAAATGAACTTATTTACAAAACGGAAATCGACTCACAGACAGAAAACTTATGGTTACCAAAGGGGAAAGGGCAGGGAGGGATAAATTAGGAGTTTAGGATTAACAGGTACAAACTACCACATATAAAAAGGTAAACAAGTACCTACTGTATAGCACAGGGAACTATACTCAGTATCTTGTGATACCTATAATGGAAAAGAATTTGAAAAACAAATATATATATATATATATAAACTGAATCACTCTGCTGTACACCTGAAAATAACACTGCAAATCAACTATACTTCTACTTAAAAAAAAAAATCACAGTACCTAAAAAAAAAAAGACAGAAACAAAAACCAGGCCTCATTCTCTCAGTCATGCAGCCCAGGTATAATGGTCTTCGGGGCCCTTGGTACAAAGGCAAGTACCTGTGTGAACACACAGAACATGCTCCAGAACACACAGGGAGAAATCAACAGCTTAGGGAAGGCCTACTTTACCTACCACGCAGAGCTGTCACCCTGCACCGAGACGGCCCTGTTCGTGTTTGCTTCACTCAGACTCACCCTGAGATTTCCACATGCACGCATACTTTCTTAATACGCCCTCTCTGACTTTTCTGCCACGGTCTGTTTTCAGTGCTGCTGGAAGATGCTGTGCTTAATACGGCTCCCAATTCTCAGAGGCCCCCTCAAAGCTTTTAAAGCGAGCATAACATGCGGAATTTCAAATGAAGAACCAACAGCAGAAAGATCATTTACAGTAACTATACAAACAAGCTAAATGAAAGGCTTGTGTTCAAGTCATTAAAAATAATAATGCCAAAACCCCGAGGGCTGAAATGTAAAGCTTCTACTTAGTGTGAGGAAACAGAAAAGGAGGGTGTTTATTATCCCAATAAGAAAACCTGCTAATTTATTTGGTAGGCAATTTTAGGAGGACATTTGTTCACAGCGAAATCTCACTTGATCAGATTGGATAAAAAATAATAACCACAAAGAAAATGCCTGTTGAAGCCAAGGGCTTTGGCCAGACGGGCATCACCCGGAGAGGCCAGCGCGAGGCTGCTGGGAGGCACGGCCCCTGGTGCCTCCCACCTCTCTCCTCCCGGGCTCTCCGGAACCAAGCCCAGAGTTATTTATAGAGTTATCTCTCTCACACTTTGCAGATGATGCCTAACATCAAGACAACAGAGAAGAGGCGAGGTCTCCGGACCTGCCCGCCTACAACAGGTTTCTGTAAAGTAATGAATACAGACAGCTTGGGGACCGTTCACCTGTGCTGCCTGCCTCTTCCTGCCTGCAAAGTGGAACCACCAGGGATTGGCAGAAGGTACTTGTCTGACAGGGCCAGGACAGCCTTCCTCCTCAGTGACAGCCTGGGCCTCCCCTCTTAAACTTGACCCACCGTAATTCCTTCACAATGCGGCAGCGAGGCAGCTGACAGTAGCAGCTGCAGCTCCTAAGCGAGATGGATGGAATTTTCATAACTGGTTCCCCAAGTTACATTTTACCTTCAAGATAATTTATGAGCTGCTCCAGAGCCTTGAAAAGACAATATGCTTGCCATAAAATTAACTGTAACAGTCTTGTAGGTTATAATTAACACTGGGAGGGTAGCACCAACTGGATGAAACACATGGCATAATTGATGGTGAAACTGGAAAGGGGGCAAGCCAACAGTATCATCACGGCACACGCCGCCTTAGCAAAACCGATACTTTCCAGGGGTTAATTACAATCGCCTTCCAGGTCTCCTGTTCTGGGAGGGAAGAGGCCAGAGCTGGCCAGGGAGGGGGGAAGATTTTGCTGGCAAGGCCACGGGGCACCTGGACACGGATGCAGAGACTGTCGGCAGGCTGGAAAGAGAGGCAGGCCGAACCCAGAGCGGGCCGAGAATCTGGAAAGGTGCTTCCCAGAGTTCAGACCAGGCCCTCCACAAGCCTGCCTCGTAGACATGATTTCATTTTCTCAGTAAACTGCATCTTTTTCAGTGAAGATAAAGATCTGGATAAAAAGAAGGGAATCAGAACTTCCCAAATGCCCTCCCAAGGCTATGATATTCGTTCAGAACACACTTGAATTGAAGCATTTCAATTTAACGTGGGCATATCTTTGTAAAAACTCAAGATGGTCCACTAAACCTCAAGTTTATTAAACTACAAAGTAGCACCCTGTCCAGAGAAGAGGATGGACAGAAAGCTAGAAAGAAAAGGCGTGTCAATCACTCCCCTCTCGGAAAGAAACACTAAACTATCCCTTTCCTGAATGGACACTAAGCAGCCTGAGCTATGCCACCAAAACACTTAATATTCTAAACACACCAGCATCACTCAAGTAATTTCAAGAAGCAATGTTAAGGTGACTGATCTATTTTTGTTGTTTGATTTGTCTGTTTTGTTTTGTTTTGTCCTGGGACAAGATGGTGAAAATCATTCTGATAAATGATGCAACAGTGTCCCCTACAGGCCGACAGAGCTATTCCTCACCCCCTCCGCGCCCCACCCTGCCCTCACTTCCTCAACTGGAAGCCAGAGTTAAGCTTTTATCTAGAACCCGGAATATACCTGACAGAGGAAAGTTGTAAAATACACTGGGGACACCCCTGAGATAAAATAAAATTACTGCTCTTCATGTGCGGTAAATTGTTCCCCAGGTATAAACATACTGTACAGCGGTGATTAACCCATTATGGAGAAGATAAATCCTACCTGTCCAGCCTAAGGGAATCTACTCCAATCAGCCTTGACTATAACCCGGCTCCGAAATTCCTCCACTTAGAGGACTTACAGATTCTTGTAGGCTAAACTTTGATGTTCTCATCTGGGCCCCTACACTCTTCCACCTCCTGCAAGATTGTAACCAGTATAAAAGAGATGACATAGCTGCAAAGGTAGTAACTTTCCTTTACAAGATTTCTGGTAGGGAGGTTTATAAAGTATGAGCTGGAAACTACTTCCTCAGAGAGAGAGAGAGAGAGATGCCTCCACAACTAAAAAGTGTGAAACGTGTTTAGGTACCAGAGGAAATAAACATTTACAGATACACGCCTGCCTATCTCCACGCTGGGAAGGATCCTGGGAGGTTTCTAACCCTTACACTGTGAGACCCAGGTCAAGCACTACGAGAACACGTGAGTGGCTGACAGAGAGGAAAGCCTTGCTACTGCTCCGGCTGTGGCCACACAGCAGAGGTCTGAGCTGGTCTGTTTTGGCTTAAATTCCATCTCCACTACCTACTAGCTGTGCTGCCTTGGGCAATGACTCTGCATCTCTCTGCCTCCCTTTTCTCACCTCTTCGAGCATTTACCACTCTGTCCGGCACTTGGTGAGTTCTCACTAAATGTTAGCTGCTAGTATTGCTAAAATTAGGACAACTGCAGATTTCAAGGACGGTGGAGGTAGAAAGGTAAAGCCAGCAGGAGTGACACTTACCCCACCTTTAGTGACTCCCTGGGATCTAACTTAGAGGGTCACACCTTGTCAGAGCTGGAAGTCGTCTTCGAGGTCACCTGGATCAAGCCACTTCTTGTGTAGATGAAGCTGCTGACATCCAGTGTCTGTGACGTGCCCAGAGGCTACAGCCAGCTGGAGATGGGATTCAAACTGGTATTCAGATCTCTGTCTGTCAATTCAATGGGACAGTCCTTACTTAGGACAGAGCCTGCCACAGGATGAGCTCTGTCTAACGCTCCTTCCTTCGCCAACTCAGCAATATCAAGCCCATACCATGAGGCTTGGGTTTTACATGGGGGCACTCTCTCAAAGGAGAGGCCAATTTGGGTGAGTCTGGCTCGGACTGTTATTCACTTGTTTGCTGTGATCTGAAGAAGAGGGGTAATTTTTATTGAGCACCTAGTATGTGACAGGTACTTGCTCTAGGTGTTTTCCATGGAATCCCTTAATCGGCCCTATGGAATAGGTTCTATTATTATCCCCTCAGGCAAGTTACAAATGAGAAGAATTGAGGTTCAGAGGGGTTAAGTAACTTGTCAAGTTCATTGTAACTTTCCTGGAGTCACAGAAGTGGATCCAAGATTCAAACCCAAGCCATCTGACTCAGCATCTATGCTCCCAACCTCTATACCATATTCATAAAATTTACACTGAAAGAAATCATTTTTTCCCCCCATTTAACATGGAGAACTCTCTGGAGAGAAGATAGCCCAGAATTTATCCTATGACCCATAATCACATATAGATCTCTCCCCTATTTCTCACTCACACTTGGAGACGGGCAGCTCTTGCCATCACAGTCTCACAATGGAGCAGGGCTCCTCACAGAGGTCAGGCATGTGATGAGTCGCACAAGAACACTTCTGGAGAACTGGCCACTTTCATCCCTGGGACAAGGGTTTCCCCCAAATCCTGACTTAATCTCTTGCATTGCATTATTAGACTATGCTGTTTTCTCGCCTAGTGAAGTGTTACTCAGCTCTATAACCTCAGGGCCTACAATAGTGCCTGGTACCAGGTAGGCACGTGACAAATATTTGTGGAATCAGTGCATGACCGACAGCACACTCACAGTAACCATGACCACCATCTATCAAGTGCTGCAGTGCATTGTCACTTGGAATCCCCCCCAACACCAATGAGATACGTACACCTTCTCCCGTTCGCTCTTAAGAGATATTTGTGAATATAATGTGGCCTGAATTTAAGGCTTCCTTAAAGTGAAGACATTTACGGTGACACATCTTTTGTTTTAAAGTCACTGGGAACACAGGTGTGGACTATCTAAGGAGAAATTAATGCTGTGGACTCCCAAGGACGGCGAGCCTCACAACCCTGATATTCCCTTAATATCTCACAAATCTGACCCACTAGAACTAAAGCTGCAAGTTTCATAACAAGTGATCACCTTAGGAGGAGGATCGGGAGAGAAAATGTTATCTCTATCTCAACTGAATAACTACATTTTGGTTCCTCCGAGTGTTTGAATGGGCAGGATGTGGCAACTACACGCATTTTTTTCCCTAAAGAAACGTTCAGAGTTCCACTTAGGAAAACACATTTTGTCATTCCACTAGAACAGAAGCTCCATGAGAGAAGAATTCTCATCAGTTTTGCTCATTGCTGTGTTTCTAACTGCCCGAACAGTGCTTGGCAAATAGCTGACACTTAATAGCTATTTGTTGAATAAATAAATGAATGAATCCATGTTTTCTCAAAAAGTTGAAGAAGCATTGCCTCTAAGAAACAGCCAGCAGCCACTCATAGTCAGAAAGCTGCCAGGAGCGGGGCTCATACCGAAGCCTATGTGTTGATTTTATAAATGAGATGCGCAGAAGTCAATTGGCTTTTGTCCCCCGTAAAACTGTTCAAATAATGACAGTAACAATGGTAATAACATTAACAACACTTGCCTCCTTAAGATAAGTTGCTGTATCTTGGAAAAAAGGTAACCCTATCTCTAGACTCATTTAATCCTGGCTCTAAATTTATACAATGTTTCAATTCCTACACATTTATGAGGAGGTTTTATGGAGTTATCGGATTTTATGGAGTCATCTGGTTCAGAGACACAAAGGACATTCCTCTGCTAAGGGCAGCAGAAAGCAGAAACTGCAATTATTACAGGAGATGGGGCAGATGCATTAAAAAAGAAAGACATGGATGGCAACTAGCCGGCCAGAGCCTCCCTGCTGCTCCCTGGAACCTTCCTCGTTTACCCCTCACTCCCACCCACAATGCTGCACACAAATTTAGCTCATTGCAGGAGACAGCTACTGAACTGGAAATGCCACAGCTTTTGGTCCCCAAATAACCTGGCCTGAAGCAGCAGCCACTCTCTGTGGCATGAATGACAGCAGTTGACATGGTCAGATGACTCACCACGTGCTGTCTCAGAAGATAATTACATCAGTCTCATCATCCCATAGCCCATCCTCAAGGCTGGTGGTTCCACTTTTTGTGACCACAACTTCTAGGACGGAAAACAAATTCTGGCCCCAACGCCTAGTCGCCAAGACTGAGCTCATCACTGTACTGATACCATCAGAGCCATATCAGGATGTCAGCAGATAACCAGCAGGGAGCAGCTGTCCTTTGAGATATGGACTGGAAGCCATATTTAGCCTCAGCTTTGTCCCTCCTGGCCTGAAACCTATTCCTTTATTCAGAGAAATGCCCCTAGGGAGGCCTTTCCCCCTCCCCCTGTTCTTCCTTTCTTCATTCATTCTATTTCACTTCCAGGAAGGGCAGGGACTCAGGAATGGCTGGCTCAGGGAGGAAACCATGTCTTTTTGTCCCGGACCCAGCTCAGTTCCATGCTGTTCACTCCTGGGCTCTTCCTCAAGTACCCAAGTCAGCCTGTGCCCATGGCACCCTTCCTCCCTCATGCTGGAAGCAAGGGTCAGCGGTGCTGTGTTAAATACCAGAGAAGTGCCTATCAGAGAGCTCTCCTTACATCCAGTTTCAAGTTTTCCACTGCCGGCAGTGTCTCAAACGTTCATTCCTCTTCAAATTAAGAAGAAACACATATATACTTATAAATACAGGAGTGGGTTGAGGAGAAAGCTGCTTTTATTCAGTCAGCCACTGAATCAATCTGAGTGCCAGGCACTGTTCTAGACATAGGGGATGTGAGATGCGCAGGCAGCAAGGATGTGGCTCACACAGGGCACCGTTCTAACGGAGGAGACAGCTTAAAGTTATGCTGTGCAGGTTTTCTAGTTGGTGCACAGCCAAATACCCAATCTCAAGGAGCTTACATTCTGGTAGGAGAGACAAAAATGTAAACACAGAATCAAGTACATATATAATACATGTTGGGTTACTCCTTCTCATAAGCTTCTATCAAACTGTAAGTTCCTGGGGCGAGACTCCATTGCTAAATCATTCTTCCGTTTCCCACAGTGCCACACACAAAAAAGAATGGAAATCTGCATGCTAGCCAGTGTGTTCTTATTATTCTCCCCTTGCCCTCCCCTACATTAAACTATAAATTATTTCAGAGTTGAGACTGTTTCACACTCATCTTGCCACTTCGCACAGCATTGAACACAGTTAACTTGTACATAACAAGCACTCAGTAAATAATCGTTTATAATTGTGAAACTGGACTGGGCCAACCTGTCAGTTTTGAATAGAACTCAATCCTGCCAGGAGACAAGAGGAGAGACCAGATAACCATGGAGAAAACAGTAATGTGCTGGCCTTAGAACCAGAGTCGACCCACAGAGTCATTTACACAAACCGTTAGACTTGCTGCACCCAGATCAGGGTTCTGAAGCTGATTCGCTTAGAAAAGTAAATCCTATTCATTACAATGTCAGGGTTATGACAACTAGATTTTGGAGCCCTAACAAAGGTGTCTAAAGTGGATCCATCCTGGAGGTAAGGGGTGATGGCTGGGGCTGTGGAGGAGAGCAAGATGGTCAATAGGAAGATGTTTGGTTGTTTTACTGGTCTAGAAAAGATGCTAACTTGGCAGTTTTTTTGAGAAGCCAAAGCCCAATATGGGGAAGACATGTCTTATAAAGACGTCTAGGTCCAGAGAATTACTTTTAACTCTTAGAAGGAAGTAGTTCTAAAAGCTTTGCTAAGAAACCGCCATAAACATGTTTAAAAAACTTTTCTCAGTACCATTCTAAGCTCCTTGGACCCTAATGAAGTTGTCTACTACGGGAATACAGTAAGCCCTGTTTGAGCCTAGAAGTTAAGAACTTAGGTGGAGAGTTTCCACTTAATTAGGCTACATTCCTATCCAGTGTGCAATGCTCAGAGATTCTACAATGAAAGAAATGAAAGACAATGGTAGAAGGGAGAAGTAGGGTGTCTACAGAAACAAACAAACAAAATATGCACGTGGGCCACCTGCCAATAAATCAAGGGCCAGGCCTAGCCATGGAAATGGAGAGATGGGCACAGCTGCACACTCATGCCAGCTTCGTCTGGAACTCCATCCATCTTATTAGCCAGATACCCCTAGTAGGCTCGTGACTTCCTTACCACTTAAGGGATAAGTCCTTAAGTCTGTCATGTTTTAAAATCTCCTAATAAAAAACTAATGGTGTTAAACAAGCACATGAAAAGACACTCAACATCATTAGTCATCAGGGAAATGCAAATCAAAACCACAATGAGATAACATTAGGATGTCTGTAATCTAAAAAAGGTAAAAGGACAGGTGTTGGCAAGATCGTGGAAAAATCAAAACCTTTGTGTGCTACTGGCGGGAATGTCAAATGGTGTAGCAGTTGGGGATAAGGTCTGGCAGTTTCTCAAAAAGCTAACATAGAGTTGTTATGTGACCCAGCCGTTCCAGGCCTAGGTTTATACTCAAAGGAAGTGAAAACATGCCACTCAAAAACTTGTACATAAATGGACATAGCAGCATTATTCATAAGTGCCAAAAAGTGGAAACAACCCAAATGTCCATCAACTGATGCATGGATCAACGAAATGTGTTCTATCCATACGATGCAATATTTTTTTGGCAATACAAAGGAATGAAGAACTGATACATGCTACAACATGGATGAACCTTGAAATCATTACGCTAAATAAAAAAAGCCAGATACAAAAGGTCACAAATTATATGATTCCATTTATAGAAAATGTTCAGAACAGGCAAATCTATAGAGACAGAAAGTACAACAGATTAGACAGAAAGTGGTTGACAGGGAGTGTGGGGAGAAGGGGAACTTGAGAGTGGTTGTTCACAGGTCCAGGGTTTCATTTTGGGGTAATGGAAATGCTCTGAAATTGAATAATGGTGATGGCTGTTCAATTTTGTGAATATACTAAAAAAAAAAAAAACAAAAAAACCCACTTAACTGTATACTTTCAAATGATTAATTTTATGTTATATGAATTACATCTCAATTTGGCTTCTCAAAAACCCCCGAATGGCCTGGCTTTTGTCTTATTTTTTGTATTTGCACCTTACTGAGCAAAAATTTAAAGGAGAGTGCTTTAAAGGTAAAAGGCACGGTTCGTTCTAGAAGCGTTCCTCAGCTCCCCGAGTTATCCTTCACCCAGCTTTCTGCTCACTGTAAATCCCCATGGACATACACAGTTGAGTCAAAACCTAAGATGAAAAAATGCTACCTTTGGGTAATGTTTAGAAGGTTTTTATTTCTATTTTAAACACGAGAATTGTCTGGGTGAGGCTTGTATGATATAGACAATAGAGTTCAACATAAGGGATTTTCAACAGTACGGCAATGCTAGACTTCAGAGACATCTACAGTTAAATACTTTCCTGGGAGGGCAAGAGCAACATGCCACTCTGTTGTGGTCACGAGGGCTCCACCACTTTCTTTTCCACTGCTTTTCACAGCTTCTTTCTAGGAACTTGCTAAATTCTCATCCCCAGACAAATTCTTAAATTGGCCGCTGAGCACAGTTTAAGAATTTATCTCATACACAGCACCTCACACGGTATTTTGTATATAGTAGGCATACAAAATATACAAAAATATTCATGGAATAAAATCGTTCTCTTTCAGAAAGTAGAGGCATGGCATGTGCCCCCGAAGAAGAGCACGGAGATTTGTGAATGCCAATGTCACTGGTCAGAAACCAGGACCCTCAATGCCCACAGGAAGCTGGGAGAGAGCTTGAAATAGATTACTCTTATCCATTAACAAGTAAGGGAACATATAGCTTGTGACCGACCCATTGTTGGCACTAATGAGCATCGCAATGATGTTTCTTTGAAAAAGGAATAAAGATAGGAACAGACTATCTACTCAATTAACATTAGGTGCTTTCTTATTTTTTAAAGAACTGCCAAGTGTGGTAGTAAAACAGTGTGCAAGAGTCACATGTATATTAAGTATCGAAAAAAAAGAAAAAAGAATGTATAATCTTCAGTGGCCAGATGCTGAAACAGATCACAGCTTTTTTGTAAAGCGTTTCTGCCAGTGTTTGACTTAGTTACATTCTCTAGACTATGCACGCAAGCAGGAAAAAAATAATTTGCTTCTCATTGTGACCTGTGCAAAATAAACAAAGGCGCTGATTTTTCCTATTTCTTATTTAGAAAAACAACTCAGGCCTGGACATTGAACTGTACCTTTTCTTTAGTGCACTTTTCAAATGATAATTTCTTCCACTGTCACCATTAAATCTTAATCCATTCCAGCTCCTTGCATGGGTCACTGAGTCTATATGTACTGCTGTTATTTTAAAATGTTTCCCCTTGGTAGGGAAAGAGGGGGAGAAAAGATGCTGAGGGCCAGATGGGCCTCTTCACAGTTCATTTATCAAACCTAATACATCGGGCTCCACCCTCCTCTCACTCACTACTGCGGTTAAACTTCCATATAATTTGGTAATCATTTTCATTATCAGAGAGTGACCCTAAAGCAGCCTATCCGGAGACACCCAGCCCTTGCAGCTGCTCTTTTTCTGCCTCTTCCTACAGTAGACCCTAAGAACCTCCGAGTTTATTAGCTGCAGGCTGACCTTTGGGCTGCAGAGGTCAAGAAGGGGTCAGATCAGAGGGCTTGCCCAGTTCTTTAAAAGCTATAACAAGCTGTCCATCAGGCAGAGTGGACTGTATAAACAAAGCCAAATCTTCAGAAATTCTGTACCACTTCTGTTAACACTTACCCTGCATTCACACAGCTTCTCCCGAAGTGCTTTGGATCATTCAACTCTGGAGAAGTGAATAGACAGCCCTAATAAGTCTATTTGGAGAGGGTTGTTTATGGGATTACTGGGCTTGGGGAAGGAAACCCACAGCACTCAGATGTGCCTCTAGAATCCCAGGGTTGTGTGACACTGTGACAAACTCAGTTACCCCAAGTCACGCAGAATTGACACTTTCCTCCAAAAGCTAAATTACAGGGAACATATGCTTTCAGTTTAAGAGACTTCAGTGAGTCCCAAACAATGGCTCGGCTCCTGGCCGAGGAGAGAGAGACAAATATTTTAAAACCAAGTTACAAGTTGCACTTAATATAGTCTCCCCAATATCATTAACATAAATGAACCTACTGAAGTGGGGGGAACCTTTACTACAACAGACTTATACTAGAGCTACCGCCAGCTGTGGAGTCTCAGGTGACCTAAATTTCTCGAAGTCGTACTCTTCCTAATGCGTTCTCTAACGTGCAATATCAGGTAATTAGAGTCATCTGCATTTAACTTTCAGAGGAAAACATTTCTATTATCTAAATCTAAAGGATCCCCTGATAGCTTTGATGAAAGTAAAATACTGTAACCCACTGCCTGGCCTTTGGCGAGCGCTAATTATTATCTCTCAAAGCACATTTTTCCTTGTGTAATTCCAAGGTGCACAATAGGCCAACGTCTGAAACACTGGCGGCTCAGTCAGTGCCGCAGTGGGTGTTTTATAACTTTCACCACCACACGCCCGATGGCTACCCGAGGCGATGCCCAATTCCAGACGGCCAGAGGAAGCTTTGATGAGGAAAAGAAAGGTGGATGGTAACTGTCTGTTTATACAGACGATACGGATGAGTCTTTTAGATAGGTCACCGGGATGGGAAACATCAAATGGTGCTGGTGAAGGGGCAGGGGGAAGGATTATGGTTATTTAATACTCTGAGGACACTTCCTTCTGAGCTCTCAAGACACCACCCGCTTGAAATCTTCTTTCAGGTGTTTAGTTTTAAGGAGGTCTGCAGAGTGTCAGCTGCTAAGCCCTTTCTTGTCTCCTCCCCTACCACAAAGGACTCGAGAAGTTTTGTTTCAGATGCTAGACTACATCAACTTCAGCTCTGGCACCAGCTCCTGATTAAATTGTTAGCAGTTAAGGGCCAGAAATGCTGAAACCAGACTCCTTTTAAACAGGCCATTTTGGCCACGCTGTCTGATGAGTTGGTGTATAAGGAAATTATTGTTAACAAACCAAACGCACTCAATAGAAGACATCCATTCTCGACATTTCCTCTCGCTGTGCTGTCTTTGGAGGGGTTGGGGGGATGGGAGAGTTTACAGGGGGCTCTCTCTCTCTTTCTTTCTTCCCTTCCTTCCTTCTCTCTCTCCACCCCCCCACCTCTTTCTTTATCCCTTTCCTATTTAGTATGAACACCAGGGAAATTCCCTGGCGGTCCAGTGGTTACAACTCCACATTTTCACTGCCGAGGGCCCGGGTTCACTCCCTAATCAGGGAACTAAGATCCCACAAACCCCACAGCGCAGCCAAAAAAAAACAAAAACAAAAACAAAAGAAATCACCAGGGGAAAAGATATAAAAGGTCAAAGAGAGAGAGAAGCCTCTTAGATGTCCCCTCATGGATATTCCGCTATTTAATAGAATATCCATACTTGAGTGAATATACATATTTAAACTGTAATACAAAGAAAATGTTAAAATTAATTATTGAAACTTCAATTGAAAGTCATTTCATGACTGTAGTTGAAACTGTCATTTACCCTGACCACACTACAAATAAGGGGGCAAGGGGAGAATGTCACTGGGAATTTTAAAATTATGGTTTCAATGCAAGTCTAAATTCAGAGACAATACACATATGTGAAAAAGCAGCATTCTGATACCCAATTCGAATGGACAGTTCATCCTCTTAACTGTCTCCTTCCTTGGAAAATGCTCCTCTTCAGGCTTGTTCAGGCAAATCTATTTTTATGAGAATTGTTACTAGTAAAGCCATCAATGATTGTAATTCTGTGGCATGGACTCATTTGGAGGATATCATGGCTATCAATAAATGTTCTTGACTCCCAGGCACACAGAATTTTTAAGCATCGAATGAGACTCTGACACAAAATCCAGCATCATTTTCCTGATTCCTCTACCTCTTGCTTAGAGACAGACGGTAATTCAACAATACACATTATGCATCTGAAGGATAACTAACATTTGAGGGAACTGGTTCCAGGTTTCTACCAACCAACCAGCCGCTGTGCGAAGAAGAGCAGGGTAACGTGGCATTTAGTATGCAAGCACCAATTCTGTAAAACCTGATGGTCTGCAGAAACTTGCTACCAGTTAACAGCTTTCTAACCACAGCTAAGTCCATGTGCAAAGAAACTGGGCTGAAGCCAAAGTCATTTCTATTTGGTCAGTTCTGAAAATGGGGTTGTTGAATAGACTAAGTTCAAGCGATCTGCCTCCCGAGTGATGTAAGAGTACCGTGTGGATTTCCCAGACATCTGCTCGAACTAAACAGCAATGCTCGTCTTTTAGATGGTTGATTAAAAGGGTTCTCCAACATCAGGTACTTAAATTACCGTACTCTCAAGATGCAAACATTTCTGCTAAATGTTCTACTCGGGGATAAATCATACATGCACACAGATGACATCACAGATCATTACAATTAATGTAGGTACCATGTGTAGGAAAGCTAACTTTGGCTGAAAGCATCTGTAACTTGCTTCTTTTTCGTGGCCCCTCCAATGAGAGGGATGAGACCAGCTGTCAGGAAGGGCTTAGCCAAAGAAAGCTCTTGTTTTCCAGGGACAACAAATCCCATTTCGTAATAAAACAAACCTGGCATGCCATTCCCTCCTCAGGTTCTGGCGAGCGGTGAGTGTGGCAAGGATGGCCGTCAAGATCTCATTCCTTTGTTCTACAGGGGTTCCCTCTCTTCTAACTTCCCGAAGCACAGCATTTGTCTAGAAGAAATGATCCCCCAAAAGAGAAAGAGAAAGTAAAAAAATTAATAATAAAAAAAAGCCCATAAGCAAATAAGGACAGTAAATCAATGGCTTTTTTATTATAGTTTCCCTGCTAACAAATCAATACAATAAATGATGGTCAAAAATGGCCAGCATATATTTTGTGTTTAATCAATGTACATGGCACACAAGGTAAACGCTAAAGCTCCATTGCCTTAAGTAACAACACATCAAGACACTGTGCATTCTCGTTCTAATTTTCTCAGTGCACCAACGACTTCTTTATCCTGGGAACTGCCTACCACGAGCTATTATTAGAAATGATTTTCACGTACAGTTTACCATGAGTTGTTTCTTTGACTTTCCCTCTCTCTCGTTCCTGTCACCCAGCTAAGGCTTACTGCACTCTTTCTTATTTGAATCATTAATTTCTATTTCCATCCATGCCAGGAGTTTTTTTTTTTTTTGAGGGGGGGTTCACTCATTTTCCGTGCTTGCTGCAAATCAAGAGCTTGCAAAGAAAGAAACACCAAGAGCACAAGAATCAGAGAACAGTGTATCTCCATGAATATCTTTCCAGCTTTGAAAATCCACTACGTATTTTGAATAGTAGGTACAGGGATTCTTATACAGAGTAGACTTATGATTTGAGGAAGAATCATTTCTTCTTTGGTTATTGTTGTGGTCCTTAAAAAAAAATTAGGCTCACGGGTGAGTACAAAAACCACTCAAGCAAAGCACAAGCACGTGACACCCTGTTTACTCTAACAAGTAGCATTACATCAAAACTCAAATTTGAAACTGTCATTTCAACTTTATCTACAGCTCACCTCTGTAGGCTCTTTTTTTTTTTTTTTTTTTTTTCCCCGGAACGCGGGCCTCTCACTGTTGTGGCCTCTCCCGTTGCGGAGCACAGGCTCCGGACGCGCAGGCTCAGCGGCCATGGCTCACGGGCCCAGCCACTCCGCGGCACGTGGGATCTTCCCGGACCGGGGCACGAACCCATGTCCCCTGCATTGGCAGGCGGACTCTCGACCACTGCGCCACCAGGGAAGCCCTGTAGGCTCTTTTTATGTGTATTTTAAACATGCCTAGTCTGTGACACTAGGACAACAATTAAGAAAACAATGGAAAGTATTCTACTGGCACTTGAAATTTGAGTGAGCAAATGCCTTTCAAGTTTTAATCACAGAACTTTTCATCACATGTATTTATCTTCACATAACTGGAGTAGAAACCTTTAAGATTTATAAGTGTTGTTTTTCATGTAAAGGTAGCGGGGCTTCTTTGGAGATGTTATAACCAAAGCAGTTGCCAAAAGGAATAAAACTGCCACTTCCTCTGTTCTAATTACTCAGCATATTTCTTATTTAACTGATGTCAATACCTTCATTTACTTGAAAAGCGCACTCAAAATTTGATGCTCATGGATCTTGAAATACTACTTATTTAGTCCTCTACCACATTTTACAGTGTATATTTAATATCTTCATGACAACCTTGAGAAGAGGTGTGGTGAACATTTGCTGTTTGGGTTGCCTCCCATCCATACCCAGTCCTCCTTGCCTATAAGAGCACCCAGACCTCCTTGTGGGGAAGTCTTTTATGTAATCTTAGAAGTGACAGTAATCACTGTCAACCAAAGTGTCCTGCTTTCCCCCAACAAGGATGTGGGTCAGGCCAACCTGATTCTCTTTTCTAGGACTTTAGACACTTAAGAATGATAAAGAAAGGGGAAACAAATATGGAGGCAATTTATCTATTTCCTTAGTTTCTACCACCCATGGTCCTCAAAGTATTCCCGGTTTCCTGAACTTTCTGAGTCCAGATCATTCTTTCTTTTGATACCTTGAGCTATCCAATATCCTTTCAATAAAGTTCCATTTTATTCAAATTCACCAGAATCTGTTTCTGTTGCTTACAATCAAGCACCCTAACTGATACAAACAGGTAACACTGGAAGTAGTATCTTCACTGTAAAGGAAGGATCCACGATAACCTGACTAGAATTAGCCAGGAAAAAGGACCCTGATCTCTTCCTCCTGGACCCAGAATTACAGCTACTATACCGGCGATATAACCAACTGGATACTCTATGAGCTCCCAGGTCAACATTTTCGGCCCTCCAGCACAGGGAGGAATGCTGCGTTTCTCTAGGCGATTCTATGGCATGAAACCCAGGCTACCAATATCTAAAGCAGGGTTGCAAATTCAGATAGCCATTAGGGCCAGAAAGGTAACATGAATGAGTGAGGCAAGGTTCCTGAAGAGGGCATATGCTCTATCTAAAAAGACAGCCACTACTCAGTCCCAGACAACTCTGCCATTCAGAAAAGCTGTTTTGTCAGTGCAAGATTCACGAATTTTCAAAATAAACAAGAAACCTGTTTTTTTTTCAAATGTGAAAACTTGTAATTTTAAAATGCTGGAAGCTAATTCTTTAAATTTTTAGTTTTTATACAAATTTGGTTTATTTTTAAAATTTTTATTGAAATATAGTTGATTTACAATGTTGTGTTAGTTTCAGGTATATAGCAAAGTGATTCAGTTATACATATATACATATGTATATATAAATATATATATTCTTTTTTTATATTCTCTTCCACTACAGGTTATTACAAGATATTGAGTATAGCTCCCTGTGCTATACAGTGGGTCCTTGTTGGTTACCTGTTTTATATATAGTAGTATGTATATTTTAATCCCAAACTCCTCATTCATCCCTCCTCACCCCCTTTCCCCTTTGGTAACCATAAGTTTGTTTTCGATGTCTGTGAGTCTATTTCTGGTTTGTAAAAAAGTTCATTTGTATCTTTTTTTTTTTTTAGATTCCACATATAAGCGATATCGTATGATATCTGTCTTTCTCTGTCTGACTTACTTCACTTAGTATGATAATCTCTAGGTCCATCCATGTTGCTGCAAATGGCATTATTTCATTCTTTGGCTGTATTCCATTGTATATATACACCACATCTTCTTTATCCACTTATCTCTCGATGGACACTTAGGTTGCTTCCATGTCTTGGCTATTGAAAATAGAGCTGCCATGAACAGTGGGGTGCATATGTCTTTTCAAATTATGTTTTTCTCCAGATATATGCACTGGATCATATGGCAGCTCTATTTTTAGTTTTTTAAGGAACCTCCATACTGTTCTCCATAGTGGCTGCACCAATTTACATTCCTACCAACAGCGTAGGAGGATTCTTTTTTCTCCACACCCTCTCCAGCATTTATTATTTGTAGACATTTTGATACTGACCATTCTGACTGGTATGAGGTGATACCTCATTGTGGTTTTGATTTGCATTTAATACAATTTTTAAAGGTTACTTTCCATTTACATTTATTACAAAATATTGGCTATATTCCCCATGTTCTACACTACATCCTTGAGCCTATCTTGCACCCAGCAGTTTGTACCTCCCGCTCCCCCATCCCTATATCGCCCCTCCCTCCTCCCAAACTTTTTTTAAATACCATGTGGGCCAAACAAGAAACAACAATGGCTAAACAGAACTCAGGCAGCTGCCAATTTGCGACCTCTAACGTAAAAGATGTCTAATTTCGGAGAGGTCCTGGCATCAACGGGTATTCTAACAACAGCATTGCTCCTTGTCTGTGATACCCCACCTCACGTACTTAAAGTCGGAAGGAACCTCAAAAAGTCATGTGGTTTATCACTATGTCTGCAGGTACATATTATTTTACCTAAAAATGCTTCAAATAGAAAACAAAATACACATCTAGATGGCTCCAAAGACATGATGAAAATAAAATTATTTCTCCATTTGACTGTATTAAAATAACTTTCAAAAAAAGTCATTTATCTCTTCTCTGCCTTTCACATAATTTAAATTTTATCCAGAAGCCCTTGTTTTCCAAGGATCCTGAAGAGCCTCTAAGAGGGGAAGGAGGAAGGATTGAAGAAAGTGAATTTGATGAGGGCAGGGGACCGTGTCTGTTTAGTTACCACTGTATCCCCACTGCTCCCCTAATGACTTTTAATAAATATTTGTCAAATCAGTAATAAAAGCAGGAACTTGAAAAACAAGTATTGCAAAACCAAAGAGCAACGGAAGACTGTCTTCTTTTAGGAAATTACCATCATATAGGCTTAAAACTCATAAAATATATAAACTAAGAGACAGTTATGTGCTCTACCAAGGAGCTCTCTTCACTTCACTAAAGGACTCACTTCCTGGTCTATTTAAATAACTAGCTCCCCTAGTTCTGAGTTTCCCAAACTTTAGTCATTCTAACTCAGTCTCATAATTCTTGCCATATTTGTATATAAAGTATATAATGTTTAATATCAAAGTTATATGTTTATTTCATTCTAGATGGATACTGTTGCTTGCTGAAGGCTCTGAGGCTAAAGCCAGCTTCCTCTTTGTAAAAGAAGACATGAACAAGTACAGGAGAATGTTAGAGACATATCAGTCTAAAAGAAGACCTCCTCGCCACAATTACAGGAATTGAAAAGGAGCTGAAAAGGGAATCACCTTCTCCGAGTTGTCCTCACTATGTGCAGAGTCCTGGAGCGCCACCGAGCATCACCCCGGGTAACACCATGGTCCACATCCCACGCTCTGGATGCACTGCCCTACCTCGATGGTTTTCCAGTACTTCACAGATAAACCTCTTTTCTCCCTACGTGTATTCTTATATGAAATTCAATATATAAAACAAACTGGAGCAGTTCTCTTTGAAGCTTTGAAGGTATGGAGGACCTGGAGGTTCTTCCTTTGTCGCGGGATATCTCTTCAAAAGCCTTAGGAACTGTGAAACACAATTTGCCAACCTCAAGCCAAGAGTGTTTAAAATAGTATTCAGGTTATTAAAAGTTTATACATTGCTGGTGGGAATGCAAAAGAGTGTCATTCTGGTAAAGAGTTTGGTAGTTTCTTATAAAGTTACACACACACACACACACACACACACACACACACACACACACACTCTTAATATATCACCAGCAATCCAATTTCTAGGGCTTTACCTAAAGAAATAAAAACTTATGTTCACACAGAAACATGCATAAAGATGTTGATAGCAGCTTTATTTGTAATTGCCAAAAACTGGAAATAACCTAAATGTCCTTCCAAGGGTAAATGGATAAACACACTGTGATACAACCATACAATGGAATACTCCTCAGCAAATAAAAGGGACGAGCAATTGATATATGTAACCACTTGGATGAATCTCGAAGTCAGTATGCTGAGTGAAAGAGGCTAGTCTCCAAAGATAAAACACCGCATGCTTCCACTTATTTGACTTTCTGGAAAAGGCAAATTATAGGGACAGAGAGCAAATCAGTGAGGGAGTTTTTGGAATGAGGGAACTAGTCTGTATCCTGATTGTAGGGGTGGTTATAGGAGTTTATACATATGTTAAAACTCATAGAACTCTATATCCAAAAAAGTCGATTTTATTGTACGTAAATTTTATAAACTTTAATTTTTAAAATTCATTCTCATCACATTTTTAGGACAAGAAAGAATGTAGAGAACAAGTTTACATATAAATATGCCTAAAAGATAAGTAGTTAGTAAAAATGTAGAAAAACATATCTGGATTACAAAACAAATTCTGTTACAAAATATTTTTTTTTAGATATTGGAAAAGGATGGGTGAACTTAGATTGAGCATTCAGACCCTAAAATTAAATATTTCATAACATTTAGAGTGAAAAGAAGTCCTTGCACAAAAGGAAATTTCAGAGTGTCAAAGGGCATTCTTTTTATAAAAATTACTAGTGATATTTTTATCCTTATAATAGTGTTGGCTCTGCAAGGGTTGGCTTTTCACAGGAAATGTTAATAGCCCATTTCACCAGCAGTAGAAACACAGAACTGTCTTCAAACAAGCACCAATTTTTAAACCGTATGCTATTACCGAAACACATTCTCCCTTTCCTCCCACCAAAATATAGGGAAAGTAAACCATACGTTTAGGGATCATGCTCTGGAGGTTAAATTTCCTTTCATTAGTGATTCTGTTTCAACCAAAATCTATGGAAATGCTGGCCTATCAGGAAAAGACTAAGAATATTCTAAAGAGAGCTGGCTGTTCAAATCCCAGCTGCCACTTCCTAGCTGTGGCCTTTCCCACAATTGCAGAATGGAGATGACCACAGAGCCTCCCTACGGGTTCTTGTGAGGACTAGTTGCCCAGTCCTGCGCCACTGTGATTATGATTGTTTAGTTTCATCTTAAACGCACTCATCAACCTTGTGCTAAGCTCTGCTATTTTAGCAAGAGGATTCCTTAAAGTGTCTACGACCTGGAATGAAAAAATTCAAGGAAATCAGGCAACCGCTGAACAGCCACAACCATAGGAGTCTCTACCAGAAGCCAGAGGCGTATCCTCTTTTGCGTATCCCTAGTGGGAGAAAATCTTGATCCCTGGAGGTTGGGTTTTATTTTTAGAATCAGTCCTGATTTCACTGGACCCCACTCCATTAGTAGACCTGTCTCTCTCTGAGGCCACTACCCAACACCTGTCCTGTCCTTCTTAGTGTCCTATGGGGGGGTGCCTCGTTCTGAAACCTTCAACTGCAGTCAGCCCAGGGCTCTGCCCTTGGTTCTCCTCTCCTCTCTGCTGCCTGTGCTCTCTGTGGGTGACCTCCCCCTCCAATGGCTTTAGGGGTCCCTGTAGGCCAACGACTTCATGCAGACTTCTACCTAGAAGCAGACCTCTCTGCTGAGTTCCAGTCCCACAGAGCTAACCACCGGCTAGCTCTCCTTCAACATACACCTCAGACATGCCACCTCAACCTCAACTCATCCACATCTGAACTGCAATTTTTGCTCTCCATCAAACTTCTCCTTCTCCCTTTACTTCCCTAGAATGGCGAATGACACCACTATCAATGCAGTCATCCAAACTAGACATCTAGGAATAACCCCCGTCTCCTCCTCTGCCTTTCTCTGCCCTCCCTATACCTAAACATCAACACCTATTATTCCTGTCTGTTCAATATGACTTAGACTTATTTCTTCCCCACTGCCATAGGCTTAGTCCAGGCCATCTTTCATCTGGACCATGAAATGGCATCCAAACTAGCGTCCCTGGGTCAATCTCACCCCTTTCATGAATTTACCTCCTACAAGAGGAGTGTGTCAGTGTCAAAGGAGACAAGGAGCTTCAGCCTCCAAAAACCACCTAAGCCAGAGCAGCTCTGTTCACGTAGCGTTCAGTTGTTGCATCTGAGAGATACAAAAAAATACTTTGTTTAAAGCCTAGATTCCTTAATCTGAAAAAAACCCCAAAAAATAAAAATAAAAAAACTCATCTTAATATAGGCCCTGCTTACTTCTCAAATCTTAGCTCCTCCTATCTTGTATTCCATATAAAACTAATTGCAGTTCCCTGAAAATACATGACTATTATAGACTACATATTTCCCGTACCTGGTTGTATAACTTACCAGTAACTACTAATTCTTCAAGAAACATCTCAAATAACACCTCCTCTGTGAAGTCTTGCAGGAACCACAATCTTCCACCACATTAAGGAGTGTGGGTCACCCCTTCTTATGTGTCACCCCAGAGCATCTCACAAATCACGTCATATTCCACTGCAATTAATATTCACTAGAGCCTGCCTGCTCCAGAGTGTGAGTCCTATGAGAACAGCTGGGTCTATACCCATTTCTTCTTAATATCCTCCAAGGTACCAAGTTTGGTGCCAGGTCATGAAAGTGGACTCCTGACAGATGCTTGTTGAACAAATAAAGCCAAATGACATGCCTGGTGAATAAGATGAACAATCCAGTCACAGAGTACTATTCAAGATTAAAAAAAAATATATGTGAAACAAGCTTTGGTTTGATTCAAACTATTCCTGAAGATAAATCTAAGAAAAAAGTTACAAAACCTATTTTTAAACAAAAGCATCAAGAAAAATTAAGTATTTGCAATCCCTAGGTGACTACTTAGAACGGCAATATTCATTTGGATGGATGTATCTAGAAATAGATAGTTTTACTATGACGCTGCGATAACAGTTAATCCATGCATACCCTCCTGATAAGCCGAAAGAAGTCTCACTCTGTCCATTTCAGTAGAAAAACTACTTTGGATTCTGGCAACCCACAGCATTCTACGGACCTCCAAGAATTCCACAGTGTTTTTAGCTTCTCCTGGCTCAAAACTTAATGCATAAAAGATTAAGTAAAAAATCCAGAACCAGAAAGAGAGAAAGAGAGAGAGAGAGAGAGAGAGAGAGAGAGAGACTGAACAAGAATGAGAAAAGGAAAGCCAACATAAGGCTCTAAGAAGGCTTAAATTTTAGGTGTAAATTCACATCTTTCTTGGAAAAAGTCCCCCAATTCGGAATTCATTCAGTTAAAACTGAGCAATTCACCTAATTCTTGTTGGCTATATTTTTACGTTCAGTAACTTTCAATATGTCCTAATTGTAGGGTATCATAAGGAAAGCACATATGAACATGCATGCATTATGCAGAATTTGGAGCATATAAGGTTTTCAGACAGGAATCACTCTGAGATTTAAAAGGAGCATTACGGTATTTACTCATTACTAATAATGGTATATAAGTCTTTAATTTTTTTGATTCCCTTCTGATCTGGAGTAATAGCTTCCGATAGGCCTTCAACTCCAAAACCTAAATTTAATCTTAATCAATCCTTCTTACAAATCAGAAAACTTTGTCCAAGAAAATACATGGAAACAGGAGGCAGTCTACAAATATGGCTGGTGGCTGGTGATCCCTCTGATTAGTTCACTTAAAAAAAAAGATCTGCTGCTGTTATTCCAATTTCAAAAGCCATATAAACACCAGCATGCCAGAAGTGCATACCTTTCCCACCTTCCCAGCATCTCCCTACCCTCACCACCACCAAAAAAAGTCCTACTGTCATGGTGGGAAAAATGCCGTTCCTAACACTTTTTATATACATAGCTGCCTCATGTTAGGGTTGTATTTCCCCTCTGCACACACAAATTACAAAGATATGCTCTGGCTGATAATGAGGGCTAAAGGTTCAACTTGTGAAGAAACTTGCTTTAAGATGTTATCAGCTGGGAAAGCTATTTCCTCACATCAACATTGCCACGGGCTGTCAAAAACCCAACCAGGGCTCGCCTCTTCAAAAGTTCAGGAACACTTTTTTTTTTTCTTCTTCTTTCTTTCTTCCCCCTCCCCCCCTTTTTTTAAAAAAAAAAAAAAGAAGAAAGGCACAGAACCCACTGAGATAGCCTTAGTCCCATCAAAGAGAGGTCGATCTCGGGTCTTCCTTCATTTACTGATTGTCAGTTTCAGATGGCTCTTTTGTGAGGCCTCTGCAGCTCAATGCTGAGTGATGCCTTCACATTTTCTAAACTGGACTGGGCACCGCCAAAGATTTCCAGCGCGCTTGGATCCACAGCCCAGCAGAACAAATAAACATTCCTCTCAGCCTTTTTGCCTACTTTATCTCCCTCTCCAGGAGCGAGAGGTTTTGGGGGTGCTAATGTTTACACAATGTTCAAACTTTCTTCCCCCTGTTTCCTGAATTTGAGAAGACACATCCTGGATGACCTCGGCTAAGAGATAACACCAAGTCACCACTGGGTGCCCCGTCTACTGGACTACTTAAGGCTGCCGTCTTCATCCCTCCCCACCCCCACCCCTCCCAGTCTTACCAAGGCAAGAAAGAGATAAGCTAGGCTGTCTTGAAAGGAAGGCACAAAGGCAGGAGTCTCCAAGAGGCTGCCAACAATGCGGCCTTTTATTCCCACCTAAAGAGACACTTGGTTCAGCTCATCTCAAAGACCCACTTTATGTGCATGAACATCTCAGCAGAGTTTACCAAATGAATCCTCAAAAATGTACCTGGAAGACATATTTTGGCATTTTTCCATTGTGTACTACTGGGATGTGGGAGCTAGTTGAGAATAATCACGAATGTCTATGGGGAAAGAATTCAGGGAAAACGTTTCTTTGATCAGTTTCCTCATCTGTCAAGGCGTCTGTGTAATAACACCTAGGGCTCTTGTGATGATTACATGAGATCATCCATTGAAAGCACTTTGCCCAATGCTTGGCACATACAAAATGGCCAATAGATATTAGAAATGGCTACAACTGTCATCAGCAGCATTTTGTAGGGGGAAAAACGATCACAGAAGATAATGGATACTGATTTTTTTTAAATCCTAAAATACCACAGCAGGGAATCTGAACAATTACTTAACTTTCTGCCCAAAGCACTTTCATAGTACTTCCCATTTTTCTCCTCCTACCAGTATAGAAATCACTACACTTGATGTGTTTCACTAAAAGCTACAGAGCCACAGCAGCCTGTCTGGTACTGCATGAACTCTCAGGACAGCCGTGTGGGTGACCGCTGGGATGGCCAGGCTGCTGGAGAAGAAGACAGCCTGCCCCAGACGTTGAACCTGGGGTGCCGAAGCGGTGAGGAGAAGCTAGACTTCAGAACCAAGCTGGCAACTCTGGGGTTTCAGATAGTGGTAAAAAATGATGCAGGTGTTTGTCAAGGAAGGCAAGAAGATAGGAAGGAAGGGAGGAAGGAGGAAAGAGAGAGAGCAGGAAGGAAGGAAAGAAAGCAGGAGAGAAATCAGGAAAGAGAAAGAAGGAAAGAAAGAAGGACAGAAAAGGGGAGAGAAAGGGGAAGAAATAGAGAGAAGAAAAAAGTAAGCAGGAAAAGGAAGAAAGAAAGAGAGAGAGAGGGAGGGAGGGAGGGATGGAGGGAGGAAGAAGGAAAGGAAGGAAGGAGAAGAAAGAAAGAAAAAGGAAAAAAAGGTGAAGAGGAAAGGAAGTGTCGCTTCTAGAAGCCAGTAGCCTGGGCCGTGGCACCAGCAGCCCTCATCCTGCTACTTTACGCCTGTAACCCCACTGCCTCCGCGGGCACGGGCACAACTAGATGTTGACTTCAAGGCTGCAGAGAGCGCTCGACTGATTTTGTACGTGATTAATTGCCAAAGACATGGCTGGCCATATGGAACAGAGAAAGCATCAAGTCATTCATACTTCTGTATGTGATCGCTTGGCCCCCGTTGTTTTAATGTACAGGAAAGAGCTAGTATAGCACAGCCCTGGTGTCTTGCCCCCGACAGCCCATTAAGAAATCTCAAAGCACCTAGTCGAAGTTATGCTGTTGGCTTTTCAATAGCAGCCTAATAAAACAGAAGCCAAGCTTTCCAACCAGTCTTAAATCTTTCACATACAGTACATTAACTACTGGGGCTAAAACAACGGGCTTCTTATGATAGGAAATGGGATTTGATTTCTAGTCTCTGCATACTTACTGAAAGCCTTTTTTTGGACCTTTATGGAGTTTACATTGTTCTTTTCTCCCTGTTTTCCAAGGACCCTAATAGATTTGTTTGATTCAGTACAGTCCACACTTAGTCACTATTACGTGCAGTCTATATAATAGAGCTGATTCATAGAGAGGTGAAAGAAACAGCATAATTATTCTTGCCAAGAGAGCCCAGGAATCATTCTAGCTTCTGAAGCATTCACTTTCCTTCAAAACAGGAAGAAAAAAAAACAAAACCTATACACTAGGGGGAAAAGTCTCACACACACACTCTTATTACCCTCACCTCCCTTCCCCATCACTCTGTGAAATGAATCCGTGCAATGTGGGAAAGAAAATCCATTTATTTTCCAGTGGTTCTACTGTGGGCCCCGGGTGACACGCCCCTTCAGGCCACATGGGGAGGTGCCACCTCAGGTACAATTCTATCCCAACTTACAGCCTCTTAGCTTTAGCCATTACTAAAATCTTTGCAGACTGTTAACTTTCTGTCTAAGGGGAATAGATATACATTTCCACAATGTTTTCCTTTCAAGGATTTTCAAATGACAGCACTAAAAACTGTAATACCATCAGTAGTTTCCTTTGTCAGTTCTGACATGTGTTGGCGAGGATGACTTTGTGGGCGCTTTTCATTAGAAAATATTTATATAATGTTTCATGTCTCAGGATTTTGAGGTGTTGAAATTATCCTCACCCCAGAAGACACCATCTATGGGAAATTCCACTTGACTGCCTATTCATTAGCAGGGTTGTAATTGCCTCTCCCGCTGAAATGAGCTAATAGCCCATGCAGAGCTCTAAGCCAATAGGAAATTCCCTGCCTCCCGGCTGCCTCGCCTTCCTCGGAAGATGCTGGTGCTCTCCAGGATGAGCCACTCAACTAATAAACAATACCGTGACACAAGAGAGTCTGAGCAAGACTCTTGGAAGAGAGAAGAAGCAAAAGCCTTGAAAGTGACTCAGTGGTGTGGCAATGAAGACACAAGATTTCTACAAAGACAAGAGAGCGTTTTCATTGACCATTATCTTACAGTGATTTGTTTTATTATAGTTATGCTCTATAATGTGTGATGCTGGTGTGATTCCCATTTCAAGGATGCGGAAAGCTGAGACTGGGAAGGCGAAATGCCCAAGAGTAAATACACATCAGTGGCAGAAGCGCCTGTGTGCTAATTCTTTATATTTCTAGCTGACTGTTCACCGCAATGGAAGCCCTACTAGATAATACATAAAAGTATTACATATAATACTTTATATTACATACATATACCTAATAAAAAGTAATACACATAAAAGTGCCTTTCTAAAGTCTCATCCATGGAAACAAACCTACCATTGCTGCAAAACCTTCAATAAAGAAAAAGGAAAGGTTTAAATGACAGCCATGGCACAAAGCAATACCACCTGGACCTAGAACTCAGTACGGACATATATATACATCTCACATAATGAATACCAGAATGACAGCCAACTTCTCTCCAGTTACTTCAGCAGTGCCTTGCCTTATCTGTGTCTTCTCGTCAAAACATATTCACTCCACAAATAAGAGCAAGAACTCTCCCAATGCCGCCACGACATACACACGCCCCTAATTCCCAGCCGCCACTTCTAAGAATCTCACTGCACTAATCTATTTGTTGTCGGAACCGTTAATTGAAGGTGAAGAATGGCTAGCTACACCAAGAGCTAAGCAACTGAGCCACGGATGATGTTTGGCCTAAAAGTGGCTCAGCGCCTTCCAATCCTTGGGCCAGTGAAAAGGTACCCAAGATCTCCATCAGATCAGCTCCCCGCTTCCCCCAAGCATCAGGAGCACAAAGGCTGAAGTTGTCTGTCATGCACACTGGATTATATGAAGTGTAAAACATTGGGGGAGAAAGGGAGGGGAGGGGGGAGGCCTTTGAAAGGGAACGGGAAAAAGAAATCACACTTGCAAGAGGATCCAGCTGACAGCTCAGTCGCTAACAAGTGAGACAAGTGAATATGTTTGGAAACATTGTGATGCAGGAAGAGTGCGGGCCTTTTGTCTGCAGCCCTACAGTGTGTCTTTAACCCAAATGCTGCCTGCATCACTGAACATATGTTTTCTACACAAGAACTGAAGCAGAAAAGGCTCTTTGTTATAATTCACTCCTTTGTATATATGGGCTCCCCCCACCCCACCTTCTGCCCATCCCTCTCTCAGTAATATCCAAACCAAAGCCCTAATGGGAAATTTAACTGCTTTGGAGAGTGAAGCCAGAATGTCCCACAGAGATCCTTCTACTGCCCCCAGGCCTTGAGAACTGCTCCCCACAAAGTGATAGTAACAGCATGGGGTCCGTTCATTCAGTGCTTACTATGTGCCAGGCATGGCAACAAGTATTTTATCAACATGATCTCATTTCATTGAGAAAACTTTGTAAGTGGCACCTCTATTTTTTAACTGAGGAAACTGAGGCATGGAGAGAGTAAATTAGGGAAGAGTCCAGTTTTAGACACGTGAAGCTGGAAATGCTAGTGGGACATTTAGCAGAGAAACATATGCGTCAGACTTGAAGATCGGGGGAAATTATACACATACACCCCATTCTGCACTTTAAGTGTCACCCTGTCTGAGTTGGGAACTGGATGGCACAGAACTCAAGTTTAAGCAAAGCTGATGGGGCGGGTAATGAAGAGAATGTTACAATGGGCAAATCAGGAGGTCTCTCTTCCCCTGCAGATTTTAGGATGGGGAGAAAGAACACAGGCTCTCGAGTCCAACCGCATTCATGGCTGAGTTGGCCAGGGGCAAGTGACTTACCCTCTCTGTACCTCAGTTTCCTCATCTGTAAAATGAGGGTATTTCTAGCACCCACTTCAAAGGGTTAGCAGGATTCAATTTTTATACATAAGGCCCTTAAAGAATAGTGCCCGACAAAGCCACTAAAATTGATCGTCATTTTTCTACTACCTCAGCCTTTACTTTTCCCTCTCTCCCTGTTCAGTGTTAACCATCTACCCGGTTAAGTCAGTGTCTCTAACCCGGACGCCTTCTGGATGGTGACGACGATGATGATGATGGTGGTGATGATGGTGATGATGATGGTGATGATGGTGATGGTGATGATGATGATGATGGTGATGGTGGTGATGGTGATGATACAGCAGCTAACATTACTGAGCACTTACTACATGCCAGTTGCTGTTCACATGCATCATATCATTGAATCCTAAAAATAAGTCTATGAGATAAAAGTATTATTATCTCTATTTTGCAGATTTAAAAAACTGGGATGTAGAAAAGTTAAGTAATTGGCCAAGTTTTACACCATTAGTAAGCAAGAGAGCCAAACCTAACCCATGCCTCAGACTCCAGGGACCAAAGCTAACACATGTATAAACGGACACTTTACAAAGTGCTTTCGTGAACATTATCTCGTGTAATCCTCATAAAAAACTACGTGAGTTAGGTAGAGCAAGTATTATTAACCACATTATTACAGATACGAATTCTGAGGCTCAGCTACATTAAATAACTCATTCAATATCAAAATTCGTATAGGAGTCAAGCTATGACTGGAAATCAGGTGTTCCAACTCCAGGCCCAACACGTTTTATACACACAGAACACACGGAACAGACTGTTCTGAAGGCAAATTTCCATGTAATAAATCAATCAACCTGAGTCTCTACTATAGGGCGATCATCTGCAAGGCCACCGCACCTGGCCCCCAGGAGCTTATGATCTAGGTAGGTAAATAAAATATATTCGTGGGCTGGAGGGTGACCAATGGGGTTACCTAAATTAACTGCCGAATTCAATAAAGCTCTTAGAACTGATTTTGATTCATAAAACAGTTACTCCACTGGACTAGACTGTCCTGTTCATGACTGAGCATAACCTTAACATTATCATTTAATCCTGACCTGCTAAGTACTCATCCTTGTCATTTTGAGGCAATGAAAACGAAAATGTGGACCTGTAAAAACAAAGACAGAATCAATAAATTCCACCATGTATATCTGCCCACACTTAAAAACAAAATCTTACTTTTCTTAAGATTCCTGAGGTCAGAGCTATGTCTTGCTGTAAAGAAGCAGCTCATGCTATTGACAATGTGACTATTGAAACTCTAAATGAAGTTAACAATCTGGTAGGGAAAGATAATTCAGTTCAAGTCACATGGGCAGAGTTGCTGCACTTGTCCTCAGATAACATCTAGTCAAGACAAATGCAGTCCCTGCCTGGACCACTCTCTGTAAACACCACTGTCTACCAAGTCTTCAGTGTCAGCATTACTTGCTACTTGGCACATAGCTACTCAGAGAACACACACACACACACACACACACACACACACACACACACACAGTTGGGAGATATAGTTCTCAAATAGGAATTCAGTATCTATTTAAGTGCCTATCATACCAGCAATTTAAGTACATATTACTAATGCATTAATAGTAGCTATGAAAAGAAAAACACATTTCAGTGGCTACATAAAATATAATCATATAGGTATTAATAACAATAACGAAAACAACCACAAACGCTGTCACTAGTTAGTTGATCGTTTACCACGTGCCAGGCCCCGTCCTGACCGCTTTTCATGTATTCCTCATTATACCCTCATAACGGTTTGGTGAAGCAGGTTTTATTATTATCCCAATTTATAGATAAGAAAATCAAGGCACTAAAATATTAAGTCTCAGTCACACAGCTGACAAGTGGTGGCATCAGGATTCAAAGCCTAGGCAGGCTGGTAGCAGAGTTCACTCCCCTACCCATGAAACTATGTAATGACTCTGGAGCACTTCCTAAGAGGCAGGGAAACAGCATCTCATTTAATCCTTCCAACAACCTCACAAGGTTGGTTGGTATCATTTACAAACCCATTTTACCAGTGCTTAATAACTGGTCCGGGATCTCATTGCCAGGGGGTGGCAGTGTAAGGGTGGTTCGCAGAACTGGGGTAACCGATGCTAAGTTCTTGACAATGATCTCAGTAACAGACTAGGGTTCAGAAATGGTCTCTACTTGTGGAATGGTCTCTACTTGTGGTCTCTACTTGTGGAAGAAGCAGTGGCTCACTTCCTGATTGTCTGAAGTTCCACTTAGACACAGAGACAGAGGACCTGAGGTCACAGGGAAGAGCATCATTTTTTGAATACAGAGGACAACACCAAATGGTTGTCGAGCTTCATCTCTACCAAACTATCTTTCCACCTAGATCTAGTTCAGATATCCAGAGCCTTCCTAGCTATAGTGCCCAAATCAAAGTTGAAAATGACAATATCATTTAGGATTTTTTTTTCACCCTTTCTCACATTTATGAATATCATATATGAAAGGAATATGAATGCTGGATGGAAACACTTTTTTTAAAATTTTTATTTTATACTGGAGTATAGTTGATTAACAATGCTGTGTTAGTTTCAGGTGTATGTTAGTTTCAGGTATACAGCAAAGTGATTCAGTTACACATATACATGTATCTGTTCCTTTTCAAATTCTTTTCCCATTTAGGTTATTACAGAATGTTGAGCAGAGTTCCCTGTGTTATACAGTAGGTCCTTGTTGGTTATCTATTTTAAATATAGTAGTGTGTATAGGTCAACCCCGCACTCCCAATTTATCCCTTTCCCCCACCTTTCCCCTTTGATAACTATAAGTTCACTAACTTCTGAATGCCAGTATTATCTAGAAGGTTAGAAAAGTCTTTGAGTTTGGCAGATGCTATCTTGTTTATATGTTTAGTGTCACAGATGGCAGCCATCATTAGATCTTATGTGTGGCTTAAGCAATAGAAATGCATCTTCCTTCTGGTTAGGAACATTCCCAGTGTTCACATGAGCAATTAGTATAAGGACATGACTGAAGGAATATCTACAAATTTATCAGAATTTGTGTCTGAAGTTTAAGAAAATGAGATTTTCAACTCTAGGCTCATCAGAAATTTACAATAGAAAACTATGACTACACTGCATTCACTTTCTTAAGTCATTCCAACTGTGATTCGGAGTAAAAGAAACAACCAAGAAAGCTCAACGAGAACACAGAGGGACTCAGCACACGAGTGGGATACTTGGTACCCCGCAGCAGGAGCAGTAATGGGAATCCGTCCAGTAGTCTGCCTTTGCCCTTTAACTCATCTTTTAATGCTTCCCATTTAGAGAACTCTGAGTTCTAGAGCTAGAAACTACATTCCATTCATTTTTAGGGAAAGAAAGCAATTATTCCAACTTCATTTGTTAATATCTTTTATTATTTTTTTAATATATTTATTTACTGGTATTGAATACTGTATAGTTCACGTCCAATATTATATTAGTTTCAGGTGTACAACATAGTGATTCAATGTTCTTACTGATTTTACACCACAGTAATTATAATATTATTGACTATATTCCCTCTGCTGTACATTACATCCCTGTGCTATCCCCTCCCTCTTGCGTCTCCCTCCCACCCTCCCTATCCCACCACACACACAAAGCACAGAGCTGATCTCCCTGTGCTATGCGGCTGCTTCCCGCTAGCTATCTATTTTACATTTGGTGGTGTATGTTTGTCCATGCCACTCTCTCAATTGATACCTTTTAAAAGCTACACCCTCAGTGAAATACCTTCATATAAACAGGTACAGACTGTGAGGGCCTTAACCTTAGCTTTAAGAAGGTAATGTGGTCACCACAAAGTTGCTTTGAGAGCCCCAAAGACAACAGAAACCGCACTTCTGTCTTGAGTGATACAATCTAAAACCTGCTAATGCTACTGCTGTTGGCACGAATCCCTACTTAACTCTAACTGGCTGCACTCAGAACAGTTTTACGCTTTGAGAAGCAGATATTATTGGCTCATCTCATAGAGATAATTGCCTCTCCTGCCTTGTTTAGTGCTTATACATTCCATACCCAAAGATTAAACCGTTGTAGAAAACCCGTGATGGGCACAGTCCTTTCATGCTGAAATTGTCTCCGTGAGACTGAGCCGGGACACTTTAACTTTGGGGTTTAGACAATGGGTTTTCTGAAAGGATTAGAAAAATGGGCAACAACTGAACCTCCTCCTCCCTCCTGTTCAAGTCTACCACCTGCTGCGGTATTTTTGTTTCAGTAACAATGAAGCCTTCATGTTTCAGGCTCATATTTAATGTTTGCTGAACTGGTCCCTTTCGTTTTGGTTAACTCTTAAGGAGCAGAAAAAGAGAGATTTTTTTTTTTTTTTTTTTTTGCCTAAAAAACAAACAAACACACCAACGTACTTTCCTGATTGGCCCCCAACAAAGAAATATATGTGAATAAATATACATGAATCATGGGCCTGCTCACCTTCGTACACCACCCCGGAGTCAGCAGATACTCTATTTATATTTCATAAAGTATTATCGGTCACTAAGAGCCTCAGAACATTTGCAATTTCGTGGTTTGCTACAGTAACAGGTGCTGTGGTAAACAGGAATGTAAAGTGTTAGAAAAAAAGGGGGGGTGATCACTTCAGAGACATTAAGCAGCTTTAAACATTGACAGCAGAAAGGGAAAATTTTTAAGCAATTTGGTCGGGTCAGTAAAAAGAAACACAGGTCAGAGGAACAAAATGGTACCCCAAAATTCTGCCCATTGATAAATGGGCATACTGTCTCGTGGTTGGCTGCACAGGCCAAGGCGAAGCAACTGTTGGATGAAAACGAAAATATGCTCTCTTTGTGGCACCCTGACAATAAGTTACTTCAGCTTGGTGAGCGCTTGAGGCCCCCATTCTCCCCATGTACGCGGCTGGGGGATACATTAATGAAAACAAAAGGGTCCATTTTCATTGTAACCATGCAGAGGGTTAAGCATCTGACCTTCAAGTATGGTGTGCTTGTGCTTGGTGGAAAGGTTCTTGACAATATCAACAAGAATTACTGCTGTTTGAGAAAGGGGACACAATTAAAAACAATCTCAGATGCTTGTCGTACAGCTGTCCAAGGTTCAGTTCTGCCTGACCTCTAAGGATGCTACGTGTTTAACGGAGACAATTTAAGATATTTTAGTGAGTCCCTTAACCATTCACCATCGCCATCCTTCCACTTGGGAGTACCTAGCCTTAACCACAAAGTGCTTTTCCAGTAACGAGATTTTACGCTGTGGGGTTTACCCTTAAAGCCATTTACCTCCCCAGTCTGTCCTCCACTTGCTATCTGACCCCCCTGAGAAGCAGCCCCAGGCCAGACCTTACAGGGGACTTGGCAGGAGGCCGGAAAGTTTGGCCTGACAGAACCCAATTCCTTTAAAATAGTTGTTTTCTGTTTTTCTTTTTCAAGCAAAATCTTATCACACTCTACTTTCCAGAAAAGATGTTACTGAAGGCCAGTTTTTCTTCTGTTAAGAGACAATTTATCCGGAAAGAACTTTTCTTTATTTGAACAAAAATATAGTCAGTCAGTCACCTATTTCCCATCTGCAAAAGAGAAAGCACGGAGACATCCCCAACACAGAAACAGGTCAAGGAAAAAACAAACAAACAAACAAAACCCACAAGTATTTCTTCTGAGATAGCAGAGAAGAAGGTTTGAAAGGAAACAGAAATTCTGCGGTAAAAGACTGACTCCTTTGTCTCAGCTGAGGAAAACCACCGTCTTCCTGCTGCTTGGCCTTTCAGAGTCAGCAAAAGGCTCTGAAACTCTTCCACAAATAAAAGGGTCCCTGAGAAGTGACCACGAGAAGGTGCTGTCCACCACTGGGGTGGGAAAATGCTGGAAAGCTGAGGGCCTGCCACCTGGGCCTACAACGGCCTTTGAAGGCACAAACCATCGCAGCCTGCCCCAGATTTGAGGAGATGAGACTTCCCACATCTTGGGAAGAAAGGAAGCGCTATGGAGGTGAAGCAAAGGCAAGAGACAGGCCAAATCTCGTAAAGAGTGGGGCAGGGGAAAGTTCTGTTTGTCAAACACACTTTAATCTCTGAAGTCGCTGGCCTTTGATGTTGCCCCAAACAGAAAACCTACATGGTGTGCAAGATTTACAGCATTTCTAGTGGGAACAGTTTCATGCTCCAGGGTTTTTCCTTCGGAGATTAAGGTTTATTTTCTCCCTGATGTTCGCTGTGTCTGACTGTAAGAGCCTCATCGGAGACAAGGACATTTTCCTGCCCTCTGGGTCATCAAATACACCCAACTTTTATTCATCAAATCAAGTTCGTTTTCTTCAGGGAACAAAGCTGCTGGAGATTTTCCAAACTGTGGGGTAATCACTGTCATTCTGACAAGACAGAAGTGTTTCTTTTGCAAAGAGTCAGCTCCTGAGATCACAAAAAGGGACTTAAAAATGGCTGCACTAATCTCTATATTATAAAAGGCCACACAATTCATTTCTTAAGTTGAAATGAGGAGACGCGAAGTAGATGGGAAAAGAAACAAATCATCACCTCGGTCCGTACATCAAGGCAACCCACCGCAAACCCTAGCTAACTCAATTGTAAGTCGCGTAGAACAGAAGCGGTTTAAAGGGGCCGACGGAGGTACAGTTCACTGGAAAGAGCTCTTAGCATTTCCACTAACTCTTCTTTAAGTTGGATCTTATTCTTCTGACTTCAACGTGAAACCTGATCTGTAAGGATAGAACTTTATAAAGTACTAGGCCAAGAAGCTGGTAGTAAATTTCAACTGGCTCATGCATCATACTTAATTAATTCCTGCTTGACTTACGAAAATGGCAGGGAGGCTCCCAGAATGAACCTCTCCCTGGATGTTGAGATGTCTTCTTCTCGCCATGGCACTGTTGCCAACGTTTGGACCCATGAGCAGGTCATCTCCTGGTTCTCAACACCCCTATCTACCTACACAGGGTTCTACCCTCCACATCCTACGGGTCTAATATAGTCTATGGGTGATGATTCTTTGGCCATGGCAAGCAGGGATCAGTCACTTTTGCCAAAACAAACGGCAAAAACACCAAAAGGAATCCCCCACCCACTCCCTTAAACGCAGAGGCTTGACAGAAAAGAAGTATGCTCCCACTTGGAGGCATGGAAAACGTAAACAAGTCCCTTGGGTGTCTTATTCATAATGATGCTAATGGAAGACACTCCTCTTCCACTCAAGTATGTCAATGCATCTCTGAAGTCGTAACACAGAAAACCACAGAACACACTGGGGAGGGGAAGAGACTTGTCTAACAGCAGCATGTGATTAGCAGAGGCTAAAGTGTAACCCAGGTAATCCTGGCTTCTGGCCACACAATGCTTCTGGAGATTACTGGTTGAGGTTGCCTTAGGACACACATAACTGTTAGTGAGGTTTTACTCAAAATTGCAACAATCTGATCCTTCTCCTAGTACCCCAGCTACTCTAATAAGACCCATCCCTTTTCCTCAGCTTTTCCACAACAGACACACACTTGTGCAATAAAGAAGGTATGTCTGTCCCTTTGGGGGTCAGTTTCTTCCATGCAACTTGCAACAAAATGCACCTTGGATTTTAAGAGCACGATCCTGTAGTTCTGGTATTGATTTTTCATTTTGCCCCATAACTACCACCACAACTTTACAACTGATATACAGCATGAACGGTTTCCCTGGCCTTAGAGACCAAATTAATCACAATAGTCAACAATCTGCTTTTTTTATGCCACAGAGGTCAATGTTCGTTTTCAACATAAATTGTAAAAGCCATGGCCAGCGCCCAGTGCCATTTTGGAGATGCGCTGCTAAGTTGCCCCCGACTTACGATTAAATACAACAATGGTTTTGCAAATTAAAATGTTCATGGCTTTAAGTCAGCCCTTATTTAGTCAGCTACTGGGCAACTGCAGGTCTACAGGCTGATTGCCGGAGGGACTCAGAACTCTGACAGCTAACTAACTGCAAGGCCCCATCTGTACATTGCTGTGATCTGATCTGAGAGGAAGTTTCTCAGAGCAGCTCTGTCTTCCAGGGATGCTATAGGTCAAACTGAGGGGCCTGAAAAGAGGCCCCTTGTCCTTCTGCCCTTACCGTCCTACCGGCATTTTCCATGCTGAATTCAAAAGTAGGGTCGCTCTTGATCCTAATCATCTCTCCACGGGGTTTGACACTATGTTTCCTTCAATTCCACCATCTACTCCCAGTTTTCTTTGCACCTCTCTGACTGCCATCTCCGGTTGTTTCACTGGCTCTCCCGTGCTTGTCCTTTATACTAGGTCACCCCACACTCCGCCTGTGATGCTGCTTGAATCTTTCACCTACATTCGCGCTCCCTCATTCCACTTCCTTCCGCTGTGTCTCCATGTAGATGGCTGGCCATGCGTCAGGAGCTTTCAAGCGTGGATGAACATATGGGAGAACATCGCCTGGCACGTGACAGGCACGCCTACTGAAGACGTGAATCCAACTCCCGAATCTATACTTGGGTCTGACTCGACCACACTTCAGTCCTTCTGAGATTTCCAGATCTTCTTAGATGTTCTACTGGCTCCTCAAACCCAGTATGGCCCTACACGTCCTCCTCTTCTGTTCCTTCGCTCCGTAAATGGCATCCTCATCCGTCTAGTAACTAAGACCCGGTATCGTGCAAAATGGCCCGTGACTCCTCCCCATCTTTCATCCCTCACATCCAATTATGAAGTTCTATGTACCTCTCTGAAAACAAAACAAAACCCTGGAATTCATCCATCTTTTTATTCTCTCTATCACCGCCCTGGTTCAGAACCTCGTTGCTGCTCACCGGAATATCTGCAACGGGTCTTCCGGTCCGCAGCCTCTCCTCTCTACCATCTACCCACTGTGCTGCTGCCAGTTACACTTTTGAAAAATGAATCCTCTTCAAAAATCTTTGAAACCACCCCCTGCCGTGATCTCCAGAATAAAGGCCAGATTTCTAAGCATGCCATTCAAGGCTCTTCATAAGTTGGCCCCATTCTCTCCTTTTCACTTGCTCTCTAGTTCCTAGGTGGCTGCCCCTCTCTCTTCCATTCCACCCCCAATAGGTACTCGAAGCACTGGTGACAACGTACTCTGTCATTTCTGCAAGCCCGCCCTAGTGTTCTAGAGCTGAGCCCTAGTATTCTAGAGCTTTAGCCCTTGCCTAAAATGGGGCCCACCCCTCCTCTTCACCTGCAAAAACTCTGCCTATCAAAAGTCAGTTCACTCTTCAAGGTACAGTGAAAAGGAAACCTCCTCTTCCATGAAGCCTACCCCAGCTTTCTCAATCTGACTTATATTCTCCAGGGCACTCTCTCTCAACATTTTGTTTCCACCTCTCATTTGACATTCCACATCATGCCTTATATATGTGTACATCTATTTCCTTAACATGCATGTAAGCTCCACAGGTGTAGCAACTCTTGATTTTCTCCATTGCTTGCTACGTTAAATCTTAAAAAACAAACAAAAAAAATCAGTATCTGTTTGCTGGATTCGGCTGAAGCCTGACCTGGACTTTGCCCCCCTCTAGTACATGCCAACTGACTACAAAAAGTACTTTGTCAGGCTTCCCTGGTGGCGCAGTGGTTGAGAGTCCGCCTGCCGATGCAGGGGACACGGGTTCGTGCCCCGGTCTGGGAAGATCCCACATGCCGCGGAGCGGCTGGGCCCGTGAGCCATGGCCGCTGAGCCTGTGCGTCCGGAGCCTGTGCTCCGCAACGGGAGAGGCTACAACAGTGAGAGGCCCGCGTACCGCAAAAAAAAAAAAAAAGTACTTTGTCAAAAAACTTTACAGACCCTACTAGAAGAAGATGGAACACTTAGGAAACGGCAATCTGGGCACCATCCCAGGCCAGCCGGTCAAGGCAAGAGGGATACGGGACTCTCAGAGAAGGATGCTAAGTTATCTTAATTTCAGGCCATAGAGAAAACAAATGGATACCCTCTTGGGGGCTTGAAAGTTATCACATTTCTCCCTCATGCTCAAGACATGTTTATAAATACAGAAGGCCATGATAAAACTCACATGAGAGACAAAACTCAACTGCAACAAGTGTTTACATTCTAATCAGGACAACAAATCACTTCTCACCAGGAGAGTCCAACTCAGTCAGCATGAGGATTCTTGTATCTGTCCCAAGGATACCCTGGACCAGAGACCCTCCTGGTCCCTTCAGGCTGGATGGTGACTCTGGGCATCAACAGAGGAATAACAAGAAAGAATGGCATCTAAATGACACTGCTGAAACCACTGTCGAGATTCTGCATGGCTCCTAGTGCCAAAATACATGGGCCCTTGATAGTTCCTGATTTGTCACATGACTCTCAACCTAGACAAGCATAGGGCAGTACCAAGGACAAAGGCTCCTGACCTTTCTGACAGGAAGAGGTTGGTGGCCAATGTTCCCAGATTGCTTATGTCTAGTAAGGGAGAGAAAAATGTGACCACCCCTAGAAACCCTGGCCTTTCGTAAAGTCTAAGGTGAATGATGTTTGGAAGATACTAAAATTAGGAAAGGAATAGTTACAGAAGGCATAATTGAGGTTCACCCAGAGGCAGCTTATCCTCCCCTCATCAATTCACTCATCTGTTCATAACTGTTAAGAATTGGACAATGGCTTCACCAGGAGGCTTACCCGGAATGGTTGTACATTTTCGACTTGCCTCTTACAAAGAAAATTTGGCGAGGGCTGTCTTATTGCAGAGAACAGTACCCAAATTAATACTATAGAACTGGCTTGTATCCCAATAATTGGGAGGAATCTATACAAAGAAACCACAAGGCTATTCACATTCTATTTTACAATATGATCAACGATTCCCTGTTCTTTGTCAACGATTCCCTGTTCTTTGTTCTTTGGATGATGGTTAATGAGATTCACAAATTAACCACCAAAAATCACTTCATCTATTTTAATGTCTCTAGCAGCACTGGCTCTTCATGAAACTGATAAGTGCTCCTAAGCTCTATCTGCCATAAATGCTCAAGGCCTCCAGAATAAAGCTTGAGCTTCTGGGCATGGCTTTCATGGAGGTAATAGGAAAGGACAACACAGGGACCAGACTAGTTGGACAGGTCAAGGAAGTCCTTCCTAAGGAAGTGGCAAACTGAGCTGAGATCTGAAAAAAGAGTAGAAGTAATCTATACCTATGTTTTGGTGAAAGAAGACATTCCAGGAAGAGGAAACATGTGCAAAGGCCTTGAAGAAGAAGGAAGCACAATGCATTGGCTTTGTTGAGAAAATGCCAGGGTGGTGAGAAATACGGAGAGTGAAGTGGCTGGAGGGAAGGGAAGCCAGAAGAGGTGGGCTGAGGATAAAATATTTTAATCTTTACCCTGAGAGCAACTGGAACCCATGGAGGAGTTTACACAGGAAGGGGCGTGGTTAGATTTGCATTTGAAAACACTGCCCTTGGTTGCTGTGTGAAGAACACAGGAAACCAGACAGCAGCTACTGCAACAGCCCAGGGGAGTGGTGATAGTGTCTTGGACCAGACTGGTAGCACCATAGATGTAAAGAAGTGGATATTTCAGGAATAAAAGTTCTCAGAGAGGATATGTGGGGTGGGAAGGGGGAAGGAAGTCTCAGGGATGACTCCCTGCTTCTCTCATGAAGAGCAAGGTGGGTAGTGGTACCACTTCCTGAGTTAGAGAACTCTAGAAGGAGACTAGCTTTGGGGCACTGCCAGCCCCACTTTAGGAGGCTTGACTATAACCTGCATTTCCCATCCTCAACCATTACACATGCTATTCCCTCCATGGGAGATGTCTACTCTCTTCCCATCCCCATCACCACCCCTGCCAAAATTCTCCCCATTCTATAAGATTTAATTCAGAAGTCCCTGCTGATCAAGAAGACTTCCGAAATCCTACCCATCCACGTGTATCCCACCATCTTCCAAGCTTTCACATCTCTGTTTGTACCTTTGACCGACATCCTCTTCCTTCCACCTTGTATGTCAATTATAAAGATGGCTGTTTCCCTTCTGAGTCCTCCACAGAATTTAGGAAATGCAGCAGGCACTCAATACATTTGTTTTGGTTTAAAGTGAGACATCTTTCCTGTTAATTGGCTCATACGTTCATGTATTTGTCCATTCAATCAAATCAAATTTGGTGAGAGGTCAGATACTTACCTGCTGAACAGTAGTTCTCAGCCCCTAACCCACGTCAGAATCACCTGTGAGGCTTTTTAAACCTACAGCAACTTGGCAATACTGTACACTGGAATCCACTGGGCCCACAGATTAGACCAATTAAATCAGTATCACTGGAGGTGGAACCCACGTGATGTTTTAAAAAAGTTAATCCTGAATGATTCAAACATGCAGCCAAGATTGAAAGCTATAGCTGTTGAACCCAAGTCACTGGAGATGGTGCTCACGTCCTTGAAAAGCTGCATAGGTGTCTCTCATGTACAACCTAATGCTGAATGCCTCGAATGCAGAGAAATCACATTCCATACAAGACTGAAAAGATAAGGTTTCTGCAGTTGGTAATGGATAATTCTCGAATGTTTTTAAACAAGGGAGTTTGTAAAATGGACTTGAGCCCAGAAGAGGGGACAGCAGGCCATTCAACAAATACCACGTACGAAGCACTAAAGACATAAAAAGAGGTGACTAAGAGAGACCCTGCACCCACAAAGCATGTGTGTCTTCACTTTCCCAACAAATAGGTGTTGTGTTCTGACACGTGGGCACTGAGAACGTGGCAGAGACAAAACAGAGTCCCTGCCCTCAAGATGCTTATATTCTAGCATAGGAAACAGATCAATGTATAAGACGTCCATTCAGATAGGGATAAATGCTCTGAGGAAAAATAAAGCAGAGTAAAAAGGGAAAGAAAAGGGCCACTCTGAGTTGTCTTTTGAACAGAGACTTGAATGGAAAGCATCGATTCTAGGGCATGTGTAACCATAAGATGAGTTGAGAGTTTGCGAGAGCTGGAGGGGTGACTCAGGTGAGAGGTGAGGGGGCAGTGAATTAGCAGATGGCAGGAGGAATGAAAGAAGAGGACAGATTCAAAACAATAATGCTAAAAGTATGCCAGGCAACGTGTGAAACACTACACCTATTACCTCAGACAACAATCCCGATAGGGCAGTACTTTCGTCATGCCCATTTTACAGATGAGGAAACTCGAGCCTCCCCATGTGACTGCCCAATATCATACACTCCTAAATGATGGAGCCAGGGCTCACACTCGACTAACTTGAGAGCTGAAGCACTTAACCGGAAAGTATCTAAGCTTGACTACTTCAAAGGGGAAGGGGCTCAAATTGACATGACTTGGTGACTGATACCATGGGCCATGCTATCAGCAGTAGAACCTGACTTTACAACAAAGCAAGAGATGTGACCCAGCAGGGCCCAGAGTGGTAGAGGGGACCCCACCCAACTCTTCAGAATTAGAGTCTACTGACACAGTTTATGAAAGGGTCAAAGGAGAGCTCTCTAGCCCTCCTGAGACCCCTTTTCACCCTTGCCTTTACCTGGAAATATAATTCTAACCACTCCCCAATCATCTCAATCCTCCCCAAAGTCTTCTAGCAATAAACTCTTACCTAGAAACTGTGTGTGCAGGGTGAAGACTTGAACTCACAGTTCCATGGCCAAGCAGAGAAGGGCCCAGAACAGGAAGTGAGTCATCGTTTACATGACCTAATGAAGCCTGACAGGTGGAGGAAGAATGAAGGTGAGCAGGATAGGCCAAGGAGGCTCATCACAGCAGAACATAACCACCGAAACTCAGACCTGAATAGAATCCAACAGGAACGTAACTCTGAACAGAAAATCAGGTAACGTACCATGTCTCCAGGGGCAAGGAGACCCCACCGCCCTTTCCCTTCCATTGAAGAAAACAGCTATGGCATTGGACCCTAAGACTCAGTAGGGTAAAGGGCCACCTACTTCCCGTATAAAACTCAATTCCACTGCATAATGATATCACTGGATGTCAGAGTAACTGCTCTGATCACCTGGACTGATTGAGCTGATTTGGCAGACAACTCCAGGGTGAAAGAGCAACTTCCCACGTTTACCAGCCGAGGAAAGATGAGTGTTCCTTGCTGGAACCTCAAAATCTGTCAGGATTCTTCGGTTGCAAGTAACAGAATGGAGCTTTAGCTAAGATTCTTATAGTGATTCAGAGAGCAGACTCTGGAACCAGACGGCCTCGGCTAACTGCAAACCCCAGTTCTGTCATTCACTACTTCTGTCACTTAACCTCTCTGAGCCTCAGTTTCTTCATAAACAGAACAGGAACCATTCTTCAACAATCATATCTGAAAAAAATGTTATACTGCCACTGGTAAGGATGTAGGGAAAATAGGCACTGCATCACATAAACTCTACATATGAATACACAGGCATAAACACACACACACACACACACACACACACTCTGCTATACACTCTACCTATGTAAGGCAATTTGACCATCTCTCTTAAAATTGAAAATACACATATTCTTTGATCCAACAATTTTACTCCTAGGTATTATCATAGATGTTATATGTGGAAATCTTATGTCCAGGGAAACCTCATTCTACTGCACTTTGCTTTATTGCACTTTGCAGATATTATTGGTTTTTACAAATTGAAGGTTGTGGCAATCCTGCATGAAGCAAGCCATTTTTCCAAAAGCATCTGTTCACTTGGTGTCTCTGAATCACATTTCAGTGATTCTTACAATATTTCACACTTTTTCATTACTATTATATTTGTTATGGTGATCTGTGATCAGTGATCTTTGATGTGACTAATGCAAAAAGCTCAGACGACAGTCAGCAGTTTTTAGCCTTGAAGTATTTTTAAATTAAGGTATGTACATTTTTTAGACACGATTCTAAAAATATTCACGTAATAGACTACAGTAAGCATAACTTTTATACGCACTGGGAAACCAAAAAACCTGAGTGATTAACTTTCCTGCAAATTCACTTTATTGCAGCGGTCTAGAACTGAACCCACGATACCTCCAAGGTATGCCTATATTAGGATATTCACTAAAACATTATTTACAGAAGCAGAAGACTGAATACAGTAGGAGACTGGTTAAATAAATTATGACACCATACAATGAAAAGCTACGCAGTTATAAATGAATGTACAAATATGAAAAGGTCTCTAAGATACAGTGTTTATTCATTTGAAAAAAAAAGCACATAAATATTTGTAAGTATATAGAATATCTCTGGAAAGGTACAAAAAATGTTTGTGAATAGCGCTAGCCTCTGAGGAAAAAGAAATGGGTGTCTGGGAGAGCGAGTGGCGGGAAAGGCTTACTTTGCACTGCATATGCTTTGATATTTTTTGAATTCTGCGCCATGTGCATGTGTCAGCAAATAGTCCTGGGAGAGCTGATCTGAAAGACCTAGCTCAGGTCACATGCTTGTGGAGTAGCCAGACGAAGGCAATGCAACTCCACCTGCACCCACTAAAAGAAACTGGTCCCCAAAAGAACATACAGAGGCTGTTAGAGGAGGAACGGACACTGGATGAACAGAAACAATTGTTTACCTCAACACGAAAGAGCCTAATTTTGATATGCCAGGCCCAAACACAGGCAGAGAAAAGACTCCAGAGAAACATTCCTTTTATCATATTTTGTTACTAGCATCCAGCCGAAAGCTGGTGAATGCATCAGAGAAGGCATAGACACTGGGAGACTTAGCGCATGGTGGAAAATGCTGAACCGGGAATTGGGGAATCTGGGTTCTAGGTCCACCAGTACCTGGCTCTGTTGCCCCCAGACAAGCCTCTGTACCTCCTGAGCCCTTCCTTTGCCAAAAAGAAGAGAATGCGGTGACCATCTCTTGGGTCCCTTCCAACTCTGATGCTCCAGGATTCCACGGCAGTTGACCTCAGCTTGTCAGAGCCTAGCAGTGTGGGTACCACGGTACAGTCAAAAACTAAAGGGCACAGGATTAATGTTCCAGCCCGGAAAGACAATGACAAATCTGCCTACATCTCTGCTACCAGTTTCTCTGGCACTGTGAGGAAAAAAAGAGATATCAAAGGAGAAGGCATTCTGAAAAGTACAAAGTCCACTGTGTTCTCTAGGAAAGCGCCTCCTGGGTGTGACTCTCTCATAAGGTTCTCTGGTACATAAACAGTAGCCCTATAATGTCATTTCTCCATCTCGCTGATAAATAAGGTGGCCTCTACATTATCTCAAGACCTTAGATTCCCAAACAGAATCAAAGTAAAGGCAATCTTGCAGAAGCTCGCATCTGAAGAACAAACTCACAGAGAGTTATTAATCACTCAAGAATTAACACCTCGTGCCTTGGAAGTAATCAAAGTAGTCACTAGAAAATAAAAACATCGCAGAGAGGGAAAAAGTGAAGGTCTAGCAGAGATCTATATATAAAGGTGGGAGAGACCAGAATGCACAGCCACTATTTACATTCCGAACACTGACTCCGTCTTTCAAGTGGTGTGACTGACATGCCAAAGTGCAATGGCAAATGTAGGACAGCGTGGAGTGCACAATCACTAACTTGGAGCTATTAGCCAAAGAATGGGGAGATACGCGTGGGGAAGAAAACGCTCTTTTTCAGCGGTGGAAATGACAGATGACCACACCTGCTATCCTGGTCCAAATCAAGTAACTCATGAATGACACTTTGACTGTATTTCAAAATACTTCTATGCAAGTACTTACGTCTTCAAGACTGCTGCCTCTAGGAAAGGCAGTGGAGATGTCATTTCCTCCAAACCACAATTCCAATATCCAAAAAAAAAAAAAAAAAAAAAAAAGAAGGAAATAGACCTAAGGTTCCTAAACACGGAAGAGAATCACAGGTGGTTCCCACAAGGGAAGACCTGCCTCTGACCAAAGTCCAAAATTATTAGGCTGGTATTCAATTTTTTTTTTAATTGAAGTATAGTTAATTCACAATGTTGTGTTAGTTTCAAGTATATAGCAAAGTGGTTCAGATATATACATACTTATTTATATATATATATGTATATACTTACATTCTTTTTCAGATTCTTTTCCATTACAGGTTATTACAAGATATTGAGTATAGTTCCCTGTGCTATACAGTAGGTCTGGTATTCAATTTTTGAGAGAAAAAAAAAAAAGACCTTGGTTGGAAAAAGCCTCAACTCATCTGTAATTCTCCTTCTGAAAATGTAGTGCTGCTTGTTCGCTGTATTCAGGATGCAAATAGGTCTTGGAGTCAGTGCAAATAATACAATCTTGACTTGTTTCCCAAGTAAAATCTTTGCAGATGCAATATAATAAAATAGTTTCATTTTATTTTTAGCTGTGCATGTTTAGCACTTTGCTTCCCATGACTTTGATAGGAAGACAGTTATTAAGGGGTGAGAGCGCCTTACCTTACAGAGAAATGCATTAGAAAAAGAAGGTCCTTGTTCATCTTCCTAATCTCTCTCACTGCTGGACTCACCCAAAGCACACTCCATCCAGTCTAATCAAATTTGTGAGCAGAGCTTGTGTTTTCCCACTACAGTGTCTCTGCTTCGGCCATCTTTGCAGACTCCACCTGGCTCTAGCTATCAAAATCCTCTGTATTCCCAAAGGCCTCTGTCAGAATTCACTTTTCTCCTTTGTTTTTCCTCCCTTTGAATTACTTACTGCCTTGTGCCTTATCAACCTGGGAGACACAAGTCCTCACTTTTTGTATAACTTCACACTATCTATGCAAAGTGGAGCAGATGAATGATTAAATGACTAGGGTGAAGAAAAACATTTCTTTTTCACTCTTTTAAGAGTTTTCAAATATATCATTATTGTCCAATTTTCTAAGGTATCTTTCATAAAAATATCTCAGCATGGAATAATAGAAGCTAAAATGCAAAAGGGGGAAGATTCTGAATTTTCAGATTTTAAAGACAGAAACTAAGTGTCTTCACATATTGCTGCTTTTATGAGAATATTCTATTCAATTGCCAGGTTTTTCAGACAGCTCCATAAAAAGGTCAGCTTCTTTCAGGGCTCTTACTTGTCTTCAAAAATATAATCAAGGCTATTCCAATCAAGACAGAAAACAACACTGCTTCATTAACTAAACTAATAAGCCAGATTCTTTCTCCCATTAAAGAAAAAAGAGAAAAAATTAAAAGACAGGTCTTGACCTAGAGATTATCATACTAAGTGAAGTAAGTCAGACAGAGAAAGACAAATATCATATATTGCTTATATGTGGAATCTAAAAAAAAAAAAGATACAAATGAACTTTTTTACAAAACAGAAATAGACTCACAGACACCTGAAACTAGCACAACATTGCTAATCAACTATACTCCAATAAAAATTAAAAGGTAAAAAAAAAAAAAGCAATAGACCCACAGACACAGAAAACAAACATGGTTACCAAAGGGGAAGGCGGGGAGGGATAAACTAGGAATTTGGGAGTAACAGATACAAACTACTATATATAAAACAGGTAACCAACAAGGACCTACTGTATAGCACAGGGAACTCTACTCGATATTTTGTAATAACCTATAAGGGAAAAGAATCTAAAAAGGAAAAAAATATATATATATATACACACATGTGTATATATATGTATGTGTGTGTACATATATATATAAAAGTGAATCACCTGAAACTAACACAACATTGTAAATCAACTATACTTCAATTAAAATAAATTAAAAAAAAAGACAGGTCAGGCTTCCCTGGTGGCGCAGTGGTTGAGAGTCCGCCTGCCGATGCAGGGGACACGGGTTCGTGCCCCGGTCCGGGAAGATCCCACATGCCGCGGAGAGGCTGGGCCCGTGAGCCATGGCCGCTGAGCCTGCACGTCTGGAGCCTGTGCTTTGCAACCGGAGAGGCCACAACAGTGAGAGGCCCGCGTACCGCAAAAAAAAAAAAGACAGGTCTTGAGAACCGCAGCAGGCCACCTTATGCTGTTCATACCTGCCTAACTGGACACCATCTATACTTATTCCGTCTCAAGATGAGAACAAGATGGAGACTCCAGAGGAACCAGTCAGAAGACCTGGGCATCAGCATCAAACACCTTCCTCAATAAAGACGGGGAGAAGGGGGAAGGAGAGGGGAATCTTCAGCCCACACTGGCATTTACCCCAAAATCCTCTGTAAGGCTTAGATCCCCCCAAGGAGCCAAGTCAGCCTCATGGACTTGGCCTCGGCAGTTCTGCCACTTATAAAATGACCAAACTTCACCTTTGTTCTGGCAAAAGACTTCCTGTGAGAAAGCAGTAATCCTTTAAAGCTTTCCAGTCCAAAGGTCTCTCCTGGTTTGTATTCCTCCCATCCCCACCCCCCAGAGGAAAAGCTCCGTCACATCACAAGGCATTTCTTGGTTCCAAGCTGTACTGGGTCTCAAGGACTCCTGGTGAGGAGAGAAAACTGGTCATCTGAACATTCTTTCCTGGGATCTGTCTGGAGTGTAGACAAGCAGCAAAGATGAATATTAACATGCCTTCCATCATCAAAAGCTATTGCATACCCAAAGGATGATAAATATTTTAATCAGTTTTCAGCTTGTCTAGCAGAAGTCAGTTTGCTCCTCAGAGATTTCCCTAGTTCTGTACCCCACACCTGTCCAGTTCACGCCACTTTCCCTATCTAACTTGGGAAATTAGTCATGAAAAGTCCAAGCTCTGTTGGGGAACTCATTTCATTTTATGACAACTGTACTCTATTTTTTCAAGAATAGGGAAATCTAAAATACGAAGAATGCCAACAAATGAGGCAAAAACACCATGATTCTTAAGTTTTCACAGCACTATTACTCGGGGAAACTTAATAACCTACCTACATCTCTCATTTTTAAAAAAAAGAGTTTTCATATTCGCATAAGTGTTCGCCAGTGATTGCTCCATCTTCACAGTGTAAATGCCAAAGGCATAAAACAGGACATTCTGGTACATCCTCTGTGCTCTTGATATTATTATTACTTTTTACTGTTCAAGATGTTTTGGGGGTACTGCTACAAGGGTTACGTTGGTTTAAAAATAAAACTAACCCCAAAATATTCCTGTGAAGCAGGACCTAACATTTGAGGAAAACGTACAGAGTTAAAAAGAATGTATTGAAGGCTATGCTATTGAGCCTGGAAGTGAGGAAATGGCAAGGCTGGAATGCTGACCCAACGTGAATTCATTTTTTTGTTTTGTTTTGTTTTGTTTTGGCTGAACCCAGGTCCCCTGCAGTGGAAGCGTGGAGTACTAACCACTGGACTGCCAGGAAACTCCCCATTTCTTTTTTTTTTAATTGAAGTATAGTTAATTTACAATGTTGTGTCAGTTTCTGGTATACAGCAAAGTGATCAGTTATACATATATATATATATTTTGTTATTCAGAGTCTTTTCCATTATAGGTTATTTATAAGATATTGAATATAGTTCCCTGTGCTATACAGCAGGTCCATCCTTGTTGTTTATCTATTTTATATATAGTGGTGTGTATTTGTTAATCCCAAACTCCTAATTTTCTTTAACAAGTTAGGGGTCGATTACCTACTAAATATCAGGCACTGTCCTAAGAGCTGGGGAAACAATAGTGAATAAAACAAAGTCCCTGCCCTCGTGAGGATTCTATAAGTAGAGGCAGACCGTAAACACATACGTGGTATCACGGCAGGCAGGGGAGAGCAGTAGGAGGGAAAGCAGAACAGAGACACTCTTGCTCTGCAACCAGAGAGGGCTTGGTCAGAGAAAACCCTCTCCAAGGAGGGACTGCAGCAGAGAGTTGGGAAGGAAGTGACAGAGTGAGTCAGGAGAGGGAAGAATGTGCCAGATGGAGGCAACAGCAAATGCAAAGGCCCTGAGGCAGGAGGAAACCGGGCATGTTCTAAAGACAGTAAAGAAGGCTAGAAGGAGGAGGGGGAGGGGGGAAAAGACTTAGGTGGGGAGAGGAGGGCGTGGGTGGACAGATCCTAGAGGGCACTAGGCCCCTCACAAGGAAGCTGGATTTCTGAACGGGATGGTGAGTTTGGGCCAGGGCAGTGAAATAACCTGACATACTTGAAAGGAACACTCTTAACAGGGGTGAACATATAAGTGGTAGAAATAGGGAGGTTATTTACACCAAGGTAGTAGCAGAGAGGGTGGTAAAGAGTAATTAGATCATGAATCTATTTTGAAAATAGAGCTAACTGGATTCACTGATAAATCAAGACAACTCCAAGGTTTCTGGCTGTGCAATACTGGGAGAAAGGCCAGGGGGAGTTATGGGAATCAAGAGTTTGGTTTTGGATTTGTTATATTTGAGATACTTATTACTAGATGGCTGAAGAGGGCACACCTTTCCCAACTACGGTTCAGGTGGCCCAAGATATGACACCCCAGTACCAAGAAAATACTAATTTATTACAAGGACTGGCATATCCCACTACTTTGGTCCGTTAAAAAATTCACTGGTAACTGCAAGAAAAGTTTATGACGTTAAATAAAATACAAGCCTTCTTAATCCCTCAACATCTGTTAAAGAAGATCTGATGCATAATTCCGGGCAATTTCATAAGTGCTCATTTAAATTAATAACATTTAAGTTAGTGGGATATATATTATCAAGCTACCACCTGTTCCAGGTCTTTATAACCAGAGCAGATTTGTCTTAAACACTGAAAATTAATTTTGAATATGGCCATAAGACTCCAGATTTTTATGTGAAGGCTAATTTTGTCAATCAATCAAAACCAAGTTGGAGATTATCTGAGATTTTTATACACATCAAGGAAAAATTTACAAATGAGATTGTCACAGATGGTTCCAGATGGGCTGAGACTGTGTAAGGAAATACCAAAAAGTTGATCATAATTTACATGTTAGGGAAAAGACGGTGTTAAGAATATCATCTACAAATGATCACAGAGATTCTTTCAGGAAGACCGAAAAGGCAACATATCAGTTTCCTTTGGTTTAAAAAAAAGATCATTTTTTGCAGATGTCAACAAGAAGAGAGCAGGACGATGGTTATGTTACCCTTAATGCACAAAAGAGTCGACTTAATGTGTTCCCAGAGCTCTCTGGGATTTCGGCACTTGGAGCACATTTGTCCATAGAGACATTTTTGCAAAATATGGAAAGATTCCCAGCCCTGCCTCCCAAAGTATTTAGCCCCCAGTAAAGTAGAAACATTACCAGAGTAGCCCTGAGCTCCAGACACTGTGAGTCCCTTTAGCTCCAAGACTGACCCTAGTTCTAGAGGAAGGGAAATGGGAAACAGGGAGGGATGCTGGCACTAAGGAGATTCAGTCAAATAACCTCTAAGTAAGGGGTCCAAAATTGACACCTGTTTACACTTCCTTCTAAAATCACTCCTGGTGATGACTTGCACGTGTATAGTATTTTTAAATTTTACGAACTCTCTCATTTGATCATCAAAACACTTTTCTTCAGAAGGGAATAGTTTTAGGGACCATTCAATAACCATCTTGGGAAATAAGATCCTAAGACCTTGATTAATATTCCCAACAGTTGGTACATAGCCTTTGGAAATCCTGCTTCCCTTGCAAAACCGTAGGCCTGTCGGGATTTTTTTGTTTGTTTGTTTGTTTTTTTAAATCATTTCATTCCTTTAGACTGACCTTCTTCTAGAACATGTCAAAGATATTTATAAAAAGATAAATGACAGACTAGAGCTGAATTTACTGTCCCACTCCCTGCCCCCCAAAAAACCAGAGGAAATACAGTATACATTTGTTTTATGCTCTATCTTTTCTAGGAAAAATGGAAATTCCTACCACCCCAATCTGGTCTGAAGGTTTCTGAATTCACATCTGAAATGCCACGATGGTCTGCTAGTCAAAGCAATGCAAGACAAATTCCAGCAGCCAAGGCTCCAATAGCTCCCCAGGGAAAACGAGTGGGCTCTTCACACCTTCACATCGACCTGAATTCCAGTGTGGTTAAAATGATATATAACAAGAGAATTCGTCTACTTAAAAAATATATCGAACATATGTGAAATGGGTGTGTGTGTGTGTGTGTGTGTGTCTGTGTGTTTATTAACAAATGCTAACAAAATTTAGCTAAAGCCTATGAAACCAGGCTCAAATAGAAACCTTAGCTGTTTATTCCATTCTTCTCTCCACAAACTAATAAGAGTTAAGAGAGATGGCAAGGCTTTCACTTGGACTCTCCCGGCTCCTGTTGCTTTGTCTCACCATCTTCAGCATTTTTAGCCTTGTTCTCATTGTGAGCAGAGCAGAGGCACTGGAACAATCCTCTTAACATTCCTGGAATGTAACAGGCACATCCTAGTACTTGGTACCAATAAAGCTCAGCTCTCACACAGCTCATGGAAGGGTTAAAAACAGAAAGTCCTACCCACTGGTTTGCTCTGATGTTCCTGGAGATATTGTCACTGGATGTATCCTCAGTAGAATTCTATTCAACACCTCTGTCTTTAAGTACAAAGCTGTAGGCTGTAGTAGCTTTAAGAAACATAAGTATCCCTTTTTTCTGCTGCACAGTATCTGTGTGTGAAATTCTCTAAAGGGGTTTAAGTATTTACCCTGAACACTATCAGACGGTTTCTGAAATTTTCCTTATCCAGTTGCAAAAACACTTCAAAGGGAATCATAAACACAGTCCTTTGTGCTTTCCATGCACATTCTGTTTCTGAGGCTTAAGCCTGAATTCTCTTGGAATTGTAAATTTCTTCCCAAAAAGACAGGATTCACAACACTTTTTTTTTTTCTTAATTCATTATTAAGTCTGCAGCAACAAAGGAAAAAACTGGAAAAATCTGAGAGAAATCCGGACGGGCAATCAAAGGCATCAAAACCTGTTAGAAATGCATTGCTAAGTTATATGTACAATTCCCCCCCAGATATTTTACTCTTAATAGAATAATGCAGAGGTGTGGAATTGGAGTAGGGGTGGAGAGGGAGGCATATGGAAAGAACCAACTTTCAGTGAACACGTTTAAGGTAAGAAAAAATGTGAGCCAAGGGTTTTAAGCCACTATAGCTGAAAAGTGACTTTTTTCTTTTCTCCAAATTTCCAAAGCTAAACAAACACAGAAGGTCCCAGAGCTCAGAGTCTGCATACATGATTTGAATTGTTGGGTGCTTGTGACTGTTTACCTGCCTCCAATCCGTGCTTCTCCTGAGCCACTCAGCACTGTACCAGTCAAAAAAGGGAAAAGGGAGTTTAAATTTTCATTTAAAACCACTTGCCATTTCACACCAGATCCTAAATTACTATAATATACTTTGCTCCTATATCAGAAATGCTAACTCTGAAAAATGGAAGACAGGATTAATATTAGCAAATATAATTTAGTATATACATTAACGTTAAAGGGGAGAGATATATAAATATAATATATATATATATATATACACACATACACACACACATATATATATATAAGTTGATGACTCCACCATTAATATGGACAAAAAATTAACATTTCTATTTACATCACTTTCTTCCTCACACCCCCAAAAATCTTTAATCTTGAAGAAAGTTTAAAATGAACTTAGCTAACTGAACTATAGTAAGATGGCAAAAAACAGTATACCTCGTGTATATTTCAGTATGTGAAAAAGCAGCCTTGTTCCTTTATTCAGTTACAAAGAATTTAATCTAAAGCACTGTGATGATAGCTTCATTAATCTCTCCAAAAACAAACAAACTGCTCTTTGGCTCAATCATTCCCCACCTTAGTGTAACCTATACTAAGAAGGGCTCAGCCAGACAGCAACGGACAGGCTCCACGGCCTGAGCTTTCCCAGATGATTTACACAGGCCAGAATGACAAGCTGAAAGGCATGACTCATCTTGAAATTAAACGATTACAACTAACTCCTAAAGGACAACTTTCACATTCTTAAGTATCTTTCTCTCTTAAAACTTTAACAACAAGAAACTGAACAGTATTAAATAAAACACCTACTCATTTTCCACATCTCTCTGCTCTCCCGTGCCAAATTTTAACATAAATGGGTAGAATTAAATGTAGCCGATAGCTTACCTAACATAATTATATGTTGTGTTTTACACTGTTTCAAAACGGATACATTAAAATAATCCAGTCTTGGCTCTGACCCACTAAAGTCAATAAAGGTTATTAAGGCCAACTGCCATGTAAATGCACTGCTATCCCAGCACGAGGACCTGTCAAGGCAGGAAATGCAATTCAAAACATTCAAAACGATCAGGATCTACCCTTGTCTTCTAGAAAAAAAAAAAGCAATGAAAAAAGAAGGAGGAAATTTCTCTCCAGTACAAAAATCATCCGTACTTCTGAAAATGTTTACTCTGGAAAGTATTCTAGAATATTCTATAGAATTATACCAAATTGACCTTCTTTTTTAAGGTCAAAAGGAAATGAATAAATGTCATCAATTTAGAGGACATCACACCTAGCATTCTTTTCTGTATCACTGTGAATTCAATAGTGTTAAAACATTTTTATAGGTAAAATAAATGTCAGTTTTGCAAAGTGCGATACCAGACCCTAAGAGACAAATGGCCTATCCGTTGAATCTCTGGCTACAGCAAGACTTCCTCACCTCACAGGAGAGTTCGGCTTTTCATATTTTTTTACCCAGAAAGCAAAGCCTGTACAGTTTCCTTTCAAATGGTAACTGTCTCTTATCCTGAACAGTCTCCCCATAATACGCTAATCTTGGATGTGGGGTGGTGGGCTGGTTTTAAAAAAGAATAAAACACAAATACAAATATTTGAATAGTGTTAGTGTCATAATACCTTCCTGAAGAGCAAAATGAGACGAAAGACTAGGCTAACTTCCTAGGTTGTAAGAAAGGGTTCTGGGGGCCTTCCCTGGTGGCGCAGTGGTTAAGACTCCGCCTGCCAGTGCAGGGGACACGGGTTCGAGCCCTGGTCCGGGAAGATCCCACATGCCACGGAGCAGCTAAGCCTGTTCGCCACAACTACTGAGCCTGTGCTCTAGAGTCCGCAAGCCACAACTACTGAAGCCCGTGTGCCACAACTACTGAAGCCTGCACACCGAGAGCCCGTGCTCCGCAACAAGAGAAGCCACCGCAATGAGAAGCCCTCACACCACAATGAAGAGTGGCCCCAGCTCACCGCAACCAGAGAAAGCCTGTGTGCAGCAACGAAGACCCAACGCAGCCAAAAATGGATAAATAAATAAATAAATTTAAAAAAAAAAAGAAAAAGAAAAAAGAAAGGGTTCTGGTGCTCTGGGCTTAATGGCTCAAAACTTCATGAGGTAATATTCAGGGAAAATGTGATATTTTATCAGAATGTCATTCAAATATAAGGTTTAACATTTACATCACAAGAGCATGCCCAGAGTAAAACTATCCTCGGGGAGGGAAACGGCAAGAATAAACAGTGTGATAAAAAAACGTTGCTTTCTGGAACAGGGGATTGGCAGTGGAGGCTAGGGGAGTTTTAGAGACAGCTGATTAAACTTTTTAAAATATGTGACTGGTTATGACATGTGAAGCAATTACCATTAATGGAAGAAATGTGATTTCAAAGCTCATTTTCCGTTCTTCTTTTATATCCTACCTGAGACTACCCCTTTCCAACCACAAAGGAAAAAAATGAACACAAAGACAGAGAGGAATTACAACACAAGTCTCTTCCCTGGTATGAGGGCTGTCAAAGGTCGCTTTAATCACAAGCAAAAGGTGAAAAGTAATGTACATATTGCCCGAGGTTTTTTGTTTTATTTTCTCGCCAAAGGAGATCAATGCTATGTTGCAGAACAGACAAAATACATTAATTAGAGAAATCTTTCCACGACACACATGTGAGTTTTACAATTCAAAACAGCATAACGATAAAGAAGAATCATTTGTCTAAAAGGATCATCATTTTGAGCCATATATTCCCTGGAAGCAAAGTGAGTACGTTCAGAAAGGCCGTTTGGCTTAGTCTAATTCTATAGAATCCAAATGTGCACCAAACACTGCACTTTTTATGTTAAATTGCTGTTGAATTTGTTAACCCACAACTGATTTCCTGTGTTATGGAATCTTGGAGATTACAGCTAACTTGAAGCAACAGGGATAATTCTGGACAGTTAATGGTGCATTTGTCTGCATTTTCCTGAAAGGCTTAGCATCTGGGGGCGTCAAACTGGTAGCTCAACATTGCCCCCTACTGCTCACAACTGAAAAAATATGAGGTGGGCTGGTACAAAGTAGGAATTTAACCAGCCGGTGCCAATTCCACCCAGAACACACAAATACCAGATGGCACTGCACTAGCAGCCACAGAAGCGTAGACCTGCCCAATGATTATTCTCTTCTGTCTCTTCCAACAGCAAAAGTAAATTCTTATGAATTTGCTAGAAGTCGTTTAAAAAAAGGCTTGAAGCTGAAATTTAATTTAGAATGCCATTCCTTTTATCTTGGCCCAAACCTTCACTCTGCTGATAACGATCATCCCGAGACTTGCTGAGACACAGAGGCCATTGATTTCACTCAGAACACTTAGTAATGCCACACCAACTGCAAGGAAACTCGCTCTGGAGAATTCCCAAGACTGTTCTTCTTTTTAGTATTTTTACACGAGAGTTATAAAGGGAGACAGTCGATCTAATGTGCCATCACCGCCAAATTTGAAAATATATAAATAACTAAACAGTTTAAGTGAATTCATAATGAACATCGCTGGTAAGCTCACAAAACCAAAGATTTCACTTAGAAAAAAAAAAGCCCTTGAACAAAAGCAATACAAAAACATTAAAAAAAAAACTCAGTGAGTTTCTTTCTTATTTTGCCAACTCTAATTGTTTCGTTGTTAGAGTTTGCCAGCTCTAATTCAAAGAACTGTCAAATTACAATCCCAAAGTCAAACTGATGCCTTAGTGTCAAGGTTCAGCAAGTAAAGAAGTTCTAACTCAGATGCAAACAGAACCAGAATTACACAGTGAAAAAGAAATTCCCTAAAAGTGAAGCTGCCTTATGTATACATCCCATAAAAATGAGCATACTCCACACAGGCTAATTTTAGGAACAGAACTAACTGAGGAAATTTCAGCATGAACTTTTCATTACCTCCAAACCCAGTTTTACAATGCTCCATTTTGCACTGATTCAAGTCTTTGGAGAAATCCATTTTTGTGATACTATTAGGACACTAAAAGGATGACAACTTTCCTCCCCCCGACATATATTCATGAAAAGGCATGGTTTAAAGATTTAAGGAAATGTCTGAAAAGCAGAGACTTCTGGACTCTGACCCAGCCTTTCAAACTGGGGCCCCTTCAGGGTTGTGACTTGATACTTTCATTATTATAAAATAGGGATTAGCAATAACTACCCATTTTTGCAAATCAGTTCACTGTTTCTAGCACATCTCAAAGTCTGTGCAGTGGTACTCTCTCAAGAGTTCAGCAGGCTTTTATCACTTTTCCACTACATTCCAAACCTGACGATTTGGAGGTAGAACAGTGAGGTGACACATGGCATGACCCCAGAGCCAGTCTTCCTGAGTTCTCATCCCAGCTCCCCAACTTAGTTGTGTGACCTTGAGGAAGTCAGGTAAACCTTTTGTGCTTCCGTCTCCTCATGTGTAAAATGGGGGAAAAAATACCTACTTTATGGGGTTGTCATAAAAGTTAAATAAAATAGTGTCTGGTACTTAATAAGTATCACATAAGTATTTGCTATTATAACTATTATTTTAATTTAGACTTACTCCAAGTGGCCTCAACTTGCCTTCTAGCTACATTTCCTACAACACATCCCCTGAATCCCGTGCTCTGATCACACTGTACTTCCCCACTCCTGATCTTGTTTTTACAGTTCCTGGGGCCTAATGCTTCTCTCTGAATGCCTTATCCGACCCTACTTCTCCCCACCCAAGGTCCCCAAAAGCCACATCTGCTGTTTCACAACTGTCCCAGCTCCAGTGCTCCGAATTTAATACTCCGGCCTCTGGATGGTGATTTCTTTTTTTAATCTCTATTACAGGATTTCATTTTACCTAATGCAACACCTGGCTATATTCATGCTTCTCTCCTTGTTAAACGGAATGTAGTGGTTAAGAGCACAAGTTACAAAGCCAGGCTGCCTGGGTTTCAATCTCGCTCTGCCACTGACTCCATGACCTTGGGCGAGGCACTTAATTTCTCTAGGGCTTGGTTTTCATGTCTATAAATTAAGGTTCATAACAGTTTCTGCAACTCACAGGACTGTTGTAAGAACTTTAAAAGTTAATATAGGGGGCTTCCCTGGTGGCGCAGTGGTTGAGAGTCCGCCAGCCAATGCAGGGGACACGGGTTCGTGCCCCAGTCCGGGAAGATCCACGTGCCGCGGAGCGGCTGGGCCCGTGAGCCATGGCCGCTGAGCCTGTGCATCTGGAGCCTGTGCTCCGCAACGGGAGAGGCCACAACAGTGAGAGGCCCCCGTACCACAAGAAAAAAAAAGTTAATACAGGGAAAACTCTTAGAATAGTGCCTGGTGCATATAAAAATGCAAATGAAGTTTAGGAGTTGTACTGTTCTCATCGTCGCTTCCCAGTGTATGTCTAACACGGTGCCTTAAGCATGTCGGAAACGCTCAATAAAGGTTCACTGCACGGAACTAAGCTTGTACTGACAAAATCCTTGGCTGTTCCCACTACCTTCCCAAGAGTAACCTAACTCACTAATTTAGAGATTTTTGTCTTTATTTATTTTTTAATTAACGTATAGTTGATTTACAATGTTGTGTTAGTTTCAGGTGCACAGCAAAGTGATTCAGTTATACATATATATATAAATCTAGGGCCCCCCTGGTGGTGCAGTGGTTAAGAATCCGCCTGCCAATGCAGGGGACATGGGTTCGAGCCCGGGTCCAGGAATATCCCACATGCCGCGGAGCAACTAAGCCCGTGCGCCACAACTACTGAGCCTGAGCTCTAGAGCCCATGAGCCACAACTACTGAAGCCCATGCGCCCAGAGCCCGTGCTCTGCAACAAGAGAAGCCACCGCAATGAGATGCCCGCGCACTGCAACGAAGAGTAGCCACTGCTCACCACAACAAGAGCCCGCGTGCAGCAACAAAGACCCAACGCAGCCAAAAATAAATAAAATAAAATAAAAAATAAATCTATTCTTTTTCAGATTCTTTTCCATTATAGATTATTATAAGATATTGAATATAGTTCCCTGTGCTACACAGGTCTTTGTTGTTTATTTTATTTATAGTAGCATGTATCTGTTAATCCCCAACTCCTCATTTATCCAGCCCCACCTCCCCTTCCCCTTTGGGAACCTGAAGTTTGTTTTCTATGTCTGTAAGTCTATTTCTGTTTTGTAAATAAGTTCATTTGTATCATTTTCTTTTTAGATTTCACATATAAGCGATATCCTATGATACTTGTCTTTCTCTTGCCTTTACCCATGCAAATTAGGCAGCCGAGGATTGCCGAAGCACAACATCCCAGGAAACCCGGTCCCAGATACTTACCAGGCCTTCCATCTTCTTCCACAGCTCTTCCAGCTGAGTCATAGGTTGACACCACCAATCGGTGCACCTTTTGTATCGATTGCCTTGAAACCAAAACTGTCTCAGCCACTCAAACTCGACCTGGGGATCATAAAGACAAGACTGTGGTTATAATGCCACCATGATGGACAATCAAGGACAGTAAACTTCGTCACTCAGTTCTCCTCCAGTAACTTCACAGCCATAGGGTGAGAAAAGGTGAGAAAAGCTCAGCCTAACCAGTTCCCAATATAATATATCCCAATATATAGACTTGGAGTCTCCTGAGCCTTTTTGCAAGTCAGGAAGAGAGTAGTCTTAAAGCTTACTGAAGGCTTCCCTGGTGGCTCAGTGGTTGAGAGTCCGCCTGCCTGTGCAGGGTACACGGGTTCGTGCCCCCATCTGGGAAGATCCCACATGCCCCGGAGCGGCTGGGCCCGTGAGCCATGGCCGCTGAGCCTGCACATCCGGAGCCTGTGCTCCGCAACGGGAGAGGCCACAACAGTGAGAGGCCCGCGTACCGCAAAAAAAAAAAAAAGCTTACTGAGACAACCCAGGTTGTTGGTTGGTTCATCACTCGGACATGAGGAAACTATAAGTCAATCAACAACAAATCCTGAGATCCTAAAGTTTACAGCAGCCTGCACTGTGTAGGATGGGAAAGATATAATCAAACAAAGTATGTTTTCATTAAATATCTTTCTTAAAGACCTAGTATTAAGAGCAAAACACAGTCACATATTAGAAGATATCAAATTTAAGTTTCTTAGATCTAAAATAAACAAAGAATTTACCCATGGGCCAGGAGGGGGGCTGGTGGTAACATCAACTCAGATAACTTGAACAATATAAAGCTAATTACGGTGGCATAAAACCTACGGAGCCATTTAAATTGTCACTTTCAGTTCAGTCAGGGCAAATGACAATAGGTAAAAAGAACAGGAAAGACACTACTAATTTATTTTCCTTCCTATGAACCTAGTACGGTAAACTTCAAAGGTTTGCCTCCTTAGCATCATTCTATTCTAGCCAAACCCCATTATTCATTTGATAATCCATTCCCTTCCCCAGTCTCAGTCCATGTGGTCTGGGTAAAGCTCCAGCTCTTATACCAGGAGTGGAATGTGCAACCCAATCTGAGCCAATCAGCCCACCACACTTCTCCTAGTCACATAACTGGGTTTGGGGGAAACAGGCATATGTTCAATCAGAGTAAGTCTTGAGACTGTCAGAAGATACAGGAAGAGGATTCTTCAAACATTTTGCAGAATGGGAAGAATGGGGGCAACACAGTAGGAAGCAGCTGCAAGATGAACAGTTAAAAACCGGGTCCTGGTGGCATCAACTGACCCTTGATCAAGCTATTCCTGAAGCCCTTTTTGCTTAACTAATTCGGGTTGAGTTTTCTGCTTCCTGCAATTGAAATAATCCCAATATGTGTAGGTGAGAGGCTGAGTAAAGCTTTGAAAGAATAAGAAATTGTTTCCTATTTTCTTTCACTCATCTCCAACTTGAAAATCAAATTTTACAATCAAAGTACAACTTCATTCATCCCAAAGCTCTTTCTACCTCTGTTGTCTCAAGAAATGTAGAGCTTTCACAGCTTAATGTTGAGTAAGGTTGGCTTTGCTAAGGTAATCATGTTCCATATACAGGCACAGAGCTATTATAAGCTTCACCTGTTACCACAAAGAATTTTTTTTGTTTTGTTTATCCATATTGAACTTTCATGAGGCAAACAAAAGCAACTTGTGAAGATTTAACATTGGTGAAAATGGCTCAAATAACTAATCTGAGAACACCAAGTCATATGAAAGGGTTTTAGTTTACATTAACTAAATGTTTGTTTGATACGTAGAACTGATTTCAGTTAAAGCTGTTTAAACAGAAAAAAAAAGAGGAATGTAGACAATATTCAGACAATAGTTGTTAAACCTTATCTGCAGTATTAAAAGACAGTGGTTAACAGAGGTAAACTTAACTGCTTTGAAAGGAAAATGAATACAAATGTAGTTCAACTTCTCTTTAGATGCAGGTTTAACAACATAATTTGTTACAAGAAAAAAAGAGTTCTTTTTAATAGATTTCACATAAAATTTATTCACACTATAGGAACAACCTGTCAGCAAAGCATCAAGCCCTATGTTTGGGAGAGCTGAAAGGGTTTTTCTATCTTTGGGTTGGTTTTTTCCATCATAACAACAAAACATATAAACCTTGGCAACCATGATATCCCAGGAAACAAAATAATTATCATATGTAATTAGTTCATTCTGCCTTTAAAGGTACAATAGAGTCTGGATTTCAGTAAATGAAAACTCAGAAGCAAGGAGAGGGGCATACCTGGAAACACTGCTGTTGGACAAGAGAGCAAAGAAAGACCCTGTCCATTTTAGCAAATAATGACTTTATCTTCCTCCTTAGATGCCCAACTATCTTTAGAAGCAGACAGTGTCATGGTTAAGAATAAGGGTTCTGGAGTCAGTTCAGATCTGGGCTCCACTATTGAATAGTTCTGTCATCTGTAAAATAAGGATAATTACATAATCACCACATAGGTTTGTGGTGAGGATTAAGTGGGTTAATAATGAACAGCCGACCATATGCCAGGCACTTGGTAGATACTAAGAAAACAGACCAAATGAGGCCACAAGGCCCACCACTTACTGTCCTCAAGAATCTCACAATCTTATGAAATCTTCTGAGCAAGAGAAGTTTTAACAATCATGTCAATTCATGCTCACCCCCGTTCCACGGAGGCCAGTCAGAAAAGCTCAACCCTGAAACTTATTCCCAACAGAGTTTTTTTTTCAGGGGTGGAAGTACTGCCCATGAGATACAATCTTTGTGGGCATCAAACCCATTGGCATGTATTTTAATCAACTCCATAACCTGACTTTTTCACTTCGATGTTGTGGGCAAAAAATATTACAGGATATTCATCCAATGCCACCCTCACCAGTGCTAACACTGCCAAGAGAAGCAGTTGCCTCCCTCCTTAAAATTAATTAAGGAAGCAAAAAATATTTCCAGCTGCTTGATTCAGTTTGGGTTACCAAAATAAAAAGGTGTGCACCCCTCCACCCCAAACTCTGGGGATGAGGACGGAAAGCTGCAGCCACAGGGTGGATGCTGCATGAAAACCGAAGGGTCAGGATTCAGAACAGAACAGAAGCTTTATTACTTCAAGGCTAAAAAGAATCACAGTCTCACCATATTGACTGACTGATAACGTGCTAGCCATGACAGGAGGAGGGTTTCATCCCTTCTCCAGAGTGCAGTCCCTCCCGGGAGGCTCACAGCTTCCAGAACTCTCTTGAGGTGCTCTCGGGGTTCATGATGCTTTTAAAACAAACTCCCAGGTTTCAGACATGCACTTAATGGAAATTCCCTATTATTCAATCTTTGGTGCAGTGACAATACAAAGATACCTAATGCCCACAGGTTATCAGAAGGCACAGTGACAGCCTAGGGAACTTGCAGGATCTTGAAGGGCCTTCTGAATCATCAAAGAAAAATGAACACACGTTCACAATAGTGTTAGTTACGTAGCTGTGACCCAGAGAAACATCTCTAGAACCTTCCTATTTCACCTGCACCTGCCTTCTCCATGGAATAGTCAAAAAGAAAAAGGTCAGGGCTTCCCTGGTGGCGCAGTGGTTGAGAGTCTGCCTGCCAATGCAGGGGACACGGGTTCGAGCCCTGGTCTGGGGGGATCCCGCATGCCGCGGAGCAACTGGGCCCGTGAGCCACAATTGCTGAGCCTGCGCATCTGGAGCCTGTGCTCCTCAACAGGAGAGGCCCGCGCACCGCGATGAAGAGTGGCCCCCGTTTGTCACAACTAGAGAAAGCCCTTGCACAGAAACGAAGACCCAACACAGTCATAAATAAATAAATTAATTAATTTTTAAAAAAAGAAAATAAAAAGGTCAATTAAGAAAAGCTTTTCTCCTAGAAATGTCTAGAAAAAGTCTGAAGGGGAAGCACAAACAGAATCCACCCACCTACCTGAACCTTAGTCACTGGACACTTAGGCATTGGGGAGCAAAGTCTGTAAGACTCCAAAACCGTATTTCTGAGTCACCACAGCACTGTATAGTTGGAAATCATTTCCAACACTCTTACAGGTAAGCAGATGACACCTACTTCTGCCAAGTTAGTGTGGGTTCTTGATTTGGTCCCAGGTCAGCTTATGCATTTCCCTCGAGATGCCCATTGGGCATCACACCCATCATGCCCATGTGGGAACATGCCCATTGGGGTCAGTGCTCACTGTAATAAATGAAATAGGTTTTTACATGGAGAAAGACATGAGACCAGGAAGAGATGCTAAAGTCCTATCTACAGAGAGCTACCCAATGAAAGCCCTTTCCCAGTAGCTGTAAGGAAGATACAGGTCTGATCAGAACAAAATGAGAACCAAATGATGACAACAAATAGTACATTTTCCTAGGGGAAATTTACTAGGTGACAAGACTGAATTCCATATTTTATGATTTTTAAGAAGGAAAACAGACTATTTTATAAACACAGAGGAAGGTTCTGCTTATACCTCACCAAAAATCTTTTTAAGCGTCTTAAATTGGAAAAAAAAAAATCTTCTTAAGGTACTCAGTTCCAATCTCCAAAGTCCCCAAATTGTTTAGCTAGAAACTATCTAAGACAAAGAAAACCAACCACTTCTAAACCGACACAGCCCAAAAGACTGCAGACATGAAACCAAGGGCTTCATCCTATAATAAGTCCAGCAAAGGCACATGGCCTTTAAGAAAGAGGAAAGCAAACAGTAAGAACCCTGGAAAGGATTATAGACATTTGTGCTCTCATTCAGCAACAGAACCCAGAAGAGCGTGAGCACGCCAACTTGCGTGGCCAAAGGAGAGTATCTGATGATGTGTCCTGACATATGGAACTCATTCTGAAAGTAAGAAGATGACCTTGAAGAATCAAAGACTGGGGGATTAGAGAAGACTGGCACACATGTTACTCAGATTCAAGACCTCTCTATTCAAGCCGAGGAGCAGCTCGTAAGATAAGTAAATATCTTTTTAAAGATATTACATGGCACAGTGGGAACATTGTTCTCCTCTGCTCAAACCCCCTCAGTGGCTCGCTATAACCCTCAGAGTAAAAAGGAAAGCCCTTGTCCTTAGAGACACCTCCAACGACTGATACAATCTGCGGTTCCCCATCCCCTCACACCACCTCCGTGACCTCATCTCCTGTAACTAACAGCCTCACTCCCACCACTCACAGCGGACCGTCCCTGAACTAGTCCACGAACACCAGGCATTCTCCCACCCGCACGGCCCTTGCAGTGGTGTCTCCCTCGGCCTGAAATGCTGTTCCCCAGAAAACCACATGGCTCTCTTCCTCAACCTTGGACAAAGGACATCTTGTCAGCGGGAGTGTTCTCTGCTTCTCTCAAATCTCCATTACCTTGCCCTGTTTGGTTTTTCCTGTACCACTTATCAACTTCTAACATACTGTATAATAAACTGATATAGTGTGTTTATTATTTATTGTCATCTCCCTGAACTAGAATGTCTATTTTATTTCCCAACATATCCGAAAGCACCCAGAAAGAGTGTCTCGCGCATGCTCAGCAATTATTTACTGAGATGATTGAGAACATTTTTGTACTCCAATTCTCCACCAATCCTTCTAATTATTTCAAAGAAAAAGTCTTTGATTGATGATAATCTTCAAAGATTCTCTACCACTTGGTAATCTCTTTTTGACTTTCATTTCAATGGGTTTTTTTCTGGGGGGGGGAGTATTATTTACCCACCATAAAATTCACCCATTTTCAGTGTAGAATTCAATGACTTTTAGAAAGTGTAGGAAGTTGCGCACTAATCTTCCTTCTTACCGTGAAGAATAGAGACTGTAGGCTCCGAACCTTCTCCGGCCAAAAGCATCTGCTGGAATAGTATAACACTGCTGTTTTCACAGGCTAGAGTTTTCTGGTTACTTTTTCTTTTGGATAGTGATACCAGCTTTCCACTTAAAAGTGGTAACATAAAGCTTCCTTTTTAAAAACTTTAATTTACATAAAAAATGAGTTGATTCTTTTAAAAGTATTGAAGAGATAACAATATATGTAGTCCAAAGACAGAGCAAAAATTGAAAACGTATTAATGAAACTAACAAAGTTTTTGAAACACTGACTCATGGGATCCAGACATGCTGGTCCCACAGACTGCAGAATCGCTACTAATTTCCTGAACAAAAGGCAAGGCTCCTAAGGGTCCACCTGCTCCAAGGATCCACCTTCAGTTTCCATCAGTCCTTGCTGGAAGATTATCCTTCATGGATCTCTTGTTTGTGTTTCTACATGTCTTGCCCTTTGCTTCACGCTCTCATTGCAAGGATGTCTTTATAGTGAACATGCTTGGAAGACAGAGTTTCTCCCTCCAGAATAAAGGGTAGGATTGCTAACAGACTTGGAGGATAAAGATGTGTCTTGATCTGGAGCAAACGACAGACATGCCTACTGCCCATCATGGAAGAGTCGGGTTACCTCAGGTCAGGCTCCTCTTCTAGAACACAACCCCTCCAGTGCACATGCTATCCAGCCCACTGTGCGTTACCCTGTGGAAACAGAGGCTTGGAGAACTGGCACAAAAATGCTCATGCCCTGGCTACTGCTATTGTAAGTAATGAACCATCCCTTGTCTCTTATACTCATAGCAAACTGTGGCCGAATAACTTGTTAGCTAGCAAGTAGGAGAGAATCTTCACAGTTCTTGAAAGTCCTTACCTCGTTGTGGATTTCTTCTCCGTGTTTCAAAACCACTGGCTCCAAGGATTTCAAAGAGACCTCACCATTGTCCGCCTCATCACGGATATTCTGCAGGGCCAACTGGCAGCGCTGTAAGATGTAATCCAAGGTCCCCGTTGAGCACTGCAGAGATAGAACCAGCCACCGAGATGGTAAGCAAACTCCAAGGTTACCATCCCTCTCTTCCTAGGACGTCTGTCCCCTTCCCGGACCTGTCGCCCTCACAGGTCAGCCTATGCTCCTCAACTTAAGAATGACTGTAGTAGCTTTCTCCTTGGGCTCTGTGCTGCCAGCTTGGCCGTCACCTGGGTCACTCATCTTGCTGCTTTTTATTACATGGGCTTCATATCTCCAAAGAGTTGGCTCCCTGAAGGCTAAAGCCCTGTTTCAAAATGTATATACTATACATATACTGCAGCACCTAGAACTGAGTCTTAAATATAAAAGAAACTTAGTAAGTAGTTATTGGAGGAATAACTAATTAGCCAAGAAGTCAAGAACACTGACTTTATCTCAAGTGCCCTGCACCTAACAATGGGGGAAAAAAGGTAACCAGACTGTAGAAAAACTGGTTCAAAAGTACACAAAATAGAACAGCAATGGAGAAAAAAATGAAGTTATAAACACAGGGCAAAGAACTCATTTTCCTTTTCTGCGGAAGGCATACGCTAGGCAGTTGCAAGTCTGCCTTGGCAGAAGAGATTCTTCAGATAATGGAGAATATGTGGCTCATACCCTCAAGGCACGTTGAAAGGCATAACTTAGGGCCCGGGTATGAGCAAAGGCACAGATAACTAGTCCATCCCTCTCTAAGTCTGCGGGAGCACAACAGAGGTCAAATGGACACACTCCCTCTTTGAATGAGCATATGTCAGAAAAGAAGAGGATGCAGGTGGAGTGTGCATCCGCTTGTTTTGATAATGACACGATTTCCTAGAATGAGAAAACGCCAGCTGTAAATATCCTTTAGACCCAATGAGGGAAATGTCTCCCCAGAGTATTTTTATTTTTATATTTACAATTTAAATGGATCGCTTCGAAATAACCTTGAAGGCTAATCCCCTGGTACAAAATTTCTTTGCACCGTTACTGCCACTTGATACAATGTGACCTGGGCATGCCTGGGGGAAAAAAAATGAAGTTTCTGTGCCACAAACAGAAGCTTGACTAATATGTGTTTTAATATGAAGATCCCAAAGTGTGGGGAGCAGAAGGGCAGTGGCTCCAATTTACTACAAAGAAAAAACAAAAAATGGAAATGAATTACCACTCACTTTTGTCCCACAGACAACCCTACATTTTTTAAATGACATTCTGTCTATAAACATACTCTACCTGCACCTTTACTTTCCCAAGTATGGAGTAACCTATATAAGAGGTAATTAATTGAAATGCCATCTACTATAATAAAAGATTAAAAACAACACAAAATTTCCCATCAATAAAAGACCAGTTAAACAAACTCTGGTGGAGCCATGATTGCAACCAAAAAAAAAAAAGGAGGGGGGAATATATATATTTTTCCTGGGTGATTAGAGTTCATCTGATGTAAAGAACCTATAATCAGGCCTAGTTTTTTGGGAGGGCATGGGGAGTGGAAACAGTTTTATTGAGATATAAAATTCACATGTCATAAAATTTACCCACTTAAAGCATACAATTCAATGTCTTTTAGTATATTCACAGAGTTGTGCAACCATCACTACAGTTAACTTTAGAACATTTTTATCACTCCAGAAAGAAATGTTGTACCTTTTAGCAGTCACCCCCCTCCCATTTCTACCAGCCTTCCCAGCCCTAGGCAACCACTAATCTACTTTATGGGTCTACAGATTTGACTGATCTACTCTGGATATTACATATATATATAAATGAAATCATACAATATGTGGTCCTTTGTGACTGGCTTCTTTCACTTAGTATATTTTCAAGGTTCATCCATGTTGTCCATGTGTCAGTGCCCTGTTCCTGTTTATTGCCAAATTATCATTCAACTGTACAGATACGCTGCCTTTTGTTTCTCCATTCGTTAGGTGATGAGCATTTGGGCTGTTTCCACTTTTTGGCTATTATGAATTAAGCTACTATAAACATTCACGTACGAGTTTTCACTTCTCTTGGGTGTGTACACTAGGCGTGGAATTGCTGGGCAATAAGGTAACTCTGAATTTAACCTTCTGAAGGTTAAATTTTCCAAAGTGGCTGCGCCATTTTACATTCCCTCCAGCAATGTATGAGGGTTCCAATTTCTGCACATCCTCACCAACACCTGTTCCTGTGATTCTGATGATACCTATTCCAGCGGGTGTGCAGTGGTATGTCATTGTGGTTTTGATTTGCATTTCCCCAATGACTAATGATGGTGAGCATCTTTTCATGTGTTTATAGGCCGCTTGTATACAGACATAGACACATGTCTATTCATAGCCTTTATCTGTTTAAAAAGTTGGATTATTTCTTTTTAATCATTGAGCTGTAAGAGTTCTTTAAATAAATCTAAATATGGGCACCTTGTGAGATGTATGATCTGCAAATATTTTCTCCCATTCTGTCTTTTCACGTTTGTGATGGTACCCTTTGACGCATAAAGTTTTTAACTTTGATAAAGTCCAATTCACCTATTTTTTCTTTGATGGCTTATGCTTTTGTATCATATCTTAAAAAAAAATTCCCTACTCTAAGAACTGATGTTGATAAGTAATTATCATCAAGGTTTACTAAAATAAAACAAAACAAAAAGTGCAGAATAGGGGCTTCCCTGGTGGTGCAGTGGTTGAGAGTCCGCCTGCCGATGCAGGGGACGCGGGTTCATGCCCCGGTCCAGGAGGATCCCACATGCCACGGAGCGGCTGGGCCCGTGAGCCATGGCTGCTGAGCCTGCGCGTCCGGAGCCTGTGCTCCGCAATGGGAGAGGCCACAGCAGTGAGAGGCCCTCGTACCGCAAAAAAAAAAAAAAAGGGGGGGGTGGGGCAGAATAGTGTGTAGACCACCATTTATATAAGAAATTTTAAAAATTACATGTGTGTTTGCTTATATATGTATTAAGTATCACTGAAAGGATAACAAAAATCTGATAACGTTGGTTGCCTCTGGGGAAGAGGAGCTGGCTGGTGTGAGGAGAAATAGGTTTTAACTGTACACTCTTAGGTACTTTTTGAGTTTTGAACCATTTGCGTAACTACCTATTCAAAATATAATTATACATAGAATTTAAATTAAAAAAAAACATATATTCTGTGTTGCATCCCAAGAACATTCTGTCACAACCAGAAAAAAACTAAAATCAAATAAAGGTCGAGAGTCATCAGACATACTCTAGTCACATTTTTGCAACTAAAAACTGAATAGATTTCTTCTGTGATTAACTAAAATGAATTTCAGAACAACATTTCCTTAAGACAATCTGTTTCCTACATATTGTGAATAGGCAGAAAATAGCGAATCATTTTGTTTGGCACAGAAAAGATGTCTAATTTAATACTGTATGAAGGAAAGGACATTTGTAGAACAAGTGAGGGCTATAAAGTTGCATGGATTTTTTTCTTCTCTGTATTGAGGGAAACCATAACGTTAACTATAGTGTTGGAGAAAAAAATCTTCCTTCTTCTATTACTGAAAACAATAATATAAGATGAAATTAGAAGTTTTAAATAAGATAAAAACATAATCCTGCCATACTCTATTTAAAATAAATTATTTTTATTGCGTGTAATTCTTCATCCACACACAGCTGTAATGAATATATACATATCAATGTACATGCTACTTTTCACTGTTTGTACATAGGTATTCAAAACTACCATGGTCAATGCTGCTGAATGAGGTGACAGTAACAATTTAATTAGCAAGTCACATAATATAAAGGCATTAAGGTTCTGTCCAACTTTTCACTGCTGTTAATCATACTAGATAAATATCTTTTTATATATACTTCCTTTGAATTATTTCCTAGGTTTGATTCCTCAAAACAATGTTATGAGATCAAAGATATGAATATTTTTATGGGGCTTTACACATATCCCCATATAGCCTCCCAAAAAATATACTAATTAGAAAAACTACCAGTAGGGTATGAATGTACAGTTTCACTGTAATTTTACCAGCATTGAATATTATCATTTTTGATTTTGGGTAGAAATAAAAAGTTAACCTTAAAATGATGATTTTTAAAAAAAAATTCCTTTTAACTTTAAAGCCTGTATACACAGGATCATGTAAAACAGAGTCAGCGGGCTTCCCTGGTGGCGCAGTGGTTGAGAGTCCGCCTGCCGATGCAGGGGACACGAATTCGTGCCCCGGTCCGGGAAGATCCCACATGCCGCAGAGCGACTGGGCCCGGGAGCCATAGCCGCCGAGCCTGCGCATCCGGAGCCTGTGCTCCGCAACGGGAGAAGCCACAACAGTGGGAGGCCCGCATACCGCAAAACAGAGTCAGCAAACCTTTTCTTAAAAAGGTCAGATGGTAGATATTTTAGGCTTGCAGGCCATAAGGTCTGTGTTCAACTACTCAGGTCTGCCATGGTAGCTCCAAAGCAGCCATAAACAATACGTAAATAAGTGAGCGTGGCTGTGTTCCAATAAAACTTTATTTACAAAAAGAGCTGGCTGGCCCAAAAGCCATAGAACTTGCTGACCCTGATCTATAATATAGAAAGCAGGATAGTCACATCATTCACATTATGTATGTCTAATTAGTAAAGTATCATAAGCTTGAACTGAAGTAGAGGTAATATAAAAGATACAGATTTGGGATTATATTATTATTATCACTATGCATATCCACCTCTTTTTTAAAAATTAATTAACGCTCAAAATTTTGCCTAAAAATTAGAAGATACAAATACAGCTATGACTAAAGCAGAGAAAGCTAAACCTCAGGATATTTTGAAAGCACTGCTACTTTAGTTAAGATGGTCTACTTGGAAAAAAAGGAAATAAGGCCAGAGGGGTACTTTTCAAACTGCATTCTGAATGTGTGTATTTATCATAGGAGGTGGAGAAGGAAAGGTTTCCTGATCTCTCACAAGTTTTAGTCCCAAATTTACATTTGTCTGCTGGACCTCTCCTCTTGGCAGCTCTGACTCAGCCTGTTCAAAACTGAACTACTGTCTTCCCCTCGTGTCTTAGATCCCTATTTCTACTTATGGTAATGTCATCTCCAAATCACCCAAGCTTGAAACCTCAGAGTCACCCAAAAGCCCAGCACATGACAAGCATCCACTAAAGAGTTACCTGGTTAGTGTGTTCATTCATTCACTCATTCATTCTTACATTCCTCCCTCCACTTCAATCAGTTGCCAAGTCTGTCACTGTCTCCTACATTAGTCAAGGGAATTTCTTCTTTTTTCCTGTTGCCATGACCTTAGTTCAGACCAATAGGTTTAATTGATGTCTCTATCATTTTCATCTTCTTAAAGACATCTCCAATATGTCACTACTGCGATAAATAAATCATCATAACCCCCACCTGAACCAACTTAAGTTAAAACACGCCTAACCTGATATCCAAGATCTTTCCCAATCCAAACATTCAGGGATCAGCCTTTATCTGCCAACACTCCCTTTCTGGCATCCTGGGATTCAGTCAAAGTTGAGCCCCTCAATACTCCCTTTGTATCCCCATCCCATTCCGATCACAAGATTTCCACCTAATGGGATGAGGACTCTTAAATGTCTTAAAATGTCCTAAAATCCCCTAATCCCTACATGTTCAAGTCTTACATGTCATGTCACTCGTGAAGCCTTATGCTGTTTGCTACTCTCTATTCTGCACTCTACCTGTGCACAATTGTCTAAAAGAATACCTTGAGCACTGGGAATTTCAACGAAAGTTTGCAGAACGGATGAAAGAACTAAAATCACTTCCCTTCTTCTGAGTAGTAGCTTTCAGTTAATAGCAACACTTCCAATTAAAGACTCATTGATGACTTAAGTTCTCTTGCTTCATTACATACATTCTAGTGTATAAATGGAGACAGTATAGCCTTCCACACAAAGAGCTTTTGTTGTTCCTGTCTCCTACTAGCTTTTCATCAGGATAACTGAAAAGACAGTAGTAGTAATAGTAGTAGCAGCAGCAGCAGCAGTGGTAGTAACTTAATAATAGTAGTAGTGGCTAACATTCTTTGAATGCATACTCTATACCTGCCACTGTTCAAAAAGACTTACACGTATTAACTCACTTAATCCTCACAAGAACCCTATGAATTAAATATGATTGTTACCCTTATCAAATACATTTTGTGAAACTTCGTTTTCATCATTTTGTACCAACCCTCTGAGCACAGCACTAATCGTCTTGTCCGCTCTTCCAGATTGGATTAGGAAAGGTGCAAAGAGACACATAAGTAGCCACATACTCAAAAGAATTCTTAGGAGAGTTCTAGTTAGAAAGACAGAGGTCTATATCATCTTGTATTATACAAAAACTGAAGTCTTTTTTGTACAATACAAAGCACGTATTAGATGCTCTATAAATGCTTGCTCACTCTTTTTTGCCTGCCTCTACTCACTCCTTCCTTCCTTCCTAACAGAACTTACCTTTTTAGGTCTCTAAGATAATTATTTGTGTTTTTATCTATTTAATATTTGTCTCTCAAACTAAAATGGAAGTTCAGCAAAGCTAGTGGCCATACCTGTCATGTTGATGGCTCTCTCTCTCTCATGCCTCTAGTGCTACTGGGCACAGAACAGACACTCAAATATTTAGATGAATGACTGAATAGAAGAGAGAAGAAAGGGAGAAAAGGGGGAAGGAATGCTTGATGGGTTTGCTGGCATCTTGATTTAAACAGACACTCGTGCCCTCTCTGCCACCTAGCAAAATGACCAGTCCACTAGAAAAGCTACCTAAATACCAAAAGACATGACACTGCCTTATAGACTCACACAGTCTCAGGACTGGAAAGGTCTTGTGCTTGTGTTTCCCTGCCACTTTATTGTATCCCGTCTGCCCAACTTTCTCACACTGGTCCCCTTGTGGTACAATGAAAAGTCAAGCTATAAAAGCAAAGCACAGAAGACAAGCTTGGATACGAGGTCAACTTGTAATCCTTTTCATGATCATTCCCCTGCTCTCTGGAACACTTCTTAACTGAGCACACACAATACTCCAGGGTGACTACTAAAGGCTTCCCTCATCTCTTAAGTTTCCATTCTGAACTAGTCTAATCAGCTGACTATCTGCCACTGCAAGTGCTGGCAGAATTTAGCAATAAAGTCTGGGTTAGAAACACAACTGGGGAGTTTGGAAATTCCCTGGCACCACTGTAACTTTCTCCTTAATTTACATTCACATGCCCGGAAGCCTGACCCAAAAGTTAAGGGAAATATAAATTCTCAACCATCTGAGCCCAGTCACAGCTAACACATGCACAAGCACACAAATCTACTATTTTGTTCTGGCCATCCCCTGCCCTTGACCTTGACAGATACAAACCCCTTAGAAAATCTCTAACCAGCGACACCTGCCAAGGTGCCCTCTTGCTGGCATCTTTTCCAAGAAACATAACCCCAAAGAAGCAAAATAGACTTATCCCAGGCTGTGAACACACTTTTCAAAACTGGGTCCAACACAACTCAAAGCTAAAAAAGCAAGTAAATAGAGGCTAAAGTCTAGTTAGATGGAAGCAATTTTCCTATCAAATATTCTTCCAAAGTTCTATGATAAGTTGCTCATGCGACCACTTCTGTCACATCCAATTAAGTTTGAGTCACATTTTTATTTACACTTACCTCTGCCACTCGGTGGGTGGAACTAAACCGAGGTGGTAAACCAGCCAAAACACAGTGTTGGTGGGTGGCATTGAGATCATCTGCAGGAAAAATACCAAAAATTAAAAAAAAAAAAAAAAAAAAAACCAACACCCAACACACACTTATCAGTCACTGAATACTATTTCACTAAAATACAAAGTAAACAGTAAATCCATCATTCAAGAAGAATGACAAGAACAAAGAATTAACAATTACCATGTATTCTTTAAACCGTTCTTTGTAAGTAGGATAACATATATATATACATATATATATATATATATAGTCATATGGTATAAAACCATCAAAAACCATGATACTTTCAATAGTGAAAGGGGATGTTATTAATAATTATTGCAGGACAACAGGCATAAACCAGGACTGTCCTTAGCAAACAGACTATAGGGTTACCCTACTTATTTGTAGTCTTATGATACCCACTCGCCACTATTTATGGGCTGAACTTCTTTCCCTTTCTCATGATACATCTAATTCTACCCATGCCTTTAGAATAAGCCAACTTTTTTTTGTATTATTTGGAGTTGAACATCTTTCATCTGAAAATCTGCCTCTTTCCTTCCCCAGTCAAAGTATCAATTTTGCCCTAACAATTCTCCAGGCAGCAAACCAACCAACTCAGCATGTTGCAAAGCTTTGGCTCTCAGAACAGAATTCAAGCCTACAGATTCACGACCCAAGAATGGAGAAGGTGGTGAATTCATCAGCTGAAGAATATGCCTAAAACCACATGCAGTGGGAGAAAAACCAATGGCCAAGTCGTTGCGTATTCTAAGAAATGATGCCACACGTGAGGCAAAATCTGTAACACCTCTGCTTAGGACATCACGCCCTCTATTATAAAGAAGAGAACCAAACTGTCCCCAGCAACACATGATTTCCTATGTACGCAACAGAGGCTTCTTAGCAAGATACTAAGAAAGACAATGACTTAGACTAGGAAGCAAAGACCACCACACCCCCTACATGTCAGCAAAAACAACCTATAAAATTACCTCTAAACAGAAGAAAGGAAATGCAAAATGCCAACTGCAGGACTCCTGCTTATGGACATTATGGAGTAACCGTGACAAGGTTTACCTTCTTACCCTAAAAAATTATAAAACAGACCAAAAATAGGAAACAAAGGTTTCTGACACTGGAAAACAGTGACCCCAAAGATAGGAGAAATAAAATAGGTGAGCCTTAGTTTACTAGCTAGAAACAGTTTCAAAGTCACAGAGTAGGGATGGGGATGTCAGAACTCAGAGTTTTCCGTCTTCTCTCTTGCTGAGTTGTGAAGACAGAGACTACATTTAGGAAGGCCAGGGCAGCAAGGATTTGTAAGGCAGAACACTGGAACAGAAGAACCCGCACAGGGAGAGACTAAGCGGACATCTACAGAAGGGTTCCTTCAAGTCTTTGGCTACGTATACATCTGTGCATGTGTGGATGAAAACTTCCCACAGGCAGGAAAATAAGTTCCAGAAAGCTATAGACTAGACAAATCTCAGACCTCACATAGGGCCAGGAATACTCTGTGTTCTCAGCAGCCAGAATGGTTCCTACTACCTGAGACAATAGAGTCTTTAGAAAAGCATAATCTTAGTAGTAGGGTTAAATAAGTACTATATTAAAGGCTGCCCCAGATCCACTTAAAAGCTTAAAAGCAAGCCTCAAAAGAATCTAACTTAGGGCTTCCCTGGTGGCGCAGTGGTTGAGAGTCTGCCTGCCAATGCAGGGGACACGGGTTCGTGCCCCGGTCTGGGAGAATCCCACATGCCGCAGAGCGGCTGGGCCCGTGGGCCATGGCCGTTGGGCCTGCGCATCTGGAGCCTGTGCTCCGTGGCGGGAGAGGCCGCAGTGGTGAGAGGCCCATGTACCGCAAAGAGAAAAAAAAAAAAAGAATCTAACTTATTCCAAATAATTTAATTACTCACTAGAGCAAAGTCCAACACTACTTAAAAGAATATAACAAAATCAGGCGGGACTTCCCTGGTGGTGCAGTGGTTGAGAATCCGCCTGCCAATGCAGGGGACATGGGTATGAGTCCTGGTCCGGGAAGATCCCACATGCCGCAGAGCAACTAAGCCCATGTGCCACAACTACTGAGGCTGTGCTCTAGAGCCCACGAGCCACAACTACTGAGCCCACGAACCACAACTACTGAAGCCCGCATGCCTAGAGCCTGTGCTCCACAACAAAGAGTAGAAGCCACCACAGTGAGAAGCCCACACACCGCAACGAAGAGTAGCCCCCGCTCACCGCAACTAAAGTCCGTGTGCAGCAACGAAGACCCAATGCAGCCATAAATAAATAAAAATTTGAAAAAATTAAATAAAGTAAAATAAAAATCACCTATGGCTCTCAGTACCCATAGGTTCAAAAAAAAAAAACAAATAAAAACAAAATCAGGCACCAATAAATAAAATTTGCCATATCCAGCATTCAACCAAAAAGTAGCAGAGAGAAATAAAAGATATATGATATATATGATACACAAGATAAATACATATCTTTCTTTTCTTATGTATATATCTTTCATATATATATAATATGAAGCTTCTAAAGATGAAAAATATAGTAAGTGAAATAAAAATCACATTGAAGAGATTAACAGCACTTTAGACACTGCAGAAGAAAAGATAAGTGAAGTAGAATACACAGGAACAGAAACAACCCAAAATGAAGCACACAGAGGAAAAACACTATAAAAAACTGAAAGAGCATCCATGTCCTATGAGACAATATTAAGCATTTTAACATAAATGTAATTTGAGTCTCAGAGGAGGGAGAATGATAGAAAAAAAAAATTTTTTTTTAATGATGACCAAAGAGAAAAATAAGAGCAAAGAACAAGGGCAACAAATAGAAAACATTAACAAATAAGATAGATATTAACCTAACTATATCAGTAATCACTTTAAATGTCAATGGCCTATGTATACTAATTAAAAGGCAGAGATGGTCAGAGTAGATGAAAAAACAAGACCCAACTATATATTGTCTATAAGAAACTCACTTTAAATATGAAGACACATATAGATTAAAAGTAAAGGGATGGAAAAAGATATATCATGGAAACACTAATCAAAAACAAAGCTGGAGTACCTATATGAATTTCAGACAGAGCAAAAGCAAGAAAAATTATCAGGGATATAGCGGGGCATTACGTAATGATAAAGGGGTAATTCTCCAAGAAGAGGTAACAATCCTTAAGGTGTATCTGTCTTATAATAAAGCAACAAAGTATGTGAGGCAAGAACTAATAGAACAGCAAGAAGAAACAGACATATCCACTATTATAGTTAGAGACTTCAATATCCCCTAAAAGAAGTGAATAGATCCATCAGCAGAAAATTAGTAAGGACATAGTGGAACTCAAGAGTACCATCAATCAACTTAACTGACATCTATAGGTGACTTCATCCAACAACCGCAGATTATGCAATCTTCTCAAGGTCATGTGAAACATTCATCAAAATAGACTACATTCTTGAACAGAAGTCACACCTTTACAAATTTTTTAAAAATTGAAATCATACAATGTCTGCTCTCAGACCACAAAGAAAGTAAACTAGACATCAGTAACAGAAAGATAGCTGGAAAATTCTAAAATACTTAGAGAATAAACAACACACTTCTAAATAACACATGGTCAAAGAAGAAATCACAATAGAAATTTTAAAATACTTTTAACCACAGGAAAATAACAATACAAAATAGCAACATTTGTGTGATGTGTAAAAGCAGTGCCAAGAGGAAAATTTGTAGCATTAAATGCATGTTAGAAAAGAAGAAAGATCTAAAATCAATAAGCTTCCACCTTAGGAAACAAGAAAAAGTAGAGCAAGTTAAATTTAAAGTAAGCAGAATAAAAGAAAAAATAAAAGCAGAAATTAATAAAATCAAAAAAAATCCATAGAGAAAATCACTGAAATAAAGCTGATTCTTTGAAAAGATCAATAAAATCAATAAGGTTCTATGCAGGCAAAAAAAAAAAAAGGACAGAACACACAAAAAGAGGATATCACTATAGAACCTATGGATGTTAAAAGGAAAATAAAGTAATAACATGAACAGTTCTATGCTCACAAACTTGATAAGCTAGATGAAATGGACCAATTCCTTGAAAGACACAATCTGCCAAAGCTCACACAAATAGAAATAGACAAACTGAATAGGCCTGTAGCTACTAAGGTAACTGAATCAATAAATAATAGCCTTTCAAAACAGAAACCTCTGGGCCCAAATAGGTGCACTGGTGAATTCTCCCAAACATTTAAGTAAGAAATAATAGCAATTCTTTACAATCTCTTCCAGAAGACTGAAGTGAAGGGAAGACTTCAATAGTCTCTTCAAAAGCAATGCTGGAACAACTGTACATCTACATGCAAAAAAATACTCAAAATGGATTATAGACCTAAATGTAAAACGTGTACATATAAAACACTGAAGAGGAAATCTAGATGACCTTGAGGGTGACGGTGACTTTCTAGGTGCCACTGAAGGCACAATCCATGAAAAACAAAATTGATAAACCAGACTTCATAAAAATTAAAAACTGTTCTGTGAGAGACACCGTCAGGAGATTAAGAAGACAAGCCTTGGACTCGTACAAAATATTTGCAAAGAACATGTTCGATAAAGAACTGTTATCTAAAATATACAAAGAACTCTTAAAACTCAACAATAAGAAAACAAACAACTCATTAAAAAATGGACAAAAGACCTGAACAGACAAAGAAGATAGACAGATTGTAATAAGCACATGAAAAGATGCTCCACTACCTTTGTCATGGAAGTGTAAATTAAAACAAATACCCACTACACAGCTATTAGAATGGCTAAAATCCAGAACACCAACAACATCAAATGCTGGTGAGGATGTGGAGCAACAGGAACTCTCATTCACTGCTGGTGTGTAGGCAAAATGGTACAGCCACTTTGGAAGACAGTTTGGCAGTTTCCTTCAAAATTAAACACGCTCTTACCATCAGACCCAGCAACCGCACTGCTTGATATTCACCTAAATGAGCTGAAAATGTGACCCCACGAAAACCTGGTGACAGCAGGGGAGACGGTGAGCAGCGATCAGATTCAGAATGTTTTAGAGGAAAATAATAGGACCTGCTAATGGATGGGTAAGTGAAGGGACGGAAAGAGTGAAATTAAGAGCAACTTTTGGTATTTTCACAGGAAAAACAGACTGAAGATGAGTAAGTCACAAAACATTCGGACACTGTATGAACAAACAGCACAAGATGCAATGAAAGGTGAGGATAAAAACAGCAGTCATACATTTGGAGTATTAAAAGCAAATGTAAAGACAAGGAAAGCTAATATAGAGGATCAAAACAGATCCAACCTCTGCTGACTTGGGTTCAGAAGTGTAGCTTATGGCCTGAAGAGGACTGAATGTCCATTCTCTTTCCCAGTTTGCTCTCTCTGAGGATTCTGGTTAAGGACACACCTGAGAATTTCTGGTAGATCTGAACTATTTTATCTAAAGGGGGATTCAAAGCCAAACAAACAAACAAAAAAAAACCAAAAAGCAGGGGTTGGAGGAGTTTCCCCAGGTCCAGGTGCTCATAAAGAGTTGAAACAATTTCTAAGAAATACATAGATGCTGGGGACTTCCCTGGTGGTCCAGCGGTTAAGACTCCACGCTTCCAATGCAGGGGGTGTGGGTTTGATCCCTGGTTGGGGAACTACGATCCCAAATGCTGCTGGCACGGCCAAAAATAAAATAAAATTTAAAAAGGAGATCAAACAAACAAACAAAAGAAACACATAGATGCCATTCTCACCTACCCAAATAAAAGCCTTATCACTCCCAGGCTATTAACAGTAGGCTCTAAAGACATCATAAGGAGGAAAACAAATCATCTTAATGAACAGATCTGTTAAGTGCTTTTGTTCCACTGAGGGGCCACTAACCTGAGGCAGGCCAAGTGGCAAACACAACATTAGAAGTAATACTCCAAGGCTTGTACCTTTATTTAAATCCTTGGCAACTCTCTAATCAAATAACTCTTTTGAGATTGCTCCCAAATGTCTCTAATCCTTTATGACTTTTAGAAAGAACCCCGGAATTTTCATTGAAGAGTTTCTAATTTATCTAAAATTCTAAGTCTATGAAAGTGGCTCAAGCCTCATGGATTGTATATTTCACGTCTTAAAGGACACACTAAAGACATGCCCAGCTTTAAAGACTAATGCTAAAAATTTTTAGAAAGAAAACACTAAAGAATGCCTGTTTTCCAGAGCTATCTCAGAATACAGGTAAAAACTGACTCTCTACTCAAGTGGAATCAGAGTTTGTAGAATTTATTCAACAAAACAAATGGAAAAGAAGCTCTTAACTCTTTGCAGGCTAAATGCTGCGTGCTCTATCAGTGGGTGAGGGAGAACTCTGGACGTTCACTGTAGCATGAAATCTCATCTCATATATAAGAGACCACAGATGCAGTGGCATAATTGACGCTAGGGTGATCGATTCATGCCCAGGGCTTTCCTGGTTGTAACACTGAAGGCCCGAATCCTGAGATCCCCACTCTCACACCAGACAAACCGGGACAGTTGGTCACACTAAGTTTAACCCAGCCCTCATTTCCCCGGTTCTGCTGTCTAGTGTGTCACCAGAAGCTACTGCATCCCCAAATTTCTTAAAGTAACAATCAGGAGCTTGGCTAAAGGCACTCCTGAGCTAAATAAGCCCAATACTGAAATCCAATCTTCCCAGGTGCACACGATCACTGAAGCTTTTCATTCTTACTCACCTGTCCATTCTCATCCCTCAATCTTAATATTTATGACCTTATTTTTCCTAGATGTGGGGACATCCATGACTGAGAACGTTTTCAGAATTTAATAGCCAACGAAAGGGGGGAGGGGACGCTTCCTGGCAAGATGACAGTAGAGACCCAGGCCTCTACCCACCCCATTCCTAGATTCCCAATGAGACGATCAATGAAATAGTAAAAGAATTTAAGACTTCCTTCAGTGCTCAACATTAGGGAAAGGTTCTCAATACGCCAGAAATTACAAGGAATTGTGCTGGATACAGTATAAGTGGAATGAGATGAAAGAAGGGCAGCACCCTAATGTAAATCAACTATATTTCAATTAAAAAAAAATACTGACGCCCTGGACCCACAACAGATTAGCTTCATCAGAATTTCTGGGGTTGGGTTTCCCCGGTGGTGCAGTGGATAGGAATCCACCTGCCAATGCAGGGGACATGGGCTCTAGCCCTGGTCCGGGAAGATCCCACATGCCGTAGAGCAACTAAGCCCGTGCGCCACAACTACTGCAGCCCACGCACCTAGAGACTGTGCTCTTCAACAAGAGAAGCCACCATAATGAGAAGCCCACGCACCGCAATGAAGAGTAACCACGCTCTCCTCAACTAGAGAAAGCCCGCGTGCAGCAAAGAAGACCCAACGCAGCCAAAAAATAAATAAATAATAATAATTTAAAAATAGAATTTCTAGAGTTGAGGCCCAGGCACTGTATTCTTGAAAGTGCCCCACGGGATTCTCATGCAGAAGAGGGTTGAGGGGCACTGTCCTAGGGTAATGCTGACCAAAGCAGCTGCTTGTGTATCATTTGGGGACCCCAATTCAAGAGCACTCATTTGGCCCTAATTTATTTATCTGGTATCCCTTTATGGCAGAAGCTGTACTAAGTCCTGGAGATGCAGAGTTGAATGACATGATCTTGTCCGTAAGGATTTTACCATGAAATGAGTGAGGTGAAACTGGCTAAGTGTTAGAACAGAGCTGGACATGGGACATAGTGGAGGAACAAAGGGGGACTAAAAAAAAAAAAAAAAAAGGGCAGCATCCTGATATATATATCAAGCAGATCCTGAGAGCAGTGCTCCCCCTCTAGCTCAGAAGGTGCAGAGCAGAAGGGCAGGAGAGGCTACAGGGCACCCAGAGGCCTGTAGGCTCTGCAGGACAGTGTTAAATGCACACCACCCGCGGGACCCATAGACCCCCAGACGTGTTGCTGGTGCAAGTCATCGCTTTGCGAATAGAACCAGGCATTGTTGGAGGTAAGAAACCGGAGCGAGCAGGTATGCCAGGAATGGTCCAAAAGCTGCCAGGGTTTGCTCATACTGTGAGCATCTATACCACCCAAAGACAGAAACAAGTCATTCAGTACACTCCAGTTCATCAACTCTCTCATCTGGCCCTGCAAAGATACATTTTCTTCCTCCTCCTTCAAGTGAAGGATTTGGTCGGGAACCTATACTAAGTTTTTCAGAACAAACCTTAACACCGACTTGCCTATCAGCCGGTGCTAGTCCTTTTTCTATAAGGAAAAACAGACAAGGAAAAATCACTAGACTCAGGCAAAAGTATTACAGTTCTAAGGAAAGGAACCAGTTTGACAGAAACTGTCTCTTCCGAAAAAGTGTTACTCAAACGGACAGAAAAAAATTTTGTAAAATTCTCAGTATTTCAAGAAGCCGCTTGATTCAAGAGGGCACTGCACCTGTGAAAATGGGGCAAGCAGCTGTGAGGATGGAGCAGCGTGAGATCAGGAAAGGTTGCTTGGAGTTGACTTGTTTTTAATACGTATGGCTTCATTTAAAATGATGATAGCTGGAGTGAACAACAGAAGGCGTGCTGCAGAAAAATCAAATTACCGAAGTAAATGAGAACTCGAGAAATTCTCCCAGAACTCAGAGGGAAAACAAAAACTAGTGACAGAATAAATAAGACACGAGGGGCAGATTCTGGAAGCCAAAACAGATGTAACAGGAATCTTAGGGAAGAAAGCAGAAAACAGAGAAATGAAAGAATAGTCAAAGAAATAACAGAAGAATATTTTCCAAAGTTGTGAAAAGGCCTGAGTCTGTACTACAAAATGGCTGACCAAATATATAAACATATTCTGTTCAAAAATTAAATATAAAATACTACAAATGTCCAAAGGAAAAAAACACAGTTTGCCACAATATAATCAATTTGAAGATGATCTCAGATATCTTCCTAACATCAAACATCAGAGGTCAAGGGGACAATATCTACAGAGTTTAAAGGTGGAAAGCTTGTTACTCAAGAATCCTATAGCCATTCAAGGAGATATGAATATGTGTAGGTATAGTAGTAAGTCACACTCATGTTATTTTCATCATTAAACTGGCAAAAATATTTTTAAATCGTAATGCCCAGTGTTGCCTAGGGTGAGATAAATAGGCTAGTAGAAGTAACTAATAACCATGTTTCATACATTGTAGGTAGAAAGGTAAACGGAAAACAATCTTTCTGATTAACCATCTGACAGTACAATATGCACCGTCTTTACATATCGACACTCTCATCCTCACCCAGGTATCCCACTTCTGGTAACTTTTCCTAGAGAAATACTTACAGGTGCAGACAAAGATGTATATACAAAGATGTTCACAGGGCAATATATATGATACCAAAGCACTGGAAATGAATGGCATGACAAAACTAGGGGATTACTATTTAAGCCATTTTTTAAAAATCACATTTTCAAAGAATATTTAATAGGGAAAAATGTTCAAGATATAAAATTATTGGAAAAAACAAGATGTAAAACATTATACCTAACATGATATTAATTTTCTAAAAAAATAAATAAACAAACATATATTCCCAAGTATAGGAAAAAACACTAGAAGGAATTAGACCAAATAGTTATGAATGATGTTATCTCTGTGTGGTGATATTATGATGTACTTTTGTTATCCAGTTTATACTTTCTTATAGTCTGTAAATTTTCTACAATGACCATCAATCCTAATTTTTCTTCATATTTAACATCTCTGAATTTGGAATACATCTTAAAATTGATAGCATCTTTGACTGGATGACATATATTATTACTTTTGTACCTAGCAATAAAAACTAGAACAGTAAGTATGATGATTTTTTAAAAATCCAAAGGAAAATGTTCAATGAAGAGATCCTCAGAAAAGAGATATTCATTCCCCAAATAAAAATGACAGAACACTGCAGTCGGTGTGGGTGATAAGAGTTTTGGTTAGTTTTTTAAACCTTCCCCAATATAATTTTCCAGGGGACTAAAAACTCTTTCATAAAAACAGGTACAGAGGTGAAGATGACCTCAGGGTACACATCTTTCTCTCTCTTTTTTTTTTTTTTTTTTGAAATTAACTTTTACGGAATGCTTGGTTTATAGTTAGGCTTCAAAGAGAATACATTCTTGAGGTTAATCATTCATTCTTGCTTTCTAAATAGGCAAAAAGAACTTTAATCCCACTTTGGGAAGGGCTGCCTTTACTCTTCCACGTGGCAACTCTTCCCAAGAGACAGGAGGGCAGAGGGGATTGTGGAAATGGAGAGATGAGAAGGAACAGAGGTTAGGATAACAGAAAATTTGAATGACGTTTCTTCTCTCCCTAGTTTGTATACACAGCGCCATCACATCACCCTCTACTACAGTGAACTCTGGGCACCAGAACTTCCAAAATGAAGTTAATGAATGAAACAGAAGCAGCCACTTAAACCTCTAAGTTCTGTTCCTTCATATACCTTTCGATTTCTCTCTTTAGTCACTCCTATCTCACATCTGATTTTCCACTGACAACTGAGGAAGATAGTTATGGTTTCTGGTTCACACTTAGGGAGGAAAAAAAGACTGTTGTCTCCAGATACTCAGCAAGTTCCTATTCTGCACAAGGCACTAAGTGCTGTGTATAGTACAAGAATATATGTAATACCGGCTCTGAAAAAGCTTAGCTGTAGTAGATAAGACTTCTATATCAATTGCTACAGTCCAGAGGGGAAAGAGAGTTATGGCAAACACACTGAATAGTTGGTGCCCCTGACATTGTGGGTATTAAATTTTTTTAATGTCACCCCTAAATAGGTGAGTTACACATGTAAACTCACAAGGGGAAAACATGACAAGGTGGAAGGAACAGTATGAACAAATATAAGGAGAAAGGTTTCTGCCAGGACCTATTTTAGGATAAAGCCACTATAATGAACTGACCAAGGACTATAATTTACATCTTTTTAAAAATTTTAAATGGTTATTGGGCCTAGAAGAATTATTCCACAGGAAAAGTTTAATGAACCTTTCATTATAGGGTATATAGTCTGGCCTTGAAATCTGTTGCAGGGACTGATTGATTCAGGAAAGTCAAATTCATTCCTGGTCTAGTCCTGGGTTCAATCCCTGGTCAGGGAACTAAGATCCCACAAGCTGCGTGGCATGGCCAAAAAAAAATAAATAAATAAAATAAAATTTTTAATTGTAATAAAAATAAATAAATAAATAAAAATTTTTAAAGGCTTCATTCATGGTCATTCCTTCACTGCCTTTACAGAAGTGGCAAAGAGGGAATACAGGTTATGCAATCAAATTAAAAGCCTAAAAAATTCCTTCCCAGAGCTCGTGCTTTTAGGAGTTATGTTATAGAGATAACGTAATAGCCAAAGAGGGCATATGAAAACTGCCAGCCAAAGGGGAAAACTCCATCTACCCAACCCAGATGTAGAATTACCTCAATACAGTGTGACTGACTGAATGAACCATAGAGAATAAAAGGACCTCATAATTCATAGTAACACATCCATCCTCAGTTAAAAAAAAAAACACATTTTTGTTACCTTTGGTGGTTTTCTTATAAAAAACATGAAGGAGAATGTACAGATTGATCCAGACACTGTGTCATTTTGGAAAATTCTGTGTTGCCACATGGTTATTTGGATTAGCCACAAGGAAGTAAAGCATGGGTCACTGAAGGAATAGACTGTCATGGAAGATTCTAAAAGCTGTCTCTGGAGACCCCAGAGTATTAGATGAATGGCCATCTGTTTTGCAGAGGGTCTTCAAAACCCTTTCCAGCCAGGAGCTTTCAAGGATAGAATAAGTACTTCCTTTTGCCTGTATTGCCATGAATGAAGGGGAGAAAAGCCAATCCTTGGTCCGTTCATTTCACTCATTGATTCAATATTTATTAAAGAACCTACCATATTCAAAGTACTGTATTAGGTACTGTAGAAGGTACACATTTTCTGGAATCTAAAGTAGACAGAAGACATTTTTAGAAAATTCTAAAAAAGACAAAAGACACAGGACCCAAGTAAAAATGCAATTTGCCAAGGAGTGCAATGAGAAGAAATCTCAATATGATAACTGTGCCAGGTGGGTTTGAAGAAGCCAGTGTTTATCAAAGCATTAAATAAGTAGTGTGACAAAACACCTAGTGGCACAGAGCTTTCACTATGGCACGATTCTTCCAGCAGTAATACAGAAAGGCAATGATGAATTCCCGGGGAAAGGGAGAGCTACACAAGAAAGTCATGGTTCAAATACAAAGCTAGCTAAAGAATGGAGCATGATTCTGAGCTTTCGATGAGGTATAAAATTTCGACCTGACATTTGCAACGTGTCCTCTCATCTGACAGAGGTTTAATAATTACAGTGGATGACAACTTCCATGTATGCATCCAGTCACTCCATTTGGTTCTACAGTTAATAACACACACATTAGCACTGTGAGGTACTGGTTTTCGAAGTTCAGAATCCATATACAAAGGAAGCATGGTCGTCTCATCAAAATTACAGATCAGTACGTAATCGTTATGCACTTCAAAAGTGTGAAAGTAATGTTACGACTGAAATACCAGAAGTCAAGAGAGAGCATCTATATCTTGGTACAAAGGTAATCAATTAACAGAAAAAACCCTAAAACGTTAACTAACAAAAGTTAGCAAGAGTAAGAAAGAGTATAAGAGAGCCGATTCCATATTTCTCTTCATGAAAAAACTGATAGTCCTTAAAGTTGCTGGATGAAAAAACTGAAGTATTAAGCATATTTTATGAGTTAAGAGGGAGAGAATCACTAAAAGAATAAAATGCAAATACAGTGAAAAGTAGTTACTTCTAAGAAATGGAACTTGGGGGTAGATGGCAAAGAGTTTTTCACTTTACATTTTAGATCAACCTCCACTGTTTGAATTTTTATTTCCTAGTATATGTATTATTTTTAATATATTACTAACACTAATATGAATGAGGTACTGACAGGAAAGATCTCTAGGACATATTAAGTTAAAAAAAAAAGCAAGTATTCTAGTAATATACCTATACATACACACACACACACACACACACACACACACGTATAAAGTCCCATTTGTGTTATTTTAAAAAAGCAGCAGTAACATAGATGTAAATATTTTAAGATTGCTATATCTATGTTAAGGCTTACAAAAGGACCAGATAGAGGAAGGTGAAAGAGTAGTTCCACATTTTATTCTATACATCTCCATATTGTTTGAATCTAAGAATATATGTGCAGAATATATGTGCATTCATCTATTAATCGTTCAATTAATATTATTTTTTCCACACTTTTAACGAAAAAAGATTCCATGACTATATAATTAGTAGAGCTAGCCAAGTGGAAGAAAGAACAGCTTTGATCTCAGAAAAACCTGGATTCAAACACAAGCTTCACTAGGTATGTCACCTTGAACAAGTGGTTTTACCTCTCTGAGCCTCAATTTCCTTTTTTAAAGAAGTCTTCATGGAACTGTAACCCACATACCAAACAACTCACTGCCTGCTAGTGTGTTCACAGGACTGGGCAACCACAACAGACTAATTTCAGAGTATTTTCATACCCCTGAAAGAAACCAGGTACCCACGAGCAGTCAATCCCCATGGATTTTCTTTGCTGGGAAAAAAAATGGGGCTCAGAAGGGGATAACTACCTACATGACAGGCTTGTTACGAGAAATAAATGAAATATATCAAAGCCTCCAGCACAGTGCCTGACCCTCAGTAGGTACTCATCACATGCGCTTCAAGTAAAGTTCACAACATAAATACTACAGAAATAAGCGAAAAGACTGGATATGATAAGAAAGTGTAAGAGAGGCAAATCCTTCCAAGTACCTAGGAACACACTCAGGTTCCTATCCTCAGAGCCTATGACACCAGCTATGCCCTCTCCCCAATTCAACTGAATACCAAAAAATCCGGTATCAAGTCAAAACAGCCCAAGTTTGAAAACGTCAGCCTTTAGGGGCATATTCTAGAGCGAAAGTTTCAGAAGAGACACAACCTCAACCCTGTAAAACGTGAACAGCAAGAAGCAAATACTGCAGTTGCTGAGCAGGGAAGAACACAGTAAGTTCACGTTGGACAAGCGGTTGAAACCATACTGTCATGGTCCTACTTTTCAAAGCGAAAATAAACATGGCACGTGCTCATCTGGCTGTTCAAGCACTTTCCACTTAAATGGCAATTCCTCAAGCCTACTGACTGCAGCCTGAAGTTATAATTTATTACTGTTTCTGTATGATTCCCGTGCCTCGGCAGAAAGCAGAACGTAGCACCTACGGTTTCAAGACCCATGAGAGGTAATAAAGTATAATTATTCAGAATTTATGATTAAGTCATATATTAGAGGTACTTTTTACTTCAGTTGGTCAGTCAGAGGTTGGAGGAGCAAGGGAATGGGGTCAGAGGAAGAAGTAACAAAAGCCTTTTCCTCTGAATAAAAGGTCTAAATCAGGGCAGGATTGAGGGACACCTGGAGGATTTACAAAGATACTATGGTCTCCAAGCGAAGTCCCAGAGGAGCCCCAGGTAAACTCCTAGAGGCCTCTCTTCTTCCTGCTCACAGAGCTACGGGCTCCAACTCGAGGGCGCGGGTTGGCTCCAGAAATAGAAGTGTGGCACGTTTTCAGGTTATACCACATCAAACATTCACAGTGCGCTGGGACTTGCTGCTCTAAGACATAGGTATTTCAGAGAAGGTGAACCTCATCTAGAAAAATCCACAGGCCAGGCTCTGTAAATAAACCTGGCCCCCACCAATCTTCATAATGAGTCGCCATGTTCAAGTCGTAGTTTACAAAGCACTTTCCCATATAATTTCTGAGTTGGCCTCACAATGACCCTGGGAAGCAAGTATCGTGAAGCACTAGTTTTGCAGTGGCGGCAGAGGTTCAGAGGGGAACTAACGATGCACAGCCGATGGACAAGAGGGGAGTCTGGAACCTGGTCACCTGATGGGAAATGGCCTTTCCATTATTCTACCCTGAACTGCTGGTGAGCGAATGCCAACCCAAAAAAGAAATACTGTGCATTTCAATTTATATTGCTGTTTTCTTTTTTTGCCATGGAATTTTTACTTGGCAACTAAAGCTTTGAAATAGCTGATGGGTATAGTAATGACACATATGTGAAAATGAGATGTAGTTGGATTTAAGGAAACGAAAGTAAAGAGAGGAGATAGAACAGAGTCTTGAAGAGTGACATGTAAAAAATAATAACAAGGGGAGGGGGCATTGCCCAAAATGTTTACCTAGCACTCACCTTTGTCCTGCACCATCCCACCTCCACACTCAGCTCCTGGTTAATGAACATAATTTGGCTGATGTCCCTTGAACTATATAATCTGTTCCACAAAAAAACAAACCCGCAGTTTGTCTCCAAGCCACCTTTAAGTCCCTAACTCCCTGGTTGCATTCAGTCTATGGAAAACATCTGTGGCAAAGTAAATCATCCTACTCTGAGAAAAACCAGAGTGTGTTTTTTTTCCTTCTCTAAGTGTGTTTTGAAGTCCTGGTTGGAAAATTAGTGAAAATTGTAAATCTGTTTGCAAATCTGGTCATGTCTAACTCTGAGATTAGGACAAAGATTCCAATTTAAAAGTAAAACCGTGACAACCCCAGTTAAGCGTGTCCTCAGGCACTGCAAGCAGGGCCTTCACTCAATTCCACAGGCAGTGGATTTATCACAGGCACCCGACACGTTCCCCATCAGACACCCCTGGAGTATTTACTTGAGACAGCAGGGTTCAGTCTGCACTTCCTCTGCAGACCAATATATTATTATAAATTGAGCTAAACTGTTTCCTTTTCATAAGTGCTATGAAGTTCAGATTTCAGACATCAGCACAGGGCTGAGGTCCCTCCACAAGGCTCTTTATAGTATTTGCCTTTTAAAAAGTAAAGAGAAAAGGTAGCTTTCGACCACGGTTGCTTTTATCTTTGTCTTGTTTTGGCTAAGAGGAGGTGTGGGAAAATTCATTTTAGAAATCAAACACGACATCTTAATAAGAAAATAGATTCTAAATACAAACTTTGGGTACAGTGGGCTATGCTTGGCCCAGTTCAGTAGGTTATCAGTTATTTAACCTATATCTGAGGGCAGGAGTTGGGAAACCAGGACTAGATAGTATGTCTTGGATATCAGCTCCTATAAAATAATAACACACTTCTTCTGTTTATCACCTACAACAGAAAAAGGGAACCAGTGTATAATTTAAAATGTATATTCATTATAATATATAAGTCAAAGGACAACATAATTATTTAATATTTTCATTTTTAATGTTTTTCTGAGCCAAGAAAAACATAACTTTAAAAAGAAATGCAAAGCTTGGACGAAGTGAGAGAGTGGCATGGACATACATACACTACCAAATGTAAAACAGATAGCTAGTGGGAAGCTGCCTCATAGCACAGGGAGATCAGCTTGGTGCTTTGTGACCGCCTAGAGGGGTGGGATAGGGAGGGAGGGTGGGCGGGAGACGTAAGAGGGAGGGGATATGGGGATATAGTATGCATATAGCTGATTCACTTTGTTATACAGCAGGAACTAACACACCATTGTAAAACAATTATACTCCAATAAAGGTGTTAAAAAATTTTTTTAATTAAAAAAATTTTTTTTAAAAAGGAAATGGAAAAGAAAGAAGCAAACACACCACCACTGTCACCTTCTTTTCTGCCCTTCTGAACAACTTAGGCATCACGCTGAGGGAGGGGGAGGAAGGCACAGAAGCCCAGAGCAGGGGGGCAGCGCTGCAGTGGGGTGAGGAGGGACTCCAGGTGGTGGGGAGGGGATGGCCTGACACAGGTGTCAGAGCCCAAGTGGGCTAAAGTGACAAGTTCCAATCCACGCCTCTTACCTGCTGTGTAACCCTGGTTAAGTAACGACATTGATCTAACCTTAAATTTTTCTTTCTCAATATAGCTAACATCTACTTCTCAGGGTTACTGAGAAGATTCCAAGAAGGTTTGACTTGTCATTAGTCCCCAATAAACATAGCTGTTATTCATATACTATTGTTATTCCAGATACATATATATGCACACATAGGAAAAAGACTGAAAAGGAATGTACTAAAATAGGCATGAACCTGATTTTTATATCCTTTCATTTTATACTTTTCAGACTTTCTTTTCTCTACAATGAGCATGTATTACTTTTTCAATCAGAAGAGAATACATGAGATGTTATTAAATAAATAGAAAGTAGTTGAGTCTTTACCATGTGTATTTACTACTTTTGTTTACAGAAAATTAATAAAGCTATTAAAAATAGCACCCTTCTGACTCTCACTTCTTTAAAAGGTGCAAAATAGTCATAGAAACTCCAACAGAGTATCCAAAAGGAAAGTGGTTTACTGGCTGAAACTATCACCCATTTATACTCACGGTAAATATCCACATCGGGTGGTCTCTTAAAAAATGAATTAATAATCTGTTCTACCTACAAATAATGCTCAAATGGGGTAAAGACTTCAGAATAGAAACTCAGATGCTGAGGCAAGCAGGGGAGGGGCAGGCCAAGAGATGACCTTAACCCTAAAAGCATTCCCACCTAGAGATTTCAGTGAATTGGGATCCAATCTAAACGGTCCCTTTTAGAGCAAGAAAAACACCATACATGAAACCTGCAACCCACACTGGTCCCAGTTCTGCCTCACACGAAGTGAGTGACTTTTGGCAAATTAAGAAAGAACAGCACAATCCCTGCACCTTCCCCCCCACCCCCCACCGGCAAGGCTGTTTGGAGACTGAATGAAATTGCTTATGTGAAATTGATCTGTAAGCTGGAAAGCAACATGCAAATGGAAGGCAAGAGATTTAGGGTTTACTTAGATCAGTGTGTAACAAACGCAGGACTCATCCATGAGAAGAATTGAAGAATTTACCACTGAATCGTACCAGGAGAAAGTAATTCCCTACGTAATGATCTTCCAATCTCCCTGCTGACATGAAGGACAAAGTCCAAGATTGGTACCATGATCCAGTTAACACCTCTTCATAACAGTTACTAAGGAGAGAACAGGACTGAGGCTCAGGACCTGCAGCAAACAAAAGCGGTGGGCACTTAATTCTGTTTTACCTTCTTTCTATAAACTCTCTTCTTTTTCTAACAACGCTTCTAATTATGTCAAGTGATACTGGTTTTCCATTTAAGATAGCGATATAAAATCTCCCCCACAAAATTCATTTTGACGAAAGAAAAAAAACTGAGTTAATCTAGAGAGAAATGTTACATAAGTAATAATAACATGGGGAGCACATGGATATGGCAAAAACCATGAAGCTGATGTGCGAATGACTGAAATTTGGAAAACACTTAATGATGAAATGTCCGAAAGGGCCACTCCAAACTCATAATTCCTAGAAGGCAAGGACCAAGTTTTATCCATCTCCAGTACTCCAGAACCTTATGCAGCACACAGAAACACTCCATTAATTGGGAGATAATTCTTACTATAAATACTCGGTTTGAGCCTTGGTGCTTCCTGGCTCTAAAACCAAACACATGAGTAGACTCCCCCAGGCAGGTAAGAGTGAGAGCAGCCCTAAATGATCAGGAGATCAGAGCCAAGGACAGAATAAACCCTGAGAAGCTGTTCGAGGAAAAAAGGATGCTGTTTGCACACTGTGCGTCAGGAAACAAAGAGAAAGTCTAAAAATAAAACAAAAAACTTAGAGCAAAGAAACGAAAAGCAAAGCTCCACAAACACCACAGCTTCAGTTAGCCTGACCACAGCTGAATTACTGCTTCCCAAAGAACTACATGAGGGAAATGAGGGAAAGTCAATTGGGGTGGGGGGTGAGGGGTGGGAGGGAGGCTGTGTTGTCAGGTCAGCTATTTTTGAGAAGAACCTAAATTCAAAACTAGAAAAAACTTTCACTAAAAACCTATATAGATAGGGAAATATTTTTAAAACTTCACACTGATAAGTTGACTTAGATGATTTAGTAGCACTGATGAAAAATCTTGAAAACTTTAGCATATTTGGGGAACTGCATAAACACTGGGAATGAAAAGAAAAGCAATTCTAAATATTAGCAGTATCGGAGAGATTGGTTCAAGATGGTGGAGTAGAAGGATGTGCTCTCACTCCCTCTTGTGAAAGCACCAGAATCACAACTAATTGCTGAACAATCATCGACAGGAAGACACTGAAACTCACCAAAAATGATACCCCACATCCAAAGACAAAGGAGAAGCCACAATGAGACGGCAGAAGGGGCGCAATCACAATAAAATCAAATCCCATAACTGCTGGGTGGGTGACTCACAGACTGGAGAACACTTATACCACAGAAGTCCACCCACTGGAGTGAAGGTTCTGAGCCCCACACCAGGCTTCCCAACCTGGAGGTCGGAAAATGGGAGGAGGAATTCCCAGAGAATCAGACTTTAAAAGATAGCAGGATTTGATTTCAGGACTTCGACAGAACTGGGAGAGACAGAAACTCCACTCTTGGAGGGCACACACAAAGTAGTGTGCACATCAGGACCCAGTGGAAGGAGCAGTGACCCCACAGGAGACTGAACCAGACCTACCTGCTAGTGTTGGAGGGTCTCCTGCAGAGGCAGGGGGTGGCTGTGGCTCACCATGGGGACAAGGACACTGGCAGCAGAAGTTCTGGGAAGTACCCCTTGGCGTGAGCCCTCCTGGAGTCCACCATTAGCCCCACCAAAGAGCCTGCAGCCTCCAGTACTGGGTCGCCTCAGGCCAAACAACCAACAGGGAGGGAACTCAGCCCCACCCATCAGCAGACAAGTGGATTAAAGTTTTACTGAGCTCTGCCCACCAGAGCAACACCCAGCTCTACCCACCAGCAGTCCCTCCCATCACGAAACTTGCACAAGCCTCTTAGATAGCCTCATCCACCAGAGAGCAGCTGGCAGAAGCAAGAAGAACTACAATCCTGCAGCCTATGGAATGAAAACCACATTCACAGAAAGATAGACAAAATGAAAAGGCAGAGGACTATGTACCAGATGAAGGAACAAGATAAAGTCCCAGAAAAACAACTAAATGAACTGGAGATAGGCAACCTTCCAGAAAAAGAATTCAGAATAATGATAGTGAAGATGATCCAGGACCTCAGAAAAAGAATGGAGGCAAAGATCGAGAACATGCAAGAAATGTTTAACAAAGACCTAGAAGAATTAACGAACAAACACCTAGAACAATTAAAGAACAAACAAAGAGATGAACAATACAATAACTGAAATGAAAAATACACTAGAAGGAATCAACAGCAGAATAACTGAGGCAGAAGAATGGATAAGTGACCTGGAACACAGAACAGCGGAATTCACTGCCACGGAACAGGATAAAGAAAAAAGAATGAAAACAAATGAAGACAGCCTAAGAGACCTCTGGGATAACATTAAACGTACCAACATTCGCATTATAGAGTCCCAGAAAAAGAAGAGAGAGAGAAAGGACCTGAGGAGATATTTGAAGAGATTATAGTCAAAGACTTCCCTAACATGGGAAAGGAAACAGCCACCCAAGTCCAGGAAGTGCAGAGAGTCCCAGGCAGGATAAACCCAAGGAGAAACACACTGAAACACACAGTAACCACCCTGATAAAAATTAAAGACAAAGAAAAATTATTAAAAGCAACAAGGAAAAAACGACAAGTAAAATACAAGGGAACTCCCATAAGGTTAATAGCTGATTTCTCAGCAGAAACTCTAAAAGCCAGAAGGGAGTGGCACGACACATTTGCAGTGAGGAAAGGGAAGAACCTACAACCAAGATTACTCTACCCGGCAAGGATTTCATTCAGATTCAACAGAAAAATCAAAAGCTTTACAGACAAGCAAAAGATAAGAGAATACAACACCACCAAAGCAGCTCTACAACAAATGCTAAAGCAACTTCTCTAAGTGGGAAACACAAGAGAAGAAAAAGACCTACAAAAACAAACCCAAAACAATTAAGAAAATGGTAATAGGAACATACATATCAATAATTACCTTAAACGTGAATGGATTAAATGCTCCAACCAAAAAACACAGGTTCACTGAATGGATACAAAAACAATACCCATATATATGCTGTCTACAAGAGACCCACTTCAGACATAGGGAAACATACAGACTGAAAGTGAGGGGATGGAAAAAGATATTCCATGCAAATGGAAACCAAAAGAAAGCTGGAGTAGCAATACTCATATCAGATAAAACAGACTTTATTAAAATAAAGAATGTTACAAGAGACAAGGAAGGACACTACATAATGACCAAGGAATCAATCCAAGAAGAAAATATCACAATTATAAATATATATGCACCTAACATAGGAGCACCTCAATACATAAGGAAAATGCTAATGGCTATAAAAGAGGAAATCAACAGTAACACAGTAATAGTGGGGGAATTTAACAACTCACTTACACCAATGGACAGATCATCCAGACAGAAAATTAATAAGGAAACACACACTTTAAATGACACAACAGACCAGATAGACTTAATTGATATTTATAGGACATTCCACCCCAAAACAGCAGATTACACTTTCTTCTCAAGTGCACACGGAACATTCTCCAGGAGAGATCACATCTTGGGTCATAAATCAAGCCTTGGTAAATTTAAGAAAACTGAAATCATATCAAGCATCTTTTCCAACCACAATGCTATAAGATTAGAAATCAATTACAGGGAAAAAAATGTAAAAAACACAAACACATGCAGACTAAACAATACGTTACTAAATAACCAAGAGATCACTGAAGAAATCAAAGAAGAAATCAAAAAATACCTAGAGATAAATGACAATGAAAACTCGACGATCCATAATCTATGGGATGCAGCAAAAGCAGATCTAAGAGGGAAGTTTATAGCAATACAATCCTACCTCAAGAAACAAGAAAAATCTCAAATAAACAATCTAACCTTACACCTAAAGGAACTAGAGAAAGAAGAACAAACAAAACCCAAAGTTAGTAGAAGGAAAGAGATCATAAAGATCAGAGCAGAAATAAATGAAATAGAAACAAAGAAAACAATAGCAAAGATCAATAAAACTAAAAGCTGGTTCTTTGAGAAGATAAACAAAATTGATAAACCTTTAGCCAGACTCATCAAGAAAAAGAGAACCCTCCCAAACTCATTCTATGAGGCCACCATCACCCTGATAACAAAACCAGACAAAGATACTATAAAAAAAGAAAATTACAGACCAATATCACTGATGAATATAGATGCAAAAACCTCAACAAAATACTAGCAAACAGAATCCAACAACACATTAAAAGGATCATACACCATGATCAAGTGGGATTTATCCCAGGGATGCAAGGATTCTTCAATATATGCAAATCAATCAATGTAATACACCATGTCAACAACTGAAGGATAAAAACCATATGATCATCTCAACAGATGCAGAAAAAGCTTTTGACAAAATTTAACATCCATTTATGATGAAAACTATCCAGAAAGTGGGTATAGAGGGAACCTATCTCAACATAATAAAGGCCATAGATGACAAACCCACAGCAAACATCATTCTCAATGGTGAAAAACTGAAAGCATTTCCTCTAAGATCAGGAAGAAGACAAGGATGTCCACTCTCACCACTATTATTCAACATAGTTTTCAAAGTCCTAGCCACAGCAATCAGAGAAGAAAAAGAAATAAAATGAATCCAGTTGGAAAAGAAGAAGTAAAACTGTCACTGCTGATGACATGATATTATACATAGAGAATCCTAAAGATGCCACTAGAAAACTACTAGAGCTAATCAATGAATCTGGTAAAGTTGCAGGATACAAAATTAATGCACAGAAATCTCTGGCATTCCTATACACTAACAACACAAGATCAGAAAGAGAAATTAAGGAAACAATCCCATTTACCATTGCAACAAAAAGAATAAAATACCTAGGAATAAACCTACCTAAGGAGGTAAAAGACCTGTACTCAGAAAACTATAAGACACTGGTGAAAGAAATCAAAGATGACACAAACAGACAGAGATATATACCATGTCCTTGGATTGGAAGAATCAATACTGTGAAAATGACTGTACTACCCAAAGCAATTTACAGATTCAGTGCAATCCCTATCAAATTACCAATGGCATTTTTTACAGAACTAGAGCAAAAAAATCTTAAAATTTGTATGGAAACACAAAAGACCCCGAATAGCCAAAGCAGTCTTGAGGGAAAAAAACGGAGCTGGAGGAATCACACTCCCTGACTTCAGACTGTACTACAAAGCTACAGTAATCAAGACAATATGGGACTGGCACAAAAACAGAAATATAGATCAATGGAACAGGATAGAAAGCCCAGAGATAAACCCACACACCTATGGTCAACTATTCTATGACAAAGGAGGCAAGGATATACAATGGAGAAAAGACGGTCTCTTCAATAAGTGGTGCTGGGAAAATTGGACAGCTACATGTAAAAGAATGAAATTAGAACACTCCCTAACACCTTACACAAAAATAAACTCAAAAAGGATTAAAGACTTAAATGTAAGACCAGACACTATAAAACTCTTAGAGGAAAACATAGGAAGAACACTCTTTGACATAAATCACAGCAAGATCTTTTTTGATCCACCTCCTAGAGTAATGGAAATCAAAACAAAAATAAACAAATGGGACCTAATGAAACTTAAAAGCTTTTGCACAGCAAAGGAAACTAGGAACAAGATGAAAAAACAACTCTCAGAATGGGAGAAAATATGTGCAAATGAATCAATGGACAAAGGATTAATCTCCAAAATGTATAAACAGCTCATGCAGGTTAATATTAAAAAAACAAACAACCCGATCAAAAAATGGGCAGAAGACCTAAATAGACATTTCTCCAAAGGAGACATACAGATGGCCAAGACATACATGAAAAGCTGCTCAACATCACGAATTATTAGAGACATGCAAATCAAAACTACAATGAGGTATCACCTCACACCAGTTAGAATGGGCATCATCAGAAAATCTACAAATAACAAATGCGGGAGATGGTGTGGAGAAAAGGGAATCCTCTTGCACTGTTGATGGGAATGTAAATTGATACAACCACTACAGAGAACAGTATGGAGGTCCTTAAAAAACTAAAATAGAATTATCATACGACCCAGCAATCCCACTCCTGGGCATAAACCCTGAGGAAACCATAATTCAAAGACACACATGCACCCCAATGTTCATTGCAGCAGTATTTCCAATAGCCAGGTCATGGAAGCAACCTAAATGCCCATCAACAGATGAATGGATAAAGAAGATGTGGTACATATATACAATGGAGTATTACTCAGCCATAAAAGGGAACGAAATTGGGTCATTTGTAGAGACGTGGATGGATCTAGAGACTGTCCTACAGAGTGAAGTAAGTCAGAGAAAGAAAAACAAATATCGTATATTAATGCATATATGTGGAATCTAGAAAACTGGTACAGATGAACCGGTTTGCAAGGCAGAAATAGAGACACAGATGTAGAGAAGAAACGTATGGACACAAAGGGGGGAAGTGACGGGGTGGTGGTGGTGGTGGAGAATTGGGAGATCAGGATTGACATATATACACTAATATGTATAAAATAGATAACTAATAAGAACCTGCTGTATAAAAAATAAAATAAAATTGAAAAAGATGAAAATAAAAATTAGCCGTATCTTTTAAGAAAACCTAGTCACATGTAGACGTTTTATTATCACTATAAAAAACCTGAAAAGTTTATTTCAAAAGACATATTCAAAATATGTACCCAATAACCTAAAACCTAGACACTAGAGCATCAGTATAGCTTTGATCCTCCCAATTACCAAGCATAAAGTAGCAGTCTCCTTGGTGAAGGGGTATCGCCAAACCAGGTGTCTCTATGTCCCATGAGATCTTAAAACCAACGTGCCAAATATCAGGATCTCTGCCTTCGAGTTGAGGGTCATCCTCACTTTCCTCTTCAGGGTCTGTCAAAAGAGAAGAGAGTTGTCAGAATGGAAATGTTTCATCTAAAGTTCTGGGTTTCATAATAGTTACCTTAGGAATAACTGAGGTTTTAATAAAATATGGATAAGTGAACTATATACTCTTTTTACGTCATATTTTTTTTAAAAAAACACATTCTTTAGAATATTGTTAACATGTTATTTATTTTTTAATCAAAAAAATCTGAAAATGGTGAGGAAATAACCACACATACCAAAGAAAATGAAAGAAGATTATTTTGTTCAATTCCATGTAACTAAATTAGAAAATCTGGATAGGTTTTTAGGAAAACATTAATGACCAAAATTGACCCCAGAAGAGGTAGAAAAGCTAAAAAAAAGCCAAAGAAGGTATAGGGGTAGTTGTCAAAGAACACAGGAGTAGAGAGCTGCAAAGGAGAATTCTATCAAAAAATTAAGAAGTGGGTAATTTCAATCCACTGTAAATTGTTCAAGAGCACAGAAAAAGAAAAGTGTTCAAATTCTTTTCATAAAGACAAAATATGTATCAAACTCCAAAGCAAGCACACGCATGTGTGTGCGCACACACACACACACACACACACACACACCAGTCTCACATCTGAAAAATCAATGCATATTTCTTAAATACAGTACAGATGGTCCCCAACTTAACGATTTTTCACTTTACAATGGTGTAAAAGCAACATTCATTCAGTCAAAACCATACTTCCAATTTTGAATTTCATCCTATCCCAGGCTAGCGACATGCAGAACAATACTCTCTTGTGATGTTGGGCACAGGCAGCTCCAAGTCAGCCACGTGATCAGAAGGGTGGAGAACTAATACACTTACAACCATTCTGTACCCATACAACCATTCTCATTTTCACTTTCAGTACAATATTCAATAAGTTACATGAGATATTCAACACTCTGTTACAATATACTTTGTGTCTGATGATTTTGCTCAGCTGTGGGCTAATGTAAGTGTTCTGAGCAGGTTTAAGGCAGGCTAGGCTAAGCTATGATGTTTGGTAGGTTAGGTGTATTAAATGCAGCTGTGACTTATATTTTCAACTTACAATGGGCTTATTGGGAGATAACCCCAGTAGGTCATGGAAGATCTATATAAGAAAACAGAATCCAAATCCAGCAGCATATTAAAAGGATAACTTTCCATGACCAAGTAGAACTTATTCCATGAGTACAAGGATAGTTCAATATGCAAAAGTCTATACTTAAAATTCATCATATTCATAGATGAAAACAAACAAACAACAGATATATGAGTCACCACAATTACACAAATGTATGTGACAAAATATATCCTTTCATGGTAAAAACCTCAATAAGATAGCAATGGGCGGCTAGTTCCTTAACATGATACAATACAGATCTATCTCAATCCCAAAGCCAGCATATTTTAATAGGGAAACATTAGAAACAGTCCCAAAGTTAAGACAATGCCCTTTATCACAACAATGACTCACTTAAACAAATGTAAAGACATATTATGTTCCTGGGAAATAAGACGAAACATCATGGAAATGCCGGTTCTCCCTAAATCACCTATAAATTTGACACAAACACAACAAAAATACCAACAGGATTGATTTTTTAGGTGAGTGGGGCAGGTCACTAGACAAGCTGATTCTCTAATTCACATAGAAATATAAACAAGCAAGCACAGACATGGAATTTTTTTTTTAACTATACAAAGAGCTCCTACACATCAATAAGATAAAGATCAATTATCACATAGAAAAATGGGCAGAAGTTATAACGACAGAACACGTAAAATGAAATGAGTTTGTAAACGTATAAAATGATGTTCAAACTTATTTATGTAAGAGAAATACAAAGCCATAATCGATATTTTTCACCTATCAGATCACAAAAAAATCAAGCACTTTGATAAAATATGGTGTTAGTCAGAGTGCAGCAAAATGGCACACTCATATTCTCTGTAGAAGACTATTTGGCAATTCCTATCAAAATTACAAATACATAAACCCTTTGAACTTATAAGAATTCCACAATTCCACTTTTAGGAATGTATACTAAAATTCCTACTTGCAGAGGTCACAACTTGAGTGAGGATATTTACCGTAATACTGTGTATAAGAGCAAAAGATCAGAATAACCTAAATACCCATCAATAAGTTTCTGGTTTAATAAATTATGAAATGTCCGAGTAATCAATACTATACAGCCACTAAAAGTAACATGAGTATGCACTGATAGAGAACTATCTGATATATTTTTAAGGGAAAGAAAGGCATAGGCTATAATTTGTGTAAGAAGTACAAACACACACACGTACGTATACGTACATATAATATTTCTGGAAGGAAAGTCAAGGCTGACTTTTCTGGGCAGAGAACTACGTGGCTGGGATGAGGAGTGGGAGAGACGTAAAGGAAGTGGAAGGCAGACACTATGGTTCACCTACACTAAGAGTCCTGCACTTACATAAAAACTTGTAAAAGTTCACCTAAGAAATATTTACTGAGCAGTTACTGTATACTAGGCACTGACCTGGGCACTTGGGGTATATCAGTAAATGAAACAAAGACCTAGGCCCAGGGGAGATTTCCTTCCAGGGGAGCTGTAAATGTTCATCACTGATTACTAAAAAAGGGAACATTTTAAATTCCATTAGACTTTAATCCACTAGACTCTGGTCTTCAAGGGCAGGGTCCATTTTTCTGTTTCATCCACATTTAGAGCCCCAGTGACTGGCATATAAAAAGCATCCAATGAACATCTGTACTAAATTGCCTGCTTAAAAACAAAATGTTCTTTCAGTTCACACCATTCACGGTCCTTACTACGCTAGATGGCAGGAAAAGAAAATGTTAATTATGGGGGGAGGAAACAAATGCAAATTAAATCCAATAATGTAATAAAGCGTGACACTGCTAAATTAGGACAGTTCTCAATATTAAAGAAATCTAGAGAAGAGGCAGGTTCAATGAGGATTAGAATGGGTAGAGCAGAATTCTTGGAGAAGATCAAACTTGAGAGACAAGTACGGTTTAGACTCACAGAGGGCAGAGTACAAAAGATGTAAAGTTTTATGCCATCAAAATGGACAATAAAGCATGTTTTACTTAGGCTGCATCAGGTGCATGCCACATACACAATCCAAAAGTATGTGCTCCCAGATGGCACATATTCTCATACAGAGTCCCTAAATTCTGAACATCTTACTCTCCAGTAACTGTGCACCAGGGTCAGAGGCAGTAAGAGAAAGGAAAAAGAAACTCCCCTTTATAACTATTTGCTCCCATTACTTTGCATAGGTATGGTGAAAAAAAATCAGACCAGAAATCCAAGTTCATGGTCTCTTCAAAGACGGAATGCTACCAGAACCTTTACGGACACATGCAACTGTGGAGATCTTCAATTCTCTAAGTTTGAATCTAAAATCTGGGACTTCCCTGGCAGCACAGTGGTTAAGAATCTGCCTGCTAATGCGGGGGACACGGATTCAAGCTCTGGTCCGGGAAGATCCCACATGCTGTGGAGCAACTAAACCTGTGCGCCACAACTACTGAGCCCGCGCACCTAGAGCCTCTGTTCCACAACAAGAGAAGCCACCACAATGAGAAGCCTGCGCACCACAATGAAGACCCAATGCAGCCAAAACTAAATAAATAAATTTATTCAATAAAATAAAATAAATTCTGCCATGGTAACAGAATCTTACCTTTTGTCATATGCGTTATTTCTGATACATATTTTCTCAAATACTCTTTAGTTAAGAGCAATTTTTAGCTAGATTTCTTTAAAGTCATAGAATTAAAAAGTCCAAAGCCAGGTGAATCCCAAAAACATTTTAAAGAGAGTCCTCTGGAACAGGAGTGTCAAATACCTTATATATCAGAGGACACAATGAATTCACTGGTTGTGGCTTTTCTGAGGACTGGTGTAGAATCACTCTGAAATTTTCTCTAGGCTCAGCAGGAAAGAGTGGTATGATTGATTACTGATGCCTGTCACAGGCACTTGAAGGGAGGTAGCAGCATCAGAACTAGATATTTGCTGTCCATGTCTGATGACATTTTCCAGGAAGTTCCTGTTCATAATATATAGTTATACATAATACACAGTTACACCTGAAAATACCAGAATTTGCAAAACTAGATCCTATGGACCAGAAAAGAGCTCACGAAGATATATAGCTTGACCTTTACTATATTTTCTGAACAAATCTAAAGTTAGTTGCCCACTGATAAAAGTGCTTTGTGTAAAAATACCAGTTTCCAGCTACTCTTGAATTATAAGCTCAAATATCACTGGGGCAGTCACAAGTGGCTGTAGGTAAGAAGTAGCTGCCTGTTTTAGACAAGGCACTAGTGGCAGTCCCCAGTCAGCCACTTGACTCTTTTGCAGTACCTGCCTAGCCCCGACAGGCATTCAAGTCCATGAACCTTGCTCTAGCCTACAGGCAAATCAGGCCTATCCCCTGCTTTTATAAAGTTTAACAGGAACAGAGTCAGGACCATTCATTTGCATCCTGTCCACAGCTGCTTTCACACACAACAACAAGGTTGAACAGCTAAGACACAGACCATAAGGCCCATAAAGCTGAAAGTCTTTACTCTCTGGTCCTTTATACAGAAAACATTTGCCAACTGCTGCTCTAGAGTCTTGATATCTGTGATTTGACAGAGATGCCTACAGCACATATTAGTGAGGAAGCCGAGGCTGAAAAAAGTAATAATGATGCAATGTGACTAACACCTACTATGTTGAAACCGAGCAGGGCCCTATGGGGCTCCCAGGCATGGAGGCCTTTTTGTCCCCCATTTCTTATAGGCAAGACTCCAGCCTCCATGACCTTCCCTGAGTTCCAAAGGGCAGATTCGAACAGCTGATAATCAAGGGGGGGAGCAGCCAGGAAGCCACCTGAGGCAAGATTAAAGGGACCAGAGAAGCGCTTCAAGATTAGGAGACCCTGCACACACCCTAATCTTGTCAACCACCCCACCCTTTAGAAACTCTGCAGAAGAAAGAACAATGCAAGACTGTTACTGCCTTGATCCTTATTACATACCCCTGACCACTGAGCCCCGACTGTAAGACCTCTCCCTATTCCCCAAGGAGGGGGCAACACTTGAGGTGCTGGCCTGCTGTGTTCCCCCCTTTGCCTGGCAAAGAATAAAGCCAGCCTTTCTCTCCCCTCCAGAACTCTGTCTCTGTATCTCATTTCGGCACCGGCGCACAGGGAGCCAAGATTTTGGCAGCAGTGTCATGTGACTTAATACCAACATACAACATAATAAAGCAATTAACGCTAAATTATTTGATAAGATCAATTTAACAAAAGAATATTGATATGAGAACTCAATATTTATATGTGTGATACCCCAAGGCTTTCAGGCTGCTTCATTCTAGAGGGTCCTAATGATAACAGATGTAGCAAGTAGTCCAAGATAAAAGAATAGAGACATTTTAAGAAGACTATGTCCCTCCCTGGTCAAATCAACGACAACTTAACTTTAAAAAGAAATGATTTTTAAACTACAAAGACAATGATTTTCAGGTAGCTTTAATGCCACCAAGTATGGACGTTCTAAAAAGGGATCATCTTTATAGGCTAACAGACTGGTTGACTACTTTCCCCTCTAAATTTCATCCTCACACTCTTCTCAATATGGAACCAATAAAGTCTTGAACAACAAACAGAGACAGTAATTGCAATCAGTGTTGCCTGATGTCTCCCATAAATCCAGCACCTTTGCAATGTGCTCATTAAAATAATGTTTTGTTGAAAGTTTGTTTCCTCCGTCAGCTGGGTAGGCAGGAGGGAAGCTGTATGTCTGATAAATTTTTTATTGCATAAATACAGTGTTGCCCACTTTCTCAATAAAATCAACTTGCAATTACCTATAGCAACTGCAACTGATTACTGTTCCCCTATGTTATTTTGGAAACAAGCAGAGGCAATTGGCTCCTACTTGCCTTTGAACTTCAGTAGCATTGAAATGATTTTAAGTATCTCAATGTGTTTGGTGCATTCCCAGCTCCCACTAACCAAACTACTAAAGAAGTGAAAGATGTGACAAAGTACAAAGGAAGACTAAGTTTAAAGGTCAAGTTTAAAATGTCCAAAACTGCCCCGGCCAAGTTAACCAATTTGATTTATTTATACTAATTTTTGAGAAAAAATTAATTCCATTTAATAAAAGATAAATGCCATTCACAAAGCTGTATGCAAACAGCGTCACATAGAAAACAAAGCTAGAAGCCTGAGCACGGAAGAAGAGATGACAGTTCTAATCAAGTAAAATACTTGAAATTTTCTACCGTATGTAACAGCATATACCATTAATAATGTATGTCAATAATTTCCCTGATATGTAAATATATATTCATCGTCACCACGCATTAAAAAATAGCCCTGGGCTTCCCTGGTGGCGCAGTGGTTGAGAATCTGCCTGCCAATGCAGGGGACACGGGTTCGAGCCCTGGTTTGGGAAGATCCCACATGCCGCGGAGCAACTAGGCCCGTGAGCCACAATTACTGAGCCTGCGCATCTGGAGCCTGTGCTCTGCAACAAGAGAGGCCGCGATAGTGAGAGGTCCGTGCACCGCGATGAAGAGTGGCCCCCGCTTGCCGCAACTAGAGAAAGCCCTCGCACAGAAACGAAGACCCAACACAGCCATAAATAAATAAATAAAATTAAAAACAAACAAACAAAAAAACTATTCCCTTAAAAAGAAAATAGCCCTATTTCCTATTCCCTATTGCCTTAGCCAAGTGCTAAAATTCTAAGACTCTGGACCTGGCAACTATTTTCTGTTTCCTTAACCCTATACCTAGAGGGGCTTAAATAGCAGGTACCTTCCTATCCATGTCACAGATATTGAGGCAGGAGAAACCCAGAAGTTGCAGAGGGTCAGCTGGTGTACAGAACCTAAGGATGCTGTCTCTGTCCAGCACTGATCTATGACATTCCAGCGCCTTGGACAAGAAATCATTTTTAAAAATGGAGACAGAAAGTGAAAGGGGAAGGTATGAGGTTGGGAAGACACACTCTAGAAGGGAAATGGCATGGTGGGTGTTTAGGAACATAACTGATTCTGAGTTGTAAGAGTATCACATGAATGACATGGATTTGCAAGTGAAGAGGCTGGAGAGGTAGCGAGAGGCCAGGACACGGCGGGTTTTGTGAATCATGGTAAGCAAGCTAGACTTATACTGAGGGCAGTGGCAGACACTGATAATGACTTTTTCATAGGGTCAGATCTGTTTTTCAGAATGATCCCCCGGGAAGGTAGATGCTTCTGTGTGCAGACGTTGGATAATTTTCCTGGATAGGTTTCCAAAGTAATGGCAAGTGGCCTAAGCCAGAGAACATTTGGGAAACACTCCTGCAGGACTCTATCCCTTAGAAAGAAGGGTGGGTCAGGAAGAAGCCTTCCTCAAAGAGCTCTACCGGGCTTCCCTGGTGGTGCAGGGGCTTCCCTGGTGGTGCAGTGGTTGAGAGTCCGCCTGCCGATGCAGGGGACACAGGTTCGTGCCCCGGTCCAGGAAGATCCCACATGCCGTGGAGCGGCTGGGCCCGTGAGCCATGGCCGCTGAGCCTGCGCGTCCGGAGCCTGTGCTCCGCAACGGGAGAGGCCACAACAGTGAGAGGCCTGCGTACCGCAAAAATAAAAAAAAAGAGCTCTACCATTTAAAAATGCTTTCCTTGATTGGTCGTGAGGAACGAGCACTCAAGCCGGCTGCTAACACAGAGCACGTTACTCAGCCACTGAGGAATGAATGGTCTGAAGAAATGGAGAATTCAGAAGTTGGAAAAAAAAAAAACAACACCCTCATCAGCTCAGAATCTATAACAAGAAGCTGCTCTAACATGTCTCGAAACAAGCAATCAGGACAAACATAGTTCCCTGACACACATAAATTATAAAATTAATTATAAGTTTTCTAGGATTTCAGGAGAAATACTGAAAACTCTTTACTGAAAAATCTGAAGCCTTTCAACATGATGTCTGTCTCTGTCAGCTTTCAGATAAAGCATTTGAAAAAAAAGGTTTTTTAAGATATAACTATTCACATACATAGGAGAATCTCATTATATCATGCTTCATGGACTTGGGGGAATAAAAGGAAAGTGAGAAAAGGAGAGAAAAACTGCTCTGGGGGCTCTTGGCTAAAGCTTTAAGACCACGACATTATTTGAAATAAAATATGAAATGAGGAGAGGAAGCAGAAAGACTTCTCAAATAATACATTCCCCGAACCAAAGCTTCGAACAATAGAGGTTGCGATTCTGTGGGCAACCTCAGGAAAGTGCAGAGAGTGTCATGGAGCCTTAGAGGAAACCCTGATGTTGTAAACAACATAGAAGACCAGAATCAAAGTGCATTAATCAAAAAAGAATAATGGTTTGTTAACCCAGCTTTAGGCAAAGCTTTATCCAGGGTTCAAAATACATGTCCAAGACCCGGTTTCTCTCCTTCCCAAAGCTCCTGAAAAAGAGAGTGGCCACAAAAGCTGGAGGTGGTCATTTGGGGACCACGAGAAGTTTGTTTTCCTCAAGAAAAGAAAGCTACAGCTCAAAAAGAGCCAAAATTGGAAGGGGAAGAAGTTTGAAAGTGACCACACATTACTGTCAAAATAAGGTCCACTCGAAGCCCGTGAGACTTAGTATTAAATAAAAGAATTCCTTATCTTTTTAAATTAAGCTTGTTTAGGTCAAGTGTCTGCTATCTGCAACCAAAAGAATCCTAATACTAAACAGAGATCATAGTTGCAGAAATCAGAAGAGTGATGGGACAGTGGCCACAATGTAGTTGAACAGCACAAACTACTCAAGAACAAAAGATACCTACTGATTTTGGGCAAAAAAATACTTACTGATTTTGCGTTATACGCACATACAAAGAAGGATCAAGACACGAGCCATGCCTTCAAAGAGCTTACAATTCTGATTCAAATATGTGTAAAACTAATGCATGGCTTTAGAAGTCAAGACAATGGTTACTGTTGGGGAAAAGAATATGCTGGAAGGGACCATTTCTGGGGTACTAATGTTTTCTTTATTGATCTGGGAGCTAGTGACACAGATACGTTCGGTCTGTGACAATTCACCAAGCTACATGTTTATGATGTTTGTAATATTTCAATAATTTAAAAACGAAAAACCTCAATAGACCAGTTGGAAGATAAAGTTAAGAAAACCTCTGAGAGTATATGAGAAAAATACAAAAAGATTAAAAATAAGAGAATAAGTAAGAAAATTAGAGGAAACAGTCCAGAAGGTTCGAGAACCAAACCATATGGATTCTAGAGAGAAGAGAAAACTGGAGAGAAAGAAACCGTTAACACAGTGATTCAAGAAAATATCCCACATTGAAGGACCTGAGTTTCCAGATGGAAAGGACCTACCAAATGCCAGTAAAATGGATGAAAAAAATATCACTGCAAACTTATAAAACATTAGGAAAAAAATCCAACCAAAAAAGTCACATAAAAGACAAACAAAAAAATCAGAGCTCTCAACATGAACACTGGAAGATAAAAGACACTGGTACAATGCCCGCAAAATTCTGAAGGAAAATTATTTCCTGTCAAGATTTCCATACCTAAAGTATCTACACATGTTAATGTAGAATAAAGATAATTTAAGACATTCAAGGTCTCAAAAATTTACCTTCTAAGCACCCTTTCTCAAGAAGCCATTAGAGGATATGCTCCACCAAAATAAAGAAACAAATCAGGAAAGAGACGGACAGGGGATGCAGGAATCTGAAAACTCCAACAGAGGAGACTGGATTACGATGAAGGGATAACACCAGATGGAACACCTGGGCTGCTCTTTTCTGATGAGCCACCGCTAACTTCACATCCCACTTCTAAAATTGTAAACTTTAAATATGTGCAGTTCATCGTATGTAAATTATACCCCAATAAAGATATGGAGAGAGGGAAAAAAAGTTCAGCCATTCTTATTGGCCTAGCCTTCTCTTGACAATTAGGAGATGTCACTGCTGGGCTTCTTTTCTCACGGGCACTGGACACTGCCACTCTTTTCTGGTGAAAAGATATGGGACTCGATATAACCATCTCTCATCACCTCTGCCTCTTCTAACCTGGTCCGCCATCTCTAGTCTGGATTACCCAATGGCCTCTTGCAGCTCCCCTGCTTCCACTGCTGCCTCCCTTCTGCTCCAAACTGCAATGGTTCTCCATCTCACTCCAAGTATAAGCCCAGTATTTGTATTACAGTAGCCTCTCCTTATCTGCGGTTTCACTTTCTGTGGTTTCAGTTACCCGCAGTCAACTGCAGTCTGAAAATATTAAATGGAAAGTTACAGAAATAAACAATTCATAAGTTTTTAAGTTGCGCGCCGCTCTGAGCGGCATGATGAAATCGTGCACCATCTGGCTCTGTCCTGCCTGGAAAGTAACTCACCCCTTTGTCCAGTGTAGCCTGCTTAGTAGCCCTCTAGTTATCAGATCAACCGTCACAGTATCAAAGTGCTTGCATTCCAGTAACCCTTCTTTTACTTAGCAATGGCCCCAAAGCATACGAGTAGCGATGCTGGCAATTCCAATATGCCAAAGAGAAGCTGTAAAGTTCTTCCTTTGCGTGAAAAGGTGAAGGTTCTCGACTTTGTATGGAAAGAAAAAGAATTGTATGCTGAGGTTGCTAACATCTATGGTAAGAACAAATCTTCTATCTATGAAATTGTGAAGAAGGAAAAAGAAATTTGCACTAGTTTTGCCGTTGCACCGCAAACTGCAAAAGTTACGGCGACAGTGCGTGATAAATGTTTAGTTAAGACAGGCAGGGTTATTAAATTTGTACGATACGAAATTTTGCGACAGAGGCCACAGTCACAGAATTCTTATTACAGTATGCTGTTATAACTGTTCTATTTTATTATTAGTTATTGTTGTTAATCCCTTACTGTGCCTAATTTATAAATTCAACTTCATCATGGGTATGTATGCATAGGAGAAAACATAGTCTACATAGGGTTCAGTACTATCCGTGGTTTCAGGCATCCACTGGGGGTCTTGGAACGCATCCCCCGTGGATAAGGGGGGGGACTTCTGTACAATATTAGAAGGTCCTATCTTCCGCCCCGCCCCGCCCCTGGTCTTGCCTGTCTGTCTTCACTTCTGTTACTTTTCTTTTTCTCTGCCTCTATTCTAGTCACACTTGTTGCTTCTGAAACATCCCAAAGTCATGTCCCATCTCTGGGCCTCAATATTCACCCACTCGCTCCTTCCAGTCTTTGCTCCAGTGTTACCCAACTAAAGGAAGCTTGACTTTCCTATTTAAAACTGTAAGCCTGTGCCTCACCCTTATTATACAAGCTTATTTGTTTCTTTCCTGTCTCGCTTTGCTAAAACATAAGCTCCATGAGGGCAGGGATTTTTGTTCATTGCTGCATGCTCAGCATCTAGAAGAGTGCTTGGCAAACAGTAGATGCTTACTGTTAATTGAATAAATATCAATAGTTGCACAGGGGTAAAAAAAAAGTGACTTATCAAACAAGTTTTACTGAGCAGTGTAAGTGACTTCAAAAATAACAAAGATAAGGCATGACACACTGAAACAAACAAGATCAAATGAGCTTCGGGACCATAGACAGGGCTGCTGGGAAACTAATAAAAACATTAAAAAGCATTTTCTTAAATTATGAGTGCTCTAAGACTTCTAGTTGCAATCTAGCTTTTCATAGTCTCAAAGGCTGCTAAGAACGTAAAGCTACTCATTTTGAAATAGAGCTAAGAATTATAGAAACAAATTTCCATCCTTCAGTGGATTCAACTTTTCCGGAGTCAGAGACATAAACGGGAATCCTAGAGTTCCAAGAAAATTATTGCAAACTCCCTGCCTTCTAGCCTATTGCATACTCAACAGGAGTTATGGGCCTCTTCTTCCGTTTCCTCCTTTGTCCTTCATGGGAAACCTGGGAAATTATACCAAAAATCTGCAATAGTTGGCACTAGTTAAAATTCTTAAGAATTGTGGGGTTTTTTCTATGAAGACCATATCACAGAAAGTATTTCCTTCCAAACAAACAAAAATAGTAACCAATAGTAAGTGTTTCAGTGATCCTTTTGAAGAGGTTCGAATCAAAGAACAAGGTGTAGGACTATATTAAACCATGGGTTGTTAATATCTTCCCTGCAAGATTTGTTTTTTTATATCTAGGAGGAACAAGCAATTGCCCGCAAAGCTAGAATAGGAAAATCAAATACTCTGCCTATTTACACATGGTTCCCTAAAGCCATTCCTGATTAAAAACTGTACTATTTCAATCCTCCTACTGGAGACAGCCATTAACTAGCACTGCTTGGGAAGTCAATGAATTTAGTATATAATTAATGATACATGTATCCTATACCAATCACTTCTCAATGACCTCTACTGGCAGAAATAAACCAAGGAGGGATGATTGGCTCATTATAAATCTACGTGAAGATTTCACTGGGAAAAGGTATTGAGAGCAAAGTCCTGAAAGATCTTAAGCTTCAACTGAATTTAACTTCAGCAGGAAGTAATCACTTCTGTTTCTGGATACCTAGTGCATTTTACATGAACCTCTCCTGTGGCTGTAACACTCCCTTTTCACTAAGTAACCATGTGACCTCGGACAAATCACTCCCATTCTCCCTGCCTCAGTGCTTTCATCTGTAAAATGAGAGGCTGAACTAGCTGAGTTCAAAAGTCCCTTCCGGATCTGACATTTCATCATTTCATAATTACAACCACCAGAGCACAGCTTACTTCACCTATCCTCTCAAGGCAAGAAGGGCACTTGATTCACCTTTGGTGTTTCCATACTGTCTAGCACAGCTACCTGAACCTCCCTTAGCAACTGTTCAACCAACATGTTCAAGGATGCAGAAAACAGTACAGTTGTCTGAAATTTCCATTCTCTTTGCCCCCTTTAGGCCCTTCCCAACCCCAATCATGATTTTAACTGAAATGGTTCCCTTCGAGCTCACCCTTACCATACCTCTGGCAGGATTCTAAAGAGGCCAGAGAATTAAACATAGCACTTGTCACCTGGAAGAAATGCACCCAGCAAAACGTTTCAAGGCCCATGCTTTTTAAACCATCTGACCCAACATGACACACAGAGCCAGAGACCTAGAGAGGTTCCCTTTCCTAGTCTAATGCATCTGGTCATCTGAGAGGAGGTACAGAAAGCTACAGCAGATGTTGTGGGGAGAGGGCAGTGAGGTGGCGGGGAGAAGGGAGAGCATCAGGACTTGCAAACAAGAGAAAGTAGAATATTCCCGTAACCTTTCCAGAGGTGGACATTTTAAAAACCAAACTCCCACAGGTAACTATACTGCAGGGGCAGGAAATACCTGCTCATAAGCCATTTAGCCTTAGCTAAATTCTGAAACCAGAATGTCTGCATTCAAATTCTGCGTTCAAATCCTAGTTATACTAATTCATAGCTGTATAACCATGGAAAAGTTCATCATCCTTCTGTGTCTCAGTTTCCTCATCTGTAAAATGAGGATAACAGTACTACTTCGTTCATAGGGTTGTTGTAAAAATAAAATGGGTTAATACATGTAAAATGCTGCTACCAGTGCCTGACACATAGTAGGTGCTCAATAAATGAGAGCTTCCAGTACTGCTATTATTATGGGATAGAGTTCTGGGAACCTCGGGGGTTAAGAGAACGAAGGAATTACCCTGCTCCTACAGATTCAAATTCTGCAGTTCCCTCATCTAGGTGATAACCGCAAAGATAAAGCTTTATGTATTTATGTATATTTGTATACTTTATCAATCTTAACTACTCCCGACCACAGAAACTATTCATTAAAAATTTTCATTCCTTTCTGCAAGATATTCCAGGTTTCAAAAACTATTTGATCACCCACGCTCTGGAAGTACAATAGGACTATTAAACAGAAGGGCTGAAAGTCTGTGGGAGCACAAAGACATCTTTGTAGCTGTTTGAGCTATCACATACCACCACCTCGGTTTCAGAGAGTTGCCTCCTTAAGAAAGAAACTAACAAACTCCATTGTTCGTTCACATCAGAGTTCTTGGATGTGATAGTTCTTAAATCCCTGGCAAGGCCTTATTAAAGATCAGAGGATCGCGCTTCTTTCCATTAGGACAGCATCAAATCCCCTTCAAGCAATTTTCTTGGGTCAGCATCATTATTTGAGATGCCAGAGAAACTGGTTAAATTTCTAACTGCTAAACTAGTTCCTTGTTTCCGGCTGAAGACATAAGGTAGAGTTAGAAAACATTATAGCTATCCAGAGGAAATTTTTGAGACTGGGAAATGGTAAGATATTTAGAGAGAGCCAGGAGAGTTTCTTATTTAAAAATCCCTTTCCAAAACAGTCGTTTTAGTAAATAAGAGTCAAATAACAACAAAATCCAATTAAAAACTAGCTTTCAGAAAACAATGACCCTTAAAAGTTCCAGTTGATTCCCTGATGGGATATCTATTGGGTTGGCCAAAAAGTTCATTCGGGTCTTTCCACAAGATGTTACGGAAAAACCCAAACGAACTTTTTGGCCAACCCAACAGAACTCTGCTTTTCCAATCACCTTTTAATAAACAGGAAGAGATTAAACAGGCAAAAGAGCCAATATTACGTCTTGTATTCCTTTGCCAAATGATCAGGCAGAGAAAATCAGCAATGGTCACTCTGCCTTTGACGTGTTCACCTACCTTTTTTATAACCCTATTCTGAAAAGCAATGGGGACCTTAAACACACACAAACTGAGCAAGCAAAGAAGGAAATTTTGGGCAGACCATTAAAAAGGTAGCCTGTGACCTCTGTTCCAAGGGCACCAGATTTCAGAAACTGCAAGAACGAGTTGGCCACAGCAACGCTCTCAGGCCTAAAACTGCAGAACTGAGGGGGGGGCTGGAGAGTTTCCTGAAAATAGAGGCATGTCGGCTTGTAAAACCCACCTCAGCTGCTTCCGGCGAGTAAGGACAGTAGTCAAAACTGTAGGAAGCCAAGAACAAGTCCACATTTGACAAATCACTGCCTTCAAGACAGTGATGTCGCCCGTAATAAAATATTTTGGCAAGGCTGGAAATGTACACCTGTGGGAATCTGGAAGGATTTGACAGATTTTTGTTTTCCCGGCCCTTTATCAGCAAGTTAATTATAGCACCTGTACGATCTATTCTGGGCTTTAGAGAAAGGCAGTTGGCTGTGTGAAACCAAGATGCTGCTCTCCTGGGCCTGGAAAAGACAATGACAGTAGTGCTTACGCATGAAAATATGCTATCTGAGCACAGTATAACGGTGAGCCAGACAGCACAGCTGGATGAGAAAGAGGCATATTCTGTACATATATGGGCGTGGCAAACCTTAGAAGGACACACAACACCTATGTACACAAACACACACACACACGACCACATATATCTCCAGAGCCTGTGCAACTCTGGTCATGTTACGTTCGGGGCTGCTTCTTCACAGAGCAGACTGTACCTTCACAGCTATAACTGTACACTGCCACCGCTGACCTGTCCACCAGATTTTCATCGTGATGCCAGCTCACGGCCATTTTCCCCATGCCAAAATACGGTTCCTCTTTCAGGTATGGCATTTTCGGAGGATCCATGAAATTCAACAGAGTTACGTTGTAGGCTGCTCGGTTCTTCATGTCTATCTCATCTTGTCCATCAAAGGATGACCCCATGCCAACCCTGGGGAAATCCGGACCTATACACACTGGCACGGCATCGATATTGGCTTTCTCCTTAGCAGCAAGTTCTTCCAAAGCCTGGATGGTCTCTACCTGCAGGTAGTCGTTGAGCTTGAGGAAGGTTTGACAGGCGGCAGCTACTTCGGCCTCGTGGTACTTTGCATCAGAGCCTTTCACTGGCCAGGGTACCGTGAAGAGCCTGGTGTTCAGGTACTTGTAGGTGCAGCCGGGGTTACCAATGAGGATGCGAGAGACTGGAGTGAGCAAATCTTTGCCTTGGATCCTCACCAGGTCCCGAAATAAGCAGCCGTGCTTGTGCAGCGTGAGAAAGGCTTCTTGAACCTCTTTATGGAGCTCCTCAGGGACGCTGGCGGCTTCTCGGAGAACTAGTTTAGGATATTTCAGCTGCCACTAAAACAAAAGTGAAGCAAAATATGCATTTACGGATAGCTATAATTTTACTATTTCCAAAAGTATGTGTTTCTTTGTAAGCTTTAGGAGAAAAAAAGACTGTCGGGGGCTATTTCTAAACAGGATTCATACCTCTCTAGCCTAAAATAGAAAACTAAATAAAACAAATGTCATCAACTCTCCAGCCAAGAGTTTTCAGTCCAAGCTCGGACAATTGCAAACAATTATGCAAACAATTAATTGCAAACAATTAAAATGATAATAATTTGGTCTTTGGTCTCCCCAGCTCCCACTATGACCACTTCTCCCCAACCTCAACCTGTCTTCCAGCCTTTGGTCCTCCAGAAAACAGAACATTATTCATTAACTGCTTGATACCTATTTTTTAAGTGCTTACTGAGTGCTGTGTACTCTTCTAAATGATTTATACACACTAACTCACCTACTTCTTACAACTTTACGTGGTGGTACTATTATTATCTCCAGTTCATAGATGAGAATACTGAAGCAGAGAGACATTCTAAAAACTTGCCCAAAGTCACACATAGCTGAGAAATAGGAGAGCTGGAATTTGAAGCCCCGGGGCCCCAGAGTCGAGCTCCAGAGCATGAGCTCTTAACCACAAGATTGCACGGCCTCTCAGTAAATGACGAATTGGTTTCTGCTTCAACGCTTCCACTGAAATAGAAATCACTTCACTTTGCGAGTTAGACACTGAGTCCCATGAACACAACAGCCGTGATAATTTTGCTCCCAGCTATAATACTAGTGCCCAGAATGTACTTGGTAAATGCTGGATGGATGAATGAATGAAGTATCCCACTGCAATTTAGAAAGTTGTAATAATTCTACTGGTGTCACTGGAGGAGGGTACTATAAGATAATGCCCTCCTCTAATACAGAAATACAGGGATTTATCGATGCAGTTTAGGACTTCATTAACTTTTGAGCTACCACTTCTGGCTCTAACATGTGAATTGGCGTCAAGCCAGAGTTCCCTGATTCTACACAATGAAACTGAGTTTTTTTAAAACCAAAGCACAGGATTTCACATTTACCCCTATAAAGTGTAATCTGACTGGTACCTTTTTAGTATTGTGCTGCCTACCAGTTTTCACACTTTTCTTCTATATCTTCATTCAATAATCGTTCATATGATAAACAGGGCAACACCATTATTCTTCCATACATTTTTTTTTTCATTCAACTATGTCTACAGAGCACCTACCAAACACTAGACAGAGATAAGGTTCCTGTCCTCACAGAGCTTTCTACCAAATCAGGTAAATAAAGAAAAGCAATCCCAAGTTGTGTTAAGCACTGGGAAAGAAACAAACCAGTGGGAAATCTGTCATTAGAGTAGGAAACTCTCACTTGGAGCTGGCGTTTAGGCTGAGCTCTTCAGGAAAAGAAGGCACCAGCCACATGATGAACTAGAGAAAGACCTTCCAAGAAAAGGGACCAAAAAATACAAAGGCACTGAGGATGGAGACCAGCCTATTCTAGAGACAAAAAGAAGACCAGTTTTACCAGAGCAAAAGAGCCAAAGGCAGAGTGACATGCAATGAGGATGGAGAAGAAGGCAGAGCTGGATCACACAGAGCCTGGGAGGTCAAAGTAAGGAATCTGGATTTGACTCCAGATTCAGTGCAGTGGAGGACTTCAAAGGGCGAAGAGCAATTTGATTTACATTTTATAAAAATCACTCAGTTAAAATATTGGGCATGGATTGGAAAGAGACAAATGTCAAAGTGGAAAATTCTATCGGCTGCTATTACAACCATCCAGGAGAAAAGTGATGATGGTCTGAAATAGAAACAGAAATAAACAGACAGGTAAAATACGTATTTTATAGGCAGAGCAAAGAGACACATTATGAATTAGATGTGAGGGATGAAGAAGGGAAAGAAATTACAGATGACTTCCAGATCTCTGGACTTAATAACTGAACAAACAATTCACTATTTTTTAAATTAATTTATTTTATTTACTATTTTTTATTTTTGGTTGCATTGGGTCTTTGTTGCTGTGTGTGGTCTTTCTCTAGTTGTGATGAGCGGGGGCTACTCTTTGTTGTGGTGCGAGGGCTTCTCGTTGCGGTGGCTCCTCTTGTTGTGGAGCACGGGCTCTAGAGCGCAGGCTCAGTAGTTGTGGCTCACGGGCTTAGTTGGTCCACGGCATGTGGGATCTTCCCGGATGAGGGCTCGAACCCGTGTCCCCTGCATTGGCAGGTGGGTTCTTAACCACTGCGCCACCGGGGAAGCCCTACTATTTTTTAAAATAAGAAAGACTGGGGCAAAACAAAACAGGTAGAAGAACAGGAAGGAATGAGGAGCTCCATTTTGAAGCTGTAGCCATGAAGATGGCAATGAAATCTTCAGATAGAGATGAGGAGGCATCTGGAGCCCAGAGGAGACAGTGGGGCTAGGGAAACCAAGGTGGGAGCGGTCAGCACAGCACACAGTTGATATTTAAGACCTGGGAATGGCTGAGATCTCCTAGGGGAACAGCACAAACACAGAAGCGAACCCAAAGCCATTTTCTGAGTCACGGAGGAAGGCTCAACAGAGGAAACCTTTGAGGTGGAAAACCAGGAGAGTGTATTATCGCAGAAGCCGATGGAGAGGAGCATCTCAAGAAGGATGGAGGAGTCAGCGATGTCAGCTGCCCCTGAGAAGCCAAGTGAGATGGGGACAGAAATTATCCACTAGATTGGGTAGCACAGAAACCACTGATGACAATGACAAGGGCAACTTCAGCAGAGTGCGGGGGATGAGAGTCGGACGGGACTCAGCTGATGATGGAACGAAAGAGGAGGCAGTGGAGATGGCATTTATATGTCTGTTGGCATGGTTCTGCCATGAAAGGGAAGAGAAAAATGGAGCTGTTGATGCAAGGGAATGCTAGACCAAGGGACGATCTTTAACGTGCAAGAGGGAAGGGTACTCTAGGGTTTGTCAGCATACTCATGGGAATGATACCAGAAGAAGAGGTTGATGGTACAGAAGAGACAGTGATTAACTACAGAAGCAAAGTCCTTGAGTGTCTCAAGCAGGCGGATAACTATTTGAGGCTGGAAATTCAGGGAAGGTTTCTTTGAGAAAGTGACCAGGAGGATGCGAAGGACCTGCCAGGTATGGAGTTGAGGGGGGAAAGCCTGCCTTGAAGATGAAGTACTGAATTTCTGGGCCCTTGAGGCCGATAGGAAAAGAAGCAGATGTGGTCAGAGGTGAGAGGGACATGAGTTATCAGTGAAAAAAAGATGTTTTTGAATACTTTCCCGTGTCATTATTATTGTTTTATTTTTAGAGTATTGTTTTTAATGTTAAGGTATTTACATGTGATATTCGTATGGTTATGTGAATTTCCCAGGTCCTTGGAGTTATAATTCCCCTGTATTAAATATATCTTCACTAGCCTCCAGGTCCAGTCTATACTGAACAATAGCGGCAAGAGTGTATGTATTATTTCCAGGCTTCTTCCTCTCTCAGTCCCAGAGGGAGTATGTTTCAAAACCAAGTTCTTGGGAATTATCTTACTTTTCTTTAATATTTTATACTAAGGATTATTTAAAGAACACTGGAATTGTTAAGAAAGTACGGAGAAATTTCCTTTTCATCACTGCTGCTAGTCAGATGTGCCTTCAAGTATACTGAGGCCTCAGGGACCTGCTCCGAGAATCGCCAGTTTAGCGACAAAATTAGCGTTACTGCTCATGGCTCCAGAATGTTCTGTCTCTTGCTTACTAGATTACGTTGCACTCTTCATGAGCTGTGTAAACAGAGAGTGTATTTCTGTCTCTGTTGTCCTACTGGGATGAAAGAGGTATAGAAACCAGAAATCCTAAATGGATCCCTGGTGGTCTCAATGACAGGTGAGAGTGGTACCACCTAACTCTGCTTTTTGTCACTTTATGATCACACACCTCACACAGGCACTCTGAGAAGCAGGGCAGTCCTACTATGCTCTCCTAGTAAAGTCATTTTCCCACATTCAGACTTGACTAACTCATTTCTCCTCTTTGTACTTCCTCAGACTTACTGCATCCTTTCTACGATTTCTTGCATTCTGGATCAGGCAGAATGGGCTATAGTAGCAACCCTCAAATCTCAGTGGCTTCACCCAACAATATTTCTTGTTCACTTCACATATTATTTGTGGGTTGGCAGAGAGTCACTACCCATTAAAGTAGTAACGCAGGGGTCCAAGCAGCCGCCAGATGGTTACAATGCAAACGGAAAAAGAGTGTGCTGGAGGGCCTGGCACCGGCAATGAAACACTCCAAGCTAGAAGTGACGACTATCATTTTTCATTGGACAGAAATAGTCACGTGTTTCATCCAATATGAGAGGGCCCAGAACTGTAATCCTACTTTGGGACCCAAAAGCTGGGTGACAGGGGAGGGATGGAGAACCATTTGGCAAACAGCCCTAACGATCGGCACACATTCTTAGCTAGTGATTCGTTTATTTTCACTTAAGTGTCCCTCCTTCACCCCTGCAAGACCCCCTGAAACTCAGTCATCTACCTATTATCAAATTTACAATCTTATCTGAATTTAAATCTGCTTTCTCCTTCCAGCCTATTCCAGTATAGGAAGGATCTTTTCTCCCGTCCAAATGTTTTTGATCATATACTCCCGCCAGTAACAAATTTTGAGCGTATATGGTAGTGTCCAAATCTTTAGCAATTGGCTCTCTGGGGGAAAAAAAAAAAACCAGCCTTGATTTTTAGTGTTTCCTGATTTCTTTGATGTAAATATATAGATTTATATCAACAGAAAAAAATCACACATACATTGAGAAGGCTCTCAATTAAATACAGAAGAAAAAAAAACTTAACTGTACCAGGTCAGAAAAAACACAAATTAACATTATATTTGTATTATATTACATTTAGTTTAGTTTTACCTATCAAGTTTGCAAAAAACAAAATTTTATCATGGTAATACACATTGTTGCTGAGAACAAAATCAAATACTCTGATAGTCTGCAATTAGGAAGGCAGATGATTACAACCTTGCTTAAGGCCAATTGGACAAGATCTATCAGCACCTAAACATGTTCATATCTTTTCATCTAGTTATTCTACTTCCAAGAATTTGTCATAGGGAAATAATTAGAGAAATGTACCAAGACTATAAGGATATTCACCATACTGTTATCTATAATAATTAAAAACTGAAAACCACCCAAAATGCCCAAAGAGAGGAAAATGGTACATTCATGTGATGAAATACTAACGTAACACATTTTTGAAGAATTTTTATATGTTTTTATGAAAAACGTTAAGTAACAAACTACTGCTATACAAGAAATCAGTAACAAGATACTTAGACAATAGAGTCATAGTTTCATAAAAAGAAAAACAAAAGTATATATGTAAATACTCATAGAAAAGAAGATTTGGAAAAAAAAATACAGCCAAAAGTTTCTGGTGGTTATCTCTGGGTAATGCACTTGGGTGTAATTTTAATTTTCTTCTTTAGACATCTGTATAATTTTCAAATTTTCCAAAATAAGTGTAGAATACTTTTTAAATCAGAAAAGATGTTACATTAGAAAATTCTTAATTTCACGACATCTCTCGTATGTGCCAAGAGATTCTTTCTGATGGCTCTAAATTTAAAAAATTTTCAAGATAACGTCTGGTACTGTCTAAATGTGACTTGGAATGTTGCTCAGTGCTCTAGGAAATTCTGATTTTACCACAGGGAACACCAATAACAATAACTGGATAATTTTGTCATAATCTCCAAAAACTGCAAGAGAGAAAATCCTCAAGCCTAAATGCCCTTTACTGTATATAAAGTTATTAGATTAGTGCCTGGCACATAAAAGTGCCACGTGGTGGGCTTCCCTGGTGGCGCAGTTGTTGAGAGTCCGCCTGCCGATGCAGGGGACACGGGTTCACGCCCCGGTCCGGGAAGATCCCACATGCCGCGGAGCGGCTGGGCCTGTGAGCCATGGCCGCTGAGCCTGCGCGTCCGGAGCCTGTGCTCCGCAACAGGAGAGGCCACAACAGCGAGAGGCCCGAGTACCGGAAAAAAAAAAAAAAAAAAGTGCCACGTGGTGTTTGTTAATTTTTTCTTTAAAGACAACAACAGGTAACACTGGAAAAGAAATGAACATTAAATAATATTAGTTCACCCTGCCAAACAAATAAGTTCACTTTCCATTTTGGACAGGTACAGGTAGAACATCAGATATCACATGATAATTTGGAACAGCTGTTGGCACATTTTCAAATACGTTAGAATTATTTTTTGTTTAATCCCATTGAAGTTTTTCCAGGGAGTATACAGTCATGCAATTATATTAGTAGTTGTCTGGTCACATAATATATTTCTTGAGCTCTACAAAAGATTCTATGACATAAATGACGATTATATAGTTTAATAAGTATTTGGAAAGGTATATTTTTTAATTGAAGTAGAGTTGATTTACAATGTTGTGTTAGTTTCAGGTAAACAGCAAAGTGAATTCAGTTATACATATATATGTATATATTCTTTTTCAGATTATTTTCCATTATAGGTTATTACAAGATATTGAATATAGTTCCCTGTGCTATACAGTAGGTCCTTGCTGTTTATCTGTTTTATATATAGTGGTGTGTATCTGTTAATCCCAAGCTCCTAATTTATCCCTCCCCCACCCACTTCCCACTTTGGTAACCATAAGTTTGTTTTCTGTGTCTGTGAGTCTATTTCTGTTTTGTATATTGGAATGGTATTTTAGATATAAATTGCCAACATGCCAAGCTTTTATCAATGGCTAAAAGATACAGAATGTTAGCTTCTCTGGAGAATAAGCTTTATTTTCTACCTAGTTTAAACCATTATATAAAAATTCTACCTCCTCCTCTCATATCAAGGGATGGTTCTGAAACAATTTCATCATATGGAGAAGCCAGACATGGCATTAAATGAATAAGGTACCAGTTTACAGGAGACTCACCTAAATGAAGCCCAATGGAACTCAACCTTTCAGAGAGTGAAATAAAATTTAAAATCTTCAAGTGACCCAGGAAATGCACTTCATGTAAGTGCTAGGATATTCTGATTTCATGGGAGTATATTTCTAATCTGGCTGCTAACAGATTTTGCTGGTTAACATACTTTGTATTTTGTACTCTATAGAAATTCGCACTATATCAGTCATCATATTTTCTATATAATTTTCACTGTAAATTGCTTATGACTTGGCAGCCATCCCAAGACAAATGGGCTAGACACTTATTTGGCCTAGCTCCCAGCTGCAAGATGCTGAGCCGTCTCCCAAAAGAAGTAGGCACTCTTCCCAAGTCACTGCCCAGGCCTTGCTACAGCTCTCACAAGGAGTCTCGTGATCATGTGTCATGTGCCACAAAGTGACACAAAATGTGTGTTCACTCATTCATTCAGTAGTTCATTTTTCGTTTATGGAAAATTTATGGAATATCCATTTGTACCAAACGCTGTATAAGTGCCGTAAGTATAATGATAAAAACAAGTTAGTTCCTGTTACAGAGCATCTCATAGTTTAACAGTAGAAACAGAAATAGGGACCAGGAGTTAGAGATTTAAGACTTCTCACAAAAGAAGTATGAATATACTAGTATGGGAGCAGGAAATCAATTATTAGGAAGGGAGTCTGGACAATTCTCATTTATTGAATACATATTTACTGAGCAAATATTATTTGCAAAGCACAAGGTGCTGGAAATACAGAGAAAGCAAAACTTCTGTATGTTCTCCGGGAGCTCATATTTATATATATAGTATAAGTATATAGTATACATAGTTCATTCTATACATATATATATATATAGAGAGAGAGAGAGAATTTTACTTATTTATTTAGTATTTACTTATTTGTTTAATGAAATATATTTACTTTATATCTTAGATTGTGTATTGTTGTATTACTGTGTATTGATGTATTTTAGATTGTGATATGTGCTACGGAGAAAAACAAACCCAAGTAAGTAAGATAGGAGTGCCGGGGTGACTGTCGCTATTTTACACAGGATGGGCAGAGAAGGCCTCTGATGAGGTGACATCTGAGCTGAGAAAGGCAAGAAAGGAGCACTCAAGCCCTGCAGATACCTGGGGGGGAAGAGACTTCCAGGCTGAGGGAACATTAAGTGCAAAGGCCTTGGGGCAAGAGTGTGCTTGGTTTATTCCAGGAAGAGCAAGAATGCCAGAGTGGGAAGAGGAGGAGGTGGGGAGAAGCAGGAAATGAGGGAAGAGAAGCAGTCAGGAGCCAGATCTTGCCCTGCTTTGTAAGTGACTGTCAGGGACTAGGCTTTTACTCTGCAAAGATGGGAAGCCACTGAAGGGCTTTGAGCAAGTCTAGTGAGCTGATATATGTTTTAAGAAGGACACTACTACTGATGCTATGTTATAACAGTCTGGAGAAGAAGTCAGGCATGGCAACCATCTGAGAAAGAGATGGTGGTAGCTTTGGCCACGGTGTACACGGCAGAGGTGGTGAGAAGCGTTCCAATTTTTAATATATTCTGAAAGTTACACAAGTGGGACTTCCTGGTATTATCCCAGAAGGGACTGTATTTAAACAAAGTCTTTAAGGATGAGTAGATACTCACCAGACAGAAAAGGGGATGTGGGTACTCTAGACCCAGGGGACAACAGGTACAAGGGCATGAAAGGATGACAGGCACAGCAAAGCCAAGGTGTAGCGAGAAACTCTGTATGACAGGAGTTTGAGGCTGGACGCTATGTCAGGCAATGGGGTGGAGACTAGACCAGGGAGGCTGTTTGGGGCCATACAGTCAATGGCCTTGTAGGGTATGCAGAGGAGTTTGAACTTGACCTCAGAGGCAAGAGAGACCTAACAAAATTTACAAAGCAAGGAGTGACAAGTCTGCCATATTTATCGGAACACAATTCTGATGGTGTTGGCGTGGGCATAAGGAACACCAACTAGGAGACTCTTAAAACTGTGGTTGTGGAAGATGACAGATGAGGACCTGATTTCACACAGTGTCGGTGGGACTGGAAAAGAAGAAACCACTTAGGGCTTAGGGAAGCCATGGAGAGAAGCTGAGGACAGCAAGGGTCCGATTTGAACAACTGGACAACAGGGATGACCGCAGAGAAGGGAATGAATGGAAGGCAGGATCCCTGTAAAATGTAAGTCATATCCTGTCGCACTTGTGCTCCAAACCCTGTCACGTCTTCTCCTCTCACTCAGTCACGGCCAGTGGACTCACTGTAGACGGCAAGTTCCTGTAGAGTCGGGCCACTGCCCTCCGATCTCATCTCCTTCTACTCTCCCCAACTCTCTCACTGCCCTCCAGATGTGTTAGCCTCAGCTGCTGGTCCTCAAACATATCTTAGAGGCTTTGCTCTTCCCTCTGTCCAGAATATTGTTCCTGCAAGTACTACATGGCTTGCTCCCACACCTCCATAAGGTCTTCATTCAAATGTCACTGTAGGAAGACCTTCTGTGACCACCCCAGTTGCAATCCCCCACCTATAGTCTCTACCCCCCTTACCTCCTTTACCATCTCCATACCAGTCTTCCCTTCCAATATTTATCTTTCAGTTATTTCTTTAATCTCTCCTCCTTCCCTCCCACCCCCCAACCCTACCAGACTCCACAAGAGATAAGCTCAAAGAAGGCAAGAATCTTTGGTCGGTTTTCACAACTTCATCTCTAATGTCTAGAACATTACCTGGCACAGAGCAGGAGAGCTAAATACATTTGTTGAATTAAGTAAATAATGAATACATATGGATCACGTTGAGTTAGATGTCTCTGCAAGACTTTTGGGTAGAGCCACCCAGCAGGAAGCTGGAATCGGAGCCCCACAGGTCACAAGAACGAAAAGGGATGGACACAGAGGTTTGGGATCATCGGGATAAAATCAAAGCAATTCCAGAAGCACCAAGAGATACAGTAGGACAGCGCTTAGGAGTCAGACCCAGGACCCAGACAGCCTCGATCCTGGCCTTTGACACTTCGTGCTTATAAATCTTGAACACAGTTTTAAACCTCTCGGTGCCTCTGAGCCTCATCTCTAAAATGGAGTTTTAAGAACAACCTGCCTCAGAGGGTTGTGATAAGATTTGAATGAGCAAATACATATAAAGCACTGAGGGCAAGCTGGCAGATGGAAGGCACAACACGGGGAATGCCGAGGAGGGTGGCACTGTCCCAGGATAAGAGGGGTAGCACTCCTATATCTGGAATCCAGAGCTTGTTTTCTATGTAATTCATTTCCTTGTGCTCTATAGTAAACCAACAGAGGTTCTCTCTGCTCTTCTGCTTTGAGTTGTTGCTGTTGTTTTCTTTCACTGGTTTTCTCTATGACCTTATCAGACGAAACCAAAAAACTTCTCTGAAGGCATTGTGAATTTGAGCACGATATACTGGGAAGCATACGGTATAGCAGAAAGAGCCTGGGTCTTCAGAGTCAAAAAATATGGGCTTGAACTCAAGCTCTGCCAGATTGGTAAAACAGGAATGACAGTATCTACCTTAAACACCCTGAGTCTGAAGAAGAGTAGCTGCTGAATATGTATTTGTAGAATGAATGAATGAGGCTGCTGTGAGGATGAAATGTGACAGCCTTCATCCAACACTGAGCACAGTCCCTGGCACCTCGTAAGGGTCAATAAACAGACCCAATATGGACCCTGCAAAAAGTCTTGTTTTTATGACTGGCAGCTGGGTTGGCATTCCTGCGGCTAGGACCTGTTTAAGGGACCCAATGTCTGGTCTAAACTTTTTATTTATTCATGTCATTAAAAAAGTATTTTTACTTCATCTTTTAAGAGAACAGATTTACTTTACAAAGGTTTGGCTGAAGCACTCCCTTATTATAAGGTGCACTTAAAGTGATTAGATATTGGTATCAGGTTTGTTGTGGGTCTTACCAGCAAGATAAAAGTGAAGCCTTGAAAATAAACTCAAAATGGATTAGAGACCTAAATGTAAGACTGGACACTATAAAACACTTAGAGGAAAACATAGGAAGAACACTCTTTGGCATAAACCACAGCAAGATCTTTTTTGACCCATCTCCTAGAGTAATAGAAATAAAAACAAAAATAAACAAATGGGACCTAATGAAACTTAAAAGCTTTTGCAAAGCAAAGGAAACTACAAACAACGAAAAGGCAGCCCTCAGAGTGGGAGAAAATATTTGCAAACGAACCAATGGACAAAGGATTAATCTCCAAAATGTATAAACAGCTCATGCAGCTCAATATTAAAAAAAACAAACAACCCGATCAAAAAATGGGTAGAAGACCTAAATAGACATTTCTCCAAAGGAGACATACAGATGGCCAAGACACACATGAAAAGATGCTCAACATCACTAATTATTAGAGAAATGCAAATCAAAACTACAGTGAGGTATCACCTCACACCAGTTAGAATGGGCGTCATCAGAAAATCTACAAACAGCAAATGCTAGAGAGGGTGTGGAGAAAAGGAAACCCTCTTGCACTTTTGGTGGGATTGTAAATTGACACAACCACTATGGAGAACAGTATGAAGGTTCCTTAAAAAACTAAAAGTAGAATTACCATATGACCCAGCAATCCCACTACTGGGCATATCCTGAGAAAGCCATAATTCAAAAAGACACATGCACCCCAATGTTCACTGCAGCACTATTTACAATGGCCAGGTCATGGAAGCAACCTAAATGCCCATCGACAGACGAGTGGATAAAGAAGATGTGGTACATATATACAATGGAATATTATTCAGCCATAAAAAGGAATGGAATTGGGTCATTTGTAGAGACATGGATGGATCTAGAGACTGTCCTACAGAGTGAAATAAATCAGAAAGAGTAAAACAAATATCGTATATTAACGTATATATGTGGAACCTAGAAAAATGGTACAGATGAACCGGTTTGCAGGGCAGAAATAGAGACACAGCTGTAGAGAACAAACGTACGGACACCAAGGGGGGAAAGTGGCGGGGCGGTGGTGGTGGTGGGATGAATTGGGAGATTGGGATTGACATATACACATTAATATGCATAAAATGGATAACTAATTAAGAACTTGTATAAAAAAATAAATAAAATAAGATTCAAACATTTTTTAAAAAGTGAAGCCTTGATAGTTGTTCTGTTTGCCTTGGAGTCTCCTTTTGTGGCTCAGCGTATGGCTGGCTCACAGCACCTGGGCTATCCTTGTTGTTTAATTGTTCATGCACTACTTTCACCATACAAAAGCTAAAAAGGCTCAGAAGTTGCTTTATAATAATGTGCATTACCATGTACCAGGAAGCTCCTATCTATGAAAATGTTAGCAAGGATTTAAGAACTGATTACATTTGGGATACTTTTAAGGATACTTTTTAAAATTATTTTTTTTCTGATTATAAAAGAATACATGTTCATTTAGATAATTTGGAAAACTAGAAAAGTTCAAAATAGAGAAGTCTACCAGTCTGGGAAATAACATTTCTGTATCAGTCCCACAGATGGTTCTAGAGGCCACCTCCCTGGGGAAGAGCATTTGTGTGTAAAACAAAATTAAAATCACACCAGATATTATTATATCTGTCTTGCTTTTTAAATGAGCTAATGCATACATTAATTCATTCACCCATTCAAGCAAACTAATTAAATACCTACTAGGTGCCAGGCCCTATATACAGTACAGAGAATGAGGGAAAGGAGCATATAAAATCATTCCAATGACCTGAGATAATTAAGGTACACATGAAGTACTACAAGTGCACACAAGAGGGAGCAGAGACAACCTCTGGGCTATAGACGTGTCAGGGAAGCAGCCTACAGGAGATGACACGTGAGCTGTTACTAATAACAGGTAACGCAGAAGTTCTCCAAGGAAGGAAGATGGAAAGGATGTAGCAGGAAGACCCAAAATATAACACTGCACAGCTAGTCTGAGCTACTGCCAAAACCCAGTGTGTATACAAAGGTAAAAACATGGGGAAGACGAGGCTGGAAATGTAGGAGCCGGGCAACAGACCATTGTGGGATTTGAAGCAGAATGTTGACATGCTTGGATTTATGTTTTGGTTTAAAAAAAAAAAAAAGTCTACTACAGCTTTAAAGAGGGGCAAAGAAAACTAGAGCAATCCATAAAAGGGCTGTCCAGGTGAAAGGTAGCGAAGTTCTAATGACAGTGGAGATGACAGATGATGTCCTGGAACTGAGAATGCACGAGAGACCTGGGATTCTAGACGGGTAAGCTCATTCTTTCCTCTCGTCTTTCCATGGTTACTGAGAATCAGCTATATGCACGACAAGCATATGCTAGGTGCTGGAGAAACCAAGCTGATGTGACCCAATTCTTATACCCCAAGAGCTAACATTCTAGTAGGAAAGAAGAGATGAAAAGGTACTATTTTTACTGCTCAGCATGCCTTTCTTTCCTTCTTTGGAACAGGGCTCCAGTTTTCCTTTGGGAAAACCATCCACCTCTGACTCACACTCCATGCAATGCGAGTGGGAATGGTCATACTCCAACCCTACTCCAAGAGTGGGTGCAGAAACTAGGCCAGGCAAACAGGAGCATCTCACTCCCTTGAACACAATGACTGATTCAGGGATAGGCACATGCCTCTAACCAGGCCAACGAGATCATTACTGGGGGAATCAGACAGACCAGGAAAAAAGAAATCACCACCTTCTTCTAAGATCCTATGTGCTTAAGACCACATACCCCCCTGGGCTGTCAGAGTCCTCCTGTACTATCAGGGGAGAGCCTATCTAGCATGAAGCCACACAGAAAAAAGCGAAGCCAAGAAACAGAAAAACAGTGATCAGATGACATCTTTCGAGAAACTGGATTCGGCCATGTGCTCCTTGACATCCAAGTTAAGTAAGTCAATAAATTCCCTTTTTTGTCACAATGAATTTGTTTGTGATTTTGTCACTTGCAATTGAAAGAGTGCTGACTCATTCAGGGGGAGAGACACAGAATCGCACAACTGCAATACAATGTGATAGGTACAATCAAGTTATTTATAAGGTACAAGGAGCACAGCGGAGAGTGCAGTCAATTCTATTAGTAGGTAAGGTAAGTAAAGAAACTTTCACAAAGGAGGCGATATTTAAGTGAAGTCTTGAAAAATTAGTCATCTGGCAACAGGATAAGGGGCAAAAGAATATTCTATGCAGAAGAAACAGAAGGAGCAGAAGCAAGGAGTGAGGAAGAACACAGAATGCTTGGGGAAGAAAAGACAGTCGACTATGCTAGAGCACTAAGTTCAGAGCAGAAAGCAGATTGTGCAGGAATTTATATATTCTGGGGGTGAGGAGACGCTGGATGACCGACTCAGACCATTTCACCTCTCATTTAACCTCAAGACCACAGTGGCTTCATAGGTAAAATAAGGTAGAGCAGGAAAAAATCAGTGCAAATGGACAAATATTAAAAGACCTTACCTGCTGATAGAATTCATCATCTTTGGGGGTCAGATAAGGAAGCCAAGTGTCTTCAAGCTCTTCAAGAAGCCTCAGTTTCTGTTTAAAAATAATAATGATTACAGGTGACTGAATATAAACTGACCCAAAACATAAGACAATCCCTTATTTTTTCCCATAAGAGACTACCCTCCAAAATTAGGCAACTTGAATGTACAAACTTTTCGAGAGAGAAATTAGTCAAAAGTCAATTATAAAATGTATTCATTTAATTACTTGCATTTAAATTACACATCATATAAAACATTAACTTAGACATAATCATTTTATTCACTCTCACATTTCAGGAAGCAATTTGCTTCACTCTTGACATGTATCTTTAACATCAGGGTCTTTTTCTTCATCACTAGAGTCACCTTTTGAGTTATCCAATCAGTTTTCCAGAACAAATCTTCCTGCCTGTATAATCTGCTTGAGACACAGCAGTTTTCGAATCCTTACCATCTCTGAAACTCTCCAACCAAGCCACAAGTATCCATTTACATAACGTCAGGGTATTTGGAGAATTTATTCATCCTGTATACATTTATTTGAGATCATATCCACTTACACATTACTTTTTTATTTTTTATGCGGTACTCGGGCCTCTCACTGTCGTGGCCTCTCCCGTTGCGGAGCACAGGCTCCGGACGCGCAGACTCAGCGGCCATGGCTCACGGGCCCAGCCGCTCCGCGGCATGTGAGATCTTCCCGGACCGGGGCACGAACCTGTGTCCCCTGCATCGGCAGGCAGACTCTCAACCACTGCGCCACCAGGGAAGCCCCACATTACTTTTTAAAAGTGATCTTTCATCCCTAGAATAATTACTAAATGTATCTTGAATATCTTTCCTTCTTTTCTTTTCCAATTTGATAAAGAAACCTTTTCAAGCACCCACAACTAGTGTTGTCTGAGGCCATTTCAAGCTACTTTGTCTTCCAAATAGTACCCATGCTGTTCAAACAAGGTAACTAAGAAAGGACCCCGCATTATAAAGTACTTTATAAGGAACCAAATACATACAAGATGACACCCTCCTTATGAGGGATTTTTTTCAAAGAATATCTAACCGTATATTCAAGCACGTGTGATATGTGTGTGTGTGTGTGTACGTGGCATATAAATAGCATATATATATATATGTGTACACAGACACACATACACATAGAAATCACCTATATACTACAGAAATTTTCTGAAAGAAAAAAACAGAAAAGGCAGAAACAAATAAAACTGCAGTACGATGTGTTATTCAGGCTGTTGTCAGCCATTAAGGCACTTTTATAAGAATTAGAAAATGGTGTGTCTTACTCTGGGTTGATGCCCCCCTACTCCCTACAGCATGACTTGGAGAACACAAACTGGATTTTAGCCCCAACCTGTCCCAATGGGCACTGTCTTTATGCAGTGAACAACCTGCTCAACCAGACATGGTGGCCCTGAGAATCACCCTCTCCCATCTCTGGGCAGCCTTCTCACACTAACCCATCACAGAGTAGTCCAGAGCAAATACCCCTTCAGGCAGAACTCAAGTCCTTTCTGGATCTTTTTTATAATTATCCAAAGTGAATAAAGAAAAAAGGGAATAGAAAAATAGCAACCAGTTGACCTAAGAGAGGCAAAAGAGTAAACTTTACTCTTATGCAAAATTCGAGTCTGTTTATATAATTAAAGCTTTCTGCTTTGTCTAAAAGGTACTTTCTCATCTGTAATGATAAGACTGGCTTACCAGTTAAACTATGAAGAGTCTTCCTCTACAAAGGACCTATAATACTAACACAAACCATTGGTTTATATAAATCATTGGTGAAGAGGTTTATCTGTTTTCCACATTAGTCATTATTTGGGACACAGAAAGAACTAATGATGTTTTCATGCCTATACTTGCACATTTATGCAGTCCATCACAAACTTAATCAAAACCTATACCTCAATTTTCACTTCAGGCTCAGGAAAGCCTGCGTTTTCCTATGAATCTTTTACCAGTCCTTTCTATAGACAGAACACTTACATGCCCCCCAAAAAGTTTTAATGTTTAAAAAGATGTTGAAGGCTTGAACAATTGAAATGCACATGATATATCAGATGTTGAGATGGCTCCACCTTACAAATACCACCTTAAAATCTCTTCAGGAGAGTCCATAAAGCTAATCTGCATATAATAGGGAACACAAAGGTACAGATTTCTATTAGGAATTACATATTCCACCTGGACCAGATTAAACAGCAAGAGACTGGTCCCAAAGATGAACAAGCACCACTGGAGGCTGAAATTCCACCTATAATAAATACTTCAGTAAAATTATTATAAAAACAACCACTTCTCAGCTCAGTTGAGGTCCAGTGCATCAGACAGACAGAAAACGTCATAACCTGTAAGGCTGTAGTATCAAGAGGATAAAATTCCTTTTTATATATATAGTAGTCTGTATCTGTTAATCTCAAATTCCAAATTTATCCCTCCTCCTCCCTTTCCCCTTTGGTAACCATAAGTTTGTTTTCTATGACTGTGAGTCTATTTCTACTTGTAAATAAGTTCATTTATATCATTTTTTTAAGATTCCACATCTAAGTGATATCATATGATGTTTGTCTTTCTCTGTCTGACTTCACTTAGTATGACAATTACTAGGTCCATCCGTGTTGCTGCAAATGGCATTATTTCATTCTTTTCTTACAGCTAAGTAATAATCCATTGTGTGTGTGTATATATATATATTTATATATTATATATACACACATACATATATATACACCACATTTTCTTTATCCATTCATCTGTTGATGGACACTTAAGTTGTTTCCATGTCTTATTATTGTAAACAGTGCTGCTATGAACACTGGGGTGCAGGTATCCGAAAGGATAAAATTCCACAGGAATATTCCTACCATAGAGCAAGCAGAATATAAGTGGTCTTTTTCCACTGGGAATTTTAATTTTAATACTGTGAGCATTGTTATATCTCTATGACGGGAGAGAATGGGGTCAGGAAATCACTGAACTTAAGGCCATACAGATGAAATCTGCTCTGTACATCAACATTCACAACCTGTAATTCTACTGATTAACTAATGAGATCAATTATAAATAGCACTATTTATCAACTTAAAAAGAACCTTTGGTCATATTTGCCTTGGTGAAGTCAATCAGGAATAATTATTAGATTAAACTGGTAGTTCATGAACATCACACATTTCTTAAAAATTAAGATTGCTTTATAAAAAGGCATAGTCACTTTGAGCATAACTATAGAGAAACAAGTCCTCTCTACTCATGAGTGCACAAGGGTACAATTCTGATGCAGGGCAACTGACAACTCCTATCGAAATTCAAATGCATTCCCTTTGATCCCAAAATCCTACTTGTAAGGATTTTAATTTCTTACTTGTACCATGTTCTGAAGAATGTATGTACAAGTTTACTCACTGGACCACTATTTGTAGACCAGAAGCTTGGAAACATATTAAAAACCACTTAGTTGCATACTTAAAAGGCTGAATTTTATGGTGTGTGAATTATATCCCAACGAAAAAAAAAAGATTAGAAACAGTGCCAGTGTCCATCCACAGAGGATGGTTAAATAAATGCTGGTACATCCACACAATGAAATACAAAGCAACAGTAAACAAGACCGAGGAGGCTCCCTTCAGTGAAACAAAGAGCTCTCCAGGACACATGGGGAAGTGAAAGGCAAGGGAAAGAATATCTGCTTGTATTTGCATAAAGAAACATAAAGGACATGTGACAAACTACTCAAGTGGTTCTCTCTCAGGGGCAGAGGTGGGAAACAACTAGAAGGGGCCAGGGATGGAGTAAGGCTATACAAAGTATTTCCTTTTGTATTGTTTTGATTTTTGAACTCTGTAAACATATTGCCTATTCAACATATTACCAATTATCAACTCAAGTGTATTACCTATTAATTCTTCACGTGGAATTCAGTACAAAGATGAAGATGACATGACATGATTTTTGGCTTTATATTAGACAGTGCATACTTTTGTGATGTATGATAAAAGTATTTCGGGGGTAGACTTGTAGACTAGCACAGTAAAGAGTGAAGAGGGGGAAGAGAAACAGCTCTGACAATTTCTTTGTGTCAAATGTCAAGCCGTCAGTAAACACACACGACATTCAAATGCACTCTGGAGTGGAGGCAGAAGGCACTCGTGTTTGACTGTCAGATCTGGCTAACTGCTGCTCCTCCGCCTGAGATGCAGATAAATCCACACAGCTGGGCCTTACAGCACACTGCTCTGCTCACAGCTTCTTTGCTGTCACCCTGGTGTCAAATACATCAAGCTGTTCACACATGCCACACAGAAAGCCAGAGGGAGTGCAAAGCCTCAGCTCTCCCACCTGCAGGAGGAGCTCTGAAGACCCCTCCATGAGGGTTACAACCACCTCCGTAGCTCCTGCAAGGAACGGGTACACAGACACAAGGCCTTAAGTAAAACACATTGCAACTCAAAACCATAAAGGTTGGATGTCAGAAACTTTAACCCTAATAAGCTTCTGACTCACTGTGAAAAGTTAAGCTGTATCTGAGCTTCCGTATCTTGTCAAATAGGCATACAGCTTGCGAATCTTACAGGTATTACCTAAAAAGATTAACTGGATCATGACTCATAATGTGAAGGTGTATCTTTCACAGATGAAGTGTATTTTCCATCCCACTGCTGTCTCTTCAGCCTCGTCAGATTATGCTAACAGCCCCTATTCTTTATCCATTTTTCATTTTCCACATAATTTTTAAACTATGAATCATATTTTGTCAGGTTCATTAAAAAATTAATTTTGTCTGAGTCTTCAAAATATAATCACAAATAAAGGCTTATGAATGTTCAATATAAAAATAAGCACCTGATCTTCTGAGGGTTTCAAATAATAAGTAGGAAAACTGACCTAGTCCTTGGGAAGAGCGTAAGTAAGGGAAATCTCCCCAAGGAAGACACCTCAAAACTAATACCAGAAAGATGAGTGAGAAGTAGTTGAGCCAAAAGAAGTATAAATAAATATTTCATATACCCATATTCCATATTTGCTTTTAAAAAGAAAAAAAAGTATCTCAACAGAGAGCATTCGCTTTCCTTTACTCACTGAAAATACGGCACGGTAAAAATAAACAATTTGGAGGGAAGAGTAGAATTTGTATCCCGACTCTATCACTTCCTAGATGTGGTACCACACCTGAATCAACCGCTCCAAACCTCACTTTACTCATCTGTAAAACCCTGTTTCACAGGGTGTTGTGAAGATGAAATAAAATTAATCATATATATTAGTGCATTTTATAAACTATAAACTATGCGGATATTAAGAAAATGGCATTCAAATGGAGGAAGGGGTCTATAACAAAGCATGAGCATCTAAGAAGCCTAACTCTTAGTTCTAACACCAGTACTACCAGCGTAAATATATGATTTGGGACTGGTGTTATCTCCTTGTGACGTATAAATGAAGTAGTACATGTAGAGATCTAAGAACATTGCCAAGTACATAAAAAAACCCTCAATACACTTTGGCAACCACTTGCTACTGTTATTTACCCATGTCTGAAAAGGACAGTTTTATTTATTAGTTGTGAATTATTTATAAGCAATCCTATGTGTAACCCATCAAATTATACTTTATGCCATATACATAAGAAATTCAGACATTAATTTCCCTGGGTGAACTACAGCAGAACTGTATAAAAACTCTCCATAAAACTTTATATATATAAAATGCCTCGATTAACTACACTGGTGATAAAAATAAAAATTATTGTCAAAGTTTAGAACAGATGAAGAAACAAAGGCCCATCCAGAGATACAAAGTGGCTGGCAAAAATTACACTACTAGTCACAACTCACAATCTCATTCCCTAAGTATAAAGGTAATTTCCACTACACTCCACCACACAACCCTGAAACAAGAGAAATCTGATCTTTCAAGAAGTGTTCAATCTTTCACTTTAAAAAAACACATATAAGTGTAAACATTTTAAGTAATTTTAATTAAAATCAATCCTATTTTTTAAACTTAAAACCAATGCTTATAACCACTACTTCTGGACTCTCAAGTCCTGGCTGCTTTGGTAGCTCTACAATGTTTTCGAGAATTTTTTTTTTTTAGCATTTCTTGTTCAGTTCTTAATAATGGGAGCCTATGCTGTAGTAGACCAAAAATCCAGTTAGAGTAAAAAAAACTCATAATCCACAAATCAGGGAGAATTCTCGGGAGGATTTTGCCTCAATAGTGGTATAAAATTAGCCCTGGACTACTGCTCTATTCCTTTATAAACAGCTTAAAAGTAAGACTGAAAAGATCAAACTAACCAAAAACTACAAGGCATGGAAAGGAAGACAAGACTATAAGGCAAGGTAATATGAGTGATAATGAAGAGAAAAATCAGTCAATTGGAACCGACCCCAAAATGGCACAGATGACAGAATTAGGAGACAAGTACATTAAAAATAGTGACATAACTGTAGTTCATAAGTACAAGAAGTTGGGAAAAGACTGAACATGGTTAATAGAGAAAAAGAAATTAAACTTCCAGACAGGAAACCCACAATGTCTGAGATGAAATATAAATATATTGGATAGGATTCAAAACAGGTTAGATATCACAAAAGAAAAGAATAGTGAAAACAAGACATAGCAGTGGAAATTATCCAAATGGAAACACAGGCAAAAAATAATTATTAGAGTATCAGTGAGCTGTGGGATGACTTTAAGCAGTTTAATACCTATGATTAGAGTCATCAAAGAAGAGGAGAAAGAATGGGAAAAAGAAAAATACTGGTCAGGGGAAGATGGCGGAAGAGTAAGACGCGGAGATCACCTTCCTCTCCACAGATACACCAGAAATACATCTACGCGTGGAACAACTCCTACGGAGCATCTACTGAACGCTGGCAGAAGACCTCAGACCTCCCAAAAGGCAAGGAACCCCCCACGTACCTGGTTAGGGCAAAAGAAAAAACTAAACAGAGACAAAAGAATAGGGACGGGTCCTGCACCAGCGGGAGAGAGCTGTGAAGGAGGAAAAGTGTCCACACACTAAGAGCCCCTTCGCGGGTGGAGACTTCGGGAGGCGGAGTGGGGGAGCTTGGGAGCCGCGGAGGAGAGCACAGCAACAGGGGTGCGGAGGGCAAAGCGGAGAGATTCCAGCGCAGAGGATCGGGCCGACCGGCACTCACCAGCCGAGAGGCTTGTCTGCTCGCCCGCCGGGGCGGGCGGGACTGGGAGCTGAGGCTCCGGCTTTTGTCGGAGCACCGGGAGAGGACTGAGGTTGGCGGCGTGAACACAGCCTGCAGGGCGTTGGTGCGCCGCGGCTGGCCGGGAGAGAGTCTGGGGAGGGGTCTGGACCTGCCGAAGAGGAAAGAGACTTTTACGTCCCTCTTTGTTTCCTGGTGCACGAGGAGGGGGGATTGGGAACGCTGCTTGGGAGAGTTCCGGAGACGGGCGCGAGTCGCGGCTAAGAGTGCGGAGCCCAGAGACGGACATGGGACGCTAAGGCCGCTGCTGCCGCCGCCAGGAGGCCTGTGTGCGAGCGCAAGTCACTAGCCACACGCCCTTCCGGGGAGCCTGTGCAGCCCGCCGCTGCCGGGGTCCCGGGATCCGGGGACGGCTCCCCCGGGAGAGCGCACGGCGCGCCTCAGGCTGCAGCGTCACGCCGGCCTCTGCCGCTGCAGGCCCGCCCTGCACTCTGTGACCCTCCCTACCCCCCGGCCTGGGTGAGCCAGAGCCTCCGAATCAGCGGCTCCTATAACCCCGTCCTGTCTGAGCAAAGAACAGACCCCCTCCGGCGACCTACACGCACAGGCGGGGCCAAATCCAAAGCTGAGGCCCTGGGAGCTGTGAGAACAAAGAAGAGAAAGGGAAATCTCTTCCAGCAGCCTCAGAAGCAGCGGATTAAAGCTCCACAATCAACTTGATATACCCTGCATCTGTGGAATACCTGAATAGACAACGAATCATCCCAAATTAAGGAGCCCTGTGGATGAAAGGCTCTTGGTGCTGCAGCCAGGACTCAGTGCTGTGCCTCTGAGGTGGGAGAGCCAACTTCAGGACACTGGTCCACAAGAGGCCTCCCAGCTGCACATAATATCAAACAGCAAAAATCTCCAAGAGATCTCCATCTCAACGCCAGCACCCAGCTTCACTCAACGACCAGCAAGCTACAGTGCTGGACATCCTATGCCAAACAACTAGCAAGACAGGAACACAACCCCACCCATTAGCAGAGAGGCTGCCCAAAATCATAATAAGTCTACAGACACCCCAAAACACACCACCAGACGTGGACCTGCCCACCAGAAAGACAAGATCCAGCCTCATACACCAGAACACAGGCACTAGTACCCTCCACCAGGAAGCCTACACAACCCACTGAACCAACCTTAGCCACTGGGGACAGACTCAAAAAACAACAGGAACTACGAACCTTCAGCCTGCAAAAACAAAAAAAAGGAGACCCCAAACACAGTAAGATAAGCAAAATGAAAAGACAGAAAAACACACAGCAGATGAAGGAGCAAGATAAAAACCCACCAGACCTAACAAATGAAGAGGAAATAGGCAGTCTACCTGAAAAAGAATTCAGAATAATGATAGTAAGGTTGATCCGAAATCTTGGAGATAGAATGGACAATAGAATGGACAAATTGCAAGAATCAGTTAACAAGGACCTAGAAGAACTAAAGATGAAACAAGCAACGATGAACAACACAATAAATGAAATTAAAAGTACTCTAGATGGGATCAATAGCAGAATAACTGAGGCAGAAGAACGGATAAGTGACCTGGAAGATAAAATAGTGGAAATAACTACTGCAGAGCAGAATAAAGAAAAAAGAATGAAAAGAACTGAGGACAGTCTCAGAGACCTCTGGGACAACATTAAACGCACCAACATTCGAATTATAGGGGTTCCAGAAGAAGAAGAGAAAAAGAAAGGGACTGAGAAAATATTTGAAGAGATTATAGTTGAAAACTTCCCTAATATGGGAAAGGAAATAGTTAATCAAGTCCAGGAAGCACAGAGAGTCCCATACAGGATAAATCCAAGGAGAAATACGCCAAGACACATATTAATCAAACTGTCAAAAATTAAATACAAAGAAAACATATTAAAAGCAGCAAGGGAAAAACAACAAATAACACACAAGGGAATCCCCATAAGGTTAACAGCTGATCTTTCAGCAGAAACTCTGCAAGCCAGAAGGGAGTGGCAGGACATATTGAAAGTGTTGAAGGAGAAAAACCTGCAACCAAGATTACTCTACCCAGCAAGGATCTCATTCAGATTTGATGGAGAAATTAAAACCTTTACAGACAAGCAAAAGCTGAGAGAGTTCAGCACCACCAAACCACCTCTACAACAACTGCTAAAGGAACTTCTCTAGGCAAGAAACACAAAAGAAGGAAAGGACCTACAATAACAAACCCAAAACAATGAAGGAAATGGGAATAGGAACACACATATCGATAATTACCTTAAATGTAAATGGACTAAATGCTCCCACCAAAAGACACAGATTGGCTGAATGGATACAAAAACAAGACCCATATATTTGCTGTCTACAAGAGACCCACTTCAGACCTAGAGACACATACAGACTGAAAGTAAGGGGATGGAAAAAGGTATTTCATGCAAGTGGAAACCAAAAGAAAGCTGGAGTAGCAATTCTCATATCAGACAAAATAGACTTTAAAACAAAGACTATTAGAAGAGACAAAGAAGGACACTACATAATGATCAAGGGATCAATCCAAGAGGAAGATATAACAATTGTAAATATTTATGCACCCAACATAGGTGCACCTCAATACATAAGGCAAATACTGACAACCATAAAAGGGGAAATCGACAGAAACACATTCATAGTAGGGGACTTTAACACCCCACTTTCACCAATGGACAGATCATCCAAAATGAAAATAAATAAGGAAACACAAGCTTTAAATGATACATTAAATGAGATGGAGTTAATTGATATTTATAGGACATTCCATCCAAAAACAACAGAATACACATTTTTCTCAAGTGCTCATGGAACATTCTCCAGGATAGATCATATCTTGGGTCACAAATCAAGCCTTGGTAAATTTAAGAAAATTGAAATTGTATCAAGTATCTTTTCTGACCACAACGCCATGAGACTAGATATCAATTACAGGAAAAGATCTGTAAAAAATACAAACACATGGAGGCTAAACAATACACTACTTAATAATGAAGATATCACTGAAGAAATCAAAGAGGAAATCAAAAAATACCTAGAAACAAATGACAATGGAGACACAACGACCCAAAACCTGTGGGATGCAGCAAAAGCAGTTCTAAGGGGGAAGTTTATAGCAATACAAGCCCACCTTAAGAAGCAGGAAGCATCTCGAATAAACAACCTAACCTTGCACCTCAAGCAATTAGAGAAAGAAGAACAAAAAAACCCCAAAGCTAGCAGAAGGAAAGAAATCATAAAAATCAGATCAGAAATAAATGAAAAAGAAATGAAGGAAACAATAGCAAAGATCAATAAAACTAAAAGCTGGTTCTTTGAGAAGATAAACAAAATAGATAAACCACTAGCCAGACTCATCAAGAAAAAAAGGGAGAAGACCCAAATCAATAGAATTAGAAATGAAAAAGGAGAGGTAACAACTGACACTGCAGAAATAAAAGAGATCATGAGAGATTACTACAAGCAACTCTATGCCAATAAAATGGACAATCTGGAAGAAATGGACAAATTCTTAGAGAGGCACAACCTGCCAAGACTGAATCAGGAAGAAATAGAAAATATGAACAGACCAATCACAAGCACTGAAATTGAAACTGTGATTAAAAATCTTCCAACAAAGAAAAGCCCAGGACCAGATGGCTTCACAGGCGAATTCTATCAAACATTTAGAGAAGAGCTAACACCTATCCTTCTCAAACTCTTCCAAAATATAGCAGAGGGAGGAACACTCCCAAACTCCTTCTACGAGGCCACCATCACCTTGATACCAAAACCAGACAAGGATGTCACAAAGAAAGAAAACTACAGGCCAATATCACTGATGAACATAGATGCAAAAATCCTCAACAAAATACTAGCAAACAGAATCCAACAGCACATTAAAAAGATCATACACCATGATCAAGTGGGGTTTATTCCAGGAATGCAAGGATTCTTCAATATACGCAAATCTATCAATGTGATAAACCATATTAACAAACTGAAGGAGAAAAACCATATGATCATCTCAATAGATGCAGAGAAAGCTTTTGACAAGATTCAACACCCATTTATGATAAAAACCCTGCAGAAAGTAGGCATAGAGGGAACTTTCCTCAACATAATAAAGGCCATATATGACAAGCCCACAGCAAACATCATCCTCAATGGTGAAAAACTGAAAGCATTTCCACTAAGATCAGGAACAAGACAAGGTTGCCCACTCTCACCACTCTTATTCAACATAGTTTTGGAAGTTTTAGCCACAGCAATCAGAGAAGAAAAGGAAATAAAAGGAATCCAAATCGGAAAAGAAGAAGTAAAGCTGTCACTGTTTGCAGATGACATGATCCTATACATAGAGAACCCTAAAGATGCTACCAGAAAACTACTAGAGCTAATCAATGAATTTGGTAAAGTGGCAGGATACAAAATTAATGCACAGAAATCTCTGGCATTCCTATATACTAATGATGAAAAATCTGAAAGTGAAATCAAGAAAACACTCCCATTTACCATTGCAACAAAAAGAATAAAATATCTAGGCATAAACCTACCTAAGGAGACAAAAGATCTGTATGCAGAAAATTATAAGACACTGATGAAAGAAATTAAAGATGATACAAATAGATGGAGAGATATACCATGTTCTTGGATTGGAAGAATCAACATTGTGAAAATGACTTTACTACCGAAAGCAATCTATAGATTCAATGCAATCCCTATCAAACTACCACTGGCATTTTTCACAGAACTAGAACAAAAAATTTTGCAATTTGTATGGAAACACAAAAGACCCCGAATAGCCAAAGCAATCTTGAGAACGAAAGAAGGAACTGGAGGAATCAGGCTCCCAGACTTCAGACTATACTACAAAGCTACAGTTATCAAGACGGTATGGTACTGGCACAAAAACAGAAAGATAGATCAATGGAACAGGATAGAAAGCCCAGAGATAAACCCACGCACATATGGTCACCTTATCTTTGACAAAGGAGGCAGAAATGTACAGTGGAGAAAGGACAGCCTATTCAATAAGTGGTGCTGGGAAAACTGGACAGCTACATGTAAAAGTATGAAATTAGATCACTCCCTAACACCGTACACAAAAATAAGCTCAAAATGGATTAAAGACCTAAATGTAAGGCCAGAAACTATCAAACTCTTAGAGGAAAACATAGGCAGAACACTCTATGACATAAATCACAGCAAGGTCCTTTTTGACCCACCTCCTAGAGAAATGGAAATAAAAAGAAGAGTAAACAAATGGGACCTAATGAAACTTAAAAGCTTTTGCGCAGCAAAGGAAACCATAAAGAAGACCAAAAGACAACCCTCAGAATGGGAGAAAATATTTGCAAATGAAGCAACTGACAAAGGATTGATCTCCAAAATTTATAAGCAGCTCATGCAGCTTAATAACAAAAAAACAAACAACCCAATCCAAAAATGGGCAGAAGACCTAAATAGACATTTCTCCAAAGAAGACATACAGAGTGCCAACAAACACATGAAAGAATGCTCAACATCACTAATCATGAGAGAAATGCAAATCAAAACTACAATGAGATATCATCTCACACCAGTCAGAATGGCCATCATCAAAAAATCTAGAAACAATAAATGCTGGAGAGGGTGTGGAGAAAAGGGAACCCTCTTACACTGTTGGTGGGAATGTAAATTGATACAGCCACTGTGGAGAACAGTATGGAGGTTCCTTAAAAAGCTACAAATAGAACTACCATATGACCCAGCAATTCCACTACTGGGCATATACCCTGAGAAAACCATAATTCAAAAAGAGTCATGTACCAAAATGTTCATTGCAGCTCTATTTACAATAGCCCAGAGATGGAAACAACCTAAGTGTCCATCATCGGATGAATGGATAAAGAAGATGTGGCACATATATACAATGGAATATTGCTCAGCCATAAAAAGAGACGAAATTGAGCTATTTGTAATGAGGTGGATAGACCTAGAGTCTGTCATACAGAGTGAAGTAAGTCAGAAAGAGAGAGACAAATACCGTATGCTAACACATATATATGGAATTTAAAAAAAAAAATGTCATGAAAAACCTAGGGGTGAAACAGGAATAAAGACACAGACTTACTAGAGAATGGACTTGAGGCTATGGGGAGGGGGAAGGGTAAACGGTGACAAAGCGATAAAGAGACATGGACATATATACACTACCAAACGTAAGGTAGATAGCTAGTGGGAAGCAGCCGCATAGCACAGGGAGATCAGCTCGGTGCTTTGTGACCGCCTGGAGGGGTGGGATAGGGAGGGTGGGAGGGAGGGAGACGCAAGCGGGAAGAGATATGGGAATATATGTATATATATAACTGATTCATTTTGTTGTGAAGCTGAAACTAACATACCATTGTAAAGCAATTATACTCCAATAAAGATGTTAAAAAAAAAAAAAAAAAAGAAAAATACTGCCCAAGAATTTTCCATATTTGATGAAAACTATAAATCCACAGATTCAAGTTGTTCAAAGAACTACACACACACACACACACACACACACACACAAATGAGGAAATAACGCTAAGGCACAATATAATCTAATTACTTAAAATCAGTGAAAAAGAGAAAATCTTTAAAGCAGTCAGAGAAAAAGAAATAGTAAGTACACAGGAACAGATCATAACATGAAATATCTCATGGAAAGCATGTTACCCAAAGATAGTGAAGAAACATTTTCAAATAACTGAGAGAAAAAAAAAATTTGTCAAACTAGGTTTCTATCCCAAGCCAAAACATCTTCCAAAAACAAAGGCAAAATAAATAGTTTTTCAGATATATAAAAGTAGAAATTTAACACCAGCAGCGCTTCATGGTAAGAAATGATAAAGGAAGACCATCAGATAGGAAGAAAATGATACTAGATAAATCTGAGTCTTCACAGGGGAATAAAAAGCATCACACATAATAACTACATTTGAAATAGAAAAGACTTTATTCCTTACTATATAATCTTTATAAAAGACAACTATTTAACGCAAAAATAATAGTACACTGCTGGGTTTATAATATATGTAGAAGTGAAACATGTAATAACAATAACACAACAGTTAAAACAGAGCGGAAGTATATTGTAAGATTCTTAAACTACATGTGAAGTGCAATAGTACTACTTCAAGGAAGAATCTATTAAGATAAAGATGGATACTAGAAATCCTAAAACAACCATAATATAATAACAAAGAGTTACAGGAGACTAGCCAACAAGGGAGATAAAACAGAATCATGAAAAATCAAACCAAAAAAACAGAAATAGAGAATAAAAGAGAACAAAGGGCAAAAAGTAAACTGGTAGAATTAAATCCAACCATATAAACAATCACATTTAATGTAAATAGTCTAAACAATTCAGTTAAAAAGAAGAGACTGTCAGATTAAATTCTAAAAATCAATATCCAACTATATCCTGCCTATAAGATATTGACCTCAAGAATAAAGAAACAAATAAATTAAAAGTAATAGGATGGACACAACAATGTGAATGTACTTAATGCCACAAAACTGTACACTTTAAAAAGTCTTATGCATATTTTATCACAATAAAAAATATTTTAAAAAGTAAAAGGATGAAAAAAAAATATTTACCACAGTAATACTAATCAAAAGAAAGTTGAAGTAGCTATACTGACACTAGACAAAATAGATTTCAGAGCAAAAAATATTATTAGAGGCAAAAAGAGTCATTTCACAATCATAAAGGAATCAATTCATCAAGAGAACATACCAGCCTTAAATATCTATGCAACTAATAACAGATCTATCAAATACATTAAGCAAAAATTGATAGACTAGCAAACAGAAATATGCTTGACCGTTGAACAACACAGGGCTTAATCCACATATAACCTAGAGTCGGCCTTCTGTATCCGCGGTTCCTCCGCTTCCAGATTTAACCAACCAAGAACCATGTAGTACTATAGTATTTGCTATTGAAAACTATCCACGTTATAAATAGACCCACACAGTTCAAACCCATGTTGTTCAAGGGCCAACAGTAGATGATTCCACAATTACAGTCAATATCACCCCTCTCTCAATATGCCAGAACAGGTACTCGGAACACTTAGTAAGAACACAGAAGACCTGAACAACACCATAAACTAACTTGACCTAATTGACATTTATATAACAGTTAACCAAACAGCAAAATACACATTTGTTTCAAATACACGTAGAACATTTGCCAAGATAGACCATATCTTGATATCACTATATTTAAAAGGATTCAAATCATTAAAAAAAACATGTTGCCTGGGGGAGAATGATGTCAGGAACATGGCCGAGTAAGACGTCACTTGATTGTATGCCCTTCCTCAACAAAAACAATTTGGCATCCAACCACAGACAAAAGTGCCTTCTGTGGGAGCTGTGTGATCCAGCACCACACTCCAGGGACCCAGGAGAAGTCTTGTCAACCTGTGAGTCAGGAAATAGGCATACAGACCTCAATCCCAGCTGTGGCCCCTGAAATGGCCCAGGAATGGGCTCCAGCTCCTCTCAGCCAAGGTCCAGGAGGCCCTGGAGAACACCGACTTAGACAACCACCCACAGAAAAGAAAGCCTTTGTGGAAGTCGAGGAGTTCAGTGGAGAAGTTCCAGCACAGTGTTTGAGCACAAATATCCAAGAGTGGACACACTGGAGAGAGTAAGAGGAATGGTTTGACGTACCAACATCACCCCTCCCACAAGGGAGCACAGCTCAGTGCTAAGAGAATCCGTCTTGGCCTGAGATTTCTCCCACAGTAAAAAGTGAAACCGTGTGAGTGGGTAGCCAGCTCCTCCAGCTGTGTGGGATGCTACCAAAGAGGCACATTTCTCTCTCACTTAATCATGAGCTGCATGACTGGGGTCGGGGGGAGGAGGGGGAGCGTGAGAGGCTGAGAGAACAGCAGCCAGGGATTGGAATGAATGTATTAAAGGGACATATATCCTATTAACCGCATCATGGACTCCATCAAGGGGCCCACTCACAAGACACTAGGGTTGTCCCATCTGCTGATCCCCCAACTGGACCATGGGCACTGCCAGTTCTCCGTAAGCTTCACTCACAAACACTCCCATTCTCCCATTCTGTGGCAGGTATGCACACTCCTGATGGTGGTGAGAGCAAGCTTTTTCATGCTCTCTAGTGAGCATGCTCAGAAAGCCATTCTGAATCTGTGGAACAGAGAGAGACCACAAATCTGAGCATTCAGCACTGCCTTTGGAAAAGCAAAAGGGAGGCTGTCAGTACTCAGCCTGGTGCTTTGCAGGACTAAGAGAAGGTATACAAGCTTAAGAATTCTCCCACAAGAGGGAGCAAGAAATGTGGGACAGGGGTATCCAAGAAGGTTTGAGAGAGCCTCAGAATACCTATCATGGCAGACAGTAGGAATTTCCCTCTGGAAGTCACTCAGTTAAGACTAGAGGAAGTGAGTGCTACTTCAAATGCAAAGACAGAAAATGTAAGACTTCAAGGAATATGAAAAATCAAGGAAACAGGACACCATCAAAGGATAGCAATAGGGCTTCCCTGGTGGTGCAGTGGTTGAGAGTCCGCCTGCCGATGCAGGGGACACGGGTTCGTGCCCCGGTCCGGGAAGATCCCACATGCCGCGGAGCGGCTGGGCCCGTGAGCCATGGCCGCTGAGCCTGCGCGTCCAGAGCCTGTGCTCCGCAACGGGAGAGGCCACAACAGTGAGAGGCCTGCGTACTGCAAAAAAAAAAAAAAAAAAAAAGGATAGCAATAATTTTCCAGTAGCTGACTCCAAAGACATGGAGGTCTATGATTTGCCCAATAAAGAATTCAAAACAGTTGATTTAAGGAAGCTCAATAAGCTACAAGAACATACAGAAAGACAATTCAAAGAATTTAGGAAGAAAATCCACAAACAAAATGAGAAGTTAAACAAAGAGACAGGAATGATAAGAAACCAAACAAATTACGGAGCTGAAAAATACAGCTGAATGTATGAAATTATGAATGAAATAAAAAGTGCAACAGAGAGTATCAACAGCAGAATGGATTAAACAGAAGAAAGAATCTGTGAAGAGAAAACAGGACTTTTGAAATCATCGGGTCAGAGGAAAGCAAAGAAAAAAATGAAAAAGAGTGAAGAAGGCCTACGTGAACTATAAGATACCATCAAGAGAAGCAGTCTGTGAACCTCTGGAGTCCAAGAAGGGAAAGAGAGGGAGAAGGGGGCAGAAAGCGTATTTAAAGAAATAATAGCTGAGAACTTCCCAAATATAGGGAAGGATCTGGCCATCCAAATTCATGACACTCATAGGTCCCCAAACAAATTCAACCCCAAAAGATCTAACCCAAAATACAATGCAATAAAACTGTCAAAACTCAAAGACAAAAAAGAGAATCTCAAAAGCAACAAGAGAAGCCTATTACCTACAAGGGAACCCCCATAACGCTGTTGGATTTTCAACAGAAACTTTACAGACCAGGAGACAGTGGGATGATATATTCAAGGTGCTGAAAGAAAAAAACTACCAACCAAGAATTTATTTGGCAAAGTTGTCCTTTGAAAATGAAGAAAAAATAAAGACTTTCCCAAACAAACAAATGCTGAGGGAATTCATCTTTATGAGGTCTGCCTTACAAGAAATGCTGAAAGGAATTCTGTAAGCTGAAATGAAAGGACACTAAATTAATAACACAAAAATATACGGAAATATACAATACACTGATAACATACATAGTAAAAATCAAAACTCTGATACTGTAACATGGTGATGTGCTAACCACTTATCTCTAATATAAAGACTGAAATAGTTTAGTAAACATATTTTTTAAACTATACCTACAATAATTTACTAATGAATACATAATACAAAGAGAGGCAAATTTTGACATCAGAAAAATAAAAGGGAGGAATAAAAGGGTAGTCTTTATATGCAACTATCAGCATAAGATAGATTGTTACATCTATAAGATGTTTTATGTAAACCTCATATTAACCATAAAGCCAAACCCTACAGTTGATACACAAGCATGAAGAGAAAGGAATCAAAGCATACCACTAGAGAAAATCATCAATTCACAAAGGAAGACAGCAAGAGAGGAAGAAAAGAACAAGGGCACTACAAAATAGCCAGAAAACAATTTAAAAGATGGCATTGGTAAGTCCCTTCCTATTAATAATCATTCTCAATGTAAACGGAGGGGCTTCCCTGGTGGCGCAGTGGTTAAGAATCCACCTGCCAATGCAGGAGACACGGGTTCGAGCCCTGGTCCGGGAAGATCCCACATGCTGCGGAGCAACTAAGCCCATGCGCTACAACTACTGAGCCTGCACTCTAGAGCCTTTGAGCCACAGCTACTGAAGCCCGCGCACCTAGAGCCCGCGCTCCACAACAAGAGAAGCCACCACAGTGAGAAGCCCACGCACCGCAACAAAGAGTAGCCCCCGCTTGCCGCAACTAGAGAAAGCCCGCGCACAGCAACGAAGACCCAACACGGCCATAAATAAATAAATAAATTTTAAAAAATAAATAAATAAATGTAAATGGATCAAATTCTCCAAACAGAAGACACAGAGTAGCCAAATGGATTAAAAAAAATACAATACACAACTCTTTGCTGCCTACAAAAGACTCACTTAAGATTTAAGAACACAAAAAGAGAGCTATACTTAGGGTATAGGGTAGCTATACTTAGATGAAATAGACTTTAACTCAAAAGCAGCAATAAAAGATAAAGAAGGTCATTATACCATGATAGATGGGTAAATTCATCAAGCTGATATAACAATCATAAATATATATATACCCAACATTGGAACACCTAAATATATTAAACAAATACAGTCGTCCCTCAGTATCCATGGGAGATTGGTTCTAGTACTCATCTCAGAAACCGAAATCCAAGTATGCCCAGTCCCACAGTTGGCTCTCTGTACTCATGGGTTCCACATCCAGAGATTCAACCAACCACAGATTACAAATTTAGTACACAATCCACGCTTGGTTGAATCTGTGAATGCAGAACCCATGGATATGGAGGGCTGATTGTATATTTACTGAAAAAAATCTGCATAGAAGTAGACCTGTGCAGTTCAAATCCATGTGGTTCAAGGGTCAACTGTACTAACAGATCTGAAGAGAAAAACAGACAACAATTCAATAATAGTGGGGACTTCAGTACTGCACTTTCAACAACACGTTATCCAGACTGAAAATCAGTAAGAAAACGTTGGACATGAACTATACTTTAAGTATACTTTAATACTTAACATACATATACAGAGCATTCCATCCAGAATACATTCTTCTCAAGTGCACAAAGAACATTCTCCAGGACAGATGTATGGTAGGCCATAAAACAAGTCTTAGCTAATTTAAGAGGACTGAAATCATACCAAGTATCTTTTCTAACTACAATGGTATAAAACTGGAAAGCAGGAACAGAAGGAAAGTTGGAAAATACACCAACATGTGCAAATTAAAAAACAGACTCCTGAACAACCAATAGATCAAAGAAGCTACAAAAAGAGAATTTTAAAACTATCTTGAAACAAACAAAAATGGAAACTCAACATACCAAAACTTATGAGATGCAGGAGAAGCACTTATGAGAAGGAAGTTTATAGTGATAAATGCATACATTAAGAAAACAAAAAGCTCTCCAATAAACAACTTAACTTTACCCCTAAAGGAACTAGAAAAAGAATGAACTAAGCTCAAGTTAGCAGAAAGAAGGAAATAACCAAGATCAGAGCAGAAATAAATGAGAGACAAGAAAAGAAAAAGAAACAAAAAGAATCAATAAAACCACATGGTTTTTTTAAAATATATGCTAAATTGACAAACTTTTAGCTTACTAAGGAAAAAAGAGAGAAGATGTAAATAAAATTATAAATGAAAAAAGAGAAATTACAAATAATAACACAGAAATACAAAGGATCATAGAACTACTAAGATTAATTATATGCCAACAAACTGAATAACACAGAAGTGGATAAATTCCTAGAAACATTCATCTACCAAGATTGAACCATGAAGAAATAGAAAATCTGAACAGACCAATAACAACAAGTAAGGAGACTGAATGAGTAAACAAAAACCTCCCAACAAATATGATTTCACTGGTGAATCAAACATTTAAAGAAGAATTAATGCTCTTCAACTCTTGCAAAAATTAAAGAAAAAGGAATACTCCCAAACTCATTATTAGCAAACAGCACATTAAAAAGATCATACACTATGACCTAATAGGATTTACCCCTCAGATGCAAGGATGGTTCAGCATATGCAAATCAATAAATGTAATACACCACATTAATAGAATAAAAGATAAAAATTATATGATGATTTCAATAGATGCTGAAAAAGCATTTGACAAAATACAACATCCCTGCATTATAAAAACTCTTCAAAAAATTGGGTATAGAAGGAATGTACCTCAACAGAATAAAAGCCATATAGGACAACCCCACAGCTACATCATACTAAAGGTTCAGAGCTTTTCTTCTAAGATCATGACAAGGGTACCCACTCTCGCCACGCCTATTCACAGCATGATACTAGAAGCCATAGCCAAAGCAATTAGGCAAGAGAAAGAAATAACAGACATCCAAATCGAAAAGGAAGAAGTAAAGCTGTCTCTGCAGATGATATGATCTTATGTACAGAAGATCCTCAACACTCCACCAGAAACTGTTAGAACTAATAAACAAATTCTGTAGGGTTGCAGGATAAAAAATCAACACACAGAAATCTATAGTGCTTCTTTACACTAACAATGAAGTATCTGGAAAATAGGAAGAAATGTTACCAAGAGAATCCAAAAATAGTCCATCCTATTTATGGTCAATTGCTTTTTGACAAAGATTCAAAGTTAATTCAATGGAAAAAGAAAATCTTTTCAACAAATAGTACTTGAAGAATTAGATATCCATATTTAAAAAACAAAAGAACTTTAATCCACAACTTGTACTATATATAAAAATTAACTCTAAATGAATAAATATATAAATATAAAACCCAACCCAAAATATAAATATAAAACCTAAACTATAACACTAGTAGAAAAACATATGACAAATTCTTTGAGTCTTTAGGGTAATCAAAGGCAAAGTTTTCTTAGATATGAAGCCAAAAGCACAATCCACAAAAGAAAAATAAACTAAACATCAAATTCACCAACTTCTACTTTCAAAACTCTCAAAGCTAGAACTCTAATACACTGCTCTCATGAAAATAAAATGTTCCAACCACTTTGGAAGACAATCTGCCAATTTCTTAAAAAGTTAAGGTATATACCTGCAACGTGACAGCACATGTCCATACAAAAACGGGTACAAAAATGTTCACAGCAGCTTTACTTGTAACTGCCAACCCACTGGGATTAACCCAAATGTCCATTAACAAGTGAAGAGATAAAAAAATTGTAGTATACTGAAAAACAGAAAAAGAAATTGTGCTATATCAATATAAAAATTCACTACTCAGTGATAAAAAGGAATAAACTATTGATACATACAACATGGATAAATCTCAAAACCCTAGGCTGAGTGAAGGAAGCCATGCCAAATCAAAGAGTACGTACTTCATGATTCCATTCATGCAAAACTCTAGAAAATGCAAATTAATCAACAGTGACAGAAAGCAGATCAGTGGTTGCCTGGGGCCAGGGATGAAAGGAAGAGGGAAGGATTACCAAGAGGCACAAAGAAACTATAGGGTGTAATGAATATGTGCAGCATTTTGATTCCGGTGGTGGTTTAAAAAGTATATACACGTGTGAACACTTATCAAGAAAACGTTTTTACAAAAGAGAAGGGGGAAAGTGAGGATAATATGGCATATGCAAAATTGGACCTGTTGTCATCTGGGGCGTAAACTTTGGATTATCGTTCAGTTTCCTTCATTGCTTTAGTCAGACTTTCTACTACTTGAGGCAATTTAAGTAATGTACATTTTTCTAAATATCTATTTCACGTAACTTAGTTCTCAAATGTATCATATTTTCATATTATTCTTAGTGATACCAGTAATGTGTCTTCTTTAGAGTCTCTGATATCAGAGACTCCTCCTTTCTCACATTCTCATTAATAATTGTTATCTACAGTTCTGATTTTGTACTTACTTTAAAACAGAAAAGTAGTATTTTAAACCAATAATTAAGTGAATTTGCCAATACGTTTTATCAATTTCTATGCTCACCCTTTTTTCTTGTATTAAAAACCTTCCCTCTACGTTCACTTTTCTTCTTGTTAAATTGCAACATACAACAGTTTTCCTAGTGAGAGTCAGAGTGTAACTCTCCTAGTCTTTTTTTTTTTTATTTTGCGGTACGCGGGCCTCTCACTGCTGTGGCCCCTCCCGTTGCGGAGCACAGGCTCCGGACGCGCAGGCTCAGCGGCCATGGCTCACGGGCCCAGCCGCTCCGCGTCACGTGGGATCTTCCCGGACCGGGGCACGAACCCACGTCCCCTGCATCGGCAGGCGGACCCTCAACCACTGCGCCACCAGGGAAGCCCATCTTAGTCTTTTTTATGGCCGAAAATATCTGTACTTTTTCCTCATGCTTGAATCAAAGGCTACTTGGATTTTAAAAACTGAAATTAACTATAATCTTCCCTTAGCACTTGGAACACTTTATTCCCCTGTCTTCTAGCATCTACTGTTACTAACAAGAACCTTCTTTTTGTATATAAACTGCATTTTTGGAGTGTGAATCTCTTAGGGATCTTTTTTTTCTTTATATCCCTCACATTCCAGTTTCAACATGATGGTATTGCTCAGAGTATCAGACTCATGTCTTTCTTTAAATAAGGAAAATTCTCAACTCTTGCTTCTTCAGATTTTGTTTCTCCATCATAATCTTCATTCTACTTTTCTGGAACTACGATTAGACATTTGGTGGAATCTCTCAATCTATCCTCCAAGTCTCCCAACTGCTCTCTCTTTTTTTTCAGTCTTTTGTCTCTTTATGCTACATTGTGGGTGAATTCCTCAGTAGTCTCCCCCAATTCATCAATTCTCTTTCCAGTTGTATCAGGGCTAAAGTTCATCCCATCTACTGAGTTTATTATTTCTATGACCATACTTTGCATTTCCAAAATTTGTACCTGGCTGTTTTCCATGTAAAGCCGTTGCTGTTCCACTTCTGCATTTGGGGGCATTTTTAAATCTCATTTTTATCAATGTGATGCCTTTTCTTATCCCTTTGAATTTCTTGAACACAATTATTTCAGTCTTTGACTGACTTTTCTATAAAATTAATCTCATCTGGAATGAATTTTTATTCGCATTGTTGATTCTCTTTGCACTTGTTTTCCTTAATTATTTCAGTATTTTGTTTTGCAGGTTAAGTCTGAGTGGACAGTTTTTTTGTCTTTGCTTCCCCCCCACCTCCACATGTGCTCCCCTTTCCCTCCACAGTGGTTCAGCAGTTTCCTCCGCTAGGACCCTATACCACCAGTCCAGGACCAAGCCTCACAAATGGTGATCTGGAGCACTACATTCTCTCCCCCCATCACTCCACAATCAATCAGTCTGATTCAATTTCTACTCTTGAAGTAGAGTCCCTCAAACCCCCTAGCTCCATATAAGCTATGTTCCTGACACCGTGGTCTTTTTTCAGTCTCCTTTTACGAGAAGTACAACTCCACCTCCACCCCTGGCTTCACACAGTAAGCGTAGTTCTGGTCCCATCTCAAGTGGTAAAGCTTAGTCCCTATGACCCATAGGACCTAAATTCACTTTTTGTTTCCACACCAGAAGCCCTGCAGGACCACAGTTTCAATCCAGCTTATCCCTTTACGTTTTGTTCTCTTTCTGGTCAACAGTATCCTCCCTGTAAGCCCAGCTATGACTCTTTTATTACCCTTTATTCTTTCAATGTGTTATCTGTCATTGACATTGTTTGGAGCAGAAGGCATACATAAACTGTGAGCTTAACTGCACCATTTAACAAGAAGGCACAGATGATTTCTTTATGATAAAAATTCTTTGCAAGAGACTCACTAAGTCAAAAGGTATGCTCTTTTAAAGCCTCTTGATTCAGATTGTGAAACTGCCCTCCAGGAAAACAGTATCCATTTCATCCCCTCAATAGACAATAACTATTTCTTCATATACTCAAATACCAGTTATTATCAAACTTTTAAATCTTCAGCAAGTTGATAAATGAAGAAACAAGATCATCCTAATTTATATTTCTTTGATTGTTATTCAGGTTGAGTGACTTCTCATACGTTAATTGCCATTTGCAGTAGCTCTTTTGTGAAATGCTTGCTCATGTCTTTTGTCGTGTGTGTGTGTGTGTGTGTGTGTGTGTGTGTGTGTGTGTGTGTTTTACTGTTCTAAATCTAAGAACCTATACCTGTGTCCATGTAAAGACAATGAATCTGGGTCTTATGCAAGTTGATTAGTTAGAATTCGTTTCTCCTTCATTCTTGCATTATGAGCACCTTTCTAACAAATTGATGCGAGAGAGGAGTTCACCTCTCTTGCATCAAGCTATAAAACTACATTTTTCAGCACTTTTTAAATGTCCTCCCTAAGACAGCACCTTTCCCTACACCTCATACTTTCCCAAGTATTCCACCAAGTTAGCATTCCTTGATCTCATAAATTACTCTTTGAGGCAAAATTTTTTTTAAATAAGTAAAACCACAGGTATAAAAATATATACGTTAGCTCTTCAGATAATAATTTGAATATCAAGACCTATTTACCTCACTAACTTGATCTTAAGTTCCCGCCTACAATCATCAATTGTAAGAATGTAGACCAAGTTTCAAAAGGGAAGAAAGTTTCCTGAAAAGAAAAATTTCTATGATAAAAAGCAGCTAAACAGGATCTAAAAGGAAATGAAGGTCGGGAATTGATTGGGGAATGGACTGGAACTTTGGGGGAAGGGCAGTTTACACATGTGAAGAATATAATATTAATATCAAAGCAATAAGTACCTTTAACAAAAGGTTGGGTTCTTCACTCAGGGTTAATGACTTCCAAGAATTCTAACGTCTTTGGACTTCATTTGGAGTAGCTGCCTTATAAACTAAAATTTCCTTGAGCCACTTCCACATATTCTACTGAAAACAGAGATAATCACTTACCCAAGATTCTTCTCCACAGTCAAAGTACTGCCCATAATTTTTTAAGTGAATACAAGAGCAAGGGCAATACCATTCCAAACCATAAGAGAGATAACAGATTAATTAAAACTCTTTCACTGACATTGTACTTTCATTCTAGCTCCAAGGACCTAATAATGGACCCCTTACATTTCCAAGAGGAGAAAAACTCTCCTCTTGGCCACACCTGTTTAGTTGAAAAAGTCAAATTCTCTCAATCATGTTTCAATCTTCAGGGAACTTTCCACCTGGAAATTTGATACCCTTAGTAGTCTACTCCCAGGTCAGAGGACAGAGCTCTGAGATTTCACCACGTGTCTTGCCCAGCTTAGCATCGGTCTGATCAAACTAAGCACTTTCCTGCTAGCAGTCCAACTGTAAATAATAACACTTGAGGCCAGTAGGATTTCTGACTTCTTTTTAATTTTACAAAGCTTTAACTATTAAACCATGATCGAACAACCTGCCATGGGAAAGCAGAATATACATGGTGCTGCAGTAAAGACATCAGTAAGTGACCTCAGTGACTGCCCATTTAATTATCCTTAGCTCTCCACTGTCCCTCTCTGGATCTCTGTGGTTTCCACAGCAAGTGCTGCATAAACAAACATTAAACACCTCCCCTTGTGCAGCCACAACTGAATTATACAAGACATGATATATTACTTTAACAACAACAACAATAGAAATCCCTTAGCTGCTGACACAGCTATAGAAACTATTAGTTTTGCCTAGCAGTGATGAAAAGGTAAAGGAAAAAATACCTAAAAGAATAAGTTATTTAATAACTATTTTATGGGTCTATAATACAAAGTAGATATTTCTTTTTGCTTTCATTTATCCATTCCCAGGATTCCGAAGAGTAAATACATACTCTTTATTATCAAAATTTCTTGATTGAGGTATTGAGCAAAACGGTGTAACTTCATCAGTATGCATTTAATCTTATTTCAATATGTGCATTTTATGTTCACAAGTTTCCTTTTCCGATTATATCACTAAGGAGAAATTACCACTGCTGGCTTGTCTTGATAAAAAGTAAATAATAATTCTAATAAAGTTATTCTTCTTTTGCAAATACACTAAAGCTTGCAACCTAACCTAACCAACCCATGTGTTAATTTCACTGTGCTGTAAAATATATATAAAACTCCAATTTGACATATAATAAGCAGAGGACCAGTCTTCCCACTTAGTTATTCAGATTTTAACTTCAGACATAAAGATACTTCTTTAAGTACTCTCCAAATACAAAACAAAAAAAGCGGGAGACACAGCCTAAAATAATTGTTAAGAGCACAAGCTCTAAACCTTATTGGTTCAAATCTTGACCCTGCCAATTACTAGCTGTGTGACCTTAAGTTGCTTAACCTCTCTGTGCCTCAGTTTCCCCATCTATAAAACAGATATAGTAATCGTACCTACCTCACAAGGTTGTTATGAAGATTAAATTAAATGGGTTATTATTTGTAAAGAAACAAATATGTGTGCAATTCCTTGTAGAAAATAAACACTATGTAAGTGTTTGATATTTTATTTAATTTTACATGTTAATAAAAGTTTAAAAATAGACTAAAAAGGCCAACAATTTTGCCTGTCTCATGATTCCATTCCTTCCTCTTTCCCTGGGGTCATGTGCCTGTCTTCACAGTTCTATTTTATATCCTCAAGCTACCTTTTCCTCTCCACAGGTCTCTTCTCTTCATCCTTTGTGAAGACTTATAAAAAAAAGCAATCCTGCCACCCTAAGAAATTGTTAATTAATTAGCTAATTAATTATTAGCTAATTCCTTGGCTTTTCCCACTTCCCACCCCAGCTACCATCCCAATGCGTTCTTTTTTGCCCTACCAAACTTCCTGAAGAACCATTTAAGATAAATGACCCAAGTTCTCACTATCTCATTTTGCCCTAATGCCCATTATGACCTAGCTTCTACCACTGTCATTCTACTAAAACGATTCTTCCCAAGATCAGTGGCCAACTCCTCTGGCTAAAATGCAGCCTCATCCTCTCAGTCATTTGGGAAGCATTGGGCACGGTTAGGTACATGCATTCCTTTCTCAAAATCCTCTTTTCCCTTGGTTTCTATAAAATCTCCTCCCTTTTATTCCTCTAGCCTAGCCTCCCTCCTTCTCAATCTCTGTTTCAGGTCTTTCTTCCTCTGCTCTGAGTAGCAGACATCCCCTACCCTTCTCCTTCTTCCCCCTCAACAAAACATTCTTCCTTTAGGCAATCCCATCTTCTTAAAATGAGTTCATTACAGGTAACGCTCAACATCTCATCTCTAACCCAAACCTACATCAAATTGTCTCCAGGATATTACAACGTGAAAGTCCCCACCAGCACCCGAGATTCCATAAGCTCAAAGTCAACGCTTTCCTTTCCTAACTTCCTGAAGTCTGTTTCTCCTGTTTTTCATCTTAATGTCAGCGCCAGCCAGACTGAAAATGGTGGAGTTCTGTTCCTCTGCTTCTTCTCACTCACTTCATTCATGGTTATTGACTGTAACAGGCATGCTAACTTTCAATCACTACAAAAGTCTTACAAGGATGAAGCAGATATCATTTCCCCCATTTTAAAGAAGTGAAAACCAAGACTTAGACAAAATACCTGGTTCAAGATCTCAAAGCTAGTAAAAGTCAAAGCCAGGATTTGAATTCACATGTTTATCTATTTATATGCATAATACAGTACACTGGGAATATTTATTTAAACTTAAAGATGCACATTCCAACCACTGCCTCTACTGAGAGCCAGGTCCCAAGGAGATAATACTGATCATGTCAGATCTATCAAGACAGATATTCCTGCCATCATGGAACCCAACACATGGTAGAAGTATCAGAAAATTAAACAAGCAAACTATAATCAAATGCAGAAAGTCCTATGATACAGAATGCAAAGACGACAGAACCTAACTTAGAAGATAGGATACAGAGCTCTGGGGGAAGGCTTGCCAGAAGTAACATCTGAGCTGAGAACCGAAACACCAGTAGGTGTTAGCCAAGCAGAGGGAAAGGTGGTCAAAAGCATCCCAGTGATAAGGGCTATTACCAATAGAAATAAATAAATAACAAGCGTTGGCATGAGTGTAGAGAAACGCTGTTGGTGGGAATGTAAAATGGTGCAGGTCGGGATGGAAAACAGTCTGGCCGTTCCTCAAAAGATTAAAAATTCAATAACCATATTATCCAGCAATTCCATTTCTGGGTATATACCCAAAAGAACTGAGTAGTGGGTTTCAAAGAGATATTTGGACACTAATTTTCATAGCAGCATTATTCACAACAGCCAAAAGACGGAGGCAACCCAAGTATCCATCAATAGATGAATGGATAAACAAAATGTGATATATTCATACAATAGAATATTATTCGTCCTTGAAAAGTTAGGAAATTCTGATACTACTATAATATGAATGACCCTTGAGGAACATTATGCTAAGTGAAATAAGCCATTTCAAAAGGACAACTGCTTATATGAGGTACCTGGAAGAGTCTCAACTCATAGAGACAGAAAATAGAATGGTCATTTCCAGGGGCTGGGAAGAGGGGGGAATTGAGAGTTAGTATTTAATGGGTACAGAGTTTCTGTGTGGGATGATGAAAAAGTTCTGGAGATGGATGGTGGTGATGGCTGCACAACAATGTTAATGTACTTAATGCCACTGAACTGTCCACCTAAAAATGGTTAAGATGGTTAATTTTATGTTATGTGTATTTTACCACAATTTTTTTAAAGTGTTCCAGATACTATGAAAAGTACGTGCGAAGGTCAGAAAGCAAAAAAAAATAAAATAAAACAAGAACATGGAGAATCTGAAGAAAGCAAGAAGTTCAGAAAGGCTAGGGAAAAAAAGACCAAAAACACACATTTTCAGTTGACATGATTTCTAAACTAGATATGATCTTAAGCATCTGAGGCCACATACTGTTCTCCTAATAGAGCAACCACATATGATTTTTCGCATCATGGAATTAGGCCAGAAAAAAAAAATGTTAACAATTGCTTAATCAGAAATGAGAGCCTTCTCGAGCTTCAAAGTTAGGAAACTTTCATCAAATTCCAAGAGCCTGTAAAGTTTTTCTAGGCTGAGGGTACAGAGGAATCATACTCACATGAAGTCTAAACCACAAAGAGTCTTAGGGCTTCATCACAGCTCTCTGAAACGACAAGTAGTACTTGTTGCTTTTGGAGAACAACCTAGCTCATGGGGCAGAGTAGGGGGAAGGCTTCTGCCTATGTTCTCTGAACATTTTGTAGATCTTGAGCTTACTTTACAGATCATTACAGCTCTGCCTGCGAGTAGGATTACACACAAGGTTATGCCAATGGTTCCATTTTCAGGCTATCTCTCTCATCCGTAAAATTCAATTCAGGCTTAAAGCTGGCACACAAAGTCCTGGCTCAGAGAATATCTTTATTTATGTAGTATGCAAATGAGCACAGACATAGTCATATATTTGTATGTATGTAAATAAGCATACACACACATACAAAAAACAAATAGTAATGAACAATTTTAAAAGTGCACAGCTCTAACAGATTTTAAGATGCTTTCATCACTGCAATATATTACAGCTTTACAAATGTACTACAGTCTTAAACCAAAATATTTCATTTCCAAAATGAAATCTGGCTTGTGGTTAATTTATTCCAGCACCTAGTTCTTATTACTTACTCAATAGGCTTGAATAGGAAAATACAATGTATTTGCACACTGACTGAGAGAGCACAGTGTATGAACAAGTAAGAGACACATGCCTGAGCTCTCCCTACTCCCCGGGAGGGAACTGGCCCCGTGAGACTGAAGAAGTATCCAGTACCAAGTATTTTCCAGGAAGACAGGGAAATGGAGACAGAGGGTGAACGAGAATAAGGTCAGTTTTGTATCAAAAGCAGAACAGCATGTAGCCCAAGAGGTAAAAGGAGGTCGAGAGTAAAGAAAGAGCAAAGATGAAACACGAAGAATTTACAAACTTTAGTTAAGGTTTAAATTTGGAGAAGACCCATCAGACTATAATTTCCTAAACTCAGGAATCTGTACAGTTGACTCTAATTCAGGGCACATATTCTATAAATGTTGACAGAACATCACTTGAGGGAAGGAAACGTGACCCACTTTGCTTCTTGTTGATCTTCACGCCAATCCTGCTAACTCTCAACAAAAGCATGGCATTTCCGAATACCCACAATTTATGGTTAAGGGAAGCAAGGAGACTCAAGTGGGACAGGAAGCAGAGGGGCCAGCCCTAGAATTACCCAATCACACGGAATCAGCGTAACACATATCTGGATTTGCTCTGTCATAAACCAGCAACAATGAATAATTCAGTGTCCTTGACTGGTCTGAACCTTCATCACTCAACTATGGAGTCCAGACTCAACTGTCTTCTCTCTGATATTTTATTTTTTGGCTTGACTGAACTATAATTTCACTTGACTCACCTAGTCTGCTAGGGACACACTATACAGACTTAGACTTAAGATGAAAGATGTTTATATGATTAGTTAATATGCCAGACTTGCAGATGAACTAAAAGAGGGGGAAGAAGAAAAACTCAAAAGCTTAGGAAAAAAATGTCACCTGCCAACATAGCATTAATCTCATCCATTTTTATCAATGTCATTCCCCTTTCTGTTCAACATTAGGTCTCAAATTTAATCTGCTGAAACTATATGAGTCAGCCTGAAATGAACGATGAGGTTTGCATGAAATCTAACACAAAAGAAAGTTAATTCTGTTTTTAAAATTCTACTTGCTCTATTTTCCTTGGGCCAACAGGTACATGTACACTTAATGTTTAATGTCAGGCAAACCCTTAGTTTCCTTATCTGTAAAATGTGTGGTAGCAGATGACCTCTATCTGGGATTGCTTCTGGGGTGATTTTTGTGACCACCAAAATCAAAATTAGCTAGCAAATACTGGTTGCATCTTCCATTAAGAGGAACCCCTTGTCTTGTTTTGCCTCTTCCAACAACATTAGGACTGTTTTCACCTTTACCCTTTGATCCATAAGGTGACGGTGTGAATTTCAAGCTTTTCCACAAAGACATGCAAGTTGTAAAGCAAAGGCTGCTGCCCTGGAAACTGAAGGTGCGTGACTCTTATGAGGATGATGTTTCTAAAGAACCAGTGCACCAGTTACACTCAGCCTCTCTGCCACCTTATGTTCCAACATTAGGTCAGGAAGAACCGGCTTCAAGTTAATGGTTTCAGAGTACCAGCTATTAGCATTTCAGTTTGCTTTTATGTTCTCCCCCTCCGTTTCTGACTGTTACCTATTAAAACTTCACAGTAACAGAGACTATCCAAGTGGATCACTGAATTCACAGCAGTCAAAAAGAATCCAGAGGAATAAATCAGACATTCCAAATGCATAACCGATGTCTGTGTTTATAAGAGAGCACATTATCTCATAAACTAGATTTGAGATAATCTCTTCTGAATCCTATTTCCTTCAAGAACCAGAGTTGAATTTTCTGATTTTATTTTCATTATGCTCTGATCTGCCAAAAGATACACAGTGTGTGTTGCCCTTCTTCCTTGAATCCACGCTGTCAAAAATGCCTGGACCCGCAGAACCATAGCTGTGTACCACCCGGAGCAACACACACGGCTCGCTTTCTCCTCTCCCAGGGCTCCCATACTTCAGAAACAGTTGTTTTCTCATTTAATGGCAATAATAATCCCATAATCCAACAAATGCTTTTTAAAGAATGTTCATCATGAAAAGGAATGTGTGTCTTTGTGTGTGCCAACTTTCTCATGCAACTCTCTGAGACCGCTGACCAATTTTCTCTATTGCAAAAATACATTCCAAATCCACCCACTTCTCTCCATTTCCACTGTTACGCCCCTGGGGCAAGGCACCACCACCACCTCTCACCGACCGCGCTCCCAGGGCCTCCTCCTGGTCTTCCTCTGGTTCCCCACCTATGGTCTATTCTCCACAGCACTCAGAGCAACCTCTTTTAAAAAAATAGATCAGATCAGATCATTCCCTTGCTTAAAATCTTCTACCTTCTTCATGGGCTCCCAGTACACACAGAAAAAAATCCAAACCGCTTATCACGATACAAACCCTGCCTATGTTTCCACGCCATCGCAAGCCTCCCCTCGTTCACTATTCACCAGTCATCAGGTCTTCCTTCTGTTCCTTAAACACTTCTCCTCCCCGGCTTTGCGAGACTGTCTCTCTCTCATCAGTCTCTTCCCAAACCAGCCCACTCCTGGCCAGCCTATCGAAAACAGCATCCTCACTCCAGGCACTATCTATCATATATTCTGTTTATTTATTTGTGCTTACTTTTGTCTGTCTCTCCCACTAGACTGTAAGCTCCATGAAAGCAGAGATCAAGTCTATCTTCCTTTCTTCCTTCATTCAGGACAGATCTTCCTCAACTTATGATGGGAGTATATCCCGATAAAGCCATTGTTAAGTTGAAAACATCATGTCAAAAACGCATTTAATACACCTAACCTACCAAACGTCATAGCTTAGCCCATCTTAAATGTGTCAGAAAACACATTAGCCTACAGTTGAGCAAAATCATCTAACACAAAGCCTGTTTTATAATAGTGTTGAATTTCCCATGTCATTTATTGAATATTGTACTGAAAGTGAAAAACAGAATGGCTGTCTGGGTACAGGATGGTTGTCAGTGTATCGGTTATTTACCCTCGTGATTGCGTGGCTGACTGCAAGCTGCCCAGCATCACAAGAGAGGATCGTAGCCAAGAGAGGATCGTGGGTAACCTGGGAAAAGATCCAAGTTCAAACTTCGAAGTATAGTTTCTACTGAATGTGTATGGCTTTCACACCATCGTCAAGTCAAAAAAACGTAGGTTGAACCACCGTAAGTTGGGGACCATCTGTAATTGTTTTGTGTCTATTTTGTGCAAGGCTAGGTTACAAGTTAAACCAATAAGGCAAAAATCCCTTTCCTTATATGCTGCCATCCTGCCTTGTTTATCACTGTATACCCAGTACAAGGTGGGCACTCAACAAATATTTATTGAATGAATGAAACATTGCAGTCATGTGATCCTCAAGTCGTACTGCTGTGCTTTACTATGCCTTTTAAAAATATTTTCACTAAGCCAATCAAGTTACCAATGAATGAAATCTATTGAGACTGGTCATGTATACACATAAGTAAAACACAGACGATGATAATATCAAAAATCTTAGCTCTAACACAGGTGTTTAGAGCTGAGTGTTGTCCAAAGGCTACTTAATATGTACCAATCCTAGAAGAAGAAACTTTGCTTACCAATCCTACCCTCTTTTACAGTTTCTCATCAATCACAACCTCTCTTCACTTCTCTGCGCCACCCCACTCTGACAGAGAGAAGCGAACTAAGTTAACAGTTTTGAAACAGTTTTGATATGCGTGAACATGTCTACAATTTCTGAATTCTAACTCCAAATATAGTCTAATTTTTCTTTCTTTAGTTTGATTTTGCTTTTTAACATAAGGAAAATAATTTATCTACTCCATGGCTGGTAATGAAACCCCCTTGGCAATTACCTGTTAGATTTGTCACACCCAATTTACCACTTCCAGCAATTATAATAAGTAAAGCCCAAATGTGAAATCATTTAAGCTTCCTCTCCTTTTGGCTGGTAGGATGCCCTGAGTCCCACCCAGAGGAGCCTATCACTGCCAACACCTTGACAGCTCACCTATTTTCAGGTCTGCTGAGATAGGACTGCCAAGTCAAGGAAGAGGAATCCTGGAAAACCACAAATGCAACTCCCTTGCTCCACAAAAAAAGGATTTACCCTTGAACATCTCCATGTAACCAACGCCGCTCAATTTATATGCTGGCATCTAGTCAAAGAGATAACCCCCATACGTGAAAAGACACAAGGAGAGTCAAATGGGGCTATTACCAGTTCAGGGATTATTTGTTTGATGTCTACATTCATTTGTCTACATGACTTCAAGGACTTTTCAGAGTGTAAGTGTTCAGACAGCAAACACACGATCTGACTGTTCCAGAGGCCCCTAGAACAGAAGCATGTACTGAAAACAACATACAAATCTTTGAGGAAGAGGAAATGTGATTAATGTAGAACATCAGGTCCGGGTTCTAAGACAAGTACTCACATTTACCTGTAAAGCAGAGGTATCTAGCTAGACTGGCTGTTCATTTCAACTGCCTATGGAGTTACTATTTTTCTGTACAGCTTCCAAGGCCCCAGCCCAAAGGGATAGGGTCTGGGTACCTGTATGTGTGTGTTGTTTCTGGGATAAAGTGATGATCTACCATACTTAGAAACTACTGATCTATAGAACCCGAAACGTGAACTCAAATACCATCAGAAGCCAGGCAGGTAAGTAAAAGACACAGGAAATAATGGAGCATGCATTCAAATTATATTCAGAAAAAAAAAAATACTGCGGGCCAAATTTGGCTGGCTGCTCTTGACTTTGTGATTTCTGTATTTAGACTATAACTTCTTGAAGCTAGGCACCATATCTCATTCATTCCTGGGCCTGTTAGTGTCTGACATACAGTAGGTTCAATCGATGTTTGCTAAATTACTGATGAAAATGAGGTGAAATCCCAACTCTTCTGATATTATTAAAAGAACTGCCAGGAAAACTCCTTATTCATTCATCCAACCAAAACTGATTACACATCTACTATTCATATAAGGCTCTAAGGATACTGAATTGAATAAGATAGACAAGATTCCTGTCCATGTGGGGTTGATGTTTGGGGCAGAAGGAGAAAGAGAGAGGGAATAGACATTCATAAATAAGGCAATTTCAGACAGTGATGTTACTCAGCATTAACATGGCTGCATTTAGTCTCAAAGGTTGTTAAACCACATGGAAGACAGTGGAGGGTAGTGGTTTCAGAGGAGGTGAAGAATACCCTCTTGATGGGGGTAGAGGACGAATTTAGGTGGAGAGTTTCATGCCCTGACCTCTGCCACCACACCAGTTGACTGACCTTGGACAAATCACTTAATCGATCTGGAGGTATTAGATTAAATGGTCTCTAAGACTTTCTAGCCCTATGATTTTATATTCCACATTCTACGTATGAGCAAAATTTCACACGCTGTGATGGTCAGGCCCAATCTAGTGTCCAAATACTTTCAGGTCCCACCCCTCAAGGGTTGGCTCATGATATTTACACATTAGTATAAATCAAAGATAGTTTCTAAGCGTTTCCTGACCCCACCTCTACAGTTTACCTAAGGCAAAAACCACAAGCTCAGATATTTATTGCCACAGTGCAGTGGCTACTGGCATGCCCAGACGAAGTTATGAAGCTGGCACTATCACCGGCCCTAGGGCAAAGGAAACCAAATATCAAGCTCAAGGTGATTAAGCAATTCAGAAATTAGTTAAATTCCCTCATTCAACAAACATTAATAAGAGACCGCAGGAAGCAAACTGGTCTGGCTCCTAAGGAAAAAAAGCAAGCACGTGTGCGCACACACACGCTCTTCCCCTAACCATAAGGACCCTGGTCTGCTGCAGACATGCTTAACCTGGGTTTCAAAGGCTCCATGAACCCTACGAAATTAAACGCCAAATTCGGGGTGTATGGGCATATTTCTAAGGAGAAAATCCATAGCTTTTATTAAATTCTCAAAAGGGTCGATGATGCATACTGAAGAAAGACACTTGAGGCAAGGTCTCTCTTTGGGTTGTCATGCAAATCCCCTTTATATAAACAAGGAAACTGAGGTTTAGAGAAGTTAACGTGCCAAGACGCAGCCCAGAAGCGGCCCAGCGAAACCTGAACCTTGATCTGACCGTGGCCAAAGTCTGTATTTTTTCCTGCGTGTCATGCACTCTCACACTGTTTTCATGGCTTACCAAAAATAAAAATAAATAGAAAAAGGCTGTTTAAAAGAATGAGTCAGTGAAGCCCCCAAGGACCATCATCATGTTCTGTCAGGGGCAAAGGCAGAGTCCAGCCCACAATTTCCTAGAAGCTGCAGAAGCCAACATTTCCATTTCTCAACTTCTGCCTCCGCCCCACTAGGATAAGATGACAAAAGAAGTACAAGAGCCCAAAGTAGGGGTTTATGATTTCAGAGATTCTTTCCCTGAAGAAGTCAAAGCACATGAATCTCCGCAGGCGGTCCAATCCCAAGGTCACTGTCTTGCACATCCCCAAGGCAGGAGTCGGGTAACTTTTTTCCACCCCTTGAATTTGGTGGGTTTGTGTATATCTCACCTTCTGAACTTTCCTCTGGGTTTAACTCTTGGCCTTGACCCCTCATATTCACAGAAACGGTTGTTTTCATTTCATGAGTCATATCAGGATGTATAAAAAGGCAACCTGAAAATCATGTATCAAACACGACAGAATTTGGAGGAAAGAAATATACACTAATGTTTTTTGGTGTAATGGACAGAACGTGGTCTTTGGAATCAGGATTAACCTTGGGTAAGTAACTTTACCTGTCAGAACCCTGATTATACAATTTCTAAAATAGGGATAATGATGTTTCAGATTTTAATAACCAACAAATTTTTGGTGAGTGCCTACTTGTGCCATGCACTGTCCTAAGCTCTAGGGGTACATTTTAATAACCAACAAATTTTTGGTGAGTGCCTACTTGTGCCATGCACTGTCCTAAGCTCTAGGGGTACATTTTAATAACCAACAAATTTTTGGTGAGTGCCTACTTGTGCCATGCACTGTCCTAAGCTCTAGGGTAACAGATAAGGTTCCTTCCTTCATAAAGTGTATATTCTAAGTGGAAGAGAAAAATACCCAAATAAATAAATAAATAAATATAAAATCATTTTAATAACACTAATCAAATTAAAATAATAATAGCTAACAGTTCTTGGGCATATACAATGTGTCAGAAACTATTATGTCTTGACTTATTTAATTCTCATAATGGGGGGACATAAGATTATTACATCCATTTTCTAGAGGAGAAGACTAAAAGGTTATGTAACTTGCCCAAAGTCACACAGCCAGTGAGTGGCAAGGCCAACCAAGACTGAAACCCAGACCATCTGACAGCAGCAGAACCTCATTCTACACCTACACCAGGTAAATTAACGCAAATAAAATGCACGACACAAATAGAGGGAAGTTGCTGTAGCTTGGCTGGTCAGAGAAGCTACACTGAGCAGGTGTCATTTTAGGTAAGACACAAGTCACAAAAAGAAGCCAGGCCCAGAGTAAATATCTAAAGAGAGTGTTCCAAGCAGGAAGAACAGCTGGTGCAAAGGCCCTGAGGAACAACCAGCCTGGGACAGAAAGAAGCCCAGCGGGTCTGAGCACAGTGGACGTGTTTGGGGAGTGCGGTAGATGAGTTCTCAGATACAGGCAGAAGCCAGATGGCGTGGGGGGTTGTCAGTCAGAGCACAAAGATTTCACTCTGTGCTCAATGGGGAGTCATGGAAGGGCTTTAAGTGGGGAGGTGACACAATTTGATTTACATTTTTAAAGTCTAAGTCCAATTGATGTGTGGAGAAGGAGAAGGCTGTGCAAAGTTGAAGTGGGGAGACCAGTTTGGGGGTATGGAAGTCCAAGCAAGAGATAAATGATGACTTGATCTATAGTAGTAATAATAAAGGTGGAAAAAGTGCACAAGCTCAGGATGTATCAGAGAGACGCCATGAGGATTAGATGAGGATGGACAGAACACCTAGAGTATCAGACACACAGCACACATTTGCATATGTTAATTACCTTCCCTGTCTAACAGTAATGAGTAAGAGGCTTGGGATAAAACTATAAATCATATCCCAAATGACTAAGCCTCCCTGATTCCCCCGCCCCAATTTCTCCAAAGAAGCCCATAGCTCAGAGAGTACCCTGGGAATGCACCAAGTTCAAAACACAATGGAGAATTGATCTATTAAAGGAGCTGGACTGTTAAATTAAAACTGTTTCTGTGTGCCAAGCTGAAACACAAAGGAACTAGTCTTCTTCAACAATAAAGACCAGTTAAGAGGAGACTCCAGTTACACAATCTCCTCCTCTTCACCGTGAGGCACTTAGACGGAATTTTTTTTTAATAGAAAAGACAAACTCTTGAGTAAATGTAATAATTGTCTCAATAATGTGCCCCAACCACCCAAGAAGTTAAAAAAAAAAAAAAGGAAAAAAAGAAACTGGAAAATTGGGATTCTTCTATTACAGGATCGGTTCATTGCTGTCTCAAGTGTAGGCTATATTCACCCCAGCGATGGGATGATGCTATTTTCAAGATCTGACAGCCTGATAGCAATTCAAGAAGCAGAAAGATTACCTTCTAAGTATTAAAAAAAAAAAGAAAAGAAATAAGCAAACAAGCTAATACAAAAATCAGAAGCTTGTCAATGAGGTCAACTGACTGAAATAATTTTCAGATGTTGCCCAAAATAGGTTCTTTTTAGAGAAGCCTTGCCTCAAAAATGTCCCAAACAGGCAGTCCTATGGTGATCTCAGTCATCTCAAACATAGCACTTATTATATATTTTTCTCTAACAACAACAAAAACCACAACCAACTGATCTAAGGTAAACATTACTAATCACCGAAAATAGAGAATCTCCCTGTGCTTCCTAAACTCAAAAAACTCAAGCTCCAGGAATTAAACCCTCAGCTGAAAGCAAGCCCAGAAGAGGAGAGAAATTTTCTCCTCTGCATTGCCTCACTCAGGCAAAGCTCCAGAGTGGAGAAGAAATTAGCCTTGAAGCTAAAACCCATAAAATGGGACTTCCCTGGTGGCGCAGTGGTTGAGAATCCGCCTGCCAATGCAGGGGACACAGGTTCGAGCCCTGGTCCAGGAAGATCCCACATGCCATGGAACAACTAAGCCTGTGAGCCACAACTACTGAGCCTACGCTCTAGAGCCCATGAGCCACAACTACGGAGCTCACATGCCACCACTACTGAAGCCCACGCCTAGAGCCGGCGCTCCGCAACAAGAGAAGCCACCACAATGAGAAGCCAGCGCACCACAATGAAGAGTAGCCCCCACTCGCCACAACTAGAGAGAATCCCATGCGCAGCAATGAAGACCCAACACATCCAAAAATAAATTAATAAATAAAATTTAAAAACAATAAAACCCATAAAACTCTTATTCCGTTCTTTGAATTTTTAACCATTCAAATCTTCTAACTGCTCTAGCGCAATGGTTCAACAAAAGATCTGCAAGATCAATACTATTTTCATAATACTATCATTTGCTTTTCTCACTGTGTTGACGTTTGCACAGATGGTTCAAAAGAATGGTGAGTAATGCTACAGGTACCTTAGCACAAATCAAGCCAAGAGCACCAAATTGCACTGGTAATCACTGTATTCTTCACACCACACAGTCCAGTAAAAAGAGAAAAGAGAGCTAGTTTCACGTGAGAATGCCCCTGATGAAGCAGTAAGAAAATATTAACTTTATTAAAACTCATATGTGAAGTAAGCTGTCTTTCTTTTTAGTATTCTGTGTGACAAAATGGGAAGTATACAGAAGCACTTCAAAGTGAAATGGTTGTCTCAAAGAAAAGTACTTGTGTGATTATTTGAGTCGTGGACTAATAAACTAGCCACTTTTTTCATGGAACACCATTTTTACTTGAGAAAATGACTGACAAACAAAACATGGTTAGTCAGACTTTATAATCCGGCAAACATTTTCTCAAAAATAAATGAAGCGAGGGACTTCCCTGGTGGTGCAGTGTTTAAGAATCCACCTGCCAATGCAGGAGACACGGGTTCGAACCCTGGTCCAGGAGGATCCCACATGCCACGGAGCAACTAAGCCCACGCGTTCTAGAGCCCGTGTTCCGCAACAAGAGAAGCCACCGCAATGAGCAGCCCGTGCACCGCAACGAGGAGTAGCCCCCGCTCACCACCAACTAGAGAAAGCCGGCGTGCAGCAACAAAGACCCAACGCAGCCAAAAATAAATAAATTAATTTTAAAAAATTAATGAAGTGAGCCTGTCATTTCAACTGGCCATATTTGCTGCCAATGATGAAATTTGAGTTTTCAAGCAAAAATTGGAAATTTTGAAAATCTGTATTTCTCACCTTGCCCTTGACAACTTCCTAATACTTAAGGACTTTTCTGATAAGATCAATGGTGATATTAATGAATGTGACTTTTGACACTGTATAATGAAATGTGTCCACATGTGCAAGATCTGCATAATTTAGTGAACCAGTAATTTTCCAGCTGACTAAAGCCTGATGTTACAAAATCATGCATGAGTAAGAGATCCATCCAAAGTGTGAAATAGATCAACAGGCAATATAACAGAGGAGGAAAAGATAATTGATATGGTCTCAGACGCTACGCTACAAATAACCTTTAAGAAACTATGACTTGTTGAATTTTGGTGTAATATCAAAGAGGAATATTTACATTTCATAGCTGAAGAAGCAGTTAATATACTCCCCTTTCCATCAGTGTCTGTGTAAGGCTGGATTTTGTTCATATACTTCAACCAAACCAACACACTGCAACAAAATACACCTAATGAGAAGCCAGCTTCTATTAAGCTAGACATTAAAGAGATTTGCAAAAATATAAAACAATGCCACTCTTCTTGCTAATTTTTTGTATTGGAAATATGTATTTTTCATTAAAATATTATTTAGGTTAACATGTGGTGGATTTTTTTTGCTATTTTTAATGAATTAATAAATATGTCTATATTTTTCAATTTTAGTTCCTAATATGGTAAATATCAATAGATATAGCCCATGTAAACAAAAGTTTTTTGGGGTCTTCAACAATTTTTAGCAGTAAAGTCAGCCCACCATATCCATGGGTTCTGCATCCGCAGATTCAACCACAGATCAAAAACGATCAGGGGGAAAAATTCCAGAAAGTTCCAAAAAGCAAAATTTGTAGGTTATATACAAAACCTATGCCATTTTATATAAAGACTTGAGCATCCTTGGATTTTGGTACCTGGAGGGGGCCCTGGAACCAATCCCCCACAGATACTGAGGGCCGACTATATAAGTCTAAAACGCTCCTGAAGCCAGTAAGTTAAGAATTTTTGGCTTAGAACAAATATATAATAGCTGCCTTTTTCACACACACACCCTGCACAAACAAAAAGCAGAAAGAAGACAAACTGAATTTCTTTGGACTCTATTGTGCAATTTACTTAAGACCCATGGGCCTTGCTAATTTGCATGTCTGATTTACTCCAAATCCTTTCCTCCTCCTACTCTCTGGCAAGAAACCACAGATAAATTCCATTGCTATTTCACAACCCCCTGTTAAGCAAACTGCCATGCAGTGGTATAGACATGGAGCTCATCCAGCCTGGCAAACAGGGAGAAAGAGCTCCAGGGCTTTCCAGCGAAGGGCCCTTTTCAAACATTAAATCCACAAAACACGGCATTAGCTTGCTCAAAGCAAATAGTTAATTTGTCCTTTCACAGGAAATCAAAAGCACAAAATCACACAGCTAGAGCACTCCTTCAGCCCCCGCACTAACCCTTCACCATCCCCCTTTTCCCAGACAAGTAAATGTCTAAACCATTAAGAATCAACAAGTCAATCAATCCATAACAAATATTTATACTGTCTACATGGAAAAAAAAAAAAAGAGGATATATATGGTCACAAAAAGAAAACTAACAATACCAGTAAAAAAAAAAAAAAAAAGCCCAAGTAAACTGTGCTATGTAAGTGTGAAGAAAGGACAAAATAAAAAATAAAAAAAATACGCACCAACATGACCAAGTGCATGAACAAATGGGAAGAAGAAAGTAGAAAATTAAATACAGGTACTAAGCGTGGCAAAGCTGAAAAATTAGTAAAGGACAGGATTCTCAGACATCAGTAATTGGACCTTTTGGCTAAAATTCCATTTCAACAGGGGGAAAATGGAAAATGACATTAGAATGATAGATTGTACCCAGATTATGGAAGGTCCTGAAAGTCAGGCCAGCTGGTCTATCCTACATGTAATGAGGAGCCACAAAAAGGCTTTTGAGAAGGACAGGAACACAATGGAAGTGTGCTATTTTATTTGCTGTTTTGTTTTTTAAACGTTAATCTATTAATAATATGGTCTAGGTAAAAGAAACCAAGACAAGAGGTTGGGGCGCCAGATAAGGAGACTAAAAAGCACAGACATGAGCTGGGCTTGAACAAGGAGATGGCGATGGAAATGAAAAAGCACCAAGAGCTACATCGAGGTAGGTAAATCTGGAACCTAATCTGGTGCCAAGAGTATAAAAGAAGGTGGGACCATACACAGAAATAAAGAAGTCAAGGTCACTAACAACACATCTACTGAAGGCCTACTAAACTTCTTGCTGTGCTAGGCTATCAATGAAATACTGATTTGCAGGTAAAGATATGAGATTTTAAACATGCCGAGGGAGAGGGGTATGGATATGATGGACTGGCCCTCAGCAGCCTTCCAATGTCCTATCACGGTGCCTTCCTATGCTGCAGAGGATGGAAAGCTAAAAACTACATTTCCCCTTTGCAGCCAGGGGTTCTGGATGAGGATACGGCTCTACCAGTTACAAGGCTCCGTATGAGATTTAGAAGGCAGAAATAAAATGGAGGCCATCTTCTTCCTGTTTTGACTCTTTCTGTAGGCTACACAGTCGTGGAAACACTGAAGATTTCTGCAACAGTATTCCAGGATCTGACCAATAGCTTTGAGGTTATCCAATGGCTTCCTGATCCCTGGCCTTCTTGAGTGTGACAGATTAGCAGTCCACCTGGTAGGCCAGTCTGTTTCAGAAGGCCACCTCCAGAGGTTCAGCCTTCCATTTCTCTGGTCCTCTCAATGACTTTGTAAGAATCTATTTCCCTATCTTACATGATTTCTGCTTCCTGCAACTAAATGCAGACACATTAAGTAGGTTTAAATAAGGGCAGAACAACTAAGTGAAAGTATTTGATACATAGTTTTTAAAATGTAAGTAAAACTTGGGAACAAAGCCAGACAGAGCATAGAAACTAGGTATTACCTGCACAGATGCAGCAGTCAGAGACCCCAGACTATGTTAATCCAGTCTCTAAGATTTCCACAACTCATCTTGGGAATCAACAAAGAAAAATCCTCTTAGCTTTCTTAAGGAGTTATATCAACATCTTACATTTATCTGGAGCTTCGAATATGAGTAAAGGCATTTTGAGGAGTTTTCACTTCATTTTACCTGGCAGAGGATACCAAAAGGGTGGGTATCATCATCTTAATTTTTAAAAATGAGAGAACCAAAGCACAGAGAAGGTAAACAATCTGCCTAAGGTCAGAGAGGTGGTAAGTTATTGGTCCAACTAAAGTATTTCCTGCTTTCAACCTATTTTCTCTTGTTTGGTCTTCTGTCAGTTAACTCTAACCATGTCCTAAAGTAAATGTTAAAATTGTTGGTGTGGAAATATTAGGAGCCTAAGAGGGCTTGTAAAACCGCAGAGAATTCAATGGGGCCTAACTTACAACCATGGAAAAAATTAAAATCCCATGTGTAATTTTCTTCTCCAATTTTAACCTAAAATGTGGTGTCTGTGGCAGACCCACTGTTCCTATGACACACTTCCAACACACACAGTCTGGGTAGCAAGTGTCATCCAACCATTCAGGCAGCTAGTCATTTATTTTCCTATCATTCTAAGAGATGGAAAATTAACAGTGTTGTGTTTACAAACCGTCACTGGGCTATTACATAAAAGCTCAAATATGTTTACCTTACTCACACCTCCGGTATGAAGAAGCTCAAAAGCAAGTTAATATAAACCGATTCTGAGCAAATGTGCAGAAAGTAGCCCTGTTAGAAAGAGGTTAAGCTTTGACCTTCCCAACTTTTCCCGCAGAATGTACAATCCATCACGTACAGGGAAGATGTGAGGTGTTGGTAAGTACCCCTGTTAGTGAGAAATTCTGCTAATTATTACACCAAATAAGCATAGTTAACAGGCCATGGCCACAAGAGGGCCATGTTTCAGGGTATTAAACAGCTGCGTAGGGGTGGAGATGAATATATTACACTATGCCCTCTACCAATAAAACAATTTCCCTGACACCTAGAAAGCCAGTCGGCTGAAGCAATAACACAAGGGTTCCAGGACTCTGCTATGTGAAGAAACGATGCTTCAGTGCCATCTAGTGACTTGTGCCTTTTAAGTTGCAGAGTTCGGGCAACTGGCGATACCTATAACCTAAGCTTGGAAGTACGAAAAGGAAACAGGAATAGAAGATATGGAATTTTGAAGGCCTCTCAAACGAAATACTTGCTTTTTAAAACACACATATATTCTTTTCTTTTCTTTTTTCCTCCACCTCTGGAAAAGACAGCAGAGGGGTAGGAAATTAAGACCAAATAAAACCAAAGGCCTTGAACCCATAAGGCAGATACAAAAATTAGCACACTCTACGTAATATATTAGCATACTCTATGTAATATATTAGCATAATGCAAATAATTTTTTAAGAAGGTAGGAAAACTTACCAATCTATAGAAAGAGTTATCTGACAATACCTTTGAGGAGTTCCATTCCACCCTCTGACCCCAAATTACCTTTCCCATAGAGACTGTTTCCAGGCTGTTGACTTCTAACATTGTACCAGCTAGATATACTGAATACTCCGTACAAATATAGTGTATTCCCAAAACACTGCCACAGAAATCCATTTCTTTCTCATGCTAATGGTGAAAAGAGATCTGAACTACATTGCTGCAGATACAGTAATGAACAAAAGCAAAGTCACTGTCTCCTGGAGTTCACATTCTAATAGAGGAAGGTAGACAAAAAAACAAACAAGAAAATATATACTATATCAGATGATGATAAGGACATCAAGAAAAATAAGACAGGGTAAAGGCATAAAGAAGGCCATCAGGCAATGAGATGGACAGTGCTATTTTAGGGTAATCAGGGAAAGCCTCCTGAGAATGTAAAGCTTAAATAGAGACCAAAAGGAAGTGAGGTAACCAGCCATGCAAATATCTGAGGGAAGAAAGTTCTAAGAGAGAACCGCAAGTACAAAGGCCCTGAGGCAGGAAGCAGTTGCCTTGTCTAACAACAGGATGGAAGGGGGACACATCATACAGAAAGCCAGAAGGGTTTGTGGTTGTTTTTCTTTTTTTTTTTAATAGCAGTTTCATTGAGATGTAATTCACATACCATATAATTTGCCCTTTTAGAGTTTATAATTCAGAATGTATATGCACAGAGTTATGCGATCATCACCACAGCTTAATTTCAGAATATTTTCATTACACCAAAAAGAAACCCTGTACCATTAGCAGACGCTCCTCATTCCTCTCTCTCCAGCCCCTGGCAACCACTAATCTACTTTCTGTCTCTATGGATTTGCTTATTCTGGATATGAAATCATATAATATGTGGCTTTTTGTCACTGGCTTCTTTCACTTAGCATAATGTTTTCAAAATTCACCCATTTGTAGTATGTGTCAGTACTTCACCTTTTTACTGCTAAATATTCCACTGTATGGATATACCACATTTTGATTATCCATTTATCACTGATGGACATTTGGGTTGTTTCCACTTTTTGGCATATTGGCATTTTTGGCATTATGAGTGATGCTGCTATGAACTTGCACGTGTGAGTTTTGTACGGACATACATTTCCATTTATCTTGGGTAACTAGGAGTGGAGCTGCTGGATTATAACATTATGAGAAGCCATAAAAAGGTTTGAGCAGAGGAATGATACGATGTGAATTTTTTTTTTAAATACTTGCTTTGGTTGCTGCACATAGAGAGAGGCAAGGCAAGATGCAGGGAGACTACTTAGAAAGCCATGGCAAGGATCCAGGAGAGAGATGCGAGTGGCCTGGAGAAGAATGGCAGAGGCAGGGGTTGTGAGGAGTGGCTGGATTCTAAATACACTTTGAAGACACAGGAGACAATTTGCTAACAGTTAAGACATGGGATATAAAAATGAGAGTCAAGGATGTCTCTGAGATTTTTGGCCTGAGCAACTGGAAGCATGAAATTGCCGTCCACTGAAGTGGAGATGACTGTAGGAGGAACAAGAAATAGGAGTACACTTCCCACTCCCTTCCTGGAGGGAAGTTCCCCCCTGCTCCACTCACAGGGGTCCCTGCAATGCCTGATCAGAAGCAACAGCCCTATTTCTTATTTTGCCTATGCCTTTCAAGAAAGTTTATACCATAGCTCCAACCTACATCAAAGTCTCTTCTGAGCTATTCTGCACATTTTGTTTTTTGTAATCAACAAATCAAATTCCAATTGGCAGGACTGAGCAAAAAAACAAGAACCGAAAGGTACTGCAATGAAATAACCCATGACAGGATCCATCATAAGAAGTGGTTTTTGAAACTACATTTCCCAATTCCCTGGCAGTCCAGTGGTTAGGACTCAGTACTCTCACTGCCAGGGGCCCAGGTTCGATCCCTGGCTGGGCAGCTAAGACCCTGTAAGCCACGTGGCACAGCCAAAAGAAAAAAAAGTATTAAAAAAAAAACCCCTGGGCTTCACTGGTGGCGCAGTGGTTGAGAGTCTGCCTGCCGATGCAGGGGACACGGGTTCGTGCCCCAGTCCGGGAAGATCCCACATGCCACGGAGCGGCTGGGCCGGTGAGCCATGGCCGCTGAGCCTGCACATCCGGAGCCTGTGCTCCGCAACGGGAGAGGCCACAGCAGTGAGAGGCCCGCGTACCGCAAAATAAAAACAAAAAAACCTACATCTCCCAAATGCCCATTCAGAAGTGCCTCACTTTGGAAGAACAGGAAAATTTAGGAAGAGGAAACCATGGTCCGAGAGGCCAGGGATGACTCAAAAGGAAGACCAATCCAACCCTAGCCTTCAAACATGACTGGCAAAAAGAGAAGGCACTTTTCCTCTCTGTCATCTCCAAGACCAAGAACCTGGGTTATTAAATGCAGTATAATTTATGTTCTTAGATATCACAGCAACAAATATTTTATTAGAAATGAAGGGGGTGGAGAGAAGAGCCTAAGGGGAAAACATGAGTTCAAAATGCAAAATGTGTTTAGTCAACCCCATCACATACCTTTTCAAAGCAACTAAAATGTGTCGCCATACACTAAGACTCAACAACAGGACTGTTTTAAGATCATCTAAGCCATGATCACTAATACTTTTGAAGGCCCCATCTCAACTGCCAAATAAACATATTAAGTTGTACCCATATGTCACATTAACGTTTCTTTGCAATAGAAAAATATGAGGGGATTTTTAACATTTTCCATTTGAATTCATTGGGCTTTGAGAAGCTCATTTATGATTGACTATAATCTCAACAACCATCGGGCATACTTGGGAATTCCTGAGAAATCAGAAAATCCAACTTACAAATTAATCTCAAATTTAATAACATTTGATGAATACTAAATGTAACAACTTATGGAGCTGACAGAGGCTACCTTTAATAAACACTGAATGAAACACATATTCATTTCAATTCTGCAATTTTATGTTTGTAATTTGGAGTCAACGCATGTTTTTCAAGTCTTGTACATTTTTACAGACCCCTGAAAAACTCTGGGGCCGAGACTGGTTGCTGCTAAGTTCTGGCCAACAGAATGTGAAAGGAAGTGATGAGTGCCATTTCCGGGTTTGGCCCACACAAAACTCCTAAGCACTTTTCTGCATGTTCTCTTCCCCTTCTGAGTGGCTAGAAGGGAGATAACCTCAGGTGACCTTACAAGCAATGTACTGAAGATGGCAGAACCTCCTCCAGCCTGCATCATTTAAATGAACGCATGCAGGAAGCCATCCCACCAAGCCATTTCCCTACTCATTACTGTTACATCAGCAATAGAAATACCTCAGCAAGAAATACATTTTTATTATGTCCAAGCCATTATACAGTATTTTGATATGATTTTTGTTACAGCGGTAACCTACCTTAACTAATATAAATCCGCAAGGCTAGACACAATGCCTAAACATCCCGTAGATAAATGACCCTGTTTAATGATTTACACCTTCATCTTTTTTATTTGTGCAATTACTAATTCCTAATAAAAATAATAGCTAACACTGTATAGCAGTTACCATGTATTTCGTTTGGTTCTAAATGCTTTATGTAAATTAACTCATCTGACCTTCATAACAACCCTCCTTGTACTTACTATAATTATCCTTACTTGACAGATAATGATACAGGTCAAAAGAAATTAAGCAATCTGCCCAAGGTTACACAACTAGTAAGTAGCAGAGCCAGGACTCAAGGCCAAGTAGTATATGGAAGCGGCATCTATGCTTTTAGTCAGAATGCTATAAACATGGAGAAAGATGTAAAAACTTGAATTCCAAAGAAGCTTGATTTTCTTCTCTCTCTTGCACAAGAAGGCAAGATAAATGGGCCAACAGAATATTCAATACTACTCCTCCATGTTTGTCCCATACATGTTCATTTTTAACCTTCAAGAGGACTTCAGATAGGACAGTTATGATTTGCTCTGTCTAAATCCTGACTTTAAAAAGCCATCCACTGCATATGTGAGTAGATGGATCCAAAAGTCAGTGGAATTATAAACTCACTGGCATGAAAATGCAAGTATCTCTGGAAGCAGCTAATAAGTAAATCTGTACTCTTCCAAAGAAGCAAGGATTAGCTTCATTGTGGGTTAAATTAGCTGAACATCAGAAAAGGACATCCAAAATAAACAGTCACGTGCTGGTGGTAGCCAGGGGTGATGTGACCGAAGACACACTTGACGAGGAATTCCAAATGTGGTCGTGAACATTTTCCTGATTCAAAGTAAACAGAGAAATAAGGCAAGTTTTGACATGGACAAGCCATTTGAGATCATAAAAAAGCAGCAGCCTCACCAACAGGCCACAAGTCTAGATTAAATGTGTGTTTCAGATGACTCATGAACCACCCGCAATATGACTCTGTACTCATGAGCCAAACAGAGGCCATTTCTCCACTTACGAAGCTGCCTGTCCATTCCACCAACGTTCTGCTGCACAGATTTGCCCCTTTGTGCAACAACCAGAGAATTTAAAAGAAGTATAAGATCCCCTTGGTACCAACTACTAGGATAAGATATAACTATCTAACTTCTACCTCATAGGAAGCCACAAGCCCACTTCCCAGAACTGTCTCCCTAAAGGCAGAATTGACCAGCAGCCATGATGCTGAGTCAAGCGACATTTACCTATTCCTGTGCCCAGTACTGCACTAGAAATGTTAATATTTATTATCTCTTCTAACTGCAAAGAATTTGAAACCAGAGCTCTACCTGGCAGCTAACAGAGAAGACAGGCAGACATGGAAATGGCCAAAATTCATGCAGCTGCTTTTGTGAGTAACCAAGTGAAGGACCCAAGGATGTCAGGTACTTAGATCATTTTAGAAAAGACATGCAATTGGCTCTGACACTGCAAGTGTGGAAGGAAATCCCAAATGTCAGAGACATTAATCAGTCACTGAACATCTACCTAAATACTTTACTGTGTGCCTAGGGCTGTGCCGGCTATTGGGGCTGACAGAAAAAGCAGCTAACATCTCATCATAGCAGCTAATAAGAGCTAACATCAGTGCGCAGTTACTATGTGTCAGGCACTATACTAAGTGCCTTAGCCTGTGTTAACACTTTTGAACCTCAAATCAACCCCATGAACAATCCGGCAAGAATTTCCAGACACAGGAGGAAAATATTGCTACATGTCTTATTACAGTAGAAAGTCAAAACTTTAATATGAAACTATTATTTTTGGATGATTTCTAGGGATTCTTTATATCCTTTAGGCCACTAAACAATTTATCCCTTAATTGTTACTAAATTGTTCAAAATATCCTCAGAACCTGACTTGTAAATATTATAAAACCTAACCTGTAAATGGAGTATGTTGAATGCCACCACATCACAATAACCACAAAGAAACTATTTTCTTTGATGCAACATTAAAATTGAGGAGTCTCATGGGTTTAATAATGGCATCTTTAAAAGAGGCACCTTTTCCTGTTTAAAAAAAAATATCCATAAAGTGAGCCTTATTAGAAAGTAGCAGGAAAAAAAAAAAAAAGGAAAGTGAGAATACAGCATTTTAATAAGGAGTTTCACAGCAAAAAATTCAACATGAACTCTACTGCTACTGAGAAGGAAGTAATTCTAAACAGTGTCAAAATTAGTCTTCATTTTTACTAAGAACAAAAGAGTTCCCATCTTTGAGGTCAGATTAAGGTAAGAGACAGGCTGGATTGAGCCATCCATCAGGTAAAATAAATGCTTCTGGACAGTGCCTAGACTAAACAGGGCCAAGAATTCCTAAGAAAAACACCGCTTGTAACAGTGGAGGTCAGCACAGAGGCCTGACCCAGTGGGGAGATGCCCTGTAGCTGTAGGTCTGGGGAAGGCTACCCTGCAAATTCTCATCAGACGCCTAATCAATATCACGCCTTAGGACCTGAACTGCTACTCTAAAATCAATATTACCTTTATTTTAAGTAGCAGGAGGAACAATGAGATGATCTTGTTCCTTATAAGTCTGTCATGGAAAATCTGGTTCATGGTGTGTGTCATCTTCTGTTTTTGCCTGGGAGGAACGCTTTTGTGGGGCTTGGACACAGTCTGGTACTGAAACCCAGAGACAGGAAAGGTGAAGGGGTAACACTAACTCAGGAAAGCTGGGTCCTAAAGATTCCTTACAACCTAAGGAAGAACAAGGATTCACGAGGAGAGGAGTTCCCAGGCTTAAACCCATCGGCTCTACGCTGATGACTCAGAATTTCTCTCTCCAGCCCCGACCTCCAGATTCTCCCTGCGCCACAGCCTAAATGATGGCCCCAGATACGTGAACGTCCAAAGGAGAACACCTGATTTCGCACCCACGGCTGCTTCTTCCTCAGTCTTCTGATCTCAGTAAATGGTCACAATGCAATCCATCAAGCTCAAAACGTGGAATTTATCCCTGATTCCTCTTTTCTTTCAAAACCCTTTCAAACCCTGTCAGCTTTGTCTCTGAAATATATTCTAAATCCTTCCCCCTTCTCTCCACCTCCATAATCACCACCTGGGCCAAGCTATCAGCTTAGCTCTCCCCCTGATTTCTCTTCCTAATTCTACCCTGGCCCTCCACTATTCCCCACACAGCAGCCAGAGTGATCTTGACAAAATGCAGATCAGATCCCACCACACCACACACATACATACACATACACATACACACACGCGCGCGCGCACACAACCTTCCTCTTCAAACCCTCCAGTGGGCTCCCATCAGGTTTCTCATTAAACCCAAATCCTTACCACGGCCTAGAGGCCCTAAAGTGATCTGGCCTCATTCCTTCCCTCTTTTATCTCTTTCTCCTTAACGTCTGGCCACTGAGCATCTGAGTTCCTCCTATGTGCCGTGCCCCTGTGGCTGGAATGAACACCCTCCTTATCCTTCAGATCTCACATCAAAAGCCAACCTCAGACCACTCTCTCCACAGCAGGTCCCTTCCCTCAGTCACTGTACCATACTGTTTATCTAGTAAACATGGCCTTATTCACTATCATCTTAAATATTGTTTAGTGCCTTTCTTCCTCTAATAGAATGTTAACCTCCATCAGAGGAGGGACTTTGGTCTGTTTGTCACCACTGAATTCCCAGAGTACAGTATAGCACTGAGCATATATGGTCAGAGATAGAATTTCAAAACAGGTAAACCTTTGACGTGCCCTATACGTGCCCTATAGAAATATCATACATTTCTAATATTCTGCATGTGAAAAGAGTGAGATGTTCAAGAAGACGCATAAAGAAATCAATTCTCAACTGTGCATATGCTCTCTAGACCAATTTTGAGCAGCGAATATGACAGTGGAAGTTCAGAAGAAGTCTCAAATTACCAATATCACATTTGCCTCTACAGAAAAGTGAATTCAATCCTTCCTTTCCCTATCTGTCCATCACAACACAAAACACACACACACACACACACACACACACACACACACACACTTCTCACCAATCTCACGTAGTTCTCCCTCCACCAATCAAGAACTTCTAAACGTCTCACTTCCTCACTTCCTAGACAAAACCTTTTGGGTCTAACTGAAGAAGAAAGGAAAAGAAGCTAATGTTTATGGAGTATATCCCACATACCAAGTATTATGCTGAATGCTTAGAAGCTTTTTCACTGGGACGTAAATTATCATTACCCCACTTTCAGAGATGAGAAAACTGAGTCAGGCCCATGATTTGCCAGAAGACAAATAAGTGGCAGAGGCAGGATTTAAATCCACATCATTCAAACCCTACCATCCCAATTCTTGCCAAGTCATCATTTTAGCAACAAAAATAATAAGCATACCAATATTATCTTACTTCTACTGTTTCAATTTGGGGATTAATACATCCTTGCACAAATAGGTCCATACCACATTTCACTGATAATGGATCCTTAGACCATAAACTTCTTTGTATGCAATGGAATCCCACATTATAAATAGAAAACGCCTTTAAAAGTTCCCTTACGTATAATCTATGGACAAAATATTACAATTGTAGGCTTCCCTGGTGGCGCAGTGGTTGAGAGTCCGCCTGTCGATGCAGGGGACACGGGTTCGTGCCCCAGTCCGGGAAGATCCCACATGCCGCGGAGCGGCTGGGCCCGTGAGCCATGGCCGCTGAGCCTGCGCGTCCGGAGTCTGTGCTCCGCAGCGGGAGAGGCGACAGCAGTGAGAGGCCCGCGTACCGCAAAAAAAAAAAAACATATTACAATTGTAAAGGAAAGTTTCACCAAATTTCCCTTCCAACGTTATTACTTTGACTTTACAAGTGACAGAAATTTGTCAGTTCAGGACAATGTGATCACAGGGACAAATCATTTTGTTTAGCATAACTCATCTCAAACATCCAGAGAGCTCATGACAGATACCAAAGTCAGATGATCCCCTTGAAAGGCCAATGTCTGTGTCTGTGGTCAATCTGAGCTTCCTTATTAATACGTGATTCGATTCTAATACTGCTAAAAAGCAAAAGCAAAAACACTACATTAAGATAGCTCCCAGATACAATCTGCGGGTTTTTTTTTTTACATATACCATGCGTAAAATTAAATTTAATAAATCAAATTATTTCTTGTCAACATTTATTCATCATCAACAATAAATATTTTCAATAATACTACATAATACCACAAAATCTAAAAAGGTTTATCACTATAAGAAAAATTTACATGCAAAGTACTGGCAGAGTGGCAAAACAAATTGGCCTGGCATGTTCACTTTAGCCCTTTTCTATACTGGAACTTATTCGAAATTCTCTAAATATATCAGCTCAGATAAATATCTCCCAAACCTTTACTAAGTAATCCATATACTGCTGCCATTATATTAACTTTCTCTGTGGATCACTGTTAAATAAATACAACACAGGCCTATTTAAAATAGCATTGTATTAAAAATAGATAAATCACATATGTTGTTTGAAAATAACGTATTAGGCTATTTGGTTCTTTGCTATTCAAGTCTCTATTTTTACAGATAATAAAATGAGGGCTTTTAAGGCAAGTTTAATAATGAGATATTGATTAAATTAAAACTTTAAACTTGTGATGGCAAGAAACCATGACTTTATATGGTCATGAATATATATATAATTGAAGAATATATAAATGTATAACTGAATCACTTTGCTATACAGCAGAAATTAACACAACATTGTAAATCAACTATACTTCAATAAATTTTTTTTTAAAAAGAAACCATGACTTTTTAGTCTCTTTTAAGGACTGATTAAAACTTGGCTTTTTGTAAGGTTACTGTCTACAAAAGGAGACTTGCTCTGGTGAAAAGCTACTGCAAACCACAAAATATGACCAAATCAACAACTCTTCTTTCCCTTCATTTTCTTTTTCCTTTCTTCCTTTCTCTCTCTTTTTTTTTCTTTCTGTTTTGCTTTTAAGATCATAGAGTGGTGGGTTGTTTGGCATCAGGTACAACCCCAAATAACAAAAACCCACCCACTCTCTTTCCCAAGCTAGCATGCTCTCTGGGTGTAAATATTTCATGGTATTACCATGATTCACTCAATGCTTATATTGTCTGATCAAGCCTCTATTTCTGTCTGTTAGATACTCTGGAGGATAGAGTTTTTCATGTCTGCTGCTCAGCCACCTAAAGCCCTTGCTTCTCAAAGGTTCTTCAAAGTTCAGTAATTTATTAAACACTGTGCTGGGGTTGGTAAGCACTCACAGAAATGCATAACTACAGAATATGTGGAACTATTAAAGAGTTTCCTTAATAAAAAAGGTGACTTTAGAGAAAATGACAGAATTGTTACTTATACTAGAGGGGCATACTCTCAACAACTGAAGCTATCCGAGGCTGAGAGGCATGAGCTAAGGTGAACGCAAGTACCTGGTTACAGGTAACAGTCACTAAGCAAACGCACTGTGAAATAGAAGTCTAAAATCAGAACTCAAGTCCCAGATTTCCCCTTTTTCAGTATAATGACTGGTCAGGTCTCCAGTTCTCCTCTTTCTAAATACAACTGAAAATTTGCAATTTCAGTGAAATACTTTTGAAGCTGTAAGCCAATGATATTTTTAACTGAATGATATTACTCCCAAAGTCTACTCACTATGCTTATTCCTTCCTATTGACCTCTGAGCAATAGGCTGAGAGGACACTGCAGCAGAATCACATAAAACACATACAGAAGTAAAGTAATAAAAAAAAAATTGAGTATATATTTTGACCAGCAAGTACTGAATTCAAATTCTTCAGGAGCCATAGGGAATACATAAGCAGACTGCAACATCATTGTATGTTCACAGGCTACAAAACCTAGTTAGGTGACAATGCATAGAGTGAGACCCAAAACAGAATGAAATTCATTGCTAAATTGAGCGGGAGTCTTCGAGGGCCACGGTAGGTAGACCCAAGCCAATCTGAGCAACGGTAGTCAAGGAAGAAACTATTTTCTGCTTATTACATTTTGTTTTCTTAATTTGATTTTCAAATAAACCTTAGGAAAAGAAACTCTGATACCCAGATGAATGATTAACACAACAAATTAACTTCCGGTTAAACATGGCAGATACAAAACATGCTCTTAGCTCCCTCCCAAAATGTCACGAAAATGCCTGTAAAGAAATCAAAACAAAATAAGCCAAAAAACAAAACAACAACACAAATCTTCAAGGACAAAGCGAATGAGAGAAAAGATAAGCAGATAAAAGATGTCAGCCCCACATTTTGGAAGATGAAAAGGGAGTGTTAAACTAATGTAATAGAACAGGAAAAGTTGAAGCCTACTGGCAGGGCAGGGGTTGAGGAAGAAAAGGGGAAGATGAATAAGGGTGGAGCTGATTCATTCCACCGTCTCCAGAAAGGCTCAGGAATTACAGCAACCAGGTACCTCTGATGGCAGGTGCATTTCGGAAGTGGAGCTGAAAACAGGAAGCCTGGTTAGAAGTCTATAAACAGAAATTAGACAGCATGTCCTTTCTCTGAATCCCAATCATCAGGTAGCCAGCACACAGCCCTGACCAAGCAAAAGATGGTTTACTGTCTGAAAGCAGTTGGCACAGGGAGTTCTGGAGTCTAAGTACCCAGCCCAGCTGAGGGCATAAGTAAGAGCTGCATGTCAGCTCTTAGGGCCTTCTCTTCTTCTCTGGGTACCTGTAACTTCATGAAGAAGGGCCTTGCTAAGGTCATTTTTCAGCTCTTGGGCTGGATATTCAGTGGGCTTTTTTTATTTCAAAATTCACATCTTATAGATCAAGAAAACTACCTTGTGTTATTTCTTTGATAATTTCTTCCCTTCTGATATTTTTGGTTCTTACTCTACAACCCATATAATCAGATATTGGACCACTTGGACTGACCCTAATTTTGTATCTTTCCTCTCTAATCTTCCATTGCATTGTTCTACTTTCTGAGTTCTACTTTATTTTCTAATCCTATTGAAATTTTAACTTTGGCTATCATATTTTTAATTGGGTCTCTAAAGGCTCTCCCCCCACTTTTTAACATTTTACAATGGAAAATTTCAAGCACACTAAAATAGAATTACATAATAAGCCCTCATGTACTTATTACACAGCTCCAACAATTATCAACATTTTGCTAATCTTAACTGCTCTATACCTTTACCCTACCTTTCCTTCTGAATTACCTCAAAGCAAACCTCAGGCATCATAATTCAATTGTAATTCTTCGGTATGTATCTCTAATACATAAGGACAACGTTTTTTAAAAAATATAATCACAATACACTATCACAACTAACAAACTTAACAATATGAATGCTCCTTTTTATTAATATCCTATTCCTGTTTCATATACGTAGCATCTTTCCTCATCTCTTTAAAAATATTAATCATCATTTGTTTTGAAGTTTTGTATTCTGTTCTCCACACTGTCCTATTTCTCCGGGTTCCCTTCCTTCTGTTGTTTGCTTTGTGTTGTCATTCTCTTTGGAGGCATTCCACACACAGTGGTGTTTCGTGATCCTTGCCTATCCATTCATAATTTCAAGTGAGGCAAACCAAATGGGATTGAAAGCACTGTGTGCAGAAAATGAGTTTGTCAACTGATGGACCCTGTTGTAGGGTTATATGACGGAAACCTGGTCTTTTCTTTAGATATCCCCAAATGTCAACCTACATATTTTTCTTTGGGCTGGTCAACTTCCTTGAAAAGGAATCCTCACATCTCCTTCTCTGGTGACATCAATTATATAATCTCTCTAAATAACAGAGACCACAAAGGGCAGACCCTCATTTGCTTCCAGTCTGAGGAAGTAAATATGGTATATTTGGACCATATGGTTTGAAATTTCAATTAGTAGACTGCTCTTTAAAATAAAGAGCTTTCAAATAAAAATCCACATTTTCAACTTCCTTAGAAAAATCAGAGTATCTGCAAACACTGGGCCCACACTCACACACTGAAGCTAAGTTGCAGCTGGCCCCTGTAGGTGGTATATGTACTTCTTACTTTAGCACTGGCACCGCCAGGCCCTGTTGTCCCTCCTAGGTAGGTAAAGTGTAAGCTTCCTGCTATAATGAGATGTCACTGCATAAAAGGAAAATACATTTGTAAAATATACTTTGCTTTATTTTATTCTGGGATATCCTGGAAAAGAGTTGACTGAATAATCCAGCCAATGGAACAACAGTAAAATAAGACCAAACGGACCCCAGCACTCGGCAACAATGGAAAAGTGAAACCCTGTATCAAAATAAACCTCCCTCCAAAATCTGAGTCCCCTCACCACAACCAGAATCAGCTCTTCTCAAAGGGCCATATGCCCAAGTGCAGAACTTCAGCTGAGAGACAGACAGACAGACACAGAGAGACAGAGACAGAGAGAGAAGGGAGGGGGAGAGAGAAAGGGAGGGAGAAGAGAAGAGAGAAAGAAAAAAAAGGAAGGGAAAGAGAGGAAACGGAAGAGAGAGAGAGGCATGAGAGAAAGGAGCAGAGGTTTGTCCTTTGCATTCTGATAGGGAAAGGAAATTCTCAAAAATGCTTTTCCTTCACCAAAGGGTAGGCAAGTCATGCTTTATAGGGGTAAAGACAGATCAAGTTTTGAATTCATAGACTTATAAAAGCCCTAAAGTCTCTTTTCTTAGATAACAGACTTGGTATTTTATGTGTGTGTGTGTGTGTGTGTGTGTGTGTGTGTGTGTGTGTGTGTGTGTGTGTGTGTGTGTGTATATATATATATATAGAGAGAGAGAGAGAGAGAGAATATGTCATACTATATATGAATTTATATATTTTCCATAATATATATATATATGAATGACATGACCAAGATTAGCAAACACATAAGGAAAATTCCTAGAAGTTTCCGAAGACAGTTTAGACATGTTCAGGTGACTTTTTAAAACACAAAATGATAGGCCATTAAAAATATCCAGTGCCGTTTTTTTAACTGGTTGGAAAACAGGTTTTGCTCTGTTTCTGAGTTAAAAGTCATCTCCGTGACTCCTGGCTATATACCTATTAGCTAAAAACAACAATGCTACAAAACTGGCTTTTGGATTAACAGCCCTGTCATTTATCCTTTAAATATTTCTCTCCTTTGGTCACAATTTTATTATAGTTAAACAGCAACTAGTGTGGGACCACAAGCATTCAGATGCTCTGAGTACACAAAGAGCACACTATTCTGTTTTCCAGCTGAATGGACTTTTACTTGTGTGAACAAAAGACAAGACCCTGCTATTCTTCAAATGAAAAGGAAAGAAACAGCAAGGAAAAACATGGCACAGAAAACCTCTCTCTTGGTTCACGTTACAAATGCTAATAAGAACAACTGAACCAAACAGCTGTATTTTTCTCCTCCAAAAGTTTAAAAAATCAAGAAAAGCAATTACACATTTCAGCATCTATTTTAAAAGGGTGTGTTAATAATAATTTGCAATGCACAATAGCTAATATAGTACATGTTATCTAATATAGATCATATTAGAGAAGGGATGGCTACATGCAAATATTATGGCCTAAAACCAATGAGTCAGGCAAAATATAAACAGCGGTATCCAGCAAAGGAACTGAAAGCATTGAATAGACTTGACACTGCAACCTAAAATTTTAAAAAGCTCCCCAAGTCCGTAAGAAAGCAGATGAAGTTACATCCCTAAGGCCCTCCAATAATCTAAAAAAGGAAGTTGCTGCTGCTTCGACACTGGAAGGCAGTGAGGACTCCCTGACCTGACTCTTACAGAAGGCCATTAAGATCAGCCCCGGTTAACACTTTCCTAAATGAGTTACATTCTCTTCCAGTCTTTGTGCTACCCTAACTCTCATATATCTTTCATACTCATATATCTCTCAGGTCTTTAGTTCTTAAATAAATTAATGCATTATCATTGTCACAGGTTGTTTTAATTTGTAGTAGTTGAAAGAAGGAAGAGTTAGGGATCTGTTTGAATTTTGACATTAATATTCAGGATGACAGAAGGAAATCTACCGGCTTGGGATTTCTCTTCCTCTTCTGCAATGTGCAGAAATCGTGTATGATCTAGGATTAGGTTTGGCTGCAAGTGACAGAAAATCCAAACTGGCAGTGGCTTCACCAGGCTGGTATGGTGGTTCTCATGCTGTCCTCAGAGACTCAAGCCCCTTCCAGCTCACCACCTTAAGGACTGGCCCTCACTCTCAAGATCCAAATGCAGCATTTACATTCCAAGCAGCAGGATTAAAAAAGGGCCTCAGAAGAAAAGGGCAAAGGGCACACACCAGCTTTCTCTGAAGGAAACATCCCAGAAACGACCACAGGCTACATCCTCTTAGTCAGTAGCCACACCGAGCTGCAGGGGAGGCTGGGAAATGCAGTCTGTATTCCGGGCAGCCAACTGTCCTGAAAAGTCCATGACAGAAGGAGGCAAGAAGAGATTTGGGAGTTAATTTGCAGTGACTACCACAAAGAGATTTCCTAGTTTTATAAAACTAGAGATAGTTGATAATGTCAAGCAAAAAAATCTTCTTCAGAATAAGAAACTTGCAAATGCTCCAAACAGAAGAGCCACTGAGATATACAGACCTGAAAACAGAGCCCTATCTCAATGATCTGGATCAGACAGCTGAATATTCTCATGTTCCTCTCCCCACCCCCACCCCAGGAGTGAGTGTCCAGTTCCCGTGACTCCCACAGACCTGGAAGCTTATCCCCTGGGTCGTGTCAACTGTCCAAGTACTTCAGCCTTGCAGCCCAATCACCTCCCATCATTAAGAAAGAGAGGCCTTTCACATCCAAGGGGCAAATCTCACACAAATGACATGTGGCTGATGCCCAAAGGTGACAGGGATGAGAGCAGGATAAATAAAGAATAATGTAGAAGTCAGTTGGGGCAGCCTTTCATTATAGCCCTTTCAAGAGCTATTAATCTTGGTCATAGTCAGTCGGCTAAAAATAACTACTTCTTCTAAAACATGCTGTACACACCAACTAGCAGCCGTACCTAAGGTCAGCCCTTTTAACTTAGGAAAGATGTGGCTTCTGGCTTGCCTCTAGCCATCTGAAATGGTGTTTGCACAACTGTTCCAGCCCAACTTCATCTTCAGTCTCATCTAACAATAATATCAAAAGGAAAAACCACTATCAGCAATATATTGTCAGACTACCGGTAAGGTGTAGAGGCACCTGGAAGAATAAAGACTATTAGGAAGTTCCCTGGTGGTCCGGTGGGTAAGACTCCCAATGCAGGGGGCCCGGGTTTGATCCCTGGTCGGGGAACTAGATCCCACGTGCACGCCGCAACTACGAGTCCGCATGCTTCAATGAAGATCCCACGTGCCACAACTAAGACCCGGTGCACCCATAATTAATTAATTAATTTTGAAAGATAAATATTAGAAATATTTTACAAGAAGATTTGTTACTTCCTTTGATTATAATGAAGGTAAATAAAATTTTAAATAATTAAACATCATTTTTTTCCAAAGTCTTTCATTGCTGAGGTATTTGAACAGAATGCCATTTGTCATAATTCATCCAAGCTCTGGATCTGGAATTCTATACTACAGATTCAGCTCTGTAATTAAGCAGCTTCGTAATCCTGAAGAAGCCAACAAACTCTCTGGGCTTTATTGGGCCTCGGCTGTACTATGGGGAAGTGTGACTCCAAAAAGCCATGTGGTTCTTTAGAGACTCAACAGTACATATAGATGGGTTTGTATAAACCCATAAGTGATATCACTTAATAACAATACAATAATAATAATCTATCTAAACATCAAATTCATCAATAGGACCTACCTGAAAGAGGGATTATAAGAGGATTCACAGCGGGGTTTCTTTAAGTCATGGACACTTCCAACCTCAGTTCACTAACAAGATAAATATGATATAAAAAATAAACGAAGACATCGGTGGCATAAGGGAAGGTGCCCTGTCATGCAAACAGATAAACCACAGCAAGAGCAGCCTCTAGCTGTGGGTCAGTAGGCAGCAAGCAGCAGGAACATGAAGAAAGTGGAGTATCTTTTAAATGAAAGATAGCAGCCAGATTGCCTACAGTTAGAAGGAAACCCAATATGGAAAGCCTAGCTTTATATGAGAGCAGAAAGCTTCTGATATAGGGAGACGGGGCACTGCTTCTACAATGCCACATTTCCCAGCTGAGGAAATGGTGAGATTGAGCCCAATGTGCTCTCTTTCAAAGAGACATCTAAATTATAGTCGTGGGCACTGTATCAAATACACTGTGAACGGAAACTGCTCACCTCTCAAGATGGCAGTCTTACCTAGTACGTGTGGGGCTCACTGGAGGATTTACAGTGATTGGGAAAGATAAGAACCCAAGTGGCACCAAATAATAAAAGCAGGAATTACAGGCAAATTATGGGACCTCCTAAGACCAGGAAAAATCCCAGCAAATATTTTGTAAATTACATGAAGTTAGTATTATAAAGCATGCACACAGATGTAAAACTTGGAAGAATTTTTTCAATTATACCAAAAACCAAAAAGTGTTAAGTTCCTAGAGGAGGATCTATAAATCTTATAACATTTTCATACTCTATTCATCCTTACTGGGCTTCATCAAATAAATGCCTACATTAAAAAAAAAAAAAAACAAAAAAAACCCTGCAGATAGGTTTTCAAACTCCCAATGAAGGATGCTTTAAAAAAAAAAAGTTATATCTGACTACATGAATTTTCCTTGCAAACTCTTTATACCTTGGGGGAACTTGGTTTACTTTTATTATAACTGTAAACTTCATTTATCATTTCACAGGAGACATTAAAATAATTAGGGGCAACCTGATATTGTCCCTTGTAAGCCACATTCCTGCCCTGCAGATACACTGCCACCACACAGCTGGGTTAGAAGATGGTGTTAAAATTACTGTGGAACCACATAATTGCTCCATCATCAGTGGCTGAGGGGTAGGGTTGTGGGGGGGCAGGAATGAGTCTTAAAACAAATTATTCCACATGGATTGAAAAGGGATGGGCACAAACAGATACAAGGCTGGTTGCTGAGCCATAGTACAGAAATCAACTTTTCACAAGGTTTTTTGACAATATTTGAACACTACCCTCTTGAGTTACAATTCCTAGAATCGAAACTGATTTCTATTCAAATCCCCTTTGACCCAGCTCTTCTACTTACATGCCTATATGGATATACCACATTTTGTTTATTCATCAGCTGACAGACATTTGTGTTGTTTCTACTTTTTGGTGATTAGGAATACTGCTACTATGGGGGCGGGGGGAAGTGTATAAAAAAAAGTCTAACCCTGCAAAAGTCTGTCTCTCTCTTATTACTTGGACATCAAAATTTTCCCTCCTAAAGAAGTAACTGTTGTTGAACCTTTCCAGAGGTATTCTACCTTTATGTAAGCATTTTATGCAAAGAGTAACAAGTATTCTGCACCTTGTTTTTTTAATTTAAATATCTTGAAGATTGTTTCATATTGGTACATATGGAACTGTTTCTTCTCAATGGTACTAGAGTAGTTCATCGGCTACATCTTCCTTAATATTATTAACGTGTCCCCTACAAATGGACATTTGGATTGTTTTCTTATGTTTTACCACTACAAATAATGCCACAATGAATATTCCTGTTCATATGTCTTTGTACACATGTGCCAGTAAAGAAAGTGGAATAAATTCAGGTAAGTAGAATAGCTGGGTCAAAGGGGATTTGAATATAAATCAATCTTGTTTCTAGGAGATTTTAATTCAAGAAGGTAAAATACAAGAGTCAAACCCTGACTGTTGCTTGAATAAGAGGGTGTATAATCAGCAGCATTACTAGAAAATGAGCAATCGGCTGCATAGTAATTTTGTTAATATCTTTAGTGAGATATAATTCACATAACAAAATTCACCCATTTAGAATGTACGATTCAATGGTTCTTAGTATATGCACAGATTTTGAAACAATCATCACAATCTAAATTTAGAACTTCGTCATCATACCAAGAAGAAACCCCGTACCCATTAGCAGTCACCCACAAGTCCCATCTCACCCCATTCCTAGCCCTAGGCAATCGCTAATCTTTCTGTTCTTTATAGAGTTGCCCACTGTAGTCATCTTATATAAATAGAATCACATAATATGTAGTTTTTTGTGTTTAGCTTTCACTTAGCGTAATGCTTTCAAGGTTCATTGATGCTGTACTGTGTATCAGTACCTCATTCCTTCATGTTGCAGAATAATATTCTATCATAGAGCTACACAACACTTTGTTTATCCAATCAGTTGATGGTCATTTGGGGTCGCTTCTATTTTTTGGCCATTATGAATAATGCTACTATGAGCATTTGTAAGTTTTTAGGTGGACATATGTTTTCATTTCTTGTAGGTATGTATCCATGGGTGAGCAAATGAGTGAATGAGTGAGTGAACCGATAGAAACTTGCATAAAAATTTTTTTTTTTAATGTGAATGTTGCCCAGGAAAGAAAACAAAACATTGACACCTGATAGATTAACAAGAAGACTCTAGGGCTTCCCTGGTGGCGCAGTGGTTGGGAGTCCACCTGCCGATGCAGGGGACACAGGTTCATGCCCCGGTCCGGGAGGATCCCACGTGCCACGGAGCGGCTGGGCCCGTGGGCCATGGCCGCTGAGCCTGCGCGTCCGGAGCCTGTGCTCCGCAATGGGAGAGGCCACAGCAGTGAGAGGTCCGCGTACCGCAAACACACACACACACACAAGAAGACTCTAACAGTACTTTGATGACAGAGTAGACATCAGTAACTTTAAAATGACATTATTTTAAATAAGATGGCATTTATTTGAAAATGAATATGAAAATTAAATAAATGTCCATACATATTAGGTTTAAACAAATCCAGAAATGTCACCAGCCAAGTGAACAGAGGAGGTAAAGTTCTATTCCTTCAGATCTACGACCTTCCATGATTTCTTCTCGGTTCTTATCCTCTGAAATGTCTTAATTCCCATGTTCTGTGTACAATTCAATAAAGTAAACTTGTTCTGAGCTTGTACTATGTTCTATGCACCCTGCTAGGCCGAAAGACACAAAGATTAATAAAACCCTTGAGTTTCCATGCTCTAGGAACTCACATTTTTTTAATGTGTGACACTTTTTTGTATGCAGAGATTTTAAGGGTATCAACCAAGGGAGTGCAAACTTTTTCCATAAAGGGCCAGACAGTAAATATTTTAGGCTTTGTGGGCCACATATGGCCCCTACTGAATATTCTCATTTTTCTTTTTTTTTCCTTTACAATCTTTTAAAAATGTGAAAACTATTCTTAGCTCAAGAGTCAGGCCCTAGTATAAACTATAAACAAAGAGAAAAATTACAGGTTCACTATCTTACCAAATAAACATGCTAGATACAATTTAAAATTCATTACTGTAAGTTACAATAGCCTCAACTCAACTCTGGCTCCTCTCACTAATTATTCTTTTATTTCCACGACTCTCTTTATACCAGTATTTTTTCTCCCACAGATGCCTTGGTAAGTGATGAAATAAACTCTTTTCCTGTCCCTAAATTAGGTCTACCCTTCAATTCCCAACTGAAACTACATTTGGCAAAAGTAACTGAAACCTTGAATACCAGGCCCTAGGTAACACACACATACATACACATGTACACACACATCTCTTCCTGTACTAATCCCTCTGTGTTAGTGAAAATGGTCTAGGCTACACTGTGAGTAAACTCCCCAATCTAAGGGACTTAATACATAACAGTCTTTCTTGGTCAAGTTCCCTGCCCCATATGGGCCAATGAGGGCTCGACTCCACACAGTCATTCATGGACTGAGCCTAATGGAGATCCCACCATCTGGAACACAGAACCCCCAAGGTCATTGTAGCAGGGCAAGGGAAAACACACAAGTAGCACACCAGCCATTAAATGTCTTGACAAGGAAATGATACTTATCACTTCCACTTCATTTCATTGGTCAAAACTAATCATATAATTCCACCTAACTGCAAGGAAGCTGGAAGTTGTGATCTTCCAGTGCCCTTACAAAGAAGAGCAAAAACTAGGCGTTGAATAGAAAAAGCTGAAGCAGATGCAGGATGCCAAAGACAACCTCACCAAGGCTGGGTGTGACTCGCTGATCTCACAGTTATACATTATGCAGTATGATTGCTGAGGTACGGTATATAGACTACTCAGGCATAAATCAATCCCCATTCACCATCCTCAGACTCTGCAGTCTAGGAAACCCAGGTCATACCACATTCCTGACTTCAGTGCAGCAGAAATGAACAAGGGTCACTTACCCAGTTGGCTCTGGGGTGATGTTATAGGGCATATCCCATAAGCAGTTCCAATATTAATCAAATTTTAGGCTCATCCAAAGCAATAAAACCTTTACACAACACCAGCAACAGCAAATATGCATTGAAATGCATACCTGAGAACATGATGAGAAAATGGTAATTGATCATTTTGACAGAAAGACGCTGAGATCTTCCTACCAGGCCCCATGCCTCTCCCATATGCCCTATGTCCCCTTTGAGGACACATCACACAAAATCTACTTTACACACAATGCCATGCTCAGTATTTTGTATCGAGTAAGGTGCTTAATAAACACTTCTTTATTTGAATGAAATACTGAAGGAAATGAATCAATGAAATTATGGTGGAGCTGAATCCTGTTACAGTATTGCCTCTTTCATAGCAACATTTGAGAGCTAAAAGGCTGGGACAGAAAGAGCTGCCTGTTTGCCAGAAAAGTCAGAGAAGGTATGTGGAGTGGGTAGTCAAGTTGGACTTTGGCTCACAATGCCCCAAGGACACTGACAAATAGCCCAATAATAATCCATCTGGGTCTCAGAAGTCACTCCTTAGAGCTGCTCTATAAAAGCCAAAAGGAATTATTCATTAGCGAGTGTGAATACCACTGGATACCACCAGCAGATTGTGTTTGGCCTTGCTGAATTATTCATTAGCATTTGTGAGAAATGTACAACCCAAAGGGTGTTAAACCAATCCAGATTGTTCAGCAATGTTTGTTTTCCTTTAAAAATATTTTTTTTAAAAAATCACCTCTAAGCTACAGTTCTTATATTTAAAACCAGTTATAAATCTGGCTAAACAAGTAGGTGAAGAGTAGAAAGTCAGGTAAGAAAGGGATCTCCGTGATCTTATTTAATATTCATCATTATAATGACAGGCAGTAGGCTGAACCAATGTTTGTTTACCTGTCCACATTTTGCCTTTTTAGATGTTGCATGGTCAAAGACAGTAGGAGCTCTACAATGAGATTCCTATGTGGAGGGGGGAAAAAACTCCTTTGAGTCCTGTCACAGAGCAGATGCAAATTTAATTACTGTGCGTTAAGCTTTCCATCTTGTCTAGGTGTCCTTGGAAAGCAACTGTAAACAAGAAGCACTCGGGAATCAGGTGTCAGGGGCTCATTTGATCTGCTAGGAAATATGTCATAAATCCCTGGCAGGAAGTGAGTCGGGAAAGGGAACAAAGAGAGAGGACTGACAGTGTCGGGGGCAGATCTTGGGGGTGTGCCTGTTAGTGCTGGGAACCGCTCCCACACCCAGCTCCAACTTCCGGAGAAAGTGTTCCCTGCCTGACAAGACTCTCTCATCTCACATTTGTTATACATTTTCCTGTGGTCTGCAGAAATCACCAGCACAACTGGGGAGTCAAATGGAGAGGGACTATGCACAATTAAATTATTCAAGACTAAGGAAAACCTAGCATGAGCTGATTTTTTTTTTAAGACAGTTGGACAACTCTGGAAATTAGTGTGGAATCTAAATTCAGGTAAAAGAGATCCTATCAGCCAGCAGTCTCAAAGAAAACCACAGGCCTAGCTGCATTCCCATCTTTTCAGTGCGCCCCTAATTGAGTAAGAAGAACGTTCCATCCTATGAAGCTCCAGGTCTGAACCTGAGCTGTCAAATGCCCAGCTGTTTCTATGATAATGGGTGCTGCATTTGTAGGCAAGTGATAGGAAGTGATCCCTGAGTGTACGCGATTTGTAATGCTGCAAAGAGCCTGTAGCCTTCCTGAAGGGAGCCCACATCCGGAGCTCGCCTCTACCAGACAACTGCAGAAAATGGATTTCTGCCCTCACAACCATGGTTCCAGGAGTGCTTTCTGCTGAATTATTCTATAGGAATTTTAAATTTTGGTGCTTAAGTCAAACTCTCCCCACCGCTATAATGAATTAACAACTTCCAAATGGAGGGGGAAAAACCTTAAAGTAACGAAGCTCCATTAAACTTGGGGCAAATTAACCACCTCGCTAAGCTTCACTGTCCTCATCTGTAAAATCACGGGGAAACTGCAACCATGTAGGACTCCTGTGAGGATCACAGAAGAATATAGTAAGTGACAGCCAGTATTATCATATTAAAGAACAGGGAAATTAATATCAATAATACGATTATTATTTGCCTAGTAACACAAGTATTCCCATGATATTAAAATTGTTCCTAAAATTCTCTGAAAACATGTTACAATTATTTTATTATCTAGATGAGCACAGAAGTTCTTCCCCCACACACACTTCACTACTTTTATAAATGAGAAACAGATATCAAAGACTCAGATTCCAGAGAATTAATCTATTCACTAAATATCAGCCTGTGAGCAAGGAGAAACAGAAGTAGAGAGGAGAAAAAATCAGGCACCTGGGATGATCAGAATGCAGGGCCCATTCATTTCTTAATGTTCTTATTGTCTTATCTTCCTTACATCCATTTCGGGTTCCTCCAAAGAGTGTGGCAAGAGAAGCGACAGAACCGAAAGGAGACACCTAGTGGCCAAGTGAGCTTCCATTCAGGCTACAGTTAAACAGCAAATAATGTCAAATAACTTTATAATCCAAGAAAACCTCTTTTTAGCATGTGATATGACAATTAAAAGCAAGAGAGGGACTTCCCTGGTGGTCCAGCAGTTAAGACTCCTCACTCCCAGTGCAGGGGGCCCGGGTTCAACCACTGGTCAAGGAACTAGATCCCACATGCCGCAACTAAAAAAAAAGATCCTGCATGCTGCAACTAAGACCCGGCGCAGCCAAATAAATAAATATTTAAAAAAAGCAAGAGAGAAATGTTAAGTATAAAAGAAATATAATACTTTACATATTAAATGAAGCTGCATTTTAACTCCTATACCAGCCTAACTAAAATTCACTGCTTCTATAGATTGAGACGGAATCAGTCAAGGAAAGCAGACAGGTTTCTGGAGTTATACACACCTGGTTCAAATTCCAGCTCTGCCACCTACTCGTTGAGCAATACTTTCTAACCTCTTCCACATCACGAAGCACGCAGAAAATTAGGATATTTGCAAAGCACACTGGAGTAACCAGAAGAGGCTGCTGGGGCCAGAGTTGAAAGTCCCCACCTACCCACTCCAAGAGCTAAGGGGACCATTATCTCCACAACCAATAATAACCCATTCAAGGCACACCAGTGCAATGTGCTCCTTAAACAATCTACTTAATATTATTTGGCCTTAGCTTCTTAATCTGTAAAATGGGACAAATAATACCCATTTAATATGAAGATTAAATCAGATAACATACATTAATATACATTAATAAAATGACTGGCACATACTAGGTACTCAATGTTTTCTTCTTTCTACGCTACTTCTTTCAGTGGCAGTGCACAAAGATCCTGTTATATCAACAGACTAACTCCCCAAACCATACTACATAATTTATAAGGAGTAACAATAAACATAGCCAGTGTTTGAGGGCATATTATAAACCAGACAAGTGCTGGGTTGTTACCTCACTGAACCCTTACAACCACCTTAGAAAGCAGGAATAGTAGATATCATCTTCTGCCCACCCAGTAACTATTATGACAATTTTTCTTGTTAACAAAATCCTGATTTTGACCTGGGCAACAACGGGCCCACCCAAAAAGCTTGCTTTCTCAGACTTCCTCACAGCTGGAGTAGCCATGTGGCATCATTCTAGTTGATGAAATTCAAGTCTACTACTGATTTTAATTTTTTATTTGATTTTTACCTAATTAAAAAAGCGCTTCTCCCCTCCCCTTCCAGCCTGGACCAATGCCTGATGGTCTACCCACCTTTAAATAAACCTCATGCAGAATGATGTGAGCATCCTCTAAGAAGGGCCTCAATAGTTCCTGCCTCCTGGTACTCACACCCTCATGCAGTTCTTCCCCTTGAGTGTTGCCTGGGCCTAGTGACTCACTTCTAACAAACAGAATACTACAGAAGGGATGGGGTATGATTTCCAAGATTAGGTTACAAAAAAGACTGTACCTTCTCGTGTGTGTGTGTGTGTGTGTGTGTGTGTGTGTCTTCTGTCCCTCTCTCTCAGAGACACTCGGGGGAAAGCTAACCACCATGTTGTAAGCTGCCCTATGGAGAGGTCCACGTGGCAAGGAACCAACACCTCCTCCAGCCAACAGCCAGTGAGGATGTGTGGTCTGCCAACAGCCACAAGAGTGACCTTGGAAACGGATCCCCTCCACCCCTATCAAGTATGAAAATGATTGCAGCCCCAGCCAACATCCTGAGTGCCGCCTTATGAGAGACCCTGAGCCTGAGGTACCCTGCTAAGCTGTGTCTGGATCCCTGACCCGCAGGAAAATAACTGTAAGAGGATAAACATTTGTTGTTTCAAGTTGTTAAGCTTTGCAGTAATCTGTCCCACAGCAATGACAGAGTCTATTCACCATCTTTCAACGAGAGGATATGCAGAAAATGGCAGAACAGGATGCTAAAAGACACTGGGTGCTCATGACCTTCAAATAAATAAACCTTTATTTCATTAAACAATTAAAATCAATTCTAAGTGATATAGTAAGTACTATTATTATTATTACTGTTCCCAGGTAACACCTAATGGGTTTATATGATATAAACATAAAAAGAAAAGCGGTGGGTCTCAGATTTTAATTCAATAGAATAAACAAACAAAAAAAGAACTCAACAGAAGTTACAGATAAACATAATATTCTGTCGGATGGGCAGATTACAAAAGCACACAGAATGACTGCACTGTTTAACACACACACAAATATTCACACGAATGCACAGGAAAAAAAGAGTCTTGAAGGTTATGGACCAGAGGTCAGCAAATGTTTTTCTGTAAAGGGCCAGACAGTATATACTTCAGGCTTGGGAGGCCTGGGAGAAGGCATATACAATATGAATATAAATGAGCACGGCTGTGTTCCAAGGAGGCTTTATTTACGGAAACTAAATTTTAAATTTCATATTATTTCCATATGTAACGAAATATTATTTTCTTTTCATTTTTTTCCCAACCATTTAAAAACGTAAATACCATTCTTAGCTCAGAGGCTGTACAAAAACAGGTAGCAGGCCAGATCTGGCCCCCAGGCCATAGCTGACTAACCTCTGTTACAAACCAAAATAGTCACAGGGATTATGCTTGCCCGAGAAGGAAGATTAAGGAAGACTTTTACTTTCTTCTTGAAACTTTTCAGCATTGTCTGAATATACAATCAAGTATTTTATAATGAGAATATGCAGTGAAATGTTGTCCATATGAGGTGGGCAGGGGAAGGAGGACAAAGTTTCTTGGGAGACACTGGGACTTTGAAATACACTGAAAAAGTCTATTGACCTGGGTCCCACCAGATCAGCAATAAAAACTGTCAGCTAAGCCAGAGATAACATTTTCAGTGGCCCTAATGATTCTCCAAAGTGGACAGAAACCATGTATTCGTCTGCAAACAAACGATATGAGATGGAGCATTGAAACAGACTGGGGAAACCTACCAAGAAATGTGCTGTGTTCCCACAAAAAATAACTCTACCATGCTGAGCAGAAACACAAGAAAAAACAGAAAATATAACATAAAGCACTTCTTCAATCCTGTGTGTACGTTACAAGTTTCATATTTTCACAAAATATTCTATTCACTTAGTGGAAGCATAACATGAAAATATAATTTACGATAAAATTCTTCTTTGCAATTTTCATCAAACTGTATGTAAAATTCTTCAGGATCATAAAACTGATGTAACTAATGACATCCAGTCACTATGTCCAGCGCTTAAAAAAATACACTCTACACCTACCCAGGTAACTACACGTGTAACTTTCAGCTTTGTAGGCACCATGTCATAAAGCCATTCTAGCTGTCAGCATTCCTGTAGAAAAACAGTAAGATGGGGAAAACATAAGTTCTGGTGCTTCTTGTTAACATTTACCAGATGATCCTCGGGGTTAGAGATGACAGTGCTAAATATTCATGTCAGAACGCAAGGCAGGCATCTCACTCTAATTTTGAAAAGGCTCTATCTAAGGTATGGAAGAAAGTCAACATAATTATCTAACTTCCTTCAAAGCAGGTGACTTTTGTTTGCCTTCTGGTCCTTCTATTCTTATCCCTTCTGTACATCTAGGATGGCTCCCTGGAGATCACACTTTGTATTTCTCCCTCTTTTTTAATACAAAGAAAGGTATTTTTAAGCATATGCAAATATTTTTCAAGACAACTATTAGAAGCACTAAGAAATAATCATGTAAGAGCTGTCATCTCATACACTTTAAAATGGTGAATTTTATGTTATGTAAATTATGCCTCAATATTTTTTACCACAGGCAAAATAATACAACCATGCTGATATTAAAAAAAAAAAAAGTGGGGATGGGAAATGTGATCTCCAACATAAGTAGCTAATTCAAAAACTTCTAAATTACTTGTGGATGATTTGCTGTTTTGAACTATCCATGCCTCTTCCTCCCCTTTATTCACACACATACTAGGCATCTCATTTCATCTGTCCTTTGACTTGAAGTTTTCATCTATGAAATAACAGTAAGAATATTTTTCTCTGGCTAACTCAGAACTGTGGGAATTAAATGAGAGAGGTAAAAAATGGACAATAACAAGTGTTGGCAAGGATGTGAAGAAATTAGAACCTTTTTTTACACTGTTGTGGGGATGTAATATGGTACAGCTGCTTTGCAAAACAGTTTAGCAGTTCCTCAAAAAGTTAAACATAGAGACTTCCCTGGTGGCATAGTGGTTAAGACTCCACTCTCCCAATGCAGGGGTCCCAGGTTCAATCCCTGGGACTAGATCACGCACGCATGGTGCAACTAAGAGTTCGCATGCCACAACTAAGAAGTCTGCATGCCACAACTAAAAGATTCCGCATGCCGCAACTAAGACCCAGAGCAAACTAAATAAATAAATAAATAAATTTTTTAAAAAAGAATAAATGGGGAGTGACAGCTAATGAGTAAAGGGTTTATTTCAAAGGAGATGAAAATGTTCTAAAGTTAGATTTCAGTGGTGATAGTTGTACAACCTTGTGAATAGACCAAAAAAACCCCAAACATTGGACTGTATACTTTAAATGAGTTAACTGTATGTACGCAAATTATATCTCAACGAAGTTCTTTTCCTTTAAAAAGAATAGTCATCTCTAAGTGGGGAAGTTGGGGAGGAATAAGGGGGAGAGTTGTTATTTTCCATCATAATCCCTCTGTACAATGTGATTATATTTTACATGTGAATGTTATTAATAAGATGAAAAAATAAAAATAATTATTGGAAAAAGTACATGCAAAACGGTACAGACATCATTCTTTCCTCATAAAGTCAACCTAAGAGAACAACATATGTTTCCCTAGAAGGCATCACACACATAAAATAAATGGTCATATTGCTGCTGGGTAACAAGGAGCACTCTCACGCACGTGTGTGTGCGTGTGTGTGTGTGTGTGTGTGTGTGTGTGTGTACACATATGAATTTCCCTCACACAGAGAAACAAGTAAAATACATCCATTGTGCAAAATGAAAAATATATTCTCAGGACATCATACCAACCCTTCCCTAAGTATCAGGATAGCCCTTCTGTTGGCAAAAATTGTGCTGTGCTGTATAGAAACACATGCAGACAGGGTCCCTGCTCTCCAGGACCCACCATCAAAGAGCCACCAACTACACTTTGTCCAAGTACAAAGTGAAAGTGATCAGAAACTAAACTGGTAAGTGGGCACAAGAGAAGGAAGGATTTGCAGAGGCAGAAACTTTCAAACGAAATCTTGAGAAGGCACTGGATTTTCCCCCAGATGAACTGTAGGGAGGGAAGAGGACAGTGGGTTGGAGGGATGAAGTGAAGTTGAAGGGGGACTCCCTGACAAAATCAATAGTGAATAGATGGGCCTGGAAGGAAGGAGGCAGAGAGGGGCAGAGCTGGGAGGGGAAGGTTAAGTTAGATAGCAGCCTGGAAGTAAAAGGACACGCATGCACCTGTGGCACTTGGACTTTATCCTATAGGCAACAGGAATGCATTTAACGACAGTGAATTAAGACCGGAGACAAATAATAAGAAAATCCATTCTGTTAGCTAAGTAAAAGATGGACTGGCAAGAAGAGGGGGTGGATGCTAAAAAGAAGGGATGGACAGTGGCAAGAAAACCAGCTAGGAAGCTGCTGCAAATTTGCTGGAAGGAGGTATTTTGAGATCATCTAAACTGGAGCAGAGGCGGTAGGAATGAGGAGGGGTCAGATTTTACAGCTGCTGACAAACTGAAAGACAGTCACAGACTGAAGACAGATGGCGAAAGAAAGGAAGGGTAACCCAAGATTTCCGGAAAGGAAGCAATACTGACTTGGGCAACGGAAGAAATTACTAACTGCTACTAAGCTAAGGGTTTGACTTGGTTTGTCCCGATAGAATGGCGTATAGAAGAGTACAACTGACTTTTCTCAGTACAACATAGAGCATGGACTCAGGAGCCAGACAGCCTGCATTCAAATCCATCTCTACCCGCTACTAGCTGGAGATCTCTGAGCACATGATTTAATCTCTCTGTCCCCAGTTTCTTCATCTATAAGACAGAGATAATAATAAGGCCTATTTCATAGGGATAACACGTGCATTCAGTGAGATAAAGTGTTTAGAAGTGTCTTGCACATATTAAGTGCCCTATTGGCACTTACTATTTCTACTATGGCGATGTATCAACTCCATTTTATAGAATAAGAAACTGAGGCTCAGGGAAACCCTGTTTCTTACACAGCTAGTTAGAGGCAGCATCTTTAATCTGTCTGGCTTCAAAGGCGATGCTATTTCCACTGTGCTATGCTGCCTCCAGAGCTGCTGATTGAATTGCCCACTCCAAGAAGTGCATGGAATTCTCAAGTTCCATGGCACTGTGTCCACAGGAACGGCCAACTTCTTTTTGCCTTGATTTCCAGGAGAACCTACACAAAAAGAGGGTGGTCAGTTCATCAGTTTCTGAGATGAACTGAGTCCTGAGCCTCAGGACGTGGGCAAGGATGTGACCCCCTCCAAGAGGCCTTCCCTGAGCCTGTATTAGCTGATTTCCACTCACTGCACAGCAAACTCTGCTGGCCCCCATTCTGAACACTAATGCCGCTATTTTGAAACTATTTCCTAATCTCTGTCCTACTGGTCTATAAGCCCTGTGAGTTTGGGGACTGTCCATATTATTCACTACAAGATCCTCAGCTTTGAGCAACAACCTGGTACCCCCTGAAAGTGCTAATTAAATGTGCTGAATGATTGATGCAAATTTCCAATCCTGGGTTTATATGTATTTGTCCCAAAAGGTTATATTATATGGTAACAAGGGCCACACCCCTTGGTCATTCCGGAATAAAAGATAAAAATCTCTTTCCCAGTCATATATTAATTGAGTGTGGCAGAAACCATGGCTGCTTACTCATCAGTTCTTCCTTCTCCTTGCCCATAACAGAGCAGCAAAGAGCACAACTCCAAGAAATGGATCATGGGTGTTCCAAGCCAGGCATGGTATCTTAGTCAGCTCAGGCTGCCATAACAAATTACCCCAGACTAGGTGGCTTAGCAGAACTTTATTTCTTAGCATTCTGGAGGCTGGGAAGTCCAACATCGAGGTGCTGACAAAGTAGGTTTCATTCTGAGGCTTCTTCTCTTGGCTTGTAGGCAGCCCATCTCACTGTACGCTCATATGATCTCTTCTCTGTTTATGCACAGAGAGAGAAAGAGTGAGCTCTGTGATACCACTTCTTAGGAGGGCACTAATCCCATCATGAGGGCCCCATCCTCATGACCTCATCTGACCCTAATTACCTTCTCAAAACCCCATCCCCAAATACCATCACATTGGAGGTTAGGGTTTCAACAAATAAATTTTGAGGCGACACAAACATTCACCCATAATACATGGAAATATCATTCCCTTTTGCTAAATCCTAGACTCCCCAGCCTCCCTTGCAACCAGGCATGGCCAAGCAATCCAGATCTGGCCAAAAGGGCATAATGAGGAGTCTGCTAGGAGCTCTGTGGGAAAGATTTTCCATCTAATATGAAAACTCCCTTTTATCTTCCCACCCTCTTCCAATCTCCAATATGAGGATGCAATGAGTGGCGCTAGTGCAACCATCTTGTGATCACTAGGTTAAGCAGACCAAAAGGTCCATGTGCTAAAGATGGAGAGCAGAAAACTAGAAAGTGCCAGCATCCTTGGTTATATTACTAAGCCACTGCTCCAGATGAACTTCCTTCTTTCAGACAGTTTATGATGTGAGACAAGGCCTATTTAACCCACTGTTAAATGGGAATTCTGTTACTTGCAGCCAATGTTTTTCAAATTCATACTGAGTAAATGCACAAAACTCTTCAATGTACATCTACTCTAATGTGATACTGGCCACTCAACCTGAATTGTAGACATTTGCTATTTGCAATCAAGTGAACACCACACTCATCTATTCTAGGGGAAGAGAGCTGTCATTTTGGAAACATTAAAGAGTCCCTACCTCACCACAGAATGTTTATTGCTCTCAAATTTTGTATGGATGGTTCATAACATGAAGAACAGAATAGACAGTGCTAGGAATACAAATTACTTCCTTTAAAAAATAAGAGATTCAATCTCTTATTCATAAGAAACCTAAATAAATAGACCAGAAATCAGGAATCTGAAGTTGTGGCATTATCCAGCTTTTTTACCACTTACAAACGATGTTAACAAGTGCAAAACTAAGGAGAAAGAAAAGGTCGGGCGGGGAACTTCATTGTTAGACTTGACCTGGTAATACCACTAAACCAAAAAAGATGCTCTTTTAGTACTTTTCCATTCTGTACATTTTAAAAAAATGATTTGTCGTGAGTTGATTCAAATGAGGGAATTAAATAAACTTCCAAAAATACCTTCAGCTTGTAGGATCCCTGTGCTTCTATTATGCGGCATAAGTACTGTCTGTTTAATTGTTGTTATTGTTGTGTGTTTTCTACCTTCTTTCCAATCAGTCTTCCATTAATACAAAACTCTTTTATTCTGGCTAAAGTAAGTTTCATTTTAAGATTTAAAGTTCTAGAGGAAATTCTTATATAACGTTCTTAGTAACACCTCAAGAATGTTGCCGTGGTAGACAGGAGACAAACTCAGCCTTTTCCCGAGACACCTAGAAGTGTCACGTATCACTTTTTGTGTTATCTCCATATAACTCATATTTCAAGATGACAGGTTAAACCACAGTTACTGTCTTAAAAAAAGCCTTAAATTACATCAAACATCTCCAAATAGCTACAGCTTTTTCCAAGGGTTCTCAGATTCTGTCCTCAAACTCAAGTAAGTAAAATACATTTAACTGAGGAAAAAAATCCTCCTTCACTGAGGATGGGTAATTCGCTGTCTAATTTTCCAGGCGGGCATCTCCTCCAGGGCTGTAAACTCTACAGGTAGTCCTGTATTGAGTTCATCTTTAGAGAAGTCAGCCAAGCCATGTTAGAGATCTTGGCTCCAAATAAATGAAGGTTAAATAAAACACAGACTGAAAGAGGAGCTCCCTCTAGGGTTTGAGGTCTTAGGATTCTGCCAACAGACTGTTACAAGGTTGTGATTTGAGCCCCTCTGAGTCCTCAAATCTCTAAGAAGCCAGACTCCTTCCTTTCCTCGTTCATTCATTCCTTCCGCATTCACAATGTTCCCTCTTCCCCTCCCAGCACATTTCCCTGGGAGCCAAAAATGTCAAACATTTCCGTGGGTAAACAGAAAATCTGCTGGCCTTTTTGTTTGCTTTAATGCCTGCTGTTAGTATGAGAGGTGACAGTGTGCCTCGGGCACCTCTCTCTCCATCCAGGCCAGGCAGGTCATTTTCCTTTTATCAGAAAGGAGGATAGGTCATGACATTTTAGTGCATGTTGACACCACTGCTAATAAAAGCAAGATAAGAAGTCGTTGGCCTTAAGGTGCCTTAACCTGTACCTTGCCTAAAACAGCTATTTCCCAGCTCCTCCTCTGGAGCTGGAACCAGGAAGTGATCTGACACCACATGGCCTTAACCACACAGATGTCAACCAGGTATCGGGAGAGCCGTGAAGCGCGCAGGAGGGACCCTAACTCAGGAGGTTACTCCTCTCTCATTTAGGCTAGCAAGATGGTTCCTTTAAGAAAGCAACAGTGAATCAGGATACTTACTTCTCAAATAAAAAAGCAGAGGCAGGAACAAGATCCATTTTGAATCACTTGTCTGCAAAGAGTACTAGTGAACTTAGAGGTCTACTAATCCGTAGCTTTCAAACTTTTTACGTTTTGAACCATTAATTTGAAAGAAATCTTACCCCAAAGTATAAACATAAAAAATTCATAAAAAGAGGCCAAGCTCTTCACAGGCCTCCACCTCCTGCAGCAGAGTCCTAGGAGTGCTCAGGACACAGTCTGCAAATCAGTGCATCAGAGCCTACACACCTTTGGAACAGGGTGAAACTTGATATTTTGTTGTTTGTTCTTTCATTCTCTCTCTTCTTTTTTCTTCTCTTAATAGCCATACTGCACTCTCCTCTAGATCACCTCTTAAATTTAAAACCCCCAATGAGATTCCCCAATTCACTTGTAGGTAATCTAAGAAACGCACTAGACACAAAAAAGATACCTTGTACAGCCTATCTTGACAGTGATTTATATACCTCTTCCAGAAGATAATTTGGTAATATGCAACAAAAGGCAATAAAAAATAGTCCTATCTTTTGACCGAATTGTTCTATTTCTAGGAATTTATTCATTAAAAGATAAATAAATAATGCACATAAAGACGTCTGAACAAACACAGCATTATTTATGCTAATAAAACTAAATGAAATAAGCCAAATGGTCAACAATAAGGAACTGTTTAATTAATTATTAGACCCATATGATGGGTCTACCATGCTTTGGCATTAAAATGCTTCTAATATAATTTTAAAAATGCAAAAATTCGTGACAACTCTTTACAGTGTCATCTGGAAAATGTAAAGTTAAATGGATGGATTAGATAAATTATAAAATTTACTTATTGATTGAATTGGATACTAAATTTAGTACTATCTGCCTTGGCAAAAGACACATAGTATGTTGGATTATTTAAAAAAGCAACATAAAAATTTATCTGGAGCTAACTTACTCGCTGACACTATACACTAGTATTACTGTAATTAGTAGGAAATGAATATAATATTCTGTTTTCTAATGTGTCCATGCTCCTCCACCCTCCTTTCCCTTTAATATGATGTTGGTTATTTGAGGTAGGACTGAGGGAAGAAATCTCACTAACAATAATGGGATATTTGCACCTAAGATGTCTTCGAAAAGCATATATCCACTCTGATCACATATAAACTCCATGATAAAACTGTCCCTAAATATTTCTGTAGATTACTCCACAACAGATGACAGTTTACTGAGTGTCTGTTTTGTTTCAGACACTATGCCAGATACTGAAAATACAAGAAGCGAATGAACACACAGTCCTTGCCCTTGAGGAGCTCAAAGACTAGTCATCTAAATGGACAAAAGGTATAGAGAGGTCAAAGCTAAGAAGTATATGAAACACTGAGGGTGGCAGAATCAGAGAAGTCTCAGAAGAGGGAGGTGGCATTCAAGGAAACTGTTGAAAGGAACCTCATTTTCTCATCTTCTAGGTGCCATGAGGTCAGAGAAGAGTCCAGGGAGAGAAAGGCATATGTCAAGGCACAGAGGCCTAGTATGTTCAGGGAGGTGTCGTGTTCTTACAGTTCTTACAGCAGGGGTATCAGGTGTGAAGTTGTAGGGGGAGAGGGTGGGAGCCAGGGGTCAGGCCCAGATAATGAAGGAGGCTGAAACAATAGGGACCTCATATGGCAAGCCCAGCCCAAGGGCCTGAATTTTTAACATGTAGCCAGTGGCAAATCTCTGAGAAACTGTAAATAGTAGAGTGCTATGGCCACTTTACATGTCTAAAGATGGCAAGAAAGAGGAACTTGATGGAAGGGAGACCGCAGGCTAGTAGCCTAAGGAAATAAAAAAGGCGTGAACACAGGAGTGACAGGAAGATGAAGACAGGAAAGGAAGGAAGTAAAGGGAAGGGAAAGGAAGGGAGGGGAGGGGAGGGGAGGGAAGGAGGAAAGGAGGGAGGGAGGGAGGGAGGGAGGGAAGGAGGGAGGGAGGGAGGGAGGGAAGGAGGGAGGGAGGGAGGGAGGGAGGGAGGGAGGAAGACATTAGGACAGAGGCCAAAACTTGGTGACCAACTGGCTGAAGAGCAGGAGAGAGAAGTGCGGCCCCCTTTTATCTGGAAGCCCCTCCCCCATCTTCCCAGGGCCGTCTCACTCCCCAGGTCAGTTCTCAGCTGAAAGACTCCTCCACTGAGAGCTCTTCCCTGACAACCCAAACCTGCTTTATTTTTCTTCACAGCATATAGAACTACCAAAAAAAATAGTTATTTGCTTACTTATTTTCTGTCTCTCCCTGCAGAATCTGAGCTCCATGAAGGCAGGCACATCCGGTCTGTTTGGTTCATGGCTGTGTTCCAGAACTGAGAACACGGCCCAGCACACAGGTAGAGCTCAAAAAATATTTGTGGAGTGAGAGAAGGCGGGAAGGAGGGAGAAGGCAGGCAGGCCGCTCAGATCTGTGACTTGAGTGCTTGACTAAAATGTGATACTATGAACTAAAATCAGTAATGTGGGGTGGAAAGAGCTGAAACACAAAGATTGACTGTCCTGAGTTCTAGAGTACGTTATCTGCCGAAGCATTGCCTTAGGACTATTTAATAAATCTTCCCTGCTAACAAAAGGACAAAAAGGAAATCAGGAAGTACCTACGGTGGGGGGGGGGGGGGGTCTCAGAGTACTGCACAAAAGCAAGTACTTTTCACACAGAATCTCCTTTCACCCTCACCAGACATTAGTACCCCCATTTCTGCACATGAACAAACTGAGACTAAAGGGTTAACTTACTTATCCAAGGTGACACAGTTGGATATGGCAGAAACAAAGTTAGAATTCCCACCCCATTCACTACACAATGCTACTCTAGAAGCAAACCAAGTTTAGTTACCAGAATTTTTCATATACTTTAAGGATATTGTTAGGCTTTCCCTCATCCTTCTCCACTTTAGGATGCTTTTTAATTCAGAGTCTCAGATTTGTAAGAAAAGATGGCTTTCACCGCCATATTTTTTTCTATCTAAGAAACACCTTGCCTAAGACTGACCTCTGAAGTTTCTAAGACTTGGTCACAGCCAATTAAATTCTTGTGTTTGAACTTCTTTACCATGACGAGAAAAAAAAAAAGTCTTATCCTCCCTTCATAATTTATTTTAAATTTCAATTCCTGCTTTACAAATCATACCAACTGACCCAAAATTACATAAACACGTAAACGTTTCATCCTGTCAGCTAACCCCAGGTACCACTGGGCTAGCATCCACTCCCTTAAACCAATGGCCAAAAGCTGATAGAATATGCAATACAAGTCTGAGAGTTTAACTGGCAGAGCTGTTCAGATCCACATTGTGCTATTATATGAAACTCAGACCACAGGAGACAACAGTTCACTATTTTTACGGTGGCCAACAGATTCAACCTCTTGGCCCTGTGAAAGTCATCTGAATATATTTAACCAAAAGAAAACTGAAAAGAGGAAGAGAGAGAGAGAAAAGAAGAGGGAAAAACTTCTGATCTTCTGATTGCAGATATATTCAGCACTCTGATTTTTTATGCACATTTGATCATGCTGTTGACAGCTTTGCAAGTTAAGTAAAATGGACTGCTGCACAGAGGTTTCAAACCTTGAAGGAAACCAATGGCAGGCTCCTTTTGACAGTCAAATAATGACAAGCACGTTGCAGGCCAATGCCCGTCATTCACCAACATCTCCAACCTGCTCCAACCGCTGCACAGCGACTAAGTGGAGGGTCAGAGGTTAAGCTCCAAGAAGCCAGCAATGAAGGGCAACTGTCATGCACCACTGCCTGTTGTGAAGCAGCAAGGAGTGACTGTCTCCTCCGGAACATGCAAAACGGTCTCATTCTGTCCAGGCAGAGACACATCTGAAGGTCCTAAATGAGACCACTGCCAATTCATGAAGCTCTAAACTGACAGTATGCCATTCAAGCTGTCTCCGATTTGACTTTTTTTTCCCTATTTCAAATCACAAATGCATGTAAAGTATACAGTTAAGCATAACTCTTCAGCCATGGTTTTAAGCATGCTAGGCTTTTAGACACCGATGTAGTCTCAGACACATACACATTCTCAGAGCCTATAAAAAGGAAAGAAAATGCAAAATTAATTTATTCTTCTTTAGGTAGTTTCTAATAAAGTATATCATTCAAAATGGCACAGAAGAACCCAGGTGCCAGTTTTCTAGTTAAGTTCCTAAGTGTCTACAAAAGAAAATAATCTTAAAAAGGAACTATTTCATCTTAATATCATATTACTATGAGAGTATAAGAATGTAACTATATAGAGAGAGAATTTTATTTAATGAAAGCAATATAATTTTAAGTACACAGTAACTTATCAAAACATTTTATAATTTTTTGAGTTTGTTCCAAGAATATAGTTCACAAATGATTCAGAGTTTAGCACACAACACAAATACATCCTTCTACAATTCTAAGTTTGAGATCTTATTGCTTTTTTATACAGTGGAATTATGTGACCCCACTCAAATGTGTGTGTTAACACATATTAACAAAGAGATTTCTCCTTTATCTTTATTGAGTAAAAAGAAATATCTCATCTTATTCAGAAGCCAGAGGACTGTCACTAAAAGTGACTGGCTAGGATCAAGAATTAAGTTAAACAGGTCTTCTTACACCCTTTTCACCAACAGTAGGATTTCTATCCACAAATAGAGCCATAAGTGGCCCTCATCAGAGACAGCCTTAGAGGTATGAACTTGAAAATGAACCTTCTATGAAGGTGTTGGTCTACACCAACTGCAGCACTAAAGTCAGTCTTTAAGCCCTGATCACTATCACCCACCCTTCCTTAATGAAGCCTGGGGACAGGAGATAACCTATCAACTCTAAAGAACAAAGCGTACAAAGACACCCCAATATTAAAGCTTGTACAGACAGAGGTCAACTAATTACCCTCTGCTCTATAGCAACAAGAACATACCTAGTCTCTAATACAGAGCTGCAGAGAACCAAGTGTAAGTCATTTTAAGTACTATATGAGCATGTACCAACCTTCCACTCCCAGACAAAACCAGAAATCACAGTGTATAAACTTAAATTACCGTATATAGCTCTGATTGAGAAAAATATTTCAAGCCACAATTACCTATTGTTGTTCAAAATAAAGCAGCCAAGTGAGCATTCTGCAATACAACAGACTTGATAAGAATTTGAATATGAGATGGCTTTTCTTTCCTGAGGGATAATTTTAGGGGGAAAATCCCTCACTTAGTATTCAGGCATGTATGGTACACAAAATCACAAAGACTAAAATTCAGAGACAGGAACTTCTTTCCCCATATCCTTTTATTTTAGACCTGGGTTGCAAATCTCCAACTTTAACGTGAACTGATACAGGACACATAAAAGGAAACATTCCTTTAGGTTCTACAGAGTCAACGAATGGCACTCATATTCTTAAGGGATAATAAAGAACAAAAATTTAAATGGCTTCAAAAACAGATTAGCAGCTTAACCAGTCACAGATTCACAATGAGTAACAAAGGTAAACTAAGAATTTAGGAGAGGCAGATCCTTGAGCAGATCCCAAGAAAAACTTTACATGGATAAGTCCAATGCTCAAATTATTACAATATCAGCAAAGTCAATACTATAGGAAAAAGAGGGTGTGATACCTGAATCTGTCATTGTCAACCCCAGATTCAGAGGGCTAGGCTAAATCCCCTCCTCAGGCTTTCCTGCTCTGTGATGTTGAATGAAGGGGTCCCCACTTTCATGCAGATGACACAAGGATATCGACCTGTGGTCCATCATTTATTTCCCCCCTTCAAATATCTTATGGGGGGAGGGCAAGTAATGGCAGTTGGTAGGGGTAAGGCAGTCACACACATTCTGGGTTTAATAAAGGTGAGCATGACAGTCTTTCACAAACATTCAAGAAGAAGGATTTGCCCTCATATCCAATCTCTCTAGCCTAGGACATAGTAGATACTCAATAAATGTCTAAGGAATGCATGAATAAATGAATTCCTCAAGACCCTTTGTCAAACTTTCTACTGGGTTGATGAACAAAGGAATACATCAAAATGGCATTTTCTTGGAAAGAAATACATTTGATTCATATCCCCAAAAGATGAGGATGACAACTGCTCGCTCGGTACCACTTTCTCCATTCAACTCCCTATTATCCTCCCCCACCTTTCCACATATCCCAAAGTCCAATATCTAAAAGGTTCTTTCATATATACAATAAGATTCAGCAAGATTCAAAAAAAATATTGAACAACAAGGTCCCACTGTATAGCACAGGGAACTATATACTCAATGTCCTGGGATAAACCATAATGGAAAAGAATATTTAAAAAGAATATATATATGTGTATAACTGAGTCACTTTGCTACACAGCAAAAATTAACACAACATTGTAAATCAACTATACTGCAATAAAAAAAAATTTTTTTTAATGTTGCTGGATTCAGCAACATTCACAAGCAGTCAAATTAGTGACTCCTACTATTTCAAAGTTCCACAGATCAGTGAAGGTGAGCACACCTCCCAGAAGTAGGATGAAGGCCGAAGAATGTGGCCTCAACGGCAGTATCCTGGTATTTCTTCCAAGTGCAGATAGCAGCCGATGAGAGTCCCGTTAGACCTAGACCAAGGTTACTCTCCCTCCTCTTACTATGTGCCTTTCTTGTTAGGTCCTCAGTGATATAGTGACACACCATTTAGTTTTACCTTCCTTTTATAAATGAAAGCAAAAACCTATATACTTAAAGCTCAAATAATTTTAGAAACATTGTTACATGCAGGGGAGGAGGGGAGGGAATATTCAACTAAATGGAGGGACTGCTTTCTCTATGTCTGATTCTGTAAGGCGAGATGCTTCACTGTAGAGCCTAAGTGCTGTGAGGTCCTTGGTTTAGAAGATGAGCTAACCCAAGCTGGCGTCCTGCTTTCCTCCTTTCGGCTGAACAACAGCCAGACACACACACTTGACCATATTCATTGTACACTGAACTATAATCTGCAAAGAGTGCCAGTTGCCTCTGGGTCATGAAACAGTACTAAAAACTTTATAATCATTCATTGATTTAGTTTTCAGCATACTATATCATTTGAATCCAACGGGAGCATAAAGAGCTATTTGTGAGGTCAACCACGGTACAGACAGATGCTGACATGCTATTGATGGCAAGGTGGAAAGAAATTGCTAAATACAGCAGATCAATACCTCGTTTCACTGTTACAGCTTTCTGCAGACATAAAATATATATCTTTACAGCTGAAAAAATAATAATAATGAAAGTGGGAGATAAATGTTTCCCTCAAGGTAAACTATTTGATTAGCTAAGGGCAAAGGTGACAGCAGCACTTACACTAAAGTAACTTTATAGTCTTAAATAAAAACAGGAGGAAGAGCAGTAGATGAAATGGCAAAATGCATCGGGACACATAGGTGGTTCGGATATAACTCTTTTAAAAAAACAACAGTAATAGGTAAAGGGCCACCAAACTCTAAGATTTTCCTACAGTCCACAAATACAATTCCCTGAGATCTATTCTGTCATAGTTTTACACAAAACGTTTCTAAACAAAATATTTTCTATTGTTGATAGAGAACAAATCGAGAGGTGAAAATAAATAAATGATCTGTAAAGTTAAAAAAACAAACAACTTCACCTTCCACTCCATACACGCTTCCATTTGACCAGAAATGTTGAATGCCAACTATCTTTAGTACCTTGTGAGATACATAAAACAGATTTATACCATGGTTCTTGGCCAGAGGGAGCTTATAATCTCCCTAGGAAAAAGATAATTACATAAAACACTAATAGATACAATTAATAATGAAATGCCAAATTTAATAAGACCAAATGCCAAGACGTCGGGTACCATACACCAGCAAGTGTACCACACACCAGCAAGTGTACCACAGGCATACCTACTGTTGTTACCATACATTTTGACATAGCAAATAAGGTCAGGAAAGGAAGAGATGAAGAGATTAATCCTCAAAAGCATCATGAACCAGGGGGAACTGGAGACAATTCCTCAGGCATGGGAGGATCTAATACATCATCATCAAATTAGTTTTTAGTGCTCCGACATGAAACTTTTTTTGTAAATCCTCAGAGTTTGAGCTTAAAAACAACCAAACAGAATTTGCCATCAATTATTTGACATATAAAGTCTCACAGGAATCTTTAAAAGTAGCCTAAAGGGTATCTGTGTTTTTAAAGTTATATGAACTTTATCCAGCTGCAATGAACTGTTAAAAAAAGGGGGCCGTGGAGGGCATAGGAGGAGTACTGTATGCTCACATGCTGCACTAGAAGTCATGATAAAGATTTCAGTGGTTACACAAAACCCTTCAGTGAGTGCTATTTTTAAAGAAAATATTTAACAATTACACAGAAAAACACTACCACTCTGCATTTGGATGGCATTTAGCAATTTAAAAGCAACCTGTTAATCTAAGACTGACTTATCAGCTGGCATTCATTTCCTCAAAGAACATGTAAAGACTATTTTTTTTATTGAGGTATAGTTGATTTACAATGTTTCAGGTGTACAGCGATGTGATTCAGTTACACATATATATGTAATATATATTCTTTTTCAGATTCTTTTCCATTATAGGTTATTAAATATATGGAATATATTGCTATACAGTAGGTCCTTGTTGTTTATCTATTTTATATATAGATAAAATTTACCTATAAAATTTATCCCTCCCTTCCCCCTCTTTCCCCTTTGGCAACCATAAATTTGTTTTCTATGTCTGTGAGTCTATTTCTATTTTGTAAATAAGTTCTTTTGCATCATTTTTTTTAGATTCCACATATAAGTGATATCATATGATATTTGTCTTTCTCTTTCTGACTTACTTCACTTTTTTTAATTGAAGTATAAGTTGATTTACAATGATAAAGTCTTAAGTAAAAGAGACGGTGACACAATATCACCCCTCCATAGCAATAAACAAAATAAGTTAAAAATAAATCTCAATGCAAGGGAAGCAATGAAATTGTAATGTAACAGTAACTGAAAGGGAAGGAATAATCATACATTTATTCTTCCGTTAAATAAGAACGTTTTTAAAACAACTGCTCTCAGACTTATGAAAATGGAAAAGAATTTTTACCAATTTTATAATTTGTTATCAATTTATTTAGATTACAGTAGCTTTTTAGTCTATATTTTGGGAAGAAAGTATGTCTGCAGCTTTCTTCTGCAGAGGAAACAGGACTGTACCGAAAAGCTGATGTCCTCAAGCAATGCACATCCATTTCACTAACTGTGTGTTGGTTCAACTGTCTAGGTCACTCCAATAAACTAGAAGCTTTTTGTTTCACAGTAAACTAGAAATTCCATGGTTGGGTACAGGGCTCCTAGGTCTTCGCAAACTTAAGGATCACTCGGTAATGAGCAGTTGAAAAGTGAGCCTAAGAAAACATTCAATCAACAAATATTAACTCTAAATTTGCCAACAAAGTTCTGTGGTAGATATTTCAGAGGACACTATATACATTTTATACAATATATATAATGCACATACATATTTTTTAAGAGTTTCTGCTCCAAAAAACTTGATAATTTCTCTGTTGGGAAGTGGGGCTGGTAGAGTGGTAGGTAAGACAAGAATACTAAAAGCCTTTTATTTTAAATCATATTTACATCTGTATGACTTTCTTCATGTTCAACGTTCTTTTACATTCATTATTGTTTGACAACTCAGATGAAGCAGAGAGGGGAGAGGATGATCATGCCCATTTTAAAGATGAGGAAACATCACAGAGATTGAGGGACTCATACCAGGTAATGAATGTCTAGTAAGTGACAGATGTTAAGACCAGAAGTTTAGCCTCCTAACTACCAGTGAAGTGGTCCTTCCACTTTAGCAGCTACTACCTCATGTAAAGAGCTACTGAAGTCTGCACAACACAATGAACAGTTTGGGACTTGGTTAATTCCTGTGGGGGGGGGGGGAAGGAGAGAATGGGAGAGGTTGATATTCATTCAAGAAACGTTATTTAGGGGGTGTTGTGTTCAAGACTTTACATGTACTACAGTACAAAGATAAATACAATGTAGTCTGTAAAACTAAGGAGAGGAGAAAGAGATTAACAAAAAATCAGTACAACAGTGAATAAGTGCTACAAAAACATGCATAAATCGCTATAGAAACACAGAAAATTATTTTTAAGATTCTGAAGTGCTTTCCATATTAAAAAAGAATGAAAATAAATGAACTAAATATTCCTCTCAAGAATTTAGTAAAATAAAAACAAAAAGTTTGAGAAAAGCATAAGGAAGGAAACACGAAAGAGGCAGAGATAAATAAATTAGCATAAACAAATTCAAGAGCTAGTTTCAAAACAGACAAATATAATCAATTTTTGAAGAGAATATATGTGTACAGAAAGTTATAATTAAAAAGGAGATATAAAATGAATATGGAATTTTTAAACTATGAAACTATGCTCAACTCTATCTTAGTAAACCAGAGAATGTTATGTTGAATACATTGCCAATAAATTTGAAACCTCAATTTCTGAGAAAACATAATGACCAAAATTTACTCAAAAAGAAAACTAAATAGGCCATTAACTAGAAAAGATATTGAAAAAGTTATCCAAAACTTATCTTCCCCAACATCATATGATGAGTTTTACAAGTTAATTTAGTTCAAACTTCCAGGGACAAATAATGCTGGTGTTCTGTGAATGGCTCTAGAGCACAGCAGGAAAATGGTGCAATTCATTTTATGACACAGGCTTAACTATGCATCAAAACTTAACGAAACAAACCACAAAAAGGAATATTTCTCAACATTTTTACCCATTTTACCTCCCTCTACGTTAGCCAAAAGAGCTTTATTAAGTTTCACTAACTCTAGTATGAATAATGACCTTAACATGTATATTAAATATGCCTCACTGAAGATTCTGATATTCCCCCTAGGGGTACCACCTTCCAGCTTCCTTGGTAATCACTGCTACAGACCCATCTTACTTTCCTAATTGAAATACAAAAAGGTTGAATTCAGTAGTGTGCTAAAAGGCCAATATAATGTGACCAAGTAGGATTTATCACAAGGAACCAATATTGGAAACAATATTAAGAGATTACATCTTATCCATAGAAGAAGTAAAGACATTACCATCTAAATAGATGTCAAAAAATTATTCAATAAAAATTCAACCTCAGTCCTTAGGGGGAAAAAAATAAACTAAAAATCAAAGATTATTGCCAACAACTATCATTATACTTAATACTAGAATCCCAAAGCATCACTATTAAAGGCATGACTATCTGCTATAGCCACTAGAGGTTCCAGACAATGTAATAACACAAGAGAAAAAAAAGGAGAGGAGAGTATAATTACTGAAAGGGGGGAGACCAAGTTATATTTGCAAATGATTACATTATCTACCTACTATACATCTAGAAAACCCAAGAAAATCAACCAAAAAAAAAAAAGTTAGAATGATAAGGATGCATTCTATATTGTGGCCAATTATAAAAATAGCATACAAGAAAAGCTTTCTCAAGTACTACTTAGAAAATATAATTTAAAAATATCCCATTTGCAATAGTAACCAAAAATAGTACTCCAATATGTAAAATACCCAGGAGTAAACCCAGAAGGTAATAAATAGTACCTACTTGAAAAAAATTACAAAACTTTCTGAGGATCATAAAAGAAAGCCTAAATAAATGTAAAGACAGATAACACTGTTAAATAAGAAAATTTATTTACCATAAGTATTTCAGTTCTTTCCAAATTACACTCTAAATTTAATGCAATAACAATTAAAATACCAAAGGGTTGGTGGAATATACAGGAGACCTTGAAAAAGTGATTTTTAACTTTCTCTGTAAAAAAATTTTAAGTTGCCTTCTCAGTGCAAGAGTCAAGGAACTTCCAAAGCAAAGAATAATCATGGGGGCCTTGTACTGTCAGATACTGAAAGGTATCATAAAACTCTGGTAATTAAAATGGTGTGTCAGAATAACGGACAAAACAAAGGAAACAGAATAAAAAGCAGATCTGAGTATTTTGGCATTCAATCTAGTCAATAAATGCAGTGGGGATAACTGGTTAATCATTTAGGAGGAATTAGACATCTCTCCCATATCATACACCAACTAAATTCTAGATGCATTACAAGAATTATACAAAAAAAATAAAAATGTAAAATTATTAGAAGGACGTATAAGCGACCGTTAACCTGAATAACAAAAATACGAAAGTAAAAGGCAGGCAATAAACAAACAAGCAAAAATATTTCCAGCACATGATTAACAAATGATAATATCCCTAATCTATAAAGTGTTCTTACAAATCAATAAGAAAAGACATACATTAGCAAAATGAATGAAGGCTATATAAATAAACAAATCACAAAAGAACTATATCTGGCCAATAATCACAACAGGAGTAAATTCAACCATACAGTACTTAGTAATTAAGAAAATACAAAATAGTTCTACAATGAGCTCCTACTCATCTCTCCCAAATTGGCAAATATTTTTATCTTATGACAGTTCCCAGTGTTGGAGAGGATGTACCAAATATGCATTCTCATGCACTGCTTGTTAGAGTGGAAACCGGCATCACCCCTCTGGGTGGCAATCTGACAATATAAGCCAAAAATCTTTACAAATGTTAACTCGACAATTCACCTTCCTTTAATTTACCCTACAGAAAATACCAGAGATTTGCGCAGAGATTTATGTGCAAGAATGGTCACTGAAGGATAATTTATAATAGCAGGAAGAAAATCCATATGATGAAATACTATAATTGTAATGACATGGAAAAATATTCACAATATACTGGATACTGGTAAGTGAAAAAGACCAGAATACAAAATATATACATTATGATTCCAATTTTTGTTTAAAATATCTCTTGTATAAATATGTATCATAAATATATTTTGGATAAAATTAGGATCATACTGCACATATTGTATGTATGACAGGCATAATAATAATATTATAAGAAATATACCAATACAGTAAGTTACACAGTGGTTATCTCTAAAGGATTATAGGAGACTTTTTTTTCCCTGCTTGGTATTTTTCCATATTTTTAAATTTTTCTAAAATAACAAATTATGTAATCAGGAAAAAATAGTATTCTAAATAAAAAATGCTTCACCATCTTATATGCCACACATATTGTGGTCATACATTTACAAAGTTGTCTTTCATAAGCCACATGTGGAAAATAATTTCATTACCTACAGTCACATTCACGGTAATAATAGCTAATGCTTATATACATAGCACTTATATATGCCCATCACTATTCTAAATGCTTTACATATATTAAACCATTTAATGCTCACAACTATTATTATCCCCATTTTACAGATGAAGATTGAGGCTCAAGAAGATTAGGTGACTTACCCAAGATTGCTCAGCTAATAAGGAAAGCTAGGGGAAAAACAAGGCAGGCTGGCCAAAATCCATGCTCTTAACCAGGACAGGTTACTGTCTCTCTTGATCAACTACACTCTAAAGCAACAAGACTGACTTATAATATAATGCCAGAACATAAGCAATCGAATAAGCACTATCCCCTTTAAAGTCGTCTCCATGGGAAACTCTATACATATTCAAAGATGCGGTCACTGAGCATAACATTTTTGGAAAGCCTTCTTTTGACTGTCCCCAGAGGGCAGTAAACAAGTCTCCTGAAAGATGAGATTTCTTTCAAACAGCTGGGAATCATTCAGATGCAAGTCTTAAAGTGTGATTAAACTGTTTAATTCTGCTTTTGGTAACACAGCAAGAAAAATCGATTAGCTGATTTTGCTATTGTGCCCATAACTCATATCTGCTCCCAGGAACTACATTCACAAGTGGATTTTAACATTTACAATACTACATTATTGTAATTATTTGTTCACGTGCCTATCTTCCAACTGAGCTAAGGTCCTCAATGGCAAAGACTGTCTCTTTTTCATCCTTGAATCTCCAGCCGCTAACACAGTTCCTGGCAAAGAAAGTCCTCATTAAGAATTTCTGAGGGCTTCCCTAGTGGCGCAGTGGTTGAGAGTCCACCTGCCGACGCAGGGGACACAGGTTCGTGCCCCGGTCCAGGAAGATCTCACATGCCACAGAGCGGCTGGGCCCCGTGAGCCATGGCTGCTGAGCCTGCGCGTCCGGAGCCTGTGTTCCACAACGGGAAAGGCCACGACAGTGAGAGGCCCACGTACCGCAAAAAAAAAGAATTTCTGAATGAACTCTATGAAGAATGCCACACAAATGCTTTGAGCAATGACAATATATTCGAGAAAATAAAAATACTGCCAAGAGGGCATCAGTCTGTGTACAAATAAATATATATGTACATGAAGACTATAATGAATAAAAAAATGAAAGTTTTAAGGAGTAACTCCTAAAATTCTGAATATCAAGGAAGACAGAACTCAGTTTTAACAGGTCTTCTTATAATAAAATAATATCTAGCTATAGCCATGTCTCACAAAACACAATGGGGGGGTGGAGTAGCTATGCCTCATTGTCTAAAAGGCAATCTACTGAACTAAGGAGGCAGAAATAACCATAAACTTTCTCAGATAAAGATGCAAAAACACATCTGCTACACAGCAGACACCAGGATGCATCCTGCCTATGGGTTCAATCGACAAAGCACAACCTGGTGCCTGAAGTGTAAATCAAAGAAGCTTCCATCCCTGCTACTTATTGACATTTTGCTACCTGCAAATTTCTAATGTGTGCAAGATGGGCTTATTTTTATTTACAGCACAAACCACAGACCGAATGTAAAACAAGATGCTTAATAAATCCAGAAGAACGTAAAACACCAGCATAACTCAGACAGCAAGACAGACACTCACTCCTTAATTAAGTGGGTGATGTTCTGTTTAAAACAAAAAGACAACCCTGGGCTAGAGGTAAGATTAAGCACTCGGTGTTGCGGGGGAAACGCCAACCATTTCCAGGGCAGAGGCTTTAAATCATGAAAAATAAACCATCTGATAGTCTGTATTCAATAGTAAGTAGGCAGTCGGGACACAGACTGATTTGGATTAACACATTTTCAGTTATAACGAGTAATTTTACAGAGGATTAGTATCTTGATGGGCTGATCAATACGAGGCACCGCTGCTATTACAGATGAAAAGAAAATTGCCCCTCTGGTAATAAAGTGTGCGTGTCTTCGTTCCCCTTCATTTGCTGAGTCCATTACTGTAATGGTTCCAGCATTAACAGCTGGGGCAATTTAAGCAGCAGGGGTCTGATAAATTTAAAAGCTGGGCACCCTGGCTGCCCATCCTTTCCTTTCCCGGCTGCACATGCAACTCCTCTGCCTGGCTGGTTCCAACGCCAGGATCAGGTTTTATGAGAACAATGACTACGATTTCCCAATTATTTGTATCATTTATAGTGTTCCCAGCCAATCATGTGACTGAAACAAAAATTGCTCGCAGCATATTGGCTGCTGAGTCGGCAAAAAAGGGCACGCTATTTACCTAAATAACAAGATTGACATGACAACAGGCTGGAGCCCACGGAAACTGTAATGTCTGCATTCATTTGCCTGGTGCTATTTTCAAGTAAAAAAAAAAAGAAGAAGAAAGAAAAGCAGAACATTCGTGCTGACAGAAAAAAATATATCATCAGCAAAATTTTCCATCTCTGTTTTCAGAAAATGGCAAACTGGGAAACAGTGAGATAAAGGACTGCTGTACATGGAAAGAGAAAATCCATATTAATGCAGCCTTGAGACTTTAATCATGCCCAATTCAGCAGAGTGAGTTAAGGCTGCCACATCAGCCCATTTTATATTATTACTGGAGATATGCTGGCCCTTGAGGCTCAGCCTTGAATGATCCAGTCGCTAAATGAAGGTGACAAAGGGCAGACTTAGGGCTAATGCAGAAATCAGAGCTCTGAATTTTCTGATCACAAACAGTTATGAAAACACTCACGCACTGGCAACAAAATCTCCTCCTCAGACCGGATGCAACATAATTTGGCCCTTCAAACTGAGTTTTCTATGTGGTTTCTACCAGATGTAAAGGTCTCAACCTAGACCCTTATCCACAGAGTGGTTCTTTAACATAAAGGAAGGCACGTCACTTCACAGGCAGGTCCTTTCCCAAACTACAGGGCAAATACATGATGGGCATGGCAACAGGACAGATGCTTGTAGCATAAACAAAAATACAAGCCTATATAGGCTTTCAAACCTATGCGCAAGGTTCAGCTTTCAAACACGTGCTGGTCTTGCAGAGAAACACAATGCCAAGGGCAAATGTTTGGAGACAAGTTCCTAGCAATGTACATCTTAATCTCCTGAACATGTCCTGACCCAACCCAACAGTCCCCCAGATTCTTCCCAGCTTACACTAGAAAATCAGCTAGCGAGACAATTTTGTAAGATAATCCAAAATCAGTTTGTAACCAAAGGTTAATAAGTGAATGAGGTTAGCAGAACTCTAAATTCATCTGCTCCAAACTGTGCCTTTTTTTTGAGGCTCCAAAAGTACCATCTCAACTATAAAGTTCTTTTCTTCGAGATGTTAGAAAGTCACACTTTAAAAATAACTTTAGGGGCTTCCCTGGTGGCGCAGTTGTTGGGAGTCCGCCTGCCGATGCAGGGGTTCGTGCTCCGGTCCGGGAGGATCTCACATGCCGCAGAGTGGCTGGGCCCGTGAGCCATGGCTGCTGAGCCTGCGCGTCCGGAGCCTGTGCTCCGCAACGGGAGAGGCCACAGCGGTGAGAGGCCCGTGTACCGCAAAAAAAAAAACAAAAACAAAAAAACTTTAATCAAGAAATCTACCATAATAAACTAACCACAACAAAATACACTAAACCTGGAAGGTAAGCTAGCATTTAAAATTTGAAAGAGAATACTAGAAAACAACTGTTGAGAGTTGCATGTGCTGAAGAGTCTTGTTTCTCAAAATTAATACCTATGTTTATGGTATGTTAAGTAATTTTGAAGTTCGTAAGTATTTAACCATTTTCCCTTATTTCTTTCAGGTTCTGGTTCCCTCTCTCACTGGTAGAAAGCCTAACAACCAATAACAGGCAATACTCTTGGGAATCCATTCATTCATTTGATAAATATTTATGGAATACTTACTATGTGCCTGGCACCATGTTAAGTACAAGGGATAGAATAGTGATAACAAAACTAAAAAGACACGGTCTCTAACTTTCTTTTAACTTTTCTTGACGCTTCCAGTCTAAGTGCCAGAACCGGTATTGCTAAACTCGGCCATAATAAATCCAATCAGCAGCCAAGGAGCCAGTATGATAATTACTAAGGGTCACATGTAACATGCATCAGACTGCTGAGGCTCTCGACCATTCGCTCTTCATTCAAAAGATACTTATGGGCTTCCCTGGTGGCGCAGTGGTTGAGGGTCCGCCTGCCGATGCAGGGGACACGGGTTCGTGCCCCGGTCCGGGAGGATCTCACATGCCGCGGAGCGGCTGGGCCCGTGAGCCATGGCCGCTGAGCCTGCGCGTCCGGAGCCTGTGCTCCGCAATGGGAGGGGCCACAGCGGTGAGAGGCCCGCGTACCGCAAAGAAAAAAAAAAAAACCCAGTGGGTACATACATAAATAACAAACTTCCTTTTATTAAGTTATTATATTTATAACTCATTATACCTTACAACTTAAGGTTTACCTTGTTAAATGATATTAAGACAATTATCACCAAAAATGGAAGACTTTTTAAAGGATTTTTATTTGAAACAGCAGGCTTATCTATTCTGGCTATATTCCTTCACTAATAAAAATATACATTTTTTTACCATTTTAATCACTTTATTATTAATTAAACAGATCAAGGGGTCATGTCATCAACATGACTTGTTGCCACTGATGATGTTGACCTTGATCACCTGGCTGAGGTAGTGACTGCCAGGTTTTCTCCACTGCAAAGTTAAAATGTACATTTCTCAAACAAAATTATTATGCTCCCATTAAGTATATAACCCTCTCAGTAATAAATTTAAACTGTTTCTATTCTCAATAATTTAAAAAATGATGATCTCACCCAAGCCAGCATAAGAACCTTTGACACTAGCTTGGAATTCAACATCCACATCTTTTCATTCCAGAACTAAAGAACAGTTCTAATATTTCTGAACAACCTCTAAAGGAGTCCTGGGCCTCTTGTAAGGAAATATCCTTAAAGAGATCTTAGGAAGGAATTCCATGACCCCTAGACCACATTAAATAGATATTCCTGAGGAAGGAATTCCATGACCCCCATACCACAGTAGATCCTCCCTGCTACCATGTCCCATTCCCATGGTAAAACGCACCACTTTACTGCTGGTACTTGCTTAATTATCTATCTTCCATGGTAAGGCAGCCAGTCCCATGGGACCAAATCTGCCATATTTACCCATATGTCCCCAGTGCTGAGTACCCTACTTGGCACTTTAACCGGGCTCCTCAACTGAACCAAGGAACACAGAAAATAGTTTGACTATGTTCTCAATTATTCCAAGGGTGGTACATCACTAGTACCACTTGGGACGAATGGGTAAGAAGTTAGTGTGACCCCAGTAGAGAAAACCTGCCCGATTAGACACTCATATACTATAAGTTCACAGAATGAATGGCCTGAATATAGGCTAAATATCTACTGGGTTAGACAGGTGGTAATGATAATGACAATGAGATGACGGTGATAACAACACCACAATGTTCTAGGTGCTTTACCTATATCTCAGTTCACCCTCATCAAAATCATAAATACCACCACAGTTTTACAGATGAGGAAACAGAGGTATAGAGAAGTTAAGTTGCTTAAATCAAATGACGGAGCAGGATTCTATTCCGGGATCTGCCTCTAAAGCCTCACACTCTAAACCACTCTACTGTGACTAAATGGGCAATGCTGTAGTGTGGCACAATGGAAAGTACATTCTCATCTAAAGAGGCAGCCACTGTTCAGCTCTAGTTAATGAAATGCATGCCTAGTGTTGCCAGATAGTCTAGTTTTTCAAGAAAGCCAGCCATCCAGACTTTTATGTGTAATCTCTCAACTTTTAAACATTGGAAAATAATCTGGAAACTTTCAAACAGTTCATTTGGGCCAAATAAAACACCTTCATAGGCAGGATGAATGTGTAAGTTGTAAATCTGTGATCTCTAGTGGCCCCTATGTTTCCTTAAAAATATACATGCCAAAAATGCATACTCTGAATCTAATCATAAGGAAATATCAGACAACTAAGAATACAGGGGAACTTCCCTGGCCATCCAGTGGTTAAGACTCTGCGCTTCCACTACAGGGGGCTCGGGTTCAATCCCTCGTCGGGGAACTAAGATCCCCGTATGCAGCACGGCAAGGCAAAAAAAAAAAAAAAAAGAATACTGGGAAATTATACAAAACAAAATAGCCTGTACTCATCACAAAGGTCAGTGCCTTACTCATCACAAATGTCAATGTCATAAAAGACTAAGAAAGGATGAGGAACCAATTAAGAGATTAAAGGAGACCAGATTGAAGGAGATTAAAACAGACCAGAGACATGACAATTAAAGGTAACGTATGACCCTGGATTGAAACCTGGACCAGAAAAAAAAAAAAAAAGCTATAAAAGATATTATTAGGACAATTAGCAAAATTTAAATATGGATTTTGGATTAAATAAGAGTATTTTATCAATGTTAACTTTTTCTGAAATTGACAACTGGCTATGTTTATATATGAGAGCATCCTTGTTCTTAGGAAATACATGCTGAAGTATTTAGGGGTAAAGAGGATTGATGTCTCCAATTTACTCTGTAATAGTTCATAAAAAAAATAATAATAGTTCATGTATTTATATGATAGAGAGAGAGCTATAAAGCAAATGTAGCAAGATGTAAGCAAGTTCTGAATCTGGGTGATAGGTTTGTGAGGGCTCTTTGTTCTACTCTTACAGCTCTTCTATAAATTTTAAATCATTTCAAAATAATAAATTATATCATCTAAAAAAAATGGGGGCAGCCTTATGTCAGCAAAGGGTTCTTTGGGCAACCCTCAATCAAAGCCATACCTACTCTGTCCCTAGCACAATGGCCAAACCTAATCGTACTAGATTCTCACAGCAACTCACAGAAGCAGCTATTCTTGACTCCATTTTCTGGCTGGAGAAACTGAGGCACAGGGTGCCAACTCTCTGTCCAACAGCAAAAAAAATTTTAGAGGCCATGGTTCTAACTCAGCCTATCAAATACTAATCTGGACTATTCCACTACATGCCTTGTAAAAAAATTCATTTTAAAAATGCATGAAGGGCTTCCCTGGTGGCACAGTGGTTGAGAGTCCACCTGCCGATGCAGGGGACACAGGTTCGTGCCCCGGTCCAGGAATATCCCACATGCTGTGGAGCGGCTAGTCCCGTGAGCCATGGCCGCTGAGCCTGCGCGTCCGCAGCCTGTGCTCTGTAACGGGAGAGGCCACAACAGTGAGAGGCCCGCGTACCGCAAAAAAAAAAAAAAAAAAAAAAAAGCATGAATATACTTTGGTACCCTCTTATGTTTTAACACAAATTAAATAAATGTTATCATAAAAAGCTAACTATTTAATCCAACCTTTTTATTCACCTTCCAGACTTGGAAACTGTATAAAAGTCTATGACATAAGCAATCACAAGAAGAAAATATATTCTAACTTATTTCAAAGAGAAAAGGAAAACCAAAAGCAATTACCCATTATAGGGGTAAGAAGTTTAATTTAAAAAGCAAACAGGAGGAACTTCCCTGGTGGCGCAGTGGTTAAGAACCCGCCTGCCAATGCAGGGGACACAGGTTTGATCCCTGGTCCGGAAAGATCCCACATGCCGTGGAGCAACTAAGCCCGTGCACCACAACTACCGAGCCCACATGCTGCAACTACTGAAGTCCGCACATCTAGAGCCCATGCTCCACAACAAGAGAAGCCACTGCAATGAGAAGCCTGCACACCACAACAAAGAGTAGCCCCTGCTCGCCTGCTCGCCACAACTAGAGAAAGCCCGCGCGCGGCAACGAAGATCCAACGCAGCCAAAAAGAAAAAAGCAAACAAATCTTTGTGACCTTAGGATAGGTAAAGACTTCATCGATATGACACAAAAAGCATGAATCATAAAAAGAAATATCGATAAACTGGACCTTTATCAAAATTAAACACTCCTGCTCGTAAAGACTATTAAGTAAACTAAATGAATGAGAGACAATATTCACCATACATATTGCTGACAAAGGACCTATATCCAGAAAATATAAAGAACTCATAACACTTAATATTAACACAAATAACCCAACCAAAAAAACAAAAAAAGAACAAAAGATCTAAACAGACACCTCACTAAAGAAGACATATACCTGATAAACCAACACACGAGAAGCAGCTCTGCATCATTAGACATCAGAGAAATGAAAAGCAAAACCACTATGAGATACCACTTCACACCCACTTTCAAAAAGATAGTGATAACAAGTGATGAGGATGTTAAGAAACTGGAACCCTCAAACATGAATATCAAATGGTGCGTCCACATTGTAAACAATGTCTTAGTCCATCCAGGCTGCTGTAACAAAATACCATAGACTAGGTAGCTTATAAACAGCAGAAATTTCCTGCTCACATCTGGAGGCTGGAAGTCCAAGATCTGGGTGCCAGCATGGCTGGGTTCTGATGAAGACCCTCTTCTGGTTGTAGACTCCCAACTTAATGTTGTACCCTCACATGGCAGAAGGGGCAAGGGACGTCTCTTAGGCCTCTTTTATAAGGACACTAATTCCATTCCTAACCACCTGATCACCTCCAAAAGGCCCTACCTCCTAAGACCATCACCTGGGGGATCAGAATTTCAACAAGAAAATTTGTGGGGGACACAAGCATTCAGACCGTAACAAACATACAGCAGTTTTTTTAAAATGTTAAGCACAGATTTACCACATGACCCAGCAATTCCACTCCTAGATATCTACCTAAGAGAAATGAAAACATTTGTACATATAAAAAGTAGAACACAAACGTTCATAGCAGCATTATTCATAATAGTCAAATAGTGGAAACAACCCAACTAACCATTAACTGGCGAATGGATTAAACAAAATGTGGTACATTCATACATTGGAATGTATGAAAAATGTATGAAATGTATGAAAATGTATGAAAAAAAACTTTTTTTTTTTTTTTTGCAGTAGGCGGGCCTCTTACTGTTGTGGCCTCTCCCGTTGCGGAGCACAGGCTCCGGACGTGCAGGCTCAGCGGCCATGGCTCACGGGCCCAGCCACTCCGCGGCATGTGGGATCTTCCCGGACCGGGGCACAAACCCACGTCCTCTGCATCGGCAGGAGGACTCTCAACCACTGCGCCACCAGGGAAGCCCGGAATTGTACATTTTTCAGTAATAAAAAGGAACAAAGTACTGATACTACCACATGGAAAAAAGCTTTTCAAAGAGATACTCACCCTCATGAGTCATCACTGAAATGCAAATTAAAAGCACAATGAGATACCACCACACTCCCACTAGAAGGGCTAAAATTTAAAAGACAAAGACGGACAATACCAAGTACTGGTGAGGCTATGGAGCAACCAGAACTCTCACAGACAGCTGACGGAAATATAAAATGGTGTAGTGGGTCTGAATAGCATCCCCCAAAAAGATATGGCCAAGTCTTAACCACCGGTGCCTGTCAATGTGATCTTATTTGGAAAAAGGGTCTTTGCAGATGTAATTAAGTTAAGGACCTTGAGGATAATGAAATTAAGATCATCTTGGATTTAGGGTAGGTCCTCAGTGCAATGACTGGTGTCCTTATAAGAGAAAAGAGACAGATATTTAAGACACAGAAACTCAGAGAAGGTAGCCATGGAAGACTAGAGCAGAGATTGAAGTTATACAGCCCAAGCCAAGGAATGCCTAGAGTCACCAGAAGCTGGAAGAGACCAGGAAGGATTCTCCCCTAGAGCCTTCAGAGGCCCCATCGATACCTTGATTTCAGACATATCTCTAGAACAGTGAGAGAAAACATTTTTGTTGTCTTAAGACACCAAGTTTGTGGGAACCTGTGCCAGCTGCCCTGGGAAACTAATACAAATGGGAGAATCAGTTTGAAAAATTGTTTAGCGGTTTCTTATATGGTTAAACACAGAACTACCATAGCACACACCAAGTGGACTCCTGAGTATTCATCCAAAAGAAATGAAAATGCAGACTTATACATGAATGGTCATAGCCTCTTTCTTCATAATAGCCCCAAACCAGAAACAATCCAAATGTTCGGCAACTCGTGAATGAATAAACAAATGTGCCAGAGCCACACAGTAGACAATTAATCAGCAATATAAAGGAATGAGATACTGATACACGCAACGACATGAATCAATCTCAAAAATCATTATGCTGATTGAAAGCAGACAGACCCAAGAATACATACAGTATACTTCCACCTATATGAAGTTCTAGAAAATACAAACTTCATCTACAGTGAGAGAAAACCTATCAGTGGTTGCTTGGGAGCCAAGGTGAGGGAAGAGACTGACTGCAAACCAGCAAGAAGAAACTGTTAGAAAGGATTAAAATGTTCTCTGTATCAACTGTGGTGGTGGTTCCACAGGTGTTTTTATCCATCAAAACTCATCAAATTGTACACTAAACGGATGCACATTACGGTACGTAAATAACACCTCCTTTAGAAAAAGAGAAGATAATTCATGAGTAAATGAACATTTTATCGTTTTATATTTAAGATTTATAATTTTTTTTTTTTTTTTTTTGCAGTACGCGGGCCTCTCACTGTTGTGGCCTCTCCCGTTGCGGAGCACAGGCTCCGGACGCGCAGGCTCAGCGGCCATGGCTCACGGGCCCAGCCGCTCCGCGGCATTTGGGATCTTCCCAGACCGGGGCACAAACCCGTGTCCCCTGCATCGGCAGGCGGACTCTCAACCACTGCGCCACCAGGGAAGCCCTTATATTTAAGATTTAAAACTTAATTTCCTATACTTTGCTCCAACCAGTAATATTTCATAAATAAATTTTAAATAAAGATCAAAGAAATTTTTTAAGTAAACAAGCAAACAACTTGCTGTATCATTTCAACATGTTTTACAAGCAGAAAATGGAAAAAAAGCTTTGGAGTCAGAAAACCTCATTTCACAGAGCAACCAAGTGGCCTTGGGCAAGTTATAACTTCTACAAGCCTCCATTTCAACATCCATCAAGTGTGAATGACATTAACAACTACCTCACAGGCAACAGTTAGGGTTTCAATAGAATAAAAGCTCCCTTGTGCAGGGATTCTATCTTAGCCAAAATCAGAATCCCTGTGTCTGGCAAATAATAGGTGCTAAATAAGTCTTTACAGAAGAAATGAATAACTTTCATTGTAAACCCAAAAGGTAAGAAAGACATTACACACAATACCACTGTGTGACATCTGTTTCTTGGACCTGCTGTAGACTAATGCAGAAGGATCTTTCCCCTTTGTACCCATCTTTATATACTGCCTTTATCACATACAGACTCAGGCATGGAAACTTCAGGTCTCTGGTGAAACTTTGCTATAGCTCGGGTCATAATAGAGCACATTTTATATCTTAACTCCATAGAGGTATTGCCCTAAGACAAAGTGAGTTCACTTGTAGGACTCTAAATTCTATGAGAGCACAAACAGTGTCTATTTCATTTACCAATGGTTCTCACATCCAATAATTGCCTGATACAGAGTGAGCAACAAATAGCACGCATAAAGGCCCTGTAACCAGATAAAGCACAGGACAGAGGGACTTCTAAGAAGGCCAAAGTGGCTGATGGGCAGAGAGCAGGGAGGGTGTCATGTCTACTGAGGCTGTGGATGATGCAAGTAGGGTCTACAACATGCAAAACAGTGTGAGCATGTGAAGTTTCCTCTTTATCCTAAGAACAACAGAAAACCATGACAGATTCTTTTTTTTTTTTTTTTTTTTGGTCACACTGCGAGGCTTGCCGGATCTTAATTCCCAACCATGGATTGAACCCAGGCCACCGCAGTGAAAGTGCCTACTCCTAACCACTGGACTGTCAGGGAATTCCATGAAATATTTTTAAACAGGTGGTTGGCAGAGGATGTAGGAAGGAAAGGGCCATGATTAGATTTGTTTTTTTTCTTTTTTTTTTTTTGCAGTACCCGGGCCTCTCACTGTTGTGGCCTCTCCCGTTGCAGAGCACAGGCTCCAGACCCGCAGGCTCAGCAGCCATGGCTCACGGGCCCAGCCGCTCCGCGGCATGTGGGATCTTCCCGGACCGGGGCACGAACCCGGGTCTCCTGCATCGGCAGGCGGACTCTCAACCACTGCGCCACCAGGGAAGCCCTAGATTTGCATTTTGAAAAGCTCACACACCACAGTGTAGAGAAGAGTCTTGTGTGGAAGAAGGAACAGAAGGGGAGCAAGGAGTGTTTGGGTGTAGAGTGAATATAGACCAATAAGAAGACTACTGGAACGGTCCATTGAAGAGGTAATGGTAGCTTGGTCCAAGGTGGTGAAGATGGAAACAAGTGACCCGATTACCAATATATTTAGACAAATCAATAGGACTTGATTTGCGGAATGAGGGAAACACTCAATTCTTCTGAGCCTCAAGTCTTCATCTGTAAAACAGGGCTCTTGATACTCCACCTGTATAATATCTAACTTGCAATCTGTTGTGATAAGAATATGAAATAAATATTATGAAAACGCAGAGCCTGACACGTAATAAATGCTAAAAACAGAAAAATTCTATTACTATTTTTATTGTAATCTCATGGAAGAGCAAATGCTACAGGGTGAACCCCAAAAGTAGAAAATGGGATTGTAGTTAAAGATCTATATCCACTGTGCCGAAGACACAACAGAGACAACTGTTCCAAATACACACATCTGACCGCACAGATTATTTCACCTAAACTGATGTCAGTCCGCAGAAATCATTACCGAAAAAGAAAGCACAACTGATATGATCACAGGCACCTAAGAGTCCGGTAAACTGAGGCACCTGGGTAGCTACAAATTTAACCAAGGAATGAGGTGCAGAAGCAGGACAAGGAAATGGTGTCTTGATTCTCATGTGAGCTGGTCCAACAGGACCAGGCCTGCATCCCGAGCAGCACGAATTTAGAGCCCCCGAAGTCTCTGGCTCCCTTGCTGACAAGGCCTTGTCATCCCTTGGCTTAAGACCATGGATCCGCTTGCCTTTCAACCAGGCCCTTCCGGTTCCCAGCCCCCAGCTACAAGTGCCCGAAAGATCCCAGACTCCGGAGAGCCCGACATACCTTAGCTTCGCGCTCTCGTTCCTCGGCTGTCGGGGTCCGCTTCATGCTGCCGATACAGCAGCCTTCGCCACTGCTAGTCGCGTAGCTTCCTCGCCCTACACCCCGCCTCCTCCATGTAGTTCTCTCTGCGTCCTGCTCCCGCCTGCCGCCATTCTCCCTCGGAGCCGCGGGAACTACCACTCCCAGGATGCACTGCGGCGACGCCGGAATGCGCCTCGGGGTTGGGAGCAAGAGAATTTCCCAGGTCCGACAGCTGGCGTGCTAGGGCCCGAAGAGAACTACATTTCCCAGGAGGCAACGGGGCCGGCCATGTTTTTCCCGTGCTCCTCTAGGCCGGCCGCACCACACGCCGTCGGCGCTATAGCAACGGTAGCTAGCGGCGGGGCGAGAGTGGCGGTGAGTACTCCCGGGGAATAGATGGGGCGCAGGTTGGCGCCCCTCTACTTGCAGCACGGGCCGGGGTCCTGGGGTCTGCTCTACGTCCTGGAGAAGCCCTGGAGTTCTACTCGCGTGAAGAGAAGCCAGGCTCGAGACACCTCCACCTCCTCAGGCCCGAATCACAGCCCGCCCATTGTCCCCACCCCCAGCACCGGTTTGAAATTTTCTGTCCCAGCCCTAAACCCTAGCTGATGAGCGTTGAGGCTAATTGCCGTGCTTCTGCAGGTCCTTCTTCAAGTAGAAGGTCACACAAACAGTTCGCTTATTTGCCCTGGATTAGGAATTGGTTGGGAGACCCTAAGCCTCTTGAGTGACCTATTGTTTGCTTAATTTTTACAGTTATTTGTTTATCGTGATGACCCCGTAGCCTCTTAACTCCATGAAGGTGGAGACTTTGTTTACTATTTTAGTCTCAGTGCCAGGTATCATTTATTCATTCCATAAACATTAATGTTGGCGCCCACCCTGTGCCAGGCACTGTTCCC